>NC_136316.1:10070345-10802845 GCF_964198595.1 Lampetra fluviatilis
AGGCGGCCGGGCGTGGTTCTGGCCTTCATAGGTGCTACTCGCTGAGAACACTTGCCCCTACAGTCTGTTAAGGCTATACGGGGGATCTTTGTCTTTGCTGCGTGTTTGGGTAAACTCCAGAGGATTTGGACTGATGGGGGTGTGAAAACCCACGAATAATCCGCAAGGACTTGGATTCCTTTCCGATTGACAAATTTACAGCTGAGTCCGTGCTACAACTAACAATACAAACATCGCGACGCATATTTTGCCTCAGAAAAAAATACGATTCAGAGGCCGATCGGTGTCACGGTCATCCTGAAGTGCTGCCCCATTGACTTGCGCACTCGCATTGCGAACAGAGCCCCTCAAATTGGCCAACCAAGCGACTTGCCTGCCGTGGAGTGTGACGCTGAAGCGGGCAGAAGGCACACGGACAGAGCCACCCCGCGCGCCTCGCGCAGCCTGTTTCAATGGACCGTGGACACACCACGCCGCGTGCGGCCGTCTTTGTCTCCCCGACGTGTTGACGCCCAGGTGCTCGCTTAAGGTGACGCGCGCCTCCTCGTCCCGAGTCGCCGTGGACCCAAGTCAGAGGCTCCACTCGCCCGCACGCCCCACGTGTCTCCTGCTCTTGTTTGACGGCATCGGGTGCGACTGCGGCGTCACCCGTTTGATGAAAGGCTGGAGTGTGTTTGTGTGTGTGCCAGTAAATGTGTGTCACTGCGTCTGTATGTGACGAATATTTGAACCGGGCCTGGGCCTCCCCTAGGTCGACTCAGCCTCAAATGACTATCTGGTGCGGTGTGTAAAAACATCGCCACTGGGGAGACAAAGGCGGTCGTGCGCGGTGCTAGCCACCCACCCCCTCGTGTGCGTGCTAGCCTTCATGGGTGCTCGCGAACAGCACTTGCCCCAACAGTCTGTTCAGGCTACACGGGAGATGTTTCTCTTTGTGTGTGAGTGTTACGGTGAGTGAGTAGATGTTTGAGTGAGGATGCGAATGATTCGTTTGGAAAGTGAGGAGCGTGTGTCTTGCCCCAACAGCTCGTGTCGACTTTACGGGTGCTCTTTGTCTTTGTGCGTGGGCGAGTGAGTGACTGGAGTGCGTGTGTGAGAGAATCTATAAGTGCGTGTGTGTGTGTGCGTGTGTGAGTGTGCGTGTGAGAGAATCTGTAAGTGCGTGCCTGTGAGTGTGTGAGTGTGCGTGTGTGAGTGTGTGTGAGCGTGCATGTGTGCGTGCATGTGTGCGTGCATGTGTGAGTGTGTTAGTGTGTGTGTGTGAGTGTGTGTGAGCATGTGCGTGAGTGTGTGTGTGTCCGTGTGTGTGAGCGTGTGTGTGTGTGCGTGCGTGTGAGCGAGCGGCAGTGTAGGGGTTAGCGCTACGTTGCGCTAGGAACCCGGCGACCCGAGTTCGATTCCCGCTCACGGGCAACAGCAGTAACGATTATCCGAACCGATCCTGGGCCTCCCCTAGGTCGACTCAGCCTCAAAATAAGTATCTGGTGCGAGTGCGTAAACATCGCAACTGGAGAGACAAAGGCGGCCGGGCGTGGTTGTTGGCCACCCACCCCCTTGTGTGCCCTGCCAACCTTCATAGGCGCTACTCGCTAAGTGGTGAGGGTACGGGTGGGCGAGTGAGTGAGTGTGTGACTGTTCTGAGTGGAGGTGTCAGTGTATGCGAGCGTAGAAGTGAACGAGTGAAAAGGTGACCGAGTGAGTGACTAAATCCACGGGTGTGCGAGCGAGTGGCTGAGCGTCTCACCTGCTATGAGGCACAATGGCAGCAGCACCCTGAACACAAGTCCGCACACCACCTGTGACGCCATCCCCGCGTGGCTCGACCGAGCCTCAGTCGCTGCTCCGCGCCGCCTCCCCCTCTCCGCGGGGCTCCCGGGACATCGCCCGGAGCCGCCGAGTGGAGCAGCAGCAGCCGCAGCGAGCCGGGGGTGGGGGTGTGAGTCGGGTGAGTGAGCCCGCTTGGCTTCTCCTTGAGACGGCGGCCGCGTGGGGGAGCCCGGAGCTCCGAGTGGCAGCAGGAGACGGGGCCAGGCAGCGCAGGGTGATGATGGTGGTGGTGATGGTGGTGAAGACGCAACGCACCTGGCGCTGCGCAGATTTCTCTGCTTTGAATATTTTCTGCAGAGTCCACGCCTGGGTTGAGTTTGTGGATCCCGCACGACAACTTCGGTGCCAGCCCTCGTCACTGCCTCGCCACCACAAACTCGGCTGACGGAGCTCAACAGCAGCGGCTGCGGCTGTCAGACTCCGCCGCTCCCCTCTCGCTCTCACCAGAAGAGCAGAGCCCCAGCCTCGCCGCCAGACCAAGGGCAGCAGCATCACCACCACCACGCCTACCCCCCCACCTCACCCCCCCACCACCTCTCGCGATATCTCTCTCACTCAGACAGAACTCTCTCGTCTCCCACGAGGTCGTCATTTCGCAGCGTCTCTCCCCACCGGACCCCTCTCGCGCCCTCGCCTGTGACCAGAGCATCTGTGTGACCATGTATGTGTGGATGTACGTGTGTGTGGATGTACGTGTGTGTGGATGTACGTGTGGATGTACGCGTGTGTGGATGTACGCGTGTGTGGATGTACGCGTGTGTGGATGTGTTGGGGCCGCTGGTCCCCGAAGTCCCTCCCTGCTCCGTGCCTATGGCAGGGGCTCTGCCGTGCGCCGACCCCTCGCTGCTCTGCGAGCAGCTGCTGCCGTCGCTGGGCTCATCGCCCGACGGCTCCCCTCCCTGGTCCGTCCCTCCGCGAGCTCGTGTGAGAGGCATAGCTCGCCGCACGCCCTCGTTCACCTGCAGACGCTGCGTTGTCTCTCCACGGATCACGCGCTATTAAACGGGGGTCAGGGGTCGGAGGGCGAACGACGCTGCCCTCACACTGCGCGAGTCCCGGCGGCGACAGACGGAGCGGGGGCCTGCGGACGCACCGACCCCTTCCCCCACACTACGAGCGCACACACCTGCACACACGCGACACCCACTCGTGCGCCGCTCTACGCAGCGCTCACTCACGTGGCGAACCACTGTGTACACACGCGCACCCACACGTTCCCACTGCTCGACAAGATCACGCGAGGCCACGCTTCGCTATTAATGATTTATTATTCGCTACCTGGTAACTAATGTTGAATCAGTGAGTCGACGAGGCTGGCCTATTCCACTAAACCTGTACCTATTCCTTATCTATCGGCTATTATCCTACTTCACCTTCTTACTCCCTGTTAGATGCCCACGGCGGTTCGTTGATCCCGTACTCGCAGCGTGCCTCGATGCGTCTCACGGACGTTCGGGTCGCTGGACTGGAGAGCGTCCTGTCGCCTGGCGCTGGAGAGAAGAGAGCCCGATCTCTCCTTTGCCCCCCTTTTTTATCCTCCCTACATCAAAGGGATGCGGCTCCGCGCCGGACGGTGGCCCTCAGCTTTTCCTTAACAATGGGCTCGCGTCCTCTAGCACGCGCACCGCGGATCCGGACGCCTGTGATATGCTAATCAGTGTGCGGCGTTGCGCGGCGTACATTCTAATTAATCCCTTTCCCTCCCTAACAATGGTGCCTGCGCGCTCAAGCGTAATTATCCCAACCATCCGTGACTATGCGCAAGAGCCCCTGCGGTCCCGCTACTCATGCTGTCCCGTCCCTCCCCTGCTTGCCCCGTCGACACGTGGGTGGTGTGTGTGGGGGATGCGCTTCAACCGCGGTGGCCGAATGCCCCTCGCCGCGGCCATGCCATCTTAAGGCAGGTCGCAGCGCCGCGGTGCAACGTAGCGTCGGGGGAGGCCGTCCAATTCCCTGATCGCCGGAAACCGTGAGAGTTAATCCCGATAAGGGTTTCTCGGATAAAAACCGGTCGATCAGGTGACCTTCCCTTCCAGCTCTATGGGGGGGGGGGGGGGGAATGCGTGCAGGTGTGTTCATGTGAGGTGAGGGGGGCGAGGGGTTGGCTCCGTTGCTTGGTGGTGGCGAGGTCGGGGATGGGGCGCCTGCTGAACGGCTTCGTGGTGGCGGCATCACATAGCCCCCCGAGGTGCCAGTCCCCGTCCCGGGTTGACTGGAGCACCTCGCTTGGGCCGCGCCCACGAGGAAACGTTGTGGGGTCCGGGGGATCCGTCCAGACCTGGTGGCTGGTCTCGGGGCGGGTGGCTCTGTCCTCTGTAGCTCCTGCGGCGGCCTCCTCCTCCACTCCAGCGGCTCTCCCCGTCCTCCGGCACCTGTGGGCTGGGGCACAAACTCAGCAGCGGAAGGGTTTAGGGGCCGTCGTCCGCGTCGTCTCCTGACTGGATCGGGGCGTCTCGGGGGCCCGGCGAGGCCCATGTAGGGTGCGAGGCCCCCCAACACGAGGGGTGCGGGTACTCCGGGATTTCGGGGCCTTCGGGTGACGGGGTTCTCTCTCGCCGGGGCCGCTTTCCACGGTTTTAAGCGGCGGACGTTGACCACCGTCTCTCGATCCCTCTCCCCGCCATAAATTAGTACCGTCCAGGGGGAGATCTGTCGCACCACGGTCCAGGGTCCCCGCCAGTAGGTCGTCAGTTTCCCCACCTGCCCGGCCCCGACGCGAGGGGTGTGTAGCCACACCTTAGCGCCTGTCAGGAATAAGGGGGGTTCCATGCGGGGTCGGGTGCCCTGTTCCTGCCGCCGATGAGCGGCTTCCCCTTGCGGGTATGCTCGACCTCGGGCTCTCCCTTAGGTAAATCCGCCCATGGTACATGTAACGCGTCGAGCAGGGGAATGACATCGGCTCGGGGAGTCGGGCCGACTCGCCAGGCCAGGTCCTGGTCACCCTCAGGACGACCGGGGTCCTCAGCCCAGAGTGCGAACACCGAGTCGTTAGAGTGGCGTGCGTGCAGGGGGTGTACGGTGGCTATCGGGGTGCGCCGTCGCAGTATCGCTGGGGTACTGTGGGGGTTAAACATCCGCATAAACAATCGGTCCCCATCTGCGTTTACCAACGTGGCGGATCCCACGACCCCATACCGTTTTGCCAACTCCGGGTGAGGAGTTAGCATTACCTCTCCTGATGGTCGGAGCGCGGGGTCGGTGGGGGATGTTGCCACCGGCACCAGCATCTCGATGAGCGGCCCGATGGTGACTGCCGTCGCCAAGATAGCGGCCACAGGTGCGAAGCGGGGGCGCGTTGGTTCTCGTCCCAGGAACGGTATCCGCTCGCCGTTGCTCTCCATGGTGGCGCATCGCTGGCGGGGTTGCACGTTGAGTCCCAGCTGTTCTAAGAGGTCGGTACCTGCGATACACTCGTGACACAACGCACTCGACACGTATAACTCCTGGGTGCACACCTGGCTGCCTATGCGGACCTCTAAGGTGGCCCTCCCCAGCAGCCCCATTCCGGCTCCGCTCGCCGTGTGCAGCGCGCGGTCCGGTGCCTGCAGGTGACGCACGTCGACCCCGATCGCGCTGCAGTGCGCTGCGCTCACGAGCGAGGCCACCGCCCCCGTGTCCAGCAGGATTCGGGTACGCACTCCGTTTACCTCCCCTTCCACCAGCGACGTGGCCCCCGTGATCCCCGCCACCAGCTCCCGTAGCCAGTCGCCAGGAGTCACCGTTTCCGTGGGCGTTGTTGCTGGAACCTGTGTGGAGATCACTCGCTCGCCATTATTCTCATTATCGTCTATTTGTATCGGGACCGCGTCGATTGCACCCCTAGTTGGTCCGCTTTCTAGGGGGCGTTGGAGTTTAACCCCCGCGTCTGCCTAGCTCGGGTGATTTCAGGACAGTCTCTCACTTGATGCCCTCGGCGGTCGCACATATAACATGCCCGGGGAGGGGGGGCGGCTCCGTAGCGGGTCCCCTGTCCGCTCCCTCTCCCTCCCCCAGTACGCAGTTGTCCCACATCGGACTCTAATTGGGCTACCCTCCCGGCCAGCCCCCCTACGGTCGAGCGTAGTTCCCCCATCTCAGACTGGAGGGTCTTCATATTTGTATTCGCTTCCTCGCGTACCTGGGTTACCCTCTCCCCTACTTGGGTTACCTTACCGTCCATTCGGTCTACTCGGCCAGCAATATCTCCCATGCCGGTCTGTAACCCAGCTACCCAACCCGGGGTTGTCTCGCGGGGTCTCTGGGCCTCTCTTGCCCGTCTCCCTATGGGGCTGGCGGGCTCATCCTCATCCTCCTCCTCGTCAGGGATCAGGCTCGCCACGGTGTACTCCTGTCCCGACCCTCGGAGCTGCGCGCGTTCGCTGGAGAGCTCCTCACACTCCAGCGCTTGCTCGACTAGGGTATCGAAAGGGAGGCCTGCGCTACTCTTTTTGGGCTGCCACCACGCGGTGCGAGCTAGGTACCTGAGTAGCTTGTCTGCAGCTAGCGCGTCAATGACCTCCTTCGAGAACTCTGGACGGGCGATCCGGGTTAGTGATCGCACGTCCTCAGCGTAGTCTCGGAAGTCCTCGCCAGTTTGGCGTCGGCGCGCCTCTAAGGCCGTCTTCGCCCGTATCGCGTTGCGCGTGCCGAAACGCAGGTCTAATCTACGCATTAGTTCTTCTAGTTGGGTTTGCGCGCTTTCGGGTAGTGCCTCTACAAAGTCGGCTGCCCGCCCATCTAAGTTTAACTTAAGATGTCGCAACGCCTGCGCGTCCGACCAGCCATTAAGCTCTTTAGCCCCTATGATATTACGGGAAAACGCTTTCCATGTAGGGGTCCCCTGGCCGGTGAACACATGCCTTACCTTTGCGTGGAGTAGCGCGCCACCTTCCCATGAAGATGTGAGGGTTCGTACGACTTCTGACACCATGTTGTTGGGGCCGCTGGTCCCCGAAGTCCCTCCCTGCTCCGTGCCTATGGCAGGGGCTCTGCCGTGCGCCGACCCCTCGCTGCTCTGCGAGCAGCTGCTGCCGTCGCTGGGCTCATCGCCCGACGGCTCCCCTCCCTGGTCCGTCCCTCCGCGAGCTCGTGTGAGAGGCATAGCTCGCCGCACGCCCTCGTTCACCTGCAGACGCTGCGTTGTCTCCCCACGGATCACGCGCTATTAAACGGGGGTCAGGGGTCGGAGGGCGAACGACGCTGCCCTCACACTGCGCGAGTCCCGGCGGCGACAGACGGAGCGGGGGCCTGCGGACGCACTGACCCCTTCCCCCACACTACGAGCGCACACACCTGCACACACGCGACACCCACTCGTGCGCCGCTCTACGCAGCGCTCACTCACGTGGCGAACCACTGTGTACACACGCGCACCCACACGTTCCCACTGCTCGACAAGATCACGCGAGGCCACGCTTCGCTATTAATGATTTATTATTCGCTACCTGGTAACTAATGTTGAATCAGTGAGTCGACGAGGCTGGCCTATTCCACTAAACCTGTACCTATTCCTTATCTATCGGCTATTATCCTACTTCACCTTCTTACTCCCTGTTAGATGCCCACGGCGGTTCGTTGATCCCGTACTCGCAGCGTGCCTCGATGCGTCTCACGGACGTTCGGGTCGCTGGACTGGAGAGCGTCCTGTCGCCTGGCGCTGGAGAGAAGAGAGCCCGATCTCTCCTTTGCCCCCCTTTTTTATCCTCCCTACATCAAAGGGATGCGGCTCCGCGCCGGACGGTGGCCCTCAGCTTTTCCTTAACAATGGGCTCGCGTCCTCTAGCACGCGCACCGCGGATCCGGACGCCTGTGATATGCTAATCAGTGTGCGGCGTTGCGCGGCGTACATTCTAATTAATCCCTTTCCCTCCCTAACAATGGTGCCTGCGCGCTCAAGCGTAATTATCCCAACCATCCGTGACTATGCGCAAGAGCCCCTGCGGTCCCGCTACTCATACTGTCCCGTCCCTCCCCTGCTTGCCCCGTCGACACGTGGGTGGTGTGTGTGGGGGATGCGCTTCAACCGCGGTGGCCGAATGCCCCTCGCCGCGGCCATGCCATCTTAAGGCAGGTCGCAGCGCCGCGGTGCAACGTAGCGTCGGGGGAGGCCGTCCAATTCCCTGATCGCCGGAAACCGTGAGAGTTAATCCCGATAAGGGTTTCTCGGATAAAAACCGGTCGATCAGGTGACCTTCCCTTCCAGCTCTATGGGGGGGGGGGGGGGGGAATGCGTGCAGGTGTGTTCATGTGAGGTGAGGGGGGCGAGGGGTTGGCTCCGTTGCTTGGTGGTGGCGAGGTCGGGGATGGGGCGCCTGCTGAACGGCTTCGTGGTGGCGGCATCACATAGCCCCCCGAGGTGCCAGTCCCCGTCCCGGGTTGACTGGAGCACCTCGCTTGGGCCGCGCCCACGAGGAAACGTTGTGGGGTCCGGGGGATCCGTCCAGACCTGGTGGCTGGTCTCGGGGCGGGTGGCTCCGTCCTCTGTAGCTCCTGCGGCGGCCTCCTCCTCCACTCCAGCGGCTCTCCCCGTCCTCCGGCACCTGTGGGCTGGGGCACAAACTCAGCAGCGGAAGGGTTTAGGGGCCGTCGTCCGCGTCGTCTCCTGACTGGATCGGGGCGTCTCGGGGGCCCGGCGAGGCCCATGTAGGGTGCGAGGCCCCCCAACACGAGGGGTGCGGGTACTCCGGGATTTCGGGGCCTTCGGGTGACGGGGTTCTCTCTCGCCGGGGCCGCTTTCCACGGTTTTAAGCGGCGGACATTGACCACCGTCTCTCGATCCCTCTCCCCGCCATAAATTAGTACCGTCCAGGGGGAGATCTGTCGCACCACGGTCCAGGGTCCCCGCCAGTAGGTCGTCAGTTTCCCCACCTGCCCGGCCCCGACGCGAGGGGTGTGTAGCCACACCTTAGCGCCTGTCAGGAATAAGGGGGGTTCCATGCGGGGTCGGGTGCCCTGTTCCTGCCGCCGATGAGCGGCTTCCCCTTGCGGGTATGCTCGACCTCGGGCTCTCCCTTAGGTAAATCCGCCCATGGTACATGTAACGCGTCGAGCAGGGGAATGACCTCGGCTCGGGGAGTCGGGCCGACTCGCCAGGCCAGGTCCTGGTCACCCTCAGGACGACCGGGGTCCTCAGCCCAGAGTGCGAACACCGAGTCGTTAGAGTGGCGTGCGTGCAGGGGGTGTACGGTGGCTATCGGGGTGCGCCGTCGCAGTATCGCTGGGGTACTGTGGGGGTTAAACATCCGCATAAACAATCGGTCCCCATCTGCGTTTACCAACGTGGCGGATCCCACGACCCCATACCGTTTTGCCAACTCCGGGTGAGGAGTTAGCATTACCTCTCCTGATGGTCGGAGCGCGGGGTCGGTGGGGGATGTTGCCACCGGCACCAGCATCTCGATGAGCGGCCCGATGGTGACTGCCGTCGCCAAGATAGCGGCCACAGGTGCGAAGCGGGGGCGCATTGGTTCTCGTCCCAGGAATGGTGTCCGCTCGCCGTTGCTCTCCATGGTGGCGCATCGCTGGCGGGGTTGCACGTTGAGTCCCAGCTGTTCTAAGAGGTCGGTACCTGCGATACACTCGTGACACAACGCACTCGACACGTAGAACTCCTGGGTGCGCACCTGGCTGCCTATGCGGACCTCTAAGGTGGCCCTCCCCAGCAGCCCCATTCCGGCTCCGCTCGCCGTGTGCAGCGCGCGGTCCGGTGCCTGCAGGTGACGCACGTCGACCCCGATCGCGCTGCAGTGCGCTGCGCTCACGAGCGAGGCCACCGCCCCCGTGTCCAGCAGGATTCGGGTACGCACTCCGTTTACCTCCCCTTCCACCAGCGACGTGGCCCCCGTGATCCCCGCCACCAGCTTCCGTAGCCAGTCGCCAGGAGTCACCGTGTCCGTGGGCGTTGTTGCTGGAACCTGTGTGGAGATCACTCGCTCGCCATTATTCTCATTATCGTCTATTTGTATCGGGACCGCGTCGATTGCACCCCTAGTTGGTCCGCTTTCTAGGGGGCGTTGGAGTTTAACCCCCGCGTCTGCCTAGCTCGGGTGATTTCAGGACAGTCTCTCACTTGATGCCCTCGGCGGTCGCACATATAACATGCCCGGGGAGGGGGGGCGGCTCCGTAGCGGGTCCCCTGTCCGCTCCCTCTCCCTCCCCCAGTACGCAGTTGTCCCACATCGGACTCTAATTGGGCTACCCTCCCGGCCAGCCCCCCTACGGTCGAGCGTAGTTCCCCCATCTCAGACTGGAGGGTCTTCATATTTGTATTCGCTTCCTCGCGTACCTGGGTTACCCTCTCCCCTACTTGGGTTACCTTACCGTCCATTCGGTCTACTCGGCCAGCAATATCTCCCATGCCGGTCTGTAACCCAGCTACCCAACCCGGGGTTGTCTCGCGGGGTCTCTGGGCCTCTCTTGCCCGTCTCCCTATGGGGCTGGCGGGCTCATCCTCATCCTCCTCCTCGTCAGGGATCAGGCTCGCCACGGTGTACTCCTGTCCCGACCCTCGGAGCTGCGCGCGTTCGCTGGAGAGCTCCTCACACTCCAGCGCTTGCTCGACTAGGGTATCGAAAGGGAGGCCTGCGCTACTCTTTTTGGGCTGCCACCACGCGGTGCGAGCTAGGTACCTGAGTAGCTTGTCTGCAGCTAGCGCGTCAATGACCTCCTTCGAGAACTCTGGACGGGCGATCCGGGTTAGTGATCGCACGTCCTCAGCGTAGTCTCGGAAGTCCTCGCCAGTTTGGCGTCGGCGCGCCTCTAAGGCCGTCTTCGCCCGTATCGCGTTGCGCGTGCCGAAACGCAGGTCTAATCTACGCATTAGTTCTTCTAGTTGGGTTTGCGCGCTTTCGGGTAGTGCCTCTACAAAGTCGGCTGCCCGCCCATCTAAGTTTAACTTAAGATGTCGCAACGCCTGCGCGTCCGACCAGCCATTAAGCTCTTTAGCCCCTATGATATTACGGGAAAACGCTTTCCATGTAGGGGTCCCCTGGCCGGTGAACACATGCCTTACCTTTGCGTGGAGTAGCGCGCCACCTTCCCATGAAGATGTGAGGGTTCGTACGACTTCTGACACCATGTTGTTGGGGCCGCTGGTCCCCGAAGTCCCTCCCTGCTCCGTGCCTATGGCAGGGGCTCTGCCGTGCGCCGACCCCTCGCTGCTCTGCGAGCAGCTGCTGCCGTCGCTGGGCTCATCGCCCGACGGCTCCCCTCCCTGGTCCGTCCCTCCGCGAGCTCGTGTGAGAGGCATAGCTCGCCGCACGCCCTCGTTCACCTGCAGACGCTGCGTTGTCTCCCCACGGATCACGCGCTATTAAACGGGGGTCAGGGGTCGGAGGGCGAACGACGCTGCCCTCACACTGCGCGAGTCCCGGCGGCGACAGACGGAGCGGGGGCCTGCGGACGCACCGACCCCTTCCCCCACACTACGAGCGCACACACCTGCACACACGCGACACCCACTCGTGCGCCGCTCTACGCAGCGCTCACTCACGTGGCGAACCACTGTGTACACACGCGCACCCACACGTTCCCACTGCTCGACAAGATCACGCGAGGCCACGCTTCGCTATTAATGATTTATTATTCGCTACCTGGTAACTAATGTTGAATCAGTGAGTCGACGAGGCTGGCCTATTCCACTAAACCTGTACCTATTCCTTATCTATCGGCTATTATCCTACTTCACCTTCTTACTCCCTGTTAGATGCCCACGGCGGTTCGTTGATCCCGTACTCGCAGCGTGCCTCGATGCGTCTCACGGACGTTCGGGTCGCTGGACTGGAGAGCGTCCTGTCGCCTGGCGCTGGAGAGAAGAGAGCCCGATCTCTCCTTTGCCCCCCTTTTTTATCCTCCCTACATCAAAGGGATGCGGCTCCGCGCCGGACGGTGGCCCTCAGCTTTTCCTTAACAATGGGCTCGCGTCCTCTAGCACGCGCACCGCGGATCCGGACGCCTGTGATATGCTAATCAGTGTGCGGCGTTGCGCGGCGTACATTCTAATTAATCCCTTTCCCTCCCTAACAATGGTGCCTGCGCGCTCAAGCGTAATTATCCCAACCATCCGTGACTATGCGCAAGAGCCCCTGCGGTCCCGCTACTCATGCTGTCCCGTCCCTCCCCTGCTTGCCCCGTCGACACGTGGGTGGTGTGTGTGGGGGATGCGCTTCAACCGCGGTGGCCGAATGCCCCTCGCCGCGGCCATGCCATCTTAAGGCAGGTCGCAGCGCCGCGGTGCAACGTAGCGTCGGGGGAGGCCGTCCAATTCCCTGATCGCCGGAAACCGTGAGAGTTAATCCCGATAAGGGTTTCTCGGATAAAAACCGGTCGATCAGGTGACCTTCCCTTCCAGCTCTATGGGGGGGGGGGGGGGGGAATGCGTGCAGGTGTGTTCATGTGAGGTGAGGTGAGGGGGACGAGGGGTTGGCTCCGTTGCTTGGTGGTGGCGAGGTCGGGGATGGGGCGCCTGCTGAACGGCTTCGTGGTGGCGGCATCACAGATGTACGCGTGTGTGGATGTACGCGTGTGTGGATGTACGCGTGTGTGGATGTACGCGTGTGTGGATGTACGCGTGTGTGGATGTACGTGTGGATGTACGTGTGTGTGGATGTACGCGTGTGTGGATGTACGCGTGTGTGGATGTACGCGTGTGTGGATGTACGCGTGTGTGGATGTACGTGTGGATGTACGCGTGTGTGGATGTACGCGTGTGTGGATGACCTTCTAACGCACCGTACGTAGCCAACCGCGCTAATCGGAGGTGCGGGGGGAAGGACAACAAACTAAACACGAAAGGCACCTCTCAACACCTTTATTTTAAACATCAAATTACATCTCACCATAACCTCTGCAACTTTTCTCACAGCTTGAATTGTCTTAACCTCTGCGTGTCCTCTCATCCACGTGCCCCTCTCTATTTATCTGAATGCAATTCCCAGTTCGTACCTCACCGTCCTGCGTTGCACACTCCTCACTTTGGTTCCGATTTGTTGTTAACGGCCTCACTTGTGACCCACGTCACGGCAGGCACTGGTGACGCACACGTCCTCACTTGCAGGCGCATCAATTTGTTACTTTTCACTGTTCAGTTGTCCACCTCGTTCGCTCACTATTTGGATGCGAATTACAACTTCAACAAACTGCCCGAGGTTCGCCCGCTGCGCTCTTCCCAGCTGCGTCCCTCCAACAGGCGCCTCCGAGAGCTTCGTGACCTCGTGGCACACGAACTCTGTTTGGCACCATGTGGATGTGACGAGATGTTGTTGACGAGCTTGCATGTTCTCCACGTGGTCGCGTGGATTAAAAACATGCGTAATAGAGGATTTTCTTGGGGTTGGATCGCGTAAATATATAAAAGTGTCGTTAAACTCGCCACCACCCGATACAGCCAACTAGTAAGGGTTGTCACGTCAACAGAAAGTGCCAATTCGTTACGAGTACAGCACACCGGTGTGTTGGAGAGCCAAGCCCCAACACTTACAATCTGAGTACGACGTTTCGCCACTAATTACAACTACACTGTAAAAAATATCCGTAATTTTACAGGAGAAAATACTGTATTTGCTTGTAATTAGATGTTTTAGAGGGCTAATTCATACTTGATGTTTTGTATTTTTGATGAAGCTCTTGTCAGAATAGACCCTTGCAATTATTGACAGATTGTTGCTCTTTTTTTAAATGTGTCATACACAGACATATGATATACTGATAACTATGAAGTATTGAATGACTATACAGATACTCATTTACATATGCAGTAGGTTCCGACATTATTAATTCAGTTGTTGATTGGTTCTTAGTTTATTTGGTTCAATTTTGACCAGAAAATCAGCTTGTTTCTGTTTTTGCTTTTTTGTTTTTCCTTCCTAACATTTATCCTTTTATATTCTAGATCCCTTGTTGGAATTAATCCAGAACGAGGATCAAAAAAGGAGCAGAAACGTGGAAAGAAAAGCCACAACACATAGCCCCGAATCCTGAGACTCCTTTCGGATCTGAGAGACTTTGAAACCCCATGGAAGCTCTGAGGCCTCTGGAAACACTTTTGAAGACATCTCAACAGCACTTGAGATGTTTTTTTCTTTCTTTTATTTTTCAGTTTACATTGTGTCTATCATACCGTAGGTGTATGTTTGTGTACAATATGGCTGCCATACCATGTCAGATCTTCATATTGTTAAAAATAAAATTAAACTGAAGATCTGACATGGTGTGGCAGCCATATTGTACACAAACATACACATACTGTATTACAGACACAATGTAAACTGATAAAAGACAAATATATAAAAGTACTCTAAAAGTTTATTCTACCCAATGTATTACAATCTCCATACACTGATAAACTTTTAACTACTAATGCAAAGGAAACACTGCCTCGTTCCTTTTGAGTTGGGACTCCTTTCTTTTTATTTGAAAAGTGTTAAAAGCAAGTTGCTGAATGCAAAAACAGATACACGTAAACTCTTCAAACTTTTGAAATGACTATATCAAGAATAAATATCAAGAACTAAACCGGTTTCTTCCAGCTGAAGTGTCTGATACTGGTGCTGGTACTGCAGCTTGGAAGCTGTAAAAACTCTTGGAAGTTACTTGCTTTTTTTCTCTCATGTTTGTTCCAGATGATTGTACATTTCCTTACTATACAACGTTTATCTGTTAAAGGCTAATGCAGAAGCTTTTTTTATTGTTTTATTTTTTAAGATCGTTTTATAACGTAGGGTATAATACTTTCACAATTCCATATTTTTAAACATGTTCAAATGCATGTACTGACTATTTTCATAAGCCAATGTATGTAAATTTACAAATTAAAAAGAAAAGACAATAAAGTCTTTCACGCCGCAAAAGCAGTTTTTTCTTTGTTTAGCTTCTTGCCAGGAAGAGGTAATGGTGGAGAGCAGCAGACAAACTGCCCGTGTATAGGGTGAAACATATTTCCATTTAAACTAAATGTAATTTGGGTTTGATTTGTTGTTTATAATGGACATTTTTAAATATGGAGTGTCTTTAAAAATATAGAAATTTACAGTAAGATAACACAATTCCAAAAAAAAAATTCGTTAAAATTACAGAAAATTTTACTGGCAACTTTCTGCCAGAAAAGTTACTGTTAATTTACAGATCCCATTTTTTTACAGTCATGGGATATATTGTTTTTTTACTGAATACAACTGTGTTTTTACGGAGAAATTACTGTAAAAACCACGGATGGTATTATGTGAAAATATAGTAATTACTGTAAATTTATGTACATATTTCTGTAAAAAAATGGGATTTAATCTTCCGTATAATTACGGTAAAATTCACTGGCAACTTTCTGCCAGAAAAGTTACTGTAAATTTACGGAATTATTTTTTACAGGCGACAGCCAGATTTGTGGAGAAATCCTCCTGTTTCGTTCCTTAAATAGAGCGGTAGATGTGATGACGTCACTCGCGTGCCCTTCACGTGCGGGGTTATCTAGATGGCGAGAATCAACGTAGATAATTATGCAAGCCCATGGTCGCGAAAGCCTACGTGTTAAACTAAAAAGCATGCGTTTAGATTATTTGGCTGATATAAATTTCCACACGATAAGCCACTTTGTTGAGCTATCATTTGTGGCCAGGCCTCTGAAAAGAGCTGTGGAGCTCAGTGGGCCTTACCTGGTAAAATAAAAAGTTGAGTTTTAGTTAATTCCAAGCTCAGCATCCGACTGACATGTCATGCAGTTCAGTGCCTGTAGGGGCGCTATGCTGACGATGTCAGCGTATCCGAGATGTTCATGTTTTCGTCATGAATATGTATGCCTTTGTTTCTAACCAATATTCAAGAGATACGGTAAAAAAAATACTCTCGAAGCCGGACTCGGGGTAAGCCGGCAGGGCCGCCGGCGAGGATACCGTGAAGCAGAAGACGAAAGATGTGGTTCGAAGCAGTGAACCAGGATGCGAAGGAATGTGGACGAGTGGACGAGTGGACGTGGGGATGACCGCACAGGACCGAGCGGAGGAGGAGCAGGCGGGACAGACCCCACACGAGTGGGGGGAATGGGACAGGAGTGAGGGGGAGAGGAACCACGATGATTTCTCTCCACGAGGCGTTCTCTGATTGGGCCGCGTTCCAATGACAAGTGTGACACGTGATCCAACGTTCCGATGACGAGGCGCTCTCATTACCTCGGTGGTGTGACACGTGATCCCGGCGATGCCGCTCGCTCGGTGAGCACCACGTGGGCTGAGCTCACGGATTCTCGGACACGTGACGTCAGATTAGCCAGGGGGTTGATTGTCTCATGCTTACAGCTGCAAACATCTTACTCTCACCGTTTATCTCAAAATTGTAAACATCTCCCACCTCAAGCTCGTTGATTTCACCTTCGAGAATAAATCTCATTTGAGTCTATCTCATGCTTTATCTCAACATCTCTCGTGCTCCTTAAACATCTCCAATCCCCACAGCTCATATTCGTTCATCTTTTTTATCTTACGTCGGGGAAAACAAAAACCTCTCAGTGCACCATACATTACACGGATCTTCAAACATACGTATCGTATCTATCATACGTATCTACCTACCTCCCATGTCAACATCTCACACTTGTACTACAGCGCAGGCTTTCACGGCCGGCCTCTACGGCTCTCCCACGCGAGCCACGGGTTGTCCGGTATTTCGCCGATTCATCTCGTGACAACCTCCCATCATCTCTCTTCGAGGCCACCTCTCATCTACTGGGTCACCGTGCACTCTTCCATCTTTCAACACCGCAGCTAAAACAAGGAGGCGTCTCTCTAAGCTCATGTCTGTTGGCAGTCCCGATCTCGCCGTGGAAATTCCCATTTCTGCAGCGGGAAAACGAGTTGACTTCCCCTTTTGGAATCCGTTTTATTGATCCTTGAGGGATGATAGGCCGAGTGAATGAGACGTTACCTCCTGTCTGGCCAGATGGTAACTACCTCGCGCCTAGCTTGCAGGAATTCGTGGGTTCGATCCCGACCCTGACGCTTGTATATTTGGAGTTTGCATGTTCTCCCCATGGTCGCGTGGATTTTTCTCCGGGTCCTCCGGTTTTTCTCTCTACATTTGGAATCAACATGCCTTGAGAGTATTTGGCTGCTAAACATCTCCACATGGTGAACCACTTCGTTGAGCTATCATGTGTGGCCAGGTCGCTTCTGAAAAAGAGCTTGTCAGCTCAGTGGGTAAGATGAATGAAAAACATAATCACTAATAGGGGGGAATTTAACTCGTCACTGCATTGCAAGTTGTGCACACTGGCCACGGCACCCACTCGAGGGACCGTGGTGTTGGTATCCAATCCACAAGCTCCGCATCGTGGGTATTTGACAGGAAACGAGCATGGTATGCATATCTCGGTGCGTTTACAAATCACAACCAAAATGCGTTCATCAAAACAAATTCGACAGCTTGCCCTATCGGTTTTTTTTCTTTATTGAATTTGATGCAATTCAAAATAAAATATGCTCCAACAATATCGTATCGTACACAGCAGACCCGCAAAATCCAGGCACCGCAAAACGCACAAATGCCACCCAACAGGGAGCGACGCCCACGTGTTCGCTGCAGACACGCGTGGCGGAGAGTCGCAGAGGCGACGCGCCAGCATTGCTCACGCACGCTTTCAGGTGAAGCTTTTTTTCTAGACAGGAACTGTACAACGCACATGCACAGCGCGGACTTGGCCATGGAGGATGCAGCGACTTGCGAACACCGGCGGTGAGGAGAGAACTAAAAGTGAAAATGCCTGTCATCGACAATGCAAGCGGGGCACGCATGTTTGGGGACAACGGATACACTCGGCGATCAAACAAGCCCTGCTGAACCCCCCCGACACTTTTGGGCCCAGGCAATGCCCCCGTCGCCCTCATACATTGAATCAACAAGCCCCGTTCTACTGAAAGAGTAGAGTATTATTAATCACCGGCCAGCAGAGTAAACTAGAGGCAGGCAGCCCGAAGCGTAAATTCCAGCCTAACATGACCCCTTGCCCCCCACCATAGCTGCTGTTCAGCTGCTTCTGGTGCTACCCCCCCCCCCCCTTAGCCAAAACCAAATCGGCCAAACAACCGTGGCACGAGTTCTACCCCTGAGCCGACCAAGCCCTCGATCCACCATCTGGTGTTTAAGAAGCAGGCCACTTTTCATTGTTGGGTTTACTTTTCACTGTTGCTGTTTAGAGCACTCCTCTACATATTTCCTCTGATCACCGCAGCATCGCTATCCCAGCTGTTGAGAGCAAACCCCGAGAGCTGTGGATTCCTATGGGAGCCAATGGGAAGCTAATGGCCAGTTACAACTTAGCACGAATTTGGACAGCGTCTTCTCTAAATCCGCTGCGGAGTTGCTTAAAGTAACTCAGGTGCCCACAATGGGCTGTTCTACCCAAGCCACATGAAATGAAGCGAATTCAGAAAAACATTTTTAAACAATTCACGTGTTTTAATATAGCACCTAATTTTATCTTTCAGAATTCTGCGATAAAAACAATCCATCTTAAGGCGGCGTAATGGGCTGTATGAACCTTATGTAAAATGTTTTGCTTGATCCGGGCCCAATTTGACAACTTAGTCCCACGCTGCGCTTTCTGTCCTTGTGGAAAGCAATCAGCTGCTCAGTGGCATGGTAGCAGTGGTAGTGGCACTATCCCACCCATGCATTGACAGCTTGGTACATTGGGGATGCTGGCCTAAGGTCGCTCAGAAATTACGGGAAAGTGTGCAGATCGTACAATTGTCTAAAAAAAATAAACACTAATGTAAAAAAACGCCAACCTTTAACACCCAAAAAACAAATAGTTGAAGTCAACACCAAATTGAACCAAATGATTTGAAACCCACCAGATCCATCAGAAACACGAAGAGACGATTTTGCTGCATAAACTTTGCCTTAAAACAGCACTGCTGTACGAGCAAAGCTACGTCATTTTACCTTCACAAAATCAACGGAATCTTCTTTAACCGCAAACTTCCGAGTGTTTCTAATGCAGCTGACCGTATTGCCCGCAACTCTGATATGCCTAACCACTTCGTCGCTAAAAACCCACCCCCGTCTCAGAACACATTTAAAAATAAAGAAAATTAATGCACCAGCATTATTACAAGAGCCGACTCAGAACAGACGAAGCGATATTTTCACTTTCGCACGTGAGATAATGGTTTACCAAAAGTGCCAACAATTCAGAATGTTAAGTAATATTCCTTGAAAGGGATCGATATATTTTTTGTGGGAGCAGGGGAAAATTATAAATTCAGGATTATGTTAGTATTCAATTAACACCGCCCTAAACACAATGGCTTGCTCTGGCACCAAGATGAAGAGCAATACCTTCCCCTTTTACAGGGGTATTTACTCTGTACGTATATAGATGGGTCAGGGAGAATGCAGCTCACTGCTCTGGGAAGGACTAGTCATGAGGCCATATTGCCTTTGGGGTTTGCCGCCAGACAAGAAAATACATTTATCCGGAGATCACAGTTCATTAGGCTACATGTGCAGGCACAAAGAGCTGTGGGGTTCCTAACAAGAGTGCCTTATCCGGTCCTCCTATACCCCCAACCAATTATAACACAGGAGACGTAAAAAGAGCCGCGCTCCTCAACATTCATTACAGGCTGCCCCGGTTCCCAATGCGGTGCCCAAAACACAATCGAGGTGCCAGGGAGTTCGCTGGGTTCGCACCCTCGCTCGCTCGTCCTCACTCCCTCACGCTTGCCCTCGCTCGCCCACGCTCGTTCGCTCCCTCCCTCGCGCTCCCTCACGCGCACTCCCTCACGTGCGCTCCCTCACGCTCGCGTAGGAGGCATCGAGCTGGCAGCGCTCCGACCCTGGACACTCGAATGCAGGCAGCGGCTAAAGATGACAGCAGATTTGAATGCTTCAGTGTGATTATTTCACATCGGCCTGAAACTAAATTTTTTTAATTGGGTTTTGCAAATCAGTTTTGTCAATATGCGTGGGTCTATTTATAGCAGGTGGGCATATGGAACGTGACTCTAAAACAGCTAAACTAATGTTTTTTTTATTTTACCAGGTAAGGCCCACTGAGCTACGTAGCTATTTTTCAGAATCGACCTGGCCACAAATGATGGCTCAACGAAGTGGCTTATCATGTGGAAATTTATAGCAGCCAAATACTCTCAAAGCATGTTGATGTGGATGAAAAAATTGGACCCTAAGAAAATCCACGCCACCAGAGAGAGAAAACGCAAACCCCAAATATACAGCAGGCGTTAGGGTCGGAATTGAACCCACGACCTGCATACCAGGCGAGGTAGTTAACATCTCACCACCGCGGCGCCCTGGAGCATGCAAACCAGCGCTCGTGACGTCAGGCAGAGGCCTGCGATGTCACTTGTGGGTCGCTCGATTAGACGATGCTGCGCCTCTGCTGTTGTAGGAATCTCAATAAGAGGGAAAGACGTTCTTCACTCCATGCCTAGTGCTTGGAATTTAATCGATAAAAAAACACATACAAAGCAAAACAGTACTTCTGATTTTGCCATGGGGAGAGAGGAAGGCTGCCGACACTTCACAATCGTCACCAAGAAACAAGGGGAATAAAATAGCAACTCAAAATCAATGTACCATTGCACAGCAGAACCAGGAACCTGGAGAGAATGGGCTGAGCCGAAGGTTGAATCAAAACGCAATGCAGACGAAGCGAGCTTAACCGCCCGACTTCGGATCACTCTCCTCCAGCTGTCCACACACTCGCGCGTCTGATGCCATTCCGTTTGCCCGATTTAAAATGAGGCGAGAGCTTTGATTGGAGACCCTTGGTATACATTTACCACACGAAAACCGCCACTGCTCAAAAAGATTAAATATTTAGTTGCATCTCTAATCTGGGGCACGACCTGTTCAAATTTCCTGTCGAGTCTCAAAGTAGAAGAGGTCAAATTTAGTTTATAAGTTTGGTGCCTTGGTAACACTGAATGAGACTGCATCTGCTCTGCGTTTGTCTCCACAATCTTGAGTGAATTTCAGACTAAATGGATTGGCAAACGTATAAATGCTTCAGAAGCGAACAATGGACACAATCATAACAGTCCCTCCAAAAACATTTGATTTAAATACACCTTAAAGGTTTCAATAGCGACTTTGTTATTGTTAGTCTATACATTACATTTATTTACATTTCATTAACTCAAGTCCTCATGGCGAGTTGTGAGATTTGTAGAATGAGTGTCCTTTATTCCCCATCAGTCTCAAGATTATTTCTCGGGTTCCTCTTTGGGATGTTTGGCCAATTCCGTGGTGGGAAAAAACAATGTTTACATCGCATTTGTGACTGCGCCCAGTATATGCAAGTACACACAAGCCGTGCATGCTTCACTGCTTACACAGAACTGTTTCCTGAACCCGTTAAATGGTCATTGTGCCCATCGGCCTATTACCGTGAAATTCGTCATTCTGGGAATATCGTTGCAGGGTCTTTAGCGGCTACTTGACAGCCAGACGGTGGCGCTTTTGACAATTGACAAGCAAATGAGAATGCACCGACAGCCTGTCCACCAAGGTGCCCTGGCACGCCTGGCAAAAAACCCCCTCCAATGTGGCACAAAGCAACATAATTAGACGGTGACATTTCAATGAATTCGTTCCCTTGAAGAAAACAACGGCGTTGGTGCAATTTGCATGAGAAAGAGCAGTGCCTTTGCCAAATACCCCATCATGCCTTGCCATCTCCATCCCAGAGAGTGAACTGCATTTGGCTTGAAAGAGAAAGACATTTGTAGATTTGGTGTTGTTTGTTGGTAAACTTTGCTCATTGGGCTCTCATTCTGCTCAAGTCTGAGCTGATGAAACAAGCAAATGTGGGGAGGGAGGGGAGGGGGAGTTGTTACTCGTGTTGCCGAAAACTATCCGCCCGCCGCTGCTCAGCCACTTGAGACGAGACCGCCTCTTCAATCCAGAAGAGTACAATTAAGGCAAAGGCCTTCCAAACGCCGACTTAAGTTTGCTTATTAATGTCACGCACATTTCACCTGTGATTCAAAACAAGTCCCAACAGAGATGTGCTCCCAATCGTGATGCTGTGACCAGGCACGGTGAACGGGTGAGCGTGGATGAGCAAGTCTCTGCGATTGGACAGCTGCGTCGCACGACGCTTGGTGACGCTCGCCCAAGCTGCACAACCTGGTGGAAGAGTTCAGCCTCTGCAAGTGGGCCGCGACGCACTGGTACCAAGTGTCGTGATCGGTCGTTCTTCTGAAGCACTTCGCGTCACCGAAGAGGAAATATTATCAACATCGCAGAATTGGGTCAGTGTTGCCACCCTCTGCAAATTGTTTCCCAACGTAATAACGACACAGTTGGGAGTTACCGTGCTAACAAGTGTTCCTGTAGCATCGTGGTTGTCTTAGGCTGCTGAAGACGGTGCCGTAGTCTCACTGTTGAACACGGGGTGAACTCGGGCAAACCGCAGACACAGGCTCTCAACTCCTGCTCAATGAGCCTCCCTCGGTCCTGTTTTCATCTGCCAATGCTCGACATCCCCTACTCACCCAGGTACCAGCTTGAATGAAGACCCCTGCCATCCAGGCTGCACAGTAGCACATTTCCAGCGCTGATGTGCGGACGCGCTCTTGCTGCAAGACGAAGCAACTCCTTTACAGCTATGCTACATGCTGCTCATCATGGACAACTCGAAGGGGCAACATGCTTCTCTCCCCAATTAAAACAGACGAGAGCACATTGACAGAGGCGGCCTGGCGAATCAGAGCACTCATACCGACCAGGTCCCAGCAGATGACCCAACACTGTTGAGATACAGAAATGAATCTAGGCTTCGGCCACCTGAGATTAATTAAACCAGCTGCTCAAGTGAACCAAGTGCGATGTATATATATGTCACGACTACTGCACCAAAACAACCATATTTGGATGTGTGCTCAATTCAATTAAACCCAAGTCTATGGCCGACACAGCAGATAATAGCAAAGCAACCCATGCAGTACTCTGATTACGACGGATCATTAAAGAATGGGAGGCGAGGTCGGCAGCGGGGCTACGGAGTTGTTTTACTCTACGAGACGTGTCTAAGCCATTTCAAGCGAAACTAGAATACTGTTGTAAAGAATTCCATTGTACCTTGATGCAGAGAGAGCTAATTCTCAATGTAACAGATGTAAAATTAGAAATAAATTATAATCTTGAAACCGAGTGGTTTTTTTTAGGTAATGTTTGCCGATGTACGTATTACACATTTGGGAATGCTCTATTGGCACAAATGAAGGGCGAATAATGTTAAGTCAATGAAACACTTGAGAATTCTAACGATCACTCGGTATAATTGAGAGTGTATAAACGGAGAACTGATGAGCTCAATTTATGCAAAGCTGAAAGGTATTTTGGCCCCACCATCGTAAGAAAACTCCTACAGTACCTTGCAAGCCCACCGGAGCAAGTGGCATGTACAAATTAAAAGTGGCCACCTGCTCTAATGAGCAGAGGTCGGGGGTCATCTCCGTAAGCAGCCCTGAGCCAGTGGTGGAAGTTCCACATTATTTTCGTAGGAGTCAGTCTCTCAATTGGATGATGATCATCCCTACTTTCCCACAAAGTGGTACCTGTCATATCCATGCTTTGAGAGATGATGGGCTACGATATACAGTCGAGCATTTCTGTGAAAAACAGCACAATTCAGCCGAGTGGCCTCAGAAAATGGAATAGGAGTAAAGCCACCAGCAGTTGTGGGACGGTTTTGCACTTATAAAAAATCATCAGTAAAACGAAATACGTTTCTTCTGCGATACTTCAAGCGGCCACACATTCATCGTTTTACAACTGTCGTCTAGACCGGTGATTCTTAACGATAACGGTAAGGACGTCCCTTTACAGCAGCTATCGAACTCTCACACAGAGCCCATCGCAAAAAAAGTGGTGTCACGTCTCTCTGATATTAGCACTGACCACCTGGGGGAAAGGGAACTGCTGGTGTGCAGATTCAGAAAGGGCACTCATGTACTTCTGCACACCCCTTGATATATATATCAGACCCTCCATAGCCTTTTAAGGATTCAATAGAAAATAACGATGTCTCTGCGTGGACCTTGGTTGAAAACCCCAAAATGTAAACCAAAAAGTAAAGTCACTCCGTGCTCAGACAAGCATGTGACAACACTTAGTCATCTCATTCATGGCATTGAGCCTGGAGAAGAAATTCCACTTAATTATAGCTGAGGCCAGCTACTCCATATGACGAACATTTTCAACTTCCCTCAAAGACACTCATTTTACTGATCTCAGAGAGATGGACTGAATCGACCATTCTACCAAGATGATAACTCACAACTTTCCACAATTAGAAGTCTGGGACACGCTGCTGTGTATGGTACCTACAAAGTGTTTGCAGGTTTTTTTTTTTTTTCCATTGTGCCATGAGGCCTGAACATCTTTCATCGGAACGTTCATTACAATTTTCTTCCAGCTGACAGAGACTGCAGCTTCCGAATGGCTTGGAAGGAAATTTTAAACGGTGGCCGAACCGGCGAGAGGATGATTGAGAGAACGAGCAGGTGGACAGGCAATCAGGCAAGCGAGTGAGTAGCACTAGTCCATTTTGAGGTTGACATAGATGTAGCGGATGAAGGCGAGCGACGTGAAGAAGGACACGGAGCCGAGCATGAGGAAGAAGACGTAGCACGTGAGCAGCGTGTAGCCGAAGAACTCGACAGTCTGCACGGCGCCCGACATGTTGGAGCGGCGGAAATAGTAGAAGCCCGAGTAGAGGAACATGAAGAAGCCGGTGGAGCCGGCGCTGAACACAGAGCGCCACCACCAGCGGTGGTCCTCGCCCGACAGCTGGAAGTAGGTGAGCGCCACCGAGATGCAGGCGCTCACGCTCAGCAGGATGGCAGCGACGATGAAGAGCACGCCAAAGAGCGTGTACTGCTCGCGTCCCCACACCGTCGCGAAGATGTAATAGAGCTCCACCGAGATGGCGCTGAGGGGCGGCACGGGAGGGGTGGGGGGAGCACGGGAGGGAGGGGCCACCGTCGGCGTTAGAGGGTTGCCGAGTCGCCAAGCTACGCGGTTCGATCGGCCGTCACCATTTGGGGTCACCATTCTATTCAAAACATAAATTATTTTTGTTGCCGCCGCCGTGCTCGCTTTGTGAACAGTTATGTACATGTGGATGCTAGTGTATCATTTGTAATGTCTTACTTGTACTATCCTTAAATCTTGACTTAAAAGCTTTCGTGACTGCAGGGGTCTTTCGGTAGTCACGTAGATAGGTTCAAATAAAATAACAAAAAATCTACAACGTTTCGATCGCAACACAAGCGGTCGTCATCAGGAAAAGGGGGGTTTGTTTCTAAAGGCAAACTGTTTATAAAGGTTTAAAATGGGCCTAGCCCAATTGTAATGTAAGTGATGGTCCACGGCGACGCTCGTGGTGGGTTTCCACCAATCAGAGGGCTGCCAAGTAAAAAATTAGCATGTAAATGTAGGATCAGAGGGCGACCTCGACGGCGCTGAGGTGGCTATGTTAATGTGAGAGATGAGCGTGTTAATGTGAGAGGTGAGCGTGTTAATGTGAGAGGTGAGCGTGTTAATGTGCGAGGTGAGCGTGTTAATGTGCGAGGTGAGCGTGTTAATGTGCGAGGTGAGCGTGTTAATGTGCGAGGTGAGCGTGTTAATGTGCGAGGTGAGCGTGTTAATGTGCGAGGTGAGCGTGTTAATGTGCGAGGTGAGCGTGTTAATGTGCGAGGTGAGCGTGTTAATGTGCGAGGTGAGCGTGTTAATGTGCGAGGTGAGCGTGTTAATGTGCGAGGTGAGCGTGTTAATGTGCGAGGTGAGCGTGTTAATGTGCGAGGTGAGCGTGTTAATGTGCGAGGTGAGCATGTTAATGTGCGAGGTGAGCGTGTTAATGTGCGAGGTGAGCGTGTTAATGTGCGAGGTGAGCGTGTTAATGTGCGAGGTGAGCGTGTTAATGTGCGAGGTGAGCGTGTTAATGTGCGAGGTGAGCGTGTTAATGTGCGAGGTGAGCGTGTTAATGTGCGAGGTGAGCGTGTTAATGTGCGAGGTGAGCGTGTTAATGTGCGAGGTGAGCGTGTTAATGTGCGAGGTGAGCGTGTTAATGTGCGAGGTGAGCGTGTTAATGTGCGAGGTGAGCGTGTTAATGTGCGAGGTGAGCGTGTTAATGTGCGAGGTGAGCGTGTTAATGTGCGAGGTGAGCGTGTTAATGTGCGAGGTGAGCGTGTTAATGTGCGAGGTGAGCGTGTTAATGTGCGAGGTGAGCGTGTTAATGTGCGAGGTGAGCGTGTTAATGTGCGAGGTGAGCGTGTTAATGTGCGAGGTGAGCGTGTTAATGTGCGAGGTGAGCGTGTTAATGTGCGAGGTGAGCGTGTTAATGTGAGAGGTGAGCGTGTTAATGTGAGAGGTGAGCGTGTTAATGTGAGAGGTGAGCGTGTTAATGTGAGAGGTGAGCGTGTTAATGTGAGAGATGAGCGTGTTAATGTGAGAGATGAGCGTGTTAATGTGAGAGGTGAGCGTGTTAATGTGAGAGATGAGCGTGTTAATGTGAGAGATGAGCGTGTTAATGTGAGAGATGAGCGTGTTAATGTGAGAGATGAGCGTGTTAATGTGAGAGATGAGCGTGTTAATGTGAGAGATGAGCGTGTTAATGTGAGAGATGAGCGTGTTAATGTGAGAGATGAGCGTGTTAATGTGAGAGATGAGCGTGTTAATGTGAGAAATGAGCGTGTTAATGTGAGAGATGAGCGTGTTAATGTGAGAGATGAGCGTGTTAATGTGAGAGATGAGCGTGTTAATGTGAGAGATGAGCGTGTTAATGTGAGAGATTAGCGTGTTAATGTGAGAGATGAGCGTGTTAATGTGAGAGATGAGCGTGTTTCAGTGCTTCTGACCATATTTTGTTTCCATGTACTCTTCTTTGTATGGATTGCGAGCAAAATAATTTATTTTAATTGATGAATGCTTAATCGTAGCCACAAGTCAAAGTGCTCTTCTCTTACGGACACGTTCCTAGGCTGTGTTCAGGCATGGTCGACATAACTCTGAAAGTTTTGTTTACGAGAATCACTCTCGTGAGGTCCCTGCAGAGACGGTAAATGAAAGGTAAAGGGTGCAATGTGGCAGTGACGTCACTTAAGAGTGTGCACCTGACAACAACTTTAAATACTTTGTTCTCATAAACATAGATTGAAACTCGAGTCAGACAGCCCAGAACACATATTCTATATGTGTGTATATATAAAAGCAAGGAGTTTTGTGTTGCATTCTGCTTCGAAAGTGGTGGACTTCTGTAATTCAAAGTGGAAGTGGGGTTGGCGGATCACGCAGACTGTATCATGCACGATGAGACTCCCAACCTCGCAGCTTTGCAGTGATGTTAGTTTGTCTGCTGAGCAAACACTGAACCATTCCCTATGACGGTGTATGCAAAATGTTTGAGATTTTTTCCTCTAACTACATGTGGTATAAACATCGTTCATTTCCACCTTCGGTACCATGACAAAGATTCCTGCCCTGCACACATGTTTTATTCAGATGACAGAAACTGGGAATTCTCATTGTCAAGACCAAATAATCTCCATGCTTAAATGGCTGCTGGCCATTGGTCATCTCCGTGGGTGGCTCTCTACCAATGGTGAATATTCCATGTTTCAACGGTAGCACGGGCCAGTCGATACCAAAAACTTAACACGTACACGATTTTTTAATCTGTTTTAAAAAATTGGTTGAAGGTGTATTTAAAAAGTTTATCAAATAAGTGTAGCCATGTCTGATTTAAAACACCATTGTGGTTACTGAGCAGTTATGACAGAAACAGTCCGAGTGTAAACATTCACCAGGCATTCATCCTGATTTACTCACCTAACCTCACCACCCAAACCCTTACCATGCACTCCCACCCACATCACTCACCACACAAAACACGAGCCATCAAAATTACTCGCCACCCACTCACTATTACAACATTCCACCGCGCAAACACTGGCTATACAAAAGACGAATCAACAAAATTATTCACCACCCAAAAGCTTACCACCAAAAATAATCCACCACACAAAGGACTAATCACCAACATTGCTCACTGCAGAAAACACTCAACACTGACATCACTCACTATGCACGAGCCATTCATTCACCATCCAAACACACACCACCCATACTGCCACATTCACCCTCTCACCACTACACTTAGCCCATGTGGCATGTGCTCTGTATGATCCATGTCCAGCGTGTGCTGCGTGTGCTGCATGTGCGACATGACTGCATGTGCTACATGACTGCGTGCGCTGCGTGCGCTGCGTGCGTTGCGTGCGTTGCGTGCGTTGCGTGCGCTGCGTGCGCTGCGTGCGCTGCGTGCGCTGCGTGCGCTGCGTGCGCTGCGTGCGCTGCGTGCGCTGCGTGCGTTGCGTGCGCTGCCCACCTGAACGGCAGGAATCCCCCAACCGTCATGTGCACGACGGCCGACTTGTACCAGGGCTGGGCCGGAATCTCGCGGGCGATGTTTTTGGTGCGGCACGGCGCATTGAATGCGCCTGCGCGGTTCTTGCCGACGATGCCACCGATGACTGTGAGCGGGAAACCGACGAGCAGCCACACGGCCACGAGCAGCAGGATGGTGGTGGCGGGGAGCGCCTGGGTCGAGCCGTTGGCCCAATGCACCGAGTTCACAATGCTCCACGTCACGAAAAATGGGGCTGCACATGTATGCACGCACACACAAATGTGCAGCGATATTAATGCGTGCATGTACAGCCCTTTTGTCAACCCCACTGTTCGATGAAAGCTCATCCCCACAATGTGCGGGCCGTGGGGGTTATTTGACCATGCCGTACCACGTTGGTCAGTGCGGTCAGTGAAGGCAGGGCGCAGAGACGTTGGGAGCATAGTGCAGGCAGTCCTCGAGTGACGAACACCTGCTTCCATGAATTTTTTTTTTTAAACATGAACTCATACTTACAAACTAAACCGCGGAACTATTTTGTTAAGCGGAGCAATCTTCCATGAGTTGTAATGAGTGAGCCTGGTGCTGGGAGAGAGTGTTTGTGTGTATGATATAGCCATGGTGACATCACCATCACTTAGTGGTGAATAGTGGGTTGTCGTATTGGTATAGCTTTAACAGACTGCGGGGAAAGTGCTGTTAGCGAGCACCTATGAAAACCGGCACGGTACACGAGGGTGGGTGGGCCACACCACACCCGACCGCCTTTGTCTGCCCAGTGGTGATGTTTACACACCACACCAGGTTCTCATTTGAGGCTGAGTCGACCTAGGGGAGACCCATGATCGGTTCCGATAAACGTCACTGGTGTTGGCCGTGAGTGGGAACCGAACTCGGGTTGCCAGGTTCGCAGCACAGCGTGCTAACCGCTACACTACCGCTCCTCGCAACACACACACGCGCGAAGATACATAATGCACCACACCGAAGGCCAGATTCTTAGCTCTGATGTTCGCACACCACCTCACCATGCATCAAGTTAAGGTCACCAGAATCACGATGGCACGGCATTAGACGCACGCCCCACCACCGTAGTATGGGAATACGGAAAATACGCGTCTGGCAAGCGACACGAGTGCCGGGCCCAACGGTCACTCGAGCCGGGAGACACTCGCACCTTGATGACAAGCACTTGGGGTGGTTGTGGTGGTGGTGCTGTTGTTGTTATGGGACGGTTCCCTGGTGGGTGCACTCACATTAGGCTCTGCTGACTATCAAATATGGAAGGACACTTATTTGCGTTGTTATTTTACTCCATTAGCACAATTGGGATGTAATTGGTGATAAAACGCCAAACAAATCAGATTTTAAAAACAAACACATAAACAGACACTCAGCAATGCACATAAGCAGACACACACACAGGCACAGAGTTACACAATCGTGCATGCGCGCGCACACACACACAAATGCACGTAAGCGGTTCGGATGCTGTCGTTTTTAACTGCTGCATATTGACGCATGTTAATGTAGCGGCTGTAAAAAAGCAACCGTCGTAAAAAACGATCCCAAAATAAAACACATTTCATTGACTCTAATGTTATTTTAACTAAAGCGCACTCTGAGTGGTACATTGATGAAGTCAGCGACTTACGCTTACAGTAAGTATCGGTGCTGCAGAGTAAGTGTTTGAGTAATTTCCAGGCCCAGGGTTAGGATGGATCTGAGAGTAAAGCGTTACGGTTATATGGGTATTAAGTGTTAATGCTAAGGTTAGGGCAAGTGTTGGTAGTAGAAGTCGTGTAACTGTTAAGGATATTGTTAAGATACATTTTAGTGTAAAGTGAGCTTAAGTTATTTCACACCTGATGACGGTTGCTTGTGTTGCAATCGAAACGTCGTGGATTCTATTATTTATTTTATTTCTACGTGACTTTACCGAAATAAACAAAGAGTAATTCCTGCAGTCACGAAAGCTTCAAATCAAATTTGAGCTTAGTGTTTAAATGTCAATGGTAGGGTTGGGACCAAGGGAAGCGTTCGTGATCAGGTAAAAGTCTTATTGGTAAGGATGAGATCAATCTTGAGGGTTGTTAGGGTGAGTGTTTGTGTTAAAGTTAGTTTAGTATATAGGTAATAACAATAATTTCAACTTGTAACGCACACAGTATTCACTGTTAGAGAGAGGCACGAGGAACCACAGACAAGCAGGAAGGAGACCACGCGAAGAGCCAGCACCAACAAGTCCCCAAGCTCTGCAGTCCTCCACATATAGTAAAGTGTGGAATGAATGATTGTCAACATGTGGGGGAAACCCGGAGCACCTGGAGAACGCCCACGCGTGTGAGAGGGGTGGGGGGGGAGCACATCTGGGGGAGCAGTAGTGTAGCGGTTGAGCGCTGCGCTACAAACCCAGCAACCCGAGTTCGATTCCCGACAAGCGGCGAACAAAGTGACAACTATTTGAACCTGTCCTGGGTTGACTCAGCCTCAAATGAGTACCTGGTACAGTGTGTAAACATCGCAACTGGGGAGACAAAGGCGGCCAGGCATGGTGCTGGCCTTCATAGGTGCTCGCTAACAGCACTTGCACCTATAATCTGTTCAGGCTATACGGGGATCAATGACTTATTACACCGTCATCCCATAGAGATGGAACAGGTGGAGTTCACATGCTTGCTGCACTGCCGCCTCCTGGCAAGGCAGGGTACGATACCCTCTTCAATGCCCATGGCAAGGGAGCTTCGCAACACTTGTGTGATCCACCAACCCTTACCTCCACTGCTGCGACAACAGGCACGCGCCACCACCGCCAGGCTAAGCGTTGGTGCAAGTGTGTTAAGAGTTTGCGTTTGTGCTTTTTGCTCGTGCGTTTGCATTTAGACAAGTAGTAGGGTAAGTATTAGAATTTAGTTTTTTTACCGAATAAGTCGATGGTGCTAGGCTCATCCTTACGATTACAGTAAAAATAATTGTGAGCGATATTGTTCATCACCTTTACAGTCAACCTTAGTGCCAGGGGTCATTATTTGCAATAGGATCACAGAATTAGTGCAAACATCGTCTACATTTAGTCACAGTGATACACAGCTAAAGGCAATGGCGCACTGCTAGGACATCGTGCTGCACGTGATCACCAACCTTGGGATCACGTCCAATTCTTGGGGCCGGGGTTCGCACCGAAGCCGGTGGGGTAAGCACTCTACCAAATAATTTATCTCACCTGCCACATTGGCCGTCTCTCAAGCGAGGCTCCAGCGTGCTTCCCCCATTCACGCGTCCCATGCGTTTGAAGTTCATTAATTTTTTTTCCTTCAACGTGCCCGCTCCGAGGGATAACCAAGCGCACGTCTGGAGTTATGGCCCGCTGCAGTTTCTGGGTGGGGTAATCAACGGGCCTGTGGTCCCCGGGGCGCGCCCGCCGCTCCGCTCTCATCCCCTCCAGGCGGCTCTTAATTCACACATCGAGCGGGTGGGCGGCTGGGTTGTGACACGAACGGCCGCCACGAGCCTTCATATGCCGTCTTACAATGGCAGACAATTTATCTCTGGATTAAAAGAACTTGCTTCGGCCGTGCGTCAAATTACATTTATGCGCATTTTTTTCAAGAAACAAGACTGCATTATGGGTGTCATCTAGCTGACAAAGTCAGTCGATTAAACAGGAGAATAAAAATAAATCAGCCAAAGAGTGCATTATGTTGCTTAAAGGAAATTATTCTTCCGTCATGAGCATGTGGGCCATTTGCCACCCTTATAAAAGACAATTAATCACCAGCGTCTGTACATTTCTGGCCAGTGGAATTTGTTTATACCGGGCAACCTTGGAATGGTTTTATCTTCATCAGCAAGATGCGCCCTCATAAAACAAAACGACTGTCACATTTGCGGAAACAGCCTCCTACAGAACCATGTGGGGTCCAAATATAAAGCTAACAGTTCATCAGGTCACATCTTCATGAAGGGACTCGATAAAGTCTAAATCCCTCGGATGAATATTACTGGGAGACATTAATACACAACAAGCCATCGTGTGGCTGATGCATCATTTTATAGGTGTCTGGATTTGATGTCAGCACTTCAGTAGAAGTGTGCTGGCTCATAGCAGTTCTAACTTGGTGCCTTGACACGAGTACAGCATGCATTCATGCAGAGAGTCGTCCAAATGCCTCTAAAATACAATTGGCTGTCAGGAAGCCCTGGGAGCCGGCCCACCGCGTGGGAGGCGCGAATACGGAGCGCTGGGGAGGGAGGGAGGCTCTACAAGTCTGGGGACTGCACGGAGCCGTTGCTCCCAAGACCCCCGATATCTCCCGCGACATCACACGCACGCCTACCATCACTCACTCGCCACCGGCGGTTCATCTGTAGAGGCCGGGTGTCCTAATGGACGGGCCATTCCTCAGGCTCCACGTTCCCCACAAGCGCAGCTATGTGCGGCTCGTACACCGCGGTCCGACTAACGGCACCGGTGCGCCAAACGCGTCGGCGCAGAGAAGTTGGTGGCGCGAGGAGGGAGTGGTGGTGATTAACGAGCCTTCGCCTCCATCAATTACGTCTGTGTGGTGGAAACCCACTGGCAGAATTATTTTGTAAGAAAATCCTCATGTGACGGTTCCTGACACATGCGGTTTCTGACTGATGCTTTATGTGGTGGTTTAGATAGGAATTTGAGAGCCCACAATAGTTCATCATTACTTTTGTAACAGAGAATTTGGACACTATTCAAGTAAAACAATATTTATTCAATTGAAAGTCAGTGCCTCCATGATCCAAGAGAACATTGGGTCAGTGTCCATCTACAATAACAGCCCAAGGTCTGTGTAGGAAATTGCAATATTATGGTGGACACCCCATGTATATTATATACAGAGAATACAAAGGCCCCCATTTAAAACTCAAGTCAAGTTTGTAAATATCCACATAATTACAACACAATATAATTAGGATTTCTAACAGCATCTAAATGCAGCCACATCGTCAAATGCTGTACAACAGTGAAGGTATTCTAAATTTGAAGCTTTCGTGACTGCAAGGATTCATACTCTTTGGATTTCTCGGTAAAGTCACGTAGGTAAAACAATTAATAAAATAAAATAAATGAAAACTAAATTAAATCACGACGTTTCAGAGGCAACACAAGCCTCCTCATCAGGTGTAAAAAGGCACAGCAAAATAACTGTAGCGAGAGTTATTTGTGGTGAGACATTGTTACATAGGGTCAGAGGAGGGGGAGGAGCCAAGGAGAACGGGCGTGAGATGGGGGGGGGTGGAGCCAGGAAGGTGATAGAGAAGGAGGACGGAGCCCCGGATGGGGGACGCAGAGCGGGGGAGAGTCACGGTTGAGGTTTAACATGTCATTATCATGTCATTAATGTCATTAACATGGTTAATCACATCTTTCCAATGATTGCTCAATTTGAATCCATCTTCTCGGTTGAAGTTATGTCTATGTTTGTATATCTGTATAGCCTCATGGACAAATCTTTGGTGGTATCCATATGTCGTGCAGAGTACCTTTATATCGGAAAAAACAATATCATGATCACCCACAGCGTTGTAACAATGATCAGCAACGGCCGAAGAATTCGTTTTGCACGTGTTTTAAATCTGATTTGTGCGAGAGGAGGAATGTTTATTAATTAAAACAGAAAAATAACATTTATTTATACAGTCATACGGGAAGGGCTTGAACCTGGAACTGAACAAGGGCAGGGAGTCAACAACTTGCATGGATGGGGGAACGGAGTTCCAAACCACAGGGCCAAGGGCCAGCAGTAGAGAAGGAGCAACCTCCCATTGAGTGGAGGTTAGGTGAGGGCTTTTCCAAAGAGGCCTTGCTTAGTGGACACAGCAACTACGTGATGAATCAACAACCTACTTCCTGGACTGATACCTGCAGGTTGTGAATGCAAATGAAAATGTGAGGATTTACCAGTGTTTTTTTCAGCGCTACAACTCAATCAAGGATCTGGGAAACAATTAACATGAAAAATTAGCAAATTAAGTTCTTCTAAGCTTTAGGAATTAATAACGATGAACCCTAACCAAACTAAAGGTTATTTAGTGTGGCTTTCCGAGGTTCAGGAATTAATTATGAAGCCTGTTAATTCTAAAGAAGTTAATCTGGCACTGTGCATCAGGAACTAACAGTGAACCAAATAATCTCATGGCACCTCAGTATGGCTGAACACGAGAAATTCACAACAAGACATAAGGATCCTAAAAATACCAGTCTGGCTTCAAGTTTCAGATATTAATGAACCAAACGAATCATAAAGGTTCCTTATTCTAATTGTGTTACGATAGTATTTGTGCAAAACACAGTTACTGGACATGTTAATTATTGTTCATTAAACTCAAATAAATGAATTATCATTTCTATAAGCATCGTGATAAGCCAAGACATCACAGCCACCGCATGTCCTTGTTTTTTTCCGACGACATCTGCAACTCAATATGCATCTATTAATACAAACACATGGTGCCTTGTGAACGTGACTGCTCAGTGGCACGGGCGAGCGAGTGGGCGGACAAGGCCCTGTAGTGCAAATTACTGCAGCTCTGAAAAAGTGCTGCAGCCAATTGAAAGTTGTAACCCTATTCCCCAAGTCCAACCCTACCAGCCCGATTCCCATACATGGTTATCATGCCCCTATTACTACATCTACGAGACAACATGTAAGATATAAGAATATGTTTTAATAAAACAGGTGTTAAGATGTTAAAGCACAAAACTGAAACCTTTTGCAAGGAATCATGTTTGCATTAACCACATACACTTGTGAACATGCAAACAAAAACGTGCTCTGGTAGTATATGCATTGTCTTTGAAACTGATTGGTCCACACCAGAGACCGCTTTCTTTAGAGCCTCGTCTCAAACAGTGTTCGACCAGAGGACGCCAAAAGGTGAACACCAGAAAGACAATGCCACTATTAGGACATTGAGAGCTCGGGGTGAGCAGCTACATCATGGGACCTCCCTTGCCAGTATCAAAATATAAGAATAGGTTTCACCATTTCTGGAAATAAAACAACATAAGCAGCTTTTTCCTTCTAATTATATTTCAACTGTGCCATCAGCTAAACGTCACGATTTGGAAAACTGTTCACCACTCCATGTCAAGAGGATGGCCCTGGAGGATGATGTCACAGAACTACTTCTGAACGTATTCAATTATAATTATAGGTGGAATAAGCCAAATTAAATGAAAACCCAAATTTACGAAGATAGTTTGTGCGGCCATTGGTGACTGTGCTGTGACCATCACTTCCTGAATACTTGAGAATGCTGGAGGGTCACCGAGTGGCTCAGAGGTCAGAGCCCTAAGCTACCACTGCCGAGGTCCCCATTCTCAATCACGAGCGGCTGAAGTCCAAACTCAAACCGAACATCTCAGCTGTGCCGGGGTCAGTTGTCCAGCGCGGTACTCCCCCCCCCAACCTCCCGAGCCTCCCGGCCAGGGCCCACCCCCCAGTCCCCCCTCCGATTGGTGGCGGCCGCTAGACTGCCGACAGTGTCCGCGTAGTTTAGCCCTGCAGTAAACGGCGGATTACCGGAGAAGAGCGAGGTGGTGAGCACGATGTTCCACACCCAGTTGGTGCCCTGCAGGCGGCGGTAGAAGCCACTGGAGACGTAGCCGGCGATGCAGCACGTGAAGGCGTAGAGCAGGATGGCGGCCGAGTTGATGGCGCCGTGCCGGTGAACATTAAACATCCCCATCAGCGCCATCACCAGGATGCCTGCCCGAGGTGGAGACAAACACCGTGGCTTTAGACGGCTGGAACAATTATTTTGCCCGTGAAGTTAAACACGTTGCCATAATTCGGGGTAATGATGCAAGATTAGACGACAACTTTGTATATCCGACCTTCCCATTGCCATCCCAACTAATGGCCTATACGCAGAGCAGTGGGTGCACACGGTGTAACTGATGTGTTCACAAATCCGAGATTTTCACACTCAGTTCTTGATTTTATGTAAATTCGCTTATGTCTGAAGTACAGTAAAGCAATTACCCATGTTTAAAGCAGTTTGCTCAGTCAGATATGCTTCGTTGTCCTGTACATTCTTATTCTTGAGGATTCGTGATATCACTTGTATCGGTTTCCATAATTCATACAATCTTATTCACTCAGCTTGCTTAAATGTAACATTCACATAAACTTTCCCAAGAATGCTGCAGTTTTTTCAGTTTTATTTATTAGGTATAACCCTGTGAGCCATGCGGCTCTTGACTCGGGTGCAACCGCAACAAAACAAAACATGAACATGAAACATCTTAAAGTGACTACACGCAACAAAAAAATCTTGGGAAAAAAAGCAAAGTCTCTGTACTACAACAAACATGGCTAAACCAAAACGTTTTCAAAAATGACCCAAATAAAGCTATAAAAACAATGTAACAGTGATCATAGGAACTGTGATTCAAATTTAACAATAAACGATATACATAACATGTACGACCAAACTTTGCAGCCATAGTTGGTAGGCTGCATGAGTCACTCCATAACAGCAGGAGTATCAGTAGCAGAATCAAGTGAGTGGGAAGGCAACCAGTTACACAGCTGGGCAAGTGGGTGCGTGGTGTAAGTGGGCGCGTGGTATAAGTGGGCAAATAAGCAGGAGGTCGCGCAGACTGGTGAGGCGGTCAGCGAGTGAGGATGTGGATTGGTGATCACGTAATCAGGCATGTTGGCGAGTCAACGAGTCAGTGAGCAAACCCGTGGGCAAGCGGCAGAATGAGAGTGCGGTTTAGTAGGCCGAACCTCGCAGTGGCAGATTGGGTGAAACGGGTGAGCAGGTGAGGGGTCATGAAAGTGGGCGAGAGGTCAAAAAGAGGGTGGGCGAGCAGGTGAGCAGCGGCGCAGGCCGAGCGCTCACCTGTGGTGAGGGTGAGGAACTGCGAGCCCACGCCCAGCACAGCGCACAGGAGGCTGCGGTGCTGGGGGAAGCGGAAGACATCTGCGTGGATGATCTTCCAGCCGTTGTCGCCCTGGTCGAAGTCCTCGGCCGCCTCGTCGCCCACGTTGTAGCGGGCAAAGTCGTTCTTGAGCACGCGCATCAGGATGATGAGCACGAAGCCGATAAGCAGGAACACAAGCACCATGGAGTTGATGATGGAGAGCCAGTGGATCTCTAGCGTCTTGGGGAAGAAGCTGCGGTCGCGCAGGCGCTCGCCGCGCCGCTCGTACGTCACGCTCGTGGGCTGCCACTTGACAGTGTAGGTGTGCGTCACCACGGCGCCGGGCTCCAGCTCATCCAGGCTGTACGGCTTGGCATCACGCGTGCTCACGTTGGCGAAGATCACCTGGTCACCGTTGTACTCCACAGTAAAGTGTAGGTGTGTCCACAGCCCCACCTGCCAACGGCACCAACAACATCAACGACAATGCCGTAATGTGGTGCCAGCTGTTGGTTCGTTTCCCATTTGGAGTTCCTCCTGCATGGAGGTGCTGTTTCAACCCATGAATATCAGAAGGGCAACTGCGTTTCGATTTGGCATTAAAGAAGAGCTTGCACTTCTCCCCATCTTACGACAAAGCAAAAAGCATTGTTGTAACTACTTCTGAAAATCACTTCAATAGGTCCTTGATCCACATTCGGTACATACCATTACATATGCATAGTGGTGTATGTCACATTCCAATTAAACTGATAATTAAAAATGTTATATGATGGTGTGAAATGCAGTTATGGGTGCTGCTGTCCTCTAAGCCACCTCTATACGGTTCTTTCAGAATATGCATTTACAATGAGGGTTGGAATGAATGAATCAAAAATAGACGCATACAGAAAACTAATTTAAATTTATAACAATGTCATAAATTCTTCTAGGGAAACTGAATTGAGTAAACTTTTTTTTCTTCAAAATTTATCACGAGCTTGGGGCTATCAACGGAAGAGAGAATATTGCCCCGTGCTTGCTTAAACAGGACACTTCCAATGATATGCTTAACACACGCATGTATATTTACTGCATTTGCCCAGGTGCCCACCCATCTGCCCGCCTGCCCGCCTTTCCGTCTCCCCAGCCACCATACCTTGTGAGAGTGCGGCAGGAATCCGCTCTCCTCCACGTATCCGACGAAGCCGCGCAGGGGCACGTCCTCGAGCACGAACTCGAAGTAGTAGAGCTCCTCGATGGCCTCGTGCAGCTGGTGCAGCTCGGCCTGCGCCAGCGTGACGTCGCACAGCTTGCGTGGCTGCACCACGTCGCGGCGGAAGTGCAGGTCGTAGATGGAGCGTGCCATGCGGTCGCCATCCAGGACCTCGCCCAAAGTCAGGCTCTTGTGCTCGATGTGTTTGGGCCGACACACGGGCAGTGTGTAGTAGTGGTACGTCTCATGCGGGTTGTGGTAGGGCCCCACCTTGTTCACGTACAGCGTCACCACCTCGCCTTCTTTGAAGTGCGAGCCGCCCGCGTGCGCACGCCCCACCGCCGCCGCCGCCAGCAACAGCAGCGGCAGTGCGGACGTCCTGGGGAAGCGGCTCGCCATGGCGGAGTGGAACGTGGGCATCAGGGAGAGCTGCGGAAAAAGAAGAGAGCCGCTTGGTCAAGCTCGTGCCACCAAGCGCACGTGACAGAGTAATTGTGTGTTGGATCCTGGGCTGTTCTCTTGCCGCCGCTGTGTCCCCGTGAGTTTAAATGAAGGGCCCTTCACAGATGAACCGTGCTGAGGGAGCATTACGGTGATGGAAAGCCAGCACGCTTTACCCGAGCTGACACCAAAACCACATCACAAGGTCACCCGCAGCAACAAGACAAATATGCTATGACGTCACTCAACAAACCTGTGCATTTAAATTTTATATGTCTAAGCTAACATATAGCAAGTTAGTAAACTCTCTTGAGCTTACATTAAACAATGGTACTAAACTTTACATTTGTTTTTATGTAACTTGATGACCACCACTATTCCCCTGACCTCATGTAGATTCCTGCCCAGTGATGGTGTCCACCTGGGTTGGACAGTAAGCCATGCAGAAGTCATGGGAGTGTGGAGACAGAGGGCAGGTGGTAGGGGAAAGGGTGGGAGGGGGTGAGGCTACTTGGTCTGTGGGATTAGGCCTCGGCAAGGTAAGGTAATTTACCCTTTTTACCGGGTAAAAGGGTAAAGGGTAAAGATGTCGACATGCCAAGGGGTAAGGTAAAGGGTAGGGTAAAGGTAGCTCGGAAGAATTACCCGGTAGGGTAAAGGTAGCGCGAAGTATTACCCGGTAAATACGGTACCTTGTTTACCGCTAAAAGCTCCGTGGCGCAGTCCGTGGCCTCCATTTAACAAGTAATATTTAAACAAACTTTTAAAAAAACATGCTTGTATTAAATGTATGAGTAATGAGAGAACTCTACGACTCCAGGAAGTGGCCCTGAAGCTCGCCATAACGTAAGGGGCCGTGGTGATTTACAGCCAACGTCAGTTGACCGTGGACAATTAGACCCAAGCCGAAACATAACATCTAAAAAAGGATTTTATGATAGAATAGTGTTGTCATCAGTATGACATAAGTATACCAAGTTTGCAGTCGATACCACATTAGGAAGTGGGTAAAAATTTAGTTACAAGATTTGAGGATACAACAACGACGACAACGACGACAACAAGCGTGTAAAATTGGAATCATCAAGAGTATTCTATATGAATAAAGCGCTCTACCTAGCATTTACCGTTATAAACCTTGTTCATGTGTAGTTCCCTAGTAATTACCCTGTAATAGGGTAATTTGTATGGGGTAAGGGTAAAAGGTAGGGTACAAGGTAGGCTCGTTGCTTTTCACCTTTTACCTTACCTGCTAAAGGGTAAAAGGTAGGGTAGAGTGATTGTATTGTGGTAAGGTAAAAGGTAGGGTAAAAATAGGCTCGTTGTTTCTACCTTTTAACTTTTATCCTTACCTTGCCGAGGCCTATGTGGGATGACACACACAGGCTCAATATGCAAACCAATATCCCACTCAAACGTGGGATACGTTTTGAACGTTATTCAGGGGTGACAGCATACTGACACCCAGAGCAAAAGCAAGTTGGGTTGTCGAGCGAGCCAGTTGTGGTTTGAACCACTGTACACAGACAATTTCCAAACAAGGGCCGTGGAACAAACTTTGCTTTCTCAGGAGTTACAAGAACATAGAAGCCACACAAAAAATGTCTGTTTGCTTTTTGCTGTTGTATGAGGTCCGACATTTCTCTACACATAAACACAAGCATGCTTAAATCACTGGAAGATATGTTGCAATGAGCTTTAACAATATATATTTTAAACCTAAATGCAAATGTATCCCAAGTATGGCTGTGCTTTAACAATGCAGGGCAATTAGTTACGTAATGAGGGGTCTACCAAAAGTCAGGTGTGGTGGCATGCCTCTGTGATCAGCACTTTGGGCGGCAAGGGTTAGTGGATGACAAATGTGTTAAATGTCTAAAACCACTGGGCTGCGAGATGGCCTAATGGGGTGCCACGGTGGAAAGATGTTAACATGGTATACAGGTCGTGGGTTCAATCCCGACCCTGATGCTTGTATATTTGGAGTTTGCATGTTTTCCCCGTAATCACATGCATTTTTCTCGAGGTCCTCTGGTTTTTCACTCCACCTTGAGAAACATGTGTTTAATAGTATTTAGCTGCTATAAATTTAGACGTGATAAGCACTTTGTTGAGCTATTACTTGTGGCCAAGTCGCTTCTGAAAAAAAGCGATATAGCTTAATGGACCTTAGCTGGTGAAAATAAAATTGATATATATTTTTAGATAAAACCATTGAGTGTTATCCTATCGTTAGATGAGCTTTGTACAGACCATCGAAGATGCTCCACACAAATAAAAAAAAAACTCCTGATAAAGGGGAATTGGCCAAACATCCCAATGCAGGATCCGACTGAAATATGCACTTGGAATTCTGTAAGATTTTTGGAATAAATTACCATTATTATAAGATATTCATGTAAACTATTTCAACTATGAAGAGGGCTTGCACGGGAAACTTCACTGAAAGGAATGATGGCCGATAAGTCAAGAATAGTAATGGGAGTAGTAACCCAGGGCCGGCCCGAGGCATAAGCGAACTAAGCGGCTGCTTGGGGCCCCCTGGCCACCAGGGGGCCCCCGAATCGTTTTTTTTTTACAATTAAATAACTTAAACAAGTGATATAAATGAATTAATGAATGAATGAATAAATGATTCAAGACAAGAAAATTCTGTCGACAACTGCTGCTTTGTCACGGCTCACGGAACTATGATGACTGCCTTTGAGCTTCTCACATACCTCTCACAAAATGAGATGTGTGAGCTTTACCCAAATCTTTGGGTAGCTCTCAGGATAGCCTGCACTCTGCCTGTGTCAGTTGCCTCAGCAGAGAGGAGCTTTTCCAAGCTCAAATTGATAAAAACATATTTGAGATCATCAATGGCCCAGGAAAGACTAAGTGGACTTGCAGTCATTAGTATTAATAACAAAGTTGGCCAAGCAATACCATACAATGATGTCATTAGTGACTTTGCCTCCAGAAAAGCTAGGAAGGAACAATTTTGAGGTCATTGTTGTACAGTTGACATTGTTGAACCCTTGCTGTTCTTATGTTTGCTTTCATTATTTAAGTATCTTTTTTTTTGTAACATTCTATTTTTGATTAGATTAATGTTTGTCTATTTTGGTTTTATTTAAAAGATTGCACATTTAATGCACATTTGCAAATAATTTATTTAATATGTTTTTTGTGACCGTTTGTATTCAGAAGTTTTAATAAAAGAGTGAAGTATTTTAAGTGTTGTTTTTATTTTTTATTAATACATAACCTCACTGTATTCGTTTATAATATTCGCTATAACATTATAGTGTGACATTTGTGTCAATAATCTTCTAGCACAGATGAGTCTGCGTGGTGGGAGGGGGGCCCCCAAATCAAATTCTGCTTAGGGCCCCCAAGAGGCTCGGGCCGGCACTGTAGTAACCAAAGAATGAAAGACGCCTGAAAAGACATCCAAACAAGAAGATTGAGCTCCGTTGAGATGTAGGTGCTCGGTGATTATTACATCACAGGATCGTGAAAGGTGGTGGCAGCGTAGGGAGCCATTCATCTAGCAGGTAAAACTTGTCTGCAAAGTTATAAAAACTCTGTTATGGAAATGATAGCTACAACACCCGGGGGGTTGGGGGGGTCTCGTGGCGATCCCACGGCTAAACTGGTTGGGATGATTGCCAATTAAAACAAGCATGAAAAACAACAGTTTTTGCATTTAAGTTTGGCAAAGGATGCTGCGTGTGTTGCTTGAAAAAGTTAATCATGAAAATTCAGAAAATGCAAAACTCCATTTGATCCATTCATTTATCTATTATACGAGGTAAACGTCAACCTTAGGTCAAATTGTCTCCCAATTCAAAGCAGAAATGGTGCAGCATTCATCTCCATTGGTAACCCTGAGTTACTGATGGATATTCCACATCCCCATGGCGAAAAACAATCACTTCATAGGCCTGCCACGATTGCCTTTCCAAAATAAGGTTCTCATTTGGTTGACACTAGAGCAGCGGTCAGGAACCTATGGCTCGCGAGCCATATATGGCTCTTCTGGTGACAGCATATGGCTCCCAGACAATTTTGAGTTGAAAAAAAAATAAAAAAAATCAGTTTGGAACTGATTTTAAAATACTTGTGACATTGCTTAATAATACTGTGTCATTTTAAAGTAAACAGAAATTAGTTTTGAAAATAAATTTCACGGGTCACGGGGCCTCAACGCCTGCATGAAGCTCAACCTCACCACATACGAACCAGACTACAAGGCCATCAGCAAAACCATGCAGCACCAGAAGTCGCATTAAAAGTAAGACATATTTAATTTATTATACGTGAAAAATACTATATGGCTCTCAATGTAATATATTTAGAAATATTTGGCTTTTATGGCTCTCCCAGTCAAAAAGGTTCCCGACCCCTGCACTAGAGGGACGATAAGCTTAGTCGTCTGCTGACCAGGATTAATGTTTATACGTTTAAATTAAGTAGCCTAAATACAGCAACACTCGGCCGGTGTCGGGATTAAAATGGTAATGCATTCGTCTTGTTGTTTTCCCATGCTGTTGCTTTGACTTGTGATGACCTCCTGTATCATTTGTGGTGGAGTGACACCATTTCTGGACTTAAACGTAGGTTTTATCAGCTTTAATTGATCAATCATGAGTGTTTTTGTGGGTTTGTCGAGTATATAATTAAGGTAATTAATCATAGTTGCTTAGGCTCTGGTCGACATGTTATTTATGCAGTCGTTGGTCAGTAAAGCTGTTTTTCCACTTTTAGCAAAAAGTTCGCTTTTAAACATGCGTCCCTTTTTAACCTTTCGAAAGTTTGTGCGGAATGCACTTTTCCACGCCCATTGCCCACCCCCCAAAGGCACTGAGCCAACACAGCAATGAGTAAATAAATATAATATTTTCCTAGGTCAGCACGTGACACGCTGCCACGTAAACTCTACGGTCAACCGGAACAGTTCTCGTGGTTTCATGCGAAGGCAAAAGCCGTCCAGGTGGTGGTGCACGAGAGCACCGAGCCGGCAAAGATGAAAACTGGCTCAAACTTAGCACGTCAAGAACGGGAGAGAAAAATATTGTAATTCATGATAAAACACCGAATTATGTATACAAATACTTCACCCGCATTCTACTAATTACTCATTCGAAACAAGTTTATCATGTACTCTGTTTAGAAGCTGTGAGCCGATTTACACTAAAGTTCCTGAAAAATCTCGGATTTCTAAGCACCCATTGGGGTTAGCGTGGCATGCACGCAATGGGTCGTGAGGCCAGGATCAAGCAACGCTTTGTATCCCCGCTGCTGTTGCGCAAACTCCACGAGGCACTCATTTAAGGTTGAGCGCAGCGATTGGCATATTAGCAAAGCGGCTATTTTGTTCGTAGGAAAACGAAAGTTCGATAACAAACAAAAAGCCGCACCATTACTAGTGGCCGTTTTGCGATATCATCAGTGTCAACCTCTTAAATGGGGCACTGCACTTTCGTGGTGAAGAAACTTGCAATAAAAGTCCTTCTGTGCTGACAGTGCCCAGAATCACAAATCTTAAACATAACCAACAAAAAGTAAACAATGACAATCCTCATGTAACCACCTTCAACAATATCACTACCGTATAATACACAGCCGCGGCATAGGGTAGGCATATAAACAGACGTGTCTTTGTATGACGCCACACACGAGAGTGAATCATAAGCAGCTCTCACGAGGTTAAATAACGGACACTGACAAGCGAATCTCAATGAGCCCTTAGCTGGTGAAATAATGGACACTTCAATACATACTATCAATACATACTAATCAATACAAACTACAGGATGGAGCGACACTTCACCCGTTTCGGCCTGCGCGCCACTCGCAGCCCGCCACTTTCAACGTGGACTCCGACAACTCCAACTCGGTGACTAATTTACGAGGCGCCTCGTAAATTAACTTACAGCTCGTTAGGGCTGCCTCGGAGTCATTTAGCAGCGAGCGGCGCGTTCAGCGCAGTCCTCCACAGCCGAGGCGGGCAGGCGGCGAGGCACTGAATGCGACATTTCAACCGAAGCTCGCGGCTCACGCCGAGCGATGCAACTGTCGGCGCAGACCACGGCGCGGCCTTCTCGTCGTCCGAACGAGAAGCGAACTCAATGAGCAGCAGCAGCAACAACAACAAAAACATCAAAACACATTTAACCTCGGGCCTACTGCGGGCGCCAGTCAGGCGAACGCGCCCTCCGCGCTCCACCAGTCGACGGCTCCGGGCCCCGCGGCCTGTGCTCTGCTGCTGCTGCGCGGTCCCCACCCCACACCACCACCACCACCAGCCCGGTGGCCACCGAGGCGGGTTGCGCGGCCTCTCTCTCTGGGCCCGGGATTCTGCGCTCCGCCGTCTCCGCTCCGCCGAACTTTCTCCGCCGCCCGCGGCCGCTGCAGCCGCTCGCTCCAGGAAGCGGCGCACGTCACCCCGCCCCCCACAATGCCCCGCGCGCACGCGTACTCAGAATCGATTCCCCCTCCTCTCCACACCAGTTTACTACTAAAGTAGTCCTCCACACCAGTTTACTACTAAAGTAGTCCTCTACACCAGTTTACTACTAAAGTAGTCCTCCACACCAGTTTACTACTAAAGTAGTCCTCCACACCAGTTTACTACTAAAGTAGTCCTCTACACCAGTTTACTACTAAAGTAGTCCTCCACACCAGTTTACTACTAAAGTAGTCCTCCACACCAGTTTACTACTAAAGTAGTCCTCTACACCAGTTTACTACTAAAGTAGTCCTCCACACCAGTTTACTACTAAAGTAGTCCTCCACACCAGTTTACTACTAAAGTAGTCTTCTACACCAGTTTACTACTAAAGTAGTCCTCCACACCAGTTTACTACTAAAGTAGTCCTCCACACCAGTTTACTACTAAAGTAGTCCTCCACACCAGTTTACTACTAAAGTAGTCTTCCACACCAGTTTACTACTAAAGTAGTCCTCCACACCAGTTTGCTACTAAAGTAGTCCTCCACACCAGTGTACTACTAAAGTAGTCCTCCACACCAGTTTACTACTAAAGTAGTCCTCCACACCAGTTTGCTACTAAAGTAGTCCTCTACACCAGTTTACTACTAAAGTAGTCCTCCACACCAGTTTACTACTAAAGTAGTCCTCTACACCAGTTTACTACTAAAGTAGTCCTCTACACCAGTTTACTACAAAAGTAGTCCTCCACAACAGTTTACTACTAAAGTAGTCCTCCACACCAGTTTACTACTAAAGTAGTCCTCCACACCAGTTTACTACTAAAGTAGTCCTCCACACCAGTTTACTACTAAAGTAGTCCTCCACACCAGTTTACTACTAAAGTAGTCCTCCACACCAGTTTACTACTAAAGTAGTCCTCCACACCAGTTTACTACTAAAGTAGTCCTCCACACCAGTTTACTACTAAAGTAGTCCTCCACACCAGTTTACTACTAAAGTAGTCCTCCACACCAGTTTACTACTAAAGTAGTCCTCTACACCAGTTTACTACTAAAGTAGTCCTCTATAGTAAACTTGTACTCGCTCTCTCTCTACTAGAGTTGTACTCTACAAAAGCATAAACGGTCGATTGAATGGACATGGTGTAGATTTTACTAAACCTCCCACATTACTGTCAACCCCTTATCAGTGCTGCCTAGCTGATTACAGACCATTTCAGACCCTATTGGTCACCCCGTGCCCTTATACATCTCAGCGTTCATCCTACAACGTCCCATCACGAGGGAGAAACACAAACAAATAGACACGAAAACATTGTTTTGCCCGTATTGACACGGCGGCTGTACGCCGAATGGGCCTGACAACTCAGTTTCCCTCGACAAGAATACGAGTAAACCGTATGGGTTGACAGCTATGATCCTAATAGGGGTTACCAGTGTTAGGGGCCGTCCATAAATTACGTCATGCGATTTTGGACGATTTTTGACCCCCCCCGCTCGTCACACGGCGTCACAAAAAGTCAGACCCCCCCCTCAAATATGACGTCACAAAGCTCTGCCCCCCCCCCTCCCCAAAACGATATTTCATGCTTTAAATCACTTTCCACTATTGTCATTGTAGTAATATTTAATGTGGCGCTGCACTCTGATGTTGTAGGACAAAACATTTATGAAAAGTCCATTTAATTAAGTAGAACGTGTTATCTATATTTATTTAAAGTTGCGAATTTTGATGTGACGTCACATTTCTCAAACCTCCCTCCCCCCTCATGTCACACATCATCACAAATGTCTGACCCCCTCCCCCCCTAGGTGCGTGACGTCATTTATGGACGGCCCCTCACCACTGTAGATCACAAAACCCTGACGTATTTCTCAGCCTCCGGCGATCAGCCCTGCAGCGGGGAACCCTTTCTCTCGAGGTGGCGTTGCCGCATGTCCGGGTCACAGCAGGACGACAATGCGACTTGTACCGAGGCCTGTAGTGCAACAGTGGTCAGGCCCCACAGTATTCATTGCATGCGCATATATCTATTGTATATATAAAAGGGAAGTTTGTGAATGTGTGTCTGTTCAAAATGTTTAGCGTACTTCCCGACATGCAACAAAATTGAAATTTGCCATGTGGGTACTTTCCAGACTGTACACCATGCAAAAATTATAAAAATAGACTTTTTTTTTTGTGGGGGGGGCGCAATAATGCATATATTTTGCACGGCAAGTGAGCGGTGACGTCACATCTGTGATGTCACCCGCATGCGGCAGCATCACGCAGTGTGCCTGCTGACATCACGCATCCCCCCCACCCTCCGCGTAGGCCGTGTGTTATGGTAATCCAAGACAAGAATCCAAGTCTCGGGCGAAGCCGGTAGTGTTGCCTTTTACATAGTGATGGGTCTAGCTCGCACCCACATCTATCAAGAGGGGGACCTTGCCAATAAGCTGCTGGCAGGTCGACAGCATTGGTTCACGCGAACCTGACTGCTGATGAGACACTCAGGGGCCGTCCATAAATGACGTCACGCACCTAGGGGGGAGGGGGGTCAGACATTTGTGACGATTTGTGACGAGGGGGGGAGGGGGTTTGAGAAATGTGACGTCACATAAAAATGTGCAACTTTTAATAAATATAAACAACAAACTTGAGTTGTACCTGCGGTAGCAGTTACATTAGGGAAACGAAACGACATGTCTCGGACCATGTTCGCGAACACAAGGCAGATCTGAAACATGGCAGAACCAATACCTCTGCCGTAGCTGACCACTGTTATAGCGCTGTGGGCTCGCATGATATTGTTTTTTCCGAGACCAAGGTACTCTGCAAACCTTCATACTATTAAAGGTGACATTGACTTCTCCAAAACAGAGGTTCTCTGCAAGCCATCTGGCTACCATGAGAGATTCGTTCATGAGGCGATCCACATATACAAACACAGAGACAATTTCAACCGAGAAGATGGATTCTGGCTCAGCAATCATTGGAAGAACGTAATAAACCATTTCGGATCTTAACTGATTGTGTTGACGTTTACGGTGACTTTCAGACCGCAGTCCGCTCACTGGCATTGACTATATATCTTGTATTCTCCGCAGGGAATGGATTCTTTGCTCCGCTGCAAGTCTCCTACTACCACTCTCCCATTGACATATTTCGTTGCTTCCTCTTAGTATCTTTCAATCGACGGTCAATGGTATAGTGTATAGCAAATTGTATAATAATAAATAGTATAAAATTGTAATGTTTAATACAATGTATAAGGCAATATATAGTATCGTAATTGTATAGTGAATATACAGCAGTGTAATATACAGTAGGGTGGATAGAATAATACATAGTATAAAATTACACTATGTATTATTCTAAGGTGATGTATAGTAATACAGTATATAATTTAATGTTGGGTTTGTCTATGGCAGCATATAGTACGGGGTAGACCCGTGTGATGTAAGGGGGAAAAAGTTTAGCTGGAAGTATATTATATTTTTTGCGACGTAAAATTGTAATGTATTACTTACTTATTGGAAAGTATATTTCGTATACTGATGATACTATGTAGTTTATACTTTCGTTTTTTACGTGGTTGTTTAGTTACTGCAGCTACATACTATTAACATTCCTTCCCTTTATTAATGCTACCCTTATTCCCTCCCTTTGATGCTGCTAATCCTGCATAATGCACGGGCATAATATGACTTTGAAACCCCCCGCCCACCTCCTACGCATTTCACAAGTAGTACTAATCACATATCTGCATTTCCCATAAATATGCTACATTTCTCTTGATATGCAAATTATTTTGTCAAGGCGCCCTTCCCCCCTTCCAACCCAGCTTAAATATACGCTCCAAGTGGGGTGGTGTTCATTCAGACGCTGTCTCCCCGACAGACCTGGTCGTCACCTGAGGACGGCTGCTTGCATTGTGGCCGAAACGTCGCGATAATTATTTGTATTTTTTATTTATTTTATTTTATTATTTATCTTCTACGTGACTTTACCGAAAGAACCAAGAAGATGATATTAAAGGTTTGTTTATGAAGCCATCCAGATATATAAACATAGACAAACTTCAACCGAGAAGATGGATACAAATTGAACAATCATTGGAAGGATCATATCAACCAGGTAATGCCTTAACTTGTTGTTGTTTCCATCATTACCTGCCGGTTTACTGGCACATTTTACTGGTAGGAACGAAGTGGACCAGCCTACAATAGATTATATCGTCCGTCCGTTTGTCCGTCCGTCCGTCCATGTAGCAACATCGCCCCCTACTGCAAACACTTGGCATGATCCTACAAAAACCTTTAGACTCTGTGAGGCTTTCCTGGCTAAACAAGTGTAACATTCCCTTATAATTCCCTCAGAGAGCTTTTAATTAAAACATTTAAATTAATGAGGCTTTCCTGGCTAAACACGTGTAACATTCCCTTATAATTCCCTGAGATAGCTTTTAATTAAAACTTTGAAATTAAATAAAACACTCACAGCGCCCTAAAGCCTACAGCTAGGCCTAAAGCCTAGAACTAGACCTCAAAGTCTCCCTTCGTATCGTACCCCCGCGTGTGTGCAAGGGAGTTAATGTTTAACAATGTTAAATTCCTTGATGCTTTTAAATAGAAACATTTAAATTTAAAGCTTTTACATCTTCTTCTTTAGTACTGCCTAACGGCGTGTCCGACTTCACGATGATATTGGTCCCGGTCTAGCACGGCGTGTAGAGTTTGTGCTGTTGTTAATTGTAGCCATGTTTTGATGTTACTGAGCCATGTCGTTTTTGGCCGTCCTGGTCGTTTTTTCCCTTCGATTTTTCCTTCCAGGATTAGCTTTAATAGCTGGTATTTGTGGTCGTTTCGGGCAATGTGGCCTAGGTAGTAACACTTCCTGCTAATGATGGTCTTCAGCAGTTGCCTGTCAGTGCCCATATCTTGCAGAACTTGTGTATTGGTGGTTTTGGCTGTCCATGGGATTTTCAGCATTCTTCGATACAGCCACATCTCGAAAGCTTCGAGCCTTTTTGTTGCTGTTGTTGTCAGTGTCCACGTCTCTACTCCGTACAGCAAAATTGACCAGATGTAGCATTTCAGTGTGCGCAGTTTCAGTGATGTACTCAAGTTGCGGTCTGCAAGGAGTGTTTTCCATTTAATAAATGCTTGCCTTGCTTGTTCAATTCTGCTCTTGATTTCGACTTCATGGTTCAACTGATCGTCAATGATTACACCAAGGTATTTAAATCGGTGTACTTGTTCCAATTTTTCGCTACCAAGCTTGATTGTTATTTCGCTTGTAGTTCGGCTGACCTTCATAACCTTTGTTTTCTTTTTATTAATTCGTAAGCCCCATATTTGACTCTCTGTGGCAACCTCGTCCAAGATTTGTTGTAGGTCTTGTTCCGAATCGGCCAGCAGTGCAGTGTCGTCGGCATACCTGATGTTGTTGATGTATTGTCCATTGACTTTAATACCAATGTTTTTATCTGCTAGTGTTCGATTAAAAATCTGCTCCGAGTAGATGTTGAAAAGACTGGGTGAAAGTGGGCAGCCTTGTCGTACACCTTTTTGTATTGGTGTTGGGTCTGTCAATTCATTGTCATATCGGAGTTGGGCTGTTTGCTTCCAATAAAGAGCAATGATGAAGTTGATGTCGTTTTTATCTAGTCCCAGTTGTTTTAATAGAGCTGCTAGTCGGTCGTGGTCGGCTGAGTCAAAGGCTTTCTCGTAATCTATGAAGCAGATGTACACTTCTTTCTGATGTTCGTAGCATCGCTGTAGTAGTATCTGTAGACAGAAGATTGCTTCTCTTGTGCCTAGTCCTTTGCAGAAGCCTTTTACATAAATAGAAGCCTTTTACATAAATAATAAAAACATTTAAATTAAAAATTAACTCACGGCGGCCTAAAGCCTACAGCTAGGCCTCAAGCCTTGAACAACGCCTAAAACTCTCCCTTCGTATCGTTCCCCCGCGTGTGTGCAAGGGAGTTAATGTTTAACAATGTTACATTCCCTGATGCTTTTAAATAGAAACATTTAAATTTAAAGCTTTTACATAAATAATTAAAACAGGTAAATTAAAAATTAACTCATGGCGCCCTAAAGCCTACAGCTAGGCCTAAAGCCTAGACCTAGGCCTCAAACTTTCCCTTCGTATCGTACCCCCGCGTGTGTGAAAGAGAGTTAATGTTTAACAATGTTACATTCCCTGATGTCTTTTAATAGAAACATTTACATTTAAAGCTTTTACGTTAAAAACAACTCCCTACCCCCTCCTCGTCGGCGGCTTTCCAGCCTAGAGCCAGGCCTGGTAATCTCTCCCCCGCTAGGGGTGTATTGGGCGGGGCTACAGCGGCAGGGGGCGGGGCTACATGAGGCTGGACGGGGCAACGGCGGCAGGGGGCGTGGGCACGAGGTGGAGGCCGGGGCTACGCGGGGTTGGGGCGGGGTTACGGCGGTAAGGGGTGGGGCAAAGAGCTGGGGCGGGGACACCGAGATGGGGCGGGGTCACGGGTGACCGGGGCGGGGTTACGCGGGTGGAGGGCGGGGCCACGGGGCATCCACTTATTGGCGGCTATTTTTTGCCATTTCATTTTATTATAGCCATTCAATTGTTCGTTCCTACCAGCCCACCCCGCAGGGCCCTGTTTATCTGTTCTTCCCCAGATTCCCACTGCTAGCCCCGCCCACGTCCCCCCCAGCCTCACGCGCCCCGCGCCCTACCCCGCCCCCTACACCACCCCCCACCCCACCCCCACCCCACCCCCCAACCCACCCCCTACCCCACCCCCCACCCCACCCCACCCCCCTCTCTCTCTCCCCCCTCTCTCTCCCCCTTTCTTACCTATATAATCTCTTGCCACGGCAGCTCTCCCGCCGACTTCAGCATTTTCTTGCTGCGGTTGTCCCACCTGATGAGCATTGATTGTATTGCGATTGAAACGTCGTGATTGGTTTTATTTTATTTCTACCTACGTGACTTTACCGAGAGAACCAAAAAAGTATAAACAACACGTTCTACTTAATTGAATAGAATTGACTTAAAGCTTTCGTGACTGCAGGAATTCATGTTCTTGGGTCTTTCGGTAAAGTCACGTAGATAGGTTTAAAGGAAATAGAATTGTTACAACATGAATTTTTATAAATTTTCATTATTAACTTTTTGATTATTTAAATTTATTAAGGTCACCTTTTACACATAGCATAGATTATATTTAATGTTTAACATGAAAACCGGAAGTCAACCTACGTCACACTTTTATAAAGAATAATACTTCGTCAGGAAAAGGAAGTGCAAATACAAATGTTATGCAGTCGTTATATTAAAAACGCGTGAAGACATCGAGCCAACAGAGTCTGAGCTCCTGGAACAAAACCTCTTGTCCAGAGATCAGAGATGGTACAACGTCCACGTACGACCAAAGCCAACACTTGACACAGATTGTACAATGCACCGACAACAAGTGCTGTTTGAAACCAAGAAGCTCCTGTTTTAGTGTGGCAACAGACAGATGTCTTCCTCCTCCTTTACCAGTTGTTCAAACAAGCGAAGGTCTAAAAATTCCAGAAGGACAACAGACGGAGCATCTCGTAAATTGCCATCTCTGTTTGCAGCAGCACAAAGTTTGAAAGTGGCTGACATCCTTCCTCGCTCTTCATAATCCTTATCGGTCGATTCCATATGACTTGTACTGTCCGTCAATACAATCCGTGCTTAGCGGTAGGATTTGCAAGCAATGTCACAATACTTCGCGTCGTTAGTCATGCTGTGCAGCCATTCTGTAACACACAAGCAGGAATCCATGATATAATTATTATTCCGCCCAAACGCATCAGGCCATAGAGAGTCGCAGCACGTCGGCAACGTGAACTAATGGTTGTTATCGCGAATGAAGAAAATGGAGAGAGTGCAGATTGGATAGACGAAAAAGAGCTTGATCTGAATGGAATATCCATTCCACATGATGAAGACATCCATGCTCTCTCTATTAATTCCATGAAAGAGCATTTTGCTTTTCCATGGAAGAATGGAGAAGCATAAATTTAGCAGGTTTTTTTAATGATTGTTATTAAACATTTTGATTCTAATGATTTTACCAGGGCTTTGCATTCTGTGGAATGAATATGTGATTGTTATAATTGTACTCTCCATTTTGCTTCGTTCTACAAAGTTTAAAGAAATTTTTTCTAGTTATAATTACTTTGAATTTTTGATAATTATAACAGAATTTCAATATCATATTCTGAACATCTCCAGTTTTAGATAGACGATTAATATTTTTCAAGTGCATTTTATGCTAAATTTCAGCTTTCCAACGCCTTTGTAATACATGTTTTCTCCTACAATATCAGAGTGCAGTGCCACATTAAATACGCACTACAATGACAATAGTTTAAAGTGATGTAAAGCATGTTTTCTTTTCAAAATGGAAATATGGTTTTGGGAGGGGGGCAGAGCTTTGTGACGTCATATTTGAGGGAGGTCTGACTTTTTGTGACGCCGTGTGACGAGGGGGGGGGTCAAAAATCGGCCAAAATCGCGTGACGTCATTTATAGACGGCCCCTATATGTTTAAACCAGTCCAGAGTGTGTGTTGAACCGATGCTGCTGCTGGAATTGTGAATTCGCAGAACGCCGTGGGGCTCATGGGATATGTAAAAGTATTTTGTTGTTGATATGTGGAGGAGGAGGCGGAATCGCTGATTTATATTTGGAATGAAATTCTCCACGACGATCATGATTTGGGCTATACTCTTTGGTTGTCGGTAAAGTCACGTAAGTAGAAAAATAAGTAAAATAAAACAAAAAAGAAGAGATCACGACGTTTCGATCGCAACACAAGCGGTCGTCCCCAGGCGGAAAAAAATAATCCAGCAGTGGAGCTGCTGAACCAGCTGAACCAGCTGGAACGCCGTGATATATTATTTTTTGTTTAATTGTATTTATTTTTCTACCTACGTGACTTTACTGAAATAACCAAAGAGTATGGATTCCTGCAGTCACGAAAGCTTCAAATCAAGAATGATTAGGACTGTATCGTTCTATTCGCGTGTACGATGGCGACAGCAGCTGTTCAGGAGCGAGCTGCCAATGTCGAGCTCTCCTGCTGGTCACGACGAGGGGGCTGCAGCAGGCAGAGAGACCATTGGAACCTCATTTGCCAGTAAAACATATAATTGTTTTTTTACCCTTTTATCAGGTATTGTGGTCTATGCAAACATGACTCCTCGTAAAAAAAGGTGTCAGTTTTGTTGCCAGGCAGAGAGAGTTCGTGTCCCCCACCCTCGTTGAAATACCTCACACTGCAGGGGTTGACGATGCGACCCGTAGTTTGGGTTGCATGGCCACAATCGCACCACCGTGGCTCGTCTCAGATTGTCCAACTGATGGAGATGTGCGCATGGGCCTGTTGGTGTTCTGTCGTGGTTAATGGTCCCATCGGTGTCTTAGAGGAAGAGGTATGTGAAAGGCAGGTGCGGTGTCTGGGTCTCGATTCGTATGCAGTCTTGTTGGTCTGTGTCGCCCTCTCGTGGCTACGTCGTCACAACTGCGTTGGCAATTGGAGCGCCATGCACACTAAATCAGAATATGTATTTCTACTGGAGGAATCCGATGAGCTACAAAGCCCTTTTCACAGATATCCAGTAGGTGCGGGTCAGAGCGTTACAACGAACAATACAGAAATACGACAGGAATGCAAAGTATAGGAAACGTAAGTAAATCACTAAAATAGCAACACTTTGTTTGATTTTACCAGGTTAAGCCCACTGAGCTATTATCTTCTATTTAGAACCGACATGGCAACAAATGATAGCTCAACGAAGTTGGCTCATCGTGTGGAAATTGATAGTAGCAAAATAATCTAAGAAATTTCGATTTAAAGCTTTCGTGACTGCAAGGATTCATCTTCTTGGTTATTTCGGTAAAGTCACGTAGAAGGGAAATAATAAAATAATAAAAATAAAACATAATAAAATAATTCTCACGACGTTTCGACCACAACGCAAGCAGCCATCCTCAGGTGAAGAACAGGTCTGTCGGAAAGACAGCGTCTGAATGGGCACCACCAGGCCAGAGGCGTAGCTAGGATATTTTGCGCCGGGGGACGAATTATAAAATTGGCGCCCCCCCCCCCACCGTTTAATCACATTTTCCTATTACATCGAATAAGGAATAACAATTTAAATTGTAATGAAATATTGTATTTAAAGAAGCAAATTTATAGAAATTATATTACATGGCTCACTCAGTCACTGTCGTAGACTGGTTGACATAGTCTACAAAGATACATTTTTCTTGATTTCACTGTCGCAAACTGGTCAATCACGTAATCAAAATCTGTTTTTTCCAATGTTTCTCTTTCAACGCTAAGAAGAGCAAGATCGCTGAGACGATCTTGTCCCATTGAAGCACGCAAATACGACAAAATAAGTTTCAATTTGCTGAACGACAGCTCACAGCTTGCAATTGAAACTGCTATTGTTAATACAATTTGCAGTGAAATTCGCAAATTCGGAAATATGTCGTCTCCATAAAACACAATAAAACCAAGAAGATCCAAAGGAGTTTCTGGTAGAACTTCATTCTGGTTACTGAGCAGCATTTTGCAATCTCCAATTTCTGTGAAAAGTTCGTGGCCATTGATGTCAGTGTCATAGAAATTTCCAAAATCTGTGCAATTTCGACGAATTGCATCGACATCTGTGTCGGATAGAAGAGTTTTGACGTCCAGCAGAAATCCAAATTTTGTGTTCAGGTCTTTTAGTCGTAAAAACCGTGTTGACATCTCCTGTTGAAGTCGATAAAATACACTTCATAACGCGCACAATTTCTTCTTCTGCTGAAAGTCCTGCATCTCTTGCCAGTTCTCCTGGCATCTTCCGACGTCGCCTAATTCTTCTGTCCACATCGATCCCCCAGGCTGTGCATCTTGTTTTGGCGTTTTCTACATCAACTTGGCTCAAATCATCACGAAGCTTGACAAATTCATGCTCCAAAGATTCAAGATCAGTTGCTGCTTCCTTGAAATTCATAGTAGGATCCTGTAAGCGCTTCTGAACACGATCAATTTTTCCAAGAATGACATTCCAGAAATGTAATAAAACTATGAAGTTAAAATTTAATACGCATGCTTGTGTAGTGAGTTACACCTGTAACTGTTCTGCATCACTTCTGGTTTCAGGCGTCATAGTTACGTCCTCCGATAATTTGTCTAGCAGCCCTACTAGTTCAACCAGTCCTTCATAGAGAGCTTTACCAGCTTCTGATCGTGCACTCCAGCGTGTTTCAGATTCCCGCTTTACTGTGATGGGCACAGCTTTTTTTAACTCTTCCCAACGAATTGTTGAACGAGAGAAAAACCAATATATATTTCGATTTAAAGCTTTCGTGACTGCAGGGATTCATCTTCTTGGTTCTTTCGGTAAAGTCACGTAGAAGGGAAGTAATAAAATAATAAAAATAAAACATAATAAAATATTTCTCACGACGTTTCGGCTACAACGCAAGCAGCCGTCTTCAGGTGAAGAATGAGACACTACCAAGCTAGGAGCTTATATATAAGCTGGGTTGGAGGTGGAAGAGCGCCTTAACAAAAAGAATGTGCATATGAAGAGGAATTTAGCATATTCATGGGAAATGCGTAGGAGGTGGGCGGGGGGGTTTCAAAGTCATATTATGCCCATGCATTATGCAGGATCAGCAGCACCAAGGTAGGGTGCAGGGAGTAGCATTAACAAAGGAAAGGAATGTTAATAGTATGTAGCTTCAGTTACTAAACAACCAAGTAGAAAACTAAAGTATAAACTACATAAAAAACTAAAGTCTAAACTGCATAGCACCATCAGTATACTTACTATACTCTACAATAAGCTGAGTTACTAACAGCAAGTAATACATTACAATTCTACGTCGTAAAAATTATATAATATGCTTCCATCTAAACTTTATTCTCTTACATCACACGAGCATACGCCGTACTATATACTGCCATAGATAAACCCAACATTAAATTATATACTGTATTGCTATAAACCACCCTATACCTTATACATTTCAATATAACACTATGTATTATTCTACCCACCCTAATGTGTATCACACTGCTATATGTTTACTATACAATTACGATACTATATATTACTTTGTACATTGTATTAAGCATATAAATGTTATACTATTTGTTATTATACACTGTACCATTGACCATCGTGTCAATGGGTGAGTCGTGGGGGGAAAACTTGCAGCGGTGCAAAGAATCCATTCCCTGCGGAGAATACAATGCCAGTGAGTGGAACGCAGTCTGAAAGTCACCGTAAACGTGAACACAATCAGTTAAGATCCGAAATGGTTTATTACGTCCTTCCAATGATTGCTAAGCCAGAATCCATCTTCTCGGTTAAAATTGTCTCTGTGTTTGTATATGTCATGGGTCGGCAACCTACGGCTCCGGAGCCGCATGCGGCTCTTTACGGGCTGCTTTTTGACGATATGTACGTATGTACAGTATGTACTCAGATGCATTGCGGCTCTTGAAATACTGAATTTTGTACCGAATTGGAAAGAAATGGCTCTTCTTGTTATTTTGGTTGCCGACCCCTGGTATATGTGGATCGCCTCACGAACGGATCTCTCATGATAGCCAGATGGCTTGCAGAGAACCTCTGTCTTGGAGAAGTCAATGTCATGTGAGCTCACTGAGTTGTAACAGTGATCTGCCACGGCTGAGGTGTTTGTCCTACCGTGTTTCAGGTCTGCTTTATGTTCACGGATGCGGTCCGAGACATGTCGTTTGGTTTCCCCAATGTAACTGCTACCACAGAGGCAACTTAGTTTGTAGACGCCAGGGTACTGTATGTCTGGAACCACATCTTTTACAGACGGGACCAGATCACGGATTTTATGTACTGTGTTGAATCGGACCTGGATCTTGTGTTTAATCAGGATTTTGGAGATCTTTTTTGTGACCCCAGCAATGTAGGGTAAGGTGATGGTCTTGAAAGGCTCCTCAACAGGATCCTTCTTGATGGTTGGAGTGATGGCTTTGCGGATTGTGTAGTCGGAGTAACCATTAGCCTTAAGAGCGTGGCGTACGTGTTTGAGTTCACTGGCAATGTGTTCCTGGTCGGAGATGCATTGGGCTCTATGGTATAGAGTCTTGATGAGGGAATTCTTCTGGGATGGATGATGGTGGGAATCCGGTTTTAGGTAAGCATCCGTATGGGTGGCTTTCCTGTAGACAGAGTGGTCATTGAACCATCAGGTCTCCTTTTAATTAGGACATCCAAAAAGGGTAGCTTGCCATCTTTTTCGACTTCCATGGTGAATCTGATGGCTGGGTGTATGGAATTGATGTGATCGAGAAATTGGTCTAGAGCAGGTCGGCCATGTGGCCAGATGACAAAAGTGTCGTCTACGTACCTCTTCCATAAGGTCGGGCGTAGAGTGGCAGTCTGGATGGCGTCAGTCTCAAATTTCTCCATGACGATGTTGACTACAACTGGAGATAGGGGGGAGCCCATTGGGGTGCCCTCAGTTTGCTTGTAGAAAGTTCCATTCCAGGTGAAGTATGTATTCGTTAAGCAGTGTCTCACCAGGGGGGGTACCCCAGCATTCAGTCCTTGATGAACCAAGTCTTCAATGATTGCGATGGTGTCAGGTACAGGAACCTTAGTGAATAAGGAAACCACATCAAAACTGACAAGCAGGTCGTCTGGGGACAGGGCAATCCCCTTGATTGTCGATACCAGGTCAGTAGAGTTTAGTACCGCAGAGGTGGTTTTTCCAGTGAAAGGCCATAGGATTTCAGACAAAAAACGAGCCAATTTATAGGTGGGGGAGTTGATAGAGACAATGGGACGAAGAGGTGTATCTTCTTTATGTATCTTTGGCAAGCCGTATAATCTTGGTGGCCTGGCTGCAGAAGGTTTCAACGAGAACTGTTTGGTCTGATCAATTAATGCGGTCTTAAAACCAGAAAATTGGAGAAGCTCCGCATTAAGCGGATGAAATTGATATCTTCATTGGCGTTCCTCAAAAGGTGCAGAGATTCGAAGGTAATACCAAACGCAGTTAAAATAACACATCACATAAAGTCTTCTAAAGCTAACAAAATACTACACAAAGCTAGCGAATTATTATTAATAGAGAGAATACAACACAACAGGAGTGAATTATCCAGCATTTCTGAATCGCTAAAGCATTTACATTTAAATATAAGCAATAGTGTGTCCATGCATGATTGGAATATAATCGATACTATAACACAACAATCGGCTGATAATGTGTTTAATCTAACAAATGCTAACCAAATTAACAAATTTTCTAGACTTTACAATAAACAAATCCCTATTAAAAACGAACAATTTAAAAACAAAACCGTAATGAACTTGACTAACACTAATTTAACCACTGACATGATTTCTGTCCTTTCTAAAGGCCTTAACTTTGCCGTTACCCCACGCACAATTCCAGTGGATGAGATAATTGCTGAGGTAGAATCAGCAGTAAGACTTCTTCCACATAATGAGGCAGAGATGACTAGACACGAGGTTGCCAAAATAATTGAGAATAGTAAAATACCGAAAGTAAATATTAGCTCGAACGAGGCAAAAGCCTTAAGAGAGCTTCGTCTAAATAAAGATATTCAAATCCTAGCAGCGGATAAGGGCCGCACTACTGTAGTGATGTCACGAGCCGATTATGATAATAAAATTAAAGATTTATTAGAGGAAAGTACCTACATTACAATTAAACGAGATCCAACTAATACTCTGGAACGTAAGACTACTGCAATCATTGCAAATTCATTAATCCCAAAAAATGAGCAATTCCTAATTAAGCCAAGGGCTTCAAAACCACCTAGACTGTATGGGCTACCAAAGATCCATAAAATCGGCATCCCTTTACGACCCATAGTCAGTACAATTGGCTCTGCCACATATAAATTAGCAAAATATGTAACTAAACAAATACAGCCCTACATCGGTAGGACATCATCATTCATAAGAAATTCAGAACATCTTGTGAATATGATCAAAGATATTAAGCTTAACCCTAATGATATTTTGGTGAGTTTTGATGTGATTTCGCTATTCACTAAGGTTCCAGTGAGCGAGTCGCTTAAATTACTTGATACACTGGTAAAGAATACAGATTTACCAAAAGATATTCCGAAACTCGCTGATCATTGTTTAAATAACACTTACTTCTTATGGAGAGGTGAATTCTTTAAACAAAGGGAGGGAGCAGCAATGGGCTCTCCTTTATCTCCTGCTATAGCAAATTTGTACATGGAAAACTTTGAAACCAGAGCACTTGCCTCGAGCACATTAAAACCATCCTTTTGGTTTAGATATGTGGATGACACTTTGGTTGTCTGGCCACATGGTAAAGATACACTTAACGATTTTCTAAATCATCTCAATGCACAAAACCCGGCCATTCAGTTCACCATGGAAATGGAGGTGAATAACACACTCCCGTTCCTGGATATTTTACTTGGGCATGGCCTAAATGGTAAAATAACACACAGCGTTTACAGAAAGCAAACGCACACTGATGCCTATCTGAATGCGAAATCGCATCATCACCCAGCTCAGAAATCCTCTCTAATCAAGACGCTCATACATCGGGCTAAAACAGTGTCAGATGATGAAAGTCTAGTGAGAGAGATTAAACATGTTAAAGAAGCACTAAGACAGAATGGCTACAATAATGCTCAAATTAACAGAGCACTAAATGCCAAATCACGATCGCAAAGCAACACTGCTGAAAGCGATCAGATTATTAAAACAATAAAAATACCATTTATCTCAGGAGTAACTGACAAATTAGCCCGTGTTTTGCAAAAGCAAAACATTACAGTAAGATTTGGTACAGTACACAAAATTCAACAATTAGTAACGTGCACTAAAGACGAATTACCTAAATTATCAACAGAAGGTGTATATCGGATTAATTGTGTATGTGGCAGATGCTATATTGGACAGACAGGGCGTAACGTTAGTGTAAGACTAAAAGAACACCAGAGAAATATTAAACTATCGCAAACACAACTGTCGGCAGTGGCAGAACATGCTTGTCAACAGGGACACTCAATTGATTTTGACAACGTTGAAGTGTTGTGTAAAACTAGTTACTACTGGCAAAGACTAATTAGAGAATCCATTGAGATTGAGAGAAACAGAAATAACTTTAATCGCTCAGACAGCTACAGGCTTAGTGCGGCCTGGAAGCGTATTATTAAATAAGATGCATTACAATTCCTTATAAGGGAAACAAGCACTAACTGATTATTAATGTAGCATAATCACAATAGAACACATTCCAAATGATTACTAATCTACAACTCGCATCGTAACAATAGCCTTATTACTAATCAAGTATATAATTACAATAACCCCCCCCCTCAAATCTTTGCACCTGATGAGTTAATGAGTTAATGATGACGTCACCCTGCTGCTGCTCTATATAAGAACGGGAGACACAGCAGAGCCTCACCATTCTGGCGAATTGCCCGATGATGCTGGATGCAATTACCAGCGAAACGTCGTACTCAAATTGTAAATGTTGTGGTTTCACGCTTCAACACACCGGTGGGCTAAAGCAGTGAACTATTTGTCTTTTGTCAACGTGACACTTTTTTTACTGATTGGCCGTGTCGGGTGGTGGAGGGTTACGACACATTTATAAATAACGCGATCTAAACCCAAAAATCGTTGATTATGAACAATATTGGTCGCGAAAGCCTACGTGTTAAACAGAAATGATTTGCTTGGTTTTTGAGTCGAGGCTGTTGGTGGGGTCTCTTTTTATTTTTGTATAGCTGCCATCGTTGTGTAGTTTTTGGATTTTGTTGTTGTATTCTGTTTTGTCCATGATGACAGTGGCATTGCCTTTGTCGGCTGAGAGGATGACAATGTCATCCCTCTTTTTTAATTGAGCTAATTCAAAACGCTCATCTTTGCTGATGTTGCTAGCTGGCATCTTAGCGTTTTTGAGGGTTGCAGAGATTTCAGATCTTGCTACGTCTGCAGCGATGTGACTCAAGCCCTTGAGAGCTACATCTACTCGAGCAATTATCTCATTAACTGGTATGTGTCTAGGTGTGACTGCAAAGTTTAGTCCTTTAGCTAAAACGGATTTCAGACCTTCAGAAATAGAACTGTTACTGCGACTAATTACGACTTTGTTAACATCTAGCTTTTCAATGTGTGGGTCCGGTTTCTTGTTTGAGAGGCGGTTGAATTTGGAAATCAAGTTTTCCTTACATTTAGTCGACATAGCGGCAGCTGAAGAGGCAGTCATTTTTCCCACATGTTCCCAATCCGATGTGGACATTGTTGCACTCAAAGATAAGTGTGATTTGTAGAGTGTCTTGTCTAACTGATCTAGTTCAGTGCGCGTAAGTCTGATTTTCTCTGAGATAAGAGCTAAGCTAGTTCTAGACAGAATTCGTTTCGCATTAGAAGAAGTTACAGCAGCAGATGTTAGTGTAAATGCGTTTTGTATTACCTTAGAGTCGCGGCATCTCTTCAGAAAGGTGAGAGACTCGATTAGCAGAGCCTTCTTATCACGGAGCTTGTTGAAGGATCTCAAAGTTATGTGGAAACCCTCCCCGTAGAGGCGGTTAAATGTCGATTTAAATCTTTCGTGACTGACGCCATCCAGACTGCCACTCTACGCCCGACCTTATGGAAGAGGTACGTAGACGACACTTTTTTCATCTGGCCACATGGCCGACCTGCTCTAGACCAATTTCTCGACCACATCAATTCCATACACCCAGCCATCAGATTCACCATGGAAGTCGAAAAAGATGGCAAGCTACCCTTTTTGGATGTCCTAATTAAAAGGAGACCTGATGGTTCAATGAGCCACTCTGTCTACAGGAAAGCCACCCATACGGATGCTTACCTAAAACCGGATTCCCACCACCATCCATCCCAGAAGAATTCCATCATCAAGACTCTATACCATAGAGCCCAATGCATCTCCGACCAAGAACACATTGCCAGTGAACTCAAACACGTACGCCAAGCTCTTAAGGCTAATGGTTACTCCGACTACACAATCCGCAAAGCCATCACTCCAACCATCAAGAAGGATCCTGTTGAGGAGCCTTTCAAGACCATCACCTTACCCTACATTGCTGGGGTCACAAAAAAGATCTCCAAAATCCTGATTAAACACAAGATCCAGGTCCGATTCAACACAGTACATAAAATCCGTGATCTGGTCCCGTCTGTAAAATATGTGGTTCCAGACATACAGTACCCTGGCGTCTACAAACTAAGTTGCCTCTGTGGTAGCAGTTACATTGGGGAAACCAAACGACATGTCTCGGACCGCATTCGTGAACATAAAGCAGACCTGAAACACGGTAGGACAAACACCTCAGCCGTGGCAGATCACTGTTACAACTCAGTGGGCTCACATGACATTGACTTCTCCAAGACAGAGGTTCTCTGCAAGCCATCTGGCTATCATGAGAGATTCGTTCATGAGGCGATCCACATATACAAACACAGAGACAATTTTAACCTAGAAGATGGATTCTGGCTTAGCAATCATTGGAAGGACGTAATAAACCATTTCGGATCTTAACTGATTGTGTTCACGTTTACGGTGACTTTCAGACTGCGTTCCACTCACTGGCATTGTATTCTCCGCAGGGAATGGATTCTTTGCTCCGCTGCAAGTTTTCCCCCCACGACTCACCCATTGACACGACGGTCAATGGTACAGTGTATAATAACAAATAGTATAACATTTATATGCTTAATACAATGTACAAAGTAATATATAGTATCGTAATTGTATAGTAAACATATAGCAGTGTGATACACATTAGGGTGGGTAGAATAATACATAGTGTTATATTGAAATGTATAAGGTATAGGGTGGTTTATAGCAATACAGTATATAATTTAATGTTGGGTTTATCTATGGCAGTATATAGTACGGTGTATGCTCGTGTGATGTAAGAGAATAAAGTTTAGATGGAAGCATATTATATAATTTTTACGACGTAGAATTGTAATGTATTACTTGCTGTTAGTAACTCAGCTTATTATAGAGTATAGTAAGTATACTGATGGTGCTATGCAGTTTAGACTTTAGTTTTTTATGTACTTTATGCTTTAGTTTTCAACGTGGTTGTTTAGTAAATGAAGCTACATACTATTAACATTCCTTTCCTTTGTTAATGCTACTCCCTGCACCCTCCCTTGGTGCTGCTGATCCTGCATAATGCATAATATGACTTTGAAACCCCCCCCCGCCCACCTCCTACGCATTTCCCATGAATATGCTAAATTCCTCTTCATATGCACATTCTTTTTGTTAAGGCGCTCTTCCACCTCCAACCCAGCTTATATATAAGCTCCTAGCTTGGTAGTGTCTCATTCTTCACCTGAAGACGGCTGCTTGCGTTGTAGCCGAAACTACGTGAGAATTATTTTATTATGTTTTATTTTTATTATTTTATTACTTCCCTTCTACGTGACTTTACCGAAAGAACCAAGAAGATGAATCCCTGCAGTCACGAAAGCTTTAAATCGAAATTTAACCGCCTCTACGGGGAGGGTTTCCACGTAACTTTGAGATCCTTCAACAAGCTCCGTGATAAGAAGGCTCAGCTAATCGAGTCTCTCACCTTTCTGAAGAGATGCCGCGACTCTAAGGTAATACCAAACGCCTTTACACTAACATCTGCTGCTGTAACTTCTTCTAATGCGAAACGAATTCTGTCTAGAACTAGCTTAGCTCTTATCTCAGAGAAAATCAGACTTACGCGCACCGAACTAGATCAGTTAGACAAGACACTCTACAAATCACACTTATCTTTGAGTGCAACAATGTCCACATCGGATTGGGAACATGTGGAAAAAATGACTGCCTCTTCAGCTGCCGCTATGTCGACTAAATGTAAGGAAAACTTGATTTCCAAATTCAACCGCCTCTCAAACAAGAAACCGGACCCACACATTGAAAAGCTAGATGTTAACAAAGTCGTAATCAATCGCAGTAACAGTTCTATTTCTGAAGGTCTGAAATCCGTTTTAGCTAAAGGACTAAACTTTGCAGTCACACCTAGACACATACCAGTTAATGAGATAATTGCTCGAGTAGATGTAGCTCTCAAGGGCTTGAGTCACATCGCTGCAGACGTAGCAAGATCTGAAATCTCTGTAACCCTCAAAAACGCTAAGATGCCAGCTAGCAACATCAGCAAAGATGAGCGTTTTGAATTAGCTCAATTAAAAAAGAGGGATGACATTGTCATCCTCTCAGCCGACAAAGGCAATGCCACTGTCATCATGGACAAAACAGAATACAACAACAAAATCCAAGAACTACACAAAGATGGCAGCTATACAAAAATAAAAAGAGACCCCACCAACAGCCTCGTCTCAAAAACCAAGCAAATCATTTCTGATTCAACCGCATTAATTGATCAGACCAAACAGTTCTCGTTGAAACCTTCTGCAGCCAGGCTACCAAGATTATACGGCTTGCCAAAGATACATAAAGAAGATACACCTCTTCGTCCCATTGTCTCTACTATCAACTCCCCCACCTATAAATTGGCTCGTTTTTTGTCTGAAATCCTATGGCCTTTCACTGGAAAAACCACCTCTGCGGTACTAAACTCTACTGACCTGGTATCGACAATCAAGGGGATTGCCCTGTCCCCAGACGACCTGCTTGTCAGTTTTGATGTGGTTTCCTTATTCACTAAGGTTCCTGTACCTGACACCATCGCAATCATTGAAGACTTGGTTCATCAAGGACTGAATGCTGGGGTACCCCCCTGGTGAGACACTGCTTAACGAATACATACTTCACCTGGAATGGAACTTTCTACAAGCAAACTGAGGGCACCCCAATGGGCTCCCCCCTATCTCCGGTTGTAGCCAACATCGTCATGGAGAAATTTGAGACTGACGCCATCCAGACTGCCACTCTACGCCCGACCTTATGGAAGAGGTACGTAGACGACACTTTTGTCATCTGGCCACATGGCCGACCTGCTCTAGACCAATTTCTCGACCACATCAATTCCATACACCCAGCCATCAGATTCACCATGGAAGTCGAAAAAGATGGCAAGCTACCCTTTTTGGATGTCCTAATTAAAAGGAGACCTGATGGTTCAATGAGCCACTCTGTCTACAGGAAAGCCACCCATACGGATGCTTACCTAAAACCGGATTCCCACCACCATCCATCCCAGAAGAATTCCCTCATCAATACTCTATACCATAGAGCCCAATGCATCTCCGACCAGGAACACATTGCCAGTGAACTCAAACACGTACGCCAAGCTCTTAAGGCTAATGGTTACTCCGACTACACAATCCGCAAAGCCATCACTCCAACCATCAAGAAGGATCCTGTTGAGGAGCCTTTCAAGACCATCACCTTACCCTACATTGCTGGGGTCACAAAAAGATCTCCAAAATCCTGATTAAACACAAGATCCAGGTCCGATTCAACACAGTACATAAAATCTGTGATCTGGTCCCGTCTGTAAAATATGTGGTTCCAGACATACAGTACCCTGGCGTCTACAAACTAAGTTGCCTCTGTGGTAGCAGTTACATTGGGGAAACCAAACGACATGTCTCGGACCGCATTCGTGAACATAAAGCAGACCTGAAACACGGTAGGACAAACACCTCAGCCGTGGCAGATCACTGTTACAACTCAGTGGGCTCACATGACATTGACTTCTCCAAGACAGAGGTTCTCTGCAAGCCATCTGGCTATCATGAGAGATTCGTTCGTGAGGCGATCCACATATACAAACACAGAGACAATTTTAACCTAGAAGATGGATTCTGGCTTAGCAATCATTGGAAGGACGTAATAAACCATTTCGGATCTTAACTGATTGTGTTCACGTTTACGGTGACTTTCAGACTGCGTTCTCCGCAGGGAATGGATTCTTTGCTCCGCTGCAAGTTTTCCCCCCACGACTCATACTCACTGGCATTGTATTCTCCGCAGGGAATGGATTCTTTGCTCCGCTGCAAGTTTTCCCCCCACGACTCACCCATTGACACGATGGTCAATGGTACAGTGTATAATAACAAATAGTATAACATTTATATGCTTAATACAATGTACAAAGTAATATATAGTATCGCAATTGTATAGTAAACATATAGCAGTGTGATACACATTAGGGTGGGTAGAATAATACATAGTGTTATATTGAAATGTATAAGGTATAGGGTGGTTTATAGCAATACAGTATATAATTTAATGTTGGGTTTATCTATGGCAGTATATAGTACGGTGTATGCTCGTGTGATGTAAGAGAATCAAGTTTAGATGGAAGCATATTATATAATTTTTACGACGTAGAATTGTAATGTATTACTTGCTGTTAGTAACTCAGCTTATTATAGAGTATAGTAAGTATACTGATGGTGCTATGCAGTTTAGACTTTAGTTTTTTACGTAGTTTATACTTTAGTTTTCTACTTGGTTGTTTAGTAACTGAAGCTACATACTATTAACATTCCTTTCCTTTGTTAATGCTACTCCCTGCACCCTCCCTTGGTGCTGCTGATCCTGCATAATGCATGGGCATAATATGACTTTGAAACCCCCCCGCCCACCTCCTACGCATTTCCCATGAATATGCTAAATTCCTCTTCATATGCACATTCTTTTTGTTAAGGCGCTCTTCCACCTCCAACCCAGCTTATATATAAGCTCCTAGCTTGGTAGTGTCTCATTCTTCACCTGAAGACGGCTGCTTGCGTTGTAGCCGAAACGTCGTGAGAATTATTTTATCATGTTTTATTTTTATTATTTTATTACTTCCCTTCTACGTGACTTTACCGAAAGAACCAAGAAAACAAATATATACTTTCAACTCTTCCAAAAAATGTGACAAGTGGATCCTGTTTAGCTGAGTGTACTCCTGCTAAGTTTAAGCTGTGGTTGTCACAGTTGACAAACAATGCTCTGTGATTTTTGTCACATATTCGTTGTTGAAGGCCGATATATGCCCAGTCATCATAGCAGCATTGTCATAACATTGTGCCCGACAGTCGGCTAGAGGTATGTTGTCAGATTTCAGTCTCTCGACAATGACTCTTTCTAGGCTTGCTGCATCTTTTGCATGTATCTCGATATAACCTATAATGATTCTTTGATAGTTACTTTTTTAGTTTGAAAATCCACATCCACAAATCTTACGACCTGAGAAAGCTGTTCCCGATGTCCTAGATCAGGAGTTGAGTCAAGTAAGATACCGTAGTACTTGTTTTTCCTGATATCACTCAACAATTGGTTCTTTACAGTCGACGCAAGTATGTGGATAAATGCATTCTGGATTTCCGGTGACAAATAAGAAACTGATCCCGGATTTTCTCCTGCGTGCTGTACGTGTTTTGCTAACAATGGGTCACACTGAGCAACGAGTTTGATCAGCGCGAGAAAGTTTCCAACATTTTTATCCTCATCCGTATTAAAATTTTCCGCGTACCAAAATGTAATTACATGACATGTAGGCTGTGTGTGGCGGGATGATTTGTGCAGTAGTTTCAGGCTGCCGCGCCCGCCGCAATAAGTTATAATGTAAAGTTGCAAGCCTCATTTTGGCGCCCCTTTACCTTGGCGCCCAGGGACATATGTACCCCCTGCCCCCCCCTAGCTACGCCTCTGCACCAGGCTTGGCAGCGTATATTTAAGCTGGGTTGGAGGGGGAAGGGGTGCCTTGACAAATGAATTTGCATATCAAGAGAAATTTTGCATATTTATGGGAAATGCAGATAAGGGATTAGTCACTACTTGTGGAATGCGTAGGAGGTGGGGGGGGTTTCATAGTCATATTATGCCCGTGCATTATGCAGTATGCAGGATTAGCAGCATCAAAGGGAGGGAGTAGGGTTAGCAGTAAGAGGGAAGGAATTTTAATAGTAAGGAGCTGCAGCAGCTAAACCACCACGTAAAAACACTCAAATATAAACTACATCAGTATCATCAATATACTAAATATACTCTCCAATAAGCTGAGCTACTAACAGTAAGTCATACATTACAATTCTATGTCGCAAAAAATATAATATGCCTCCAGCTAAACTTTTTTCTCTTACAAGGCGCCCCTTCCCCCTCCAACCCAGCTTAAATATACGCTGCCAAGCCTGGTGGTGCCCATTCAGACGCTGTCTTTCCGACAGACCTGTTCTTCACCTGAGGACGGCTGCTTGCGTTGTGGCCGAAACGTCATGAGAATTATTTTATTATGTTTTATTTTTATTATTTCCCTTCTACGTGACTTTACCGAAAGAACCAAGAAGATGAATCTAAGCAATGTTTAACAGTTTCCATAACCCCATGACACCATGTTTTCTCTTACAAGGCGCCCCTTCCCCCTCCAACCCAGCTTAAATATACGCTGCCAAGCCTGGTGGTGCCCATTCAGACGCTGTCTTTCCGACAGACCTGTTCTTCACCTGAGGACGGCTGCTTGCGTTGTGGCCGAAACGTCGTGAGAATTATTTTATTATGTTTTATTTTTATTATTTTATTATTTCCCTTCTACGTGACTTTACCGAAAGAACCAAGAAGATGAATCTAAGCAATGTTTAACAGTTTCCATAACCCCATGACACCATCGCACTTTTCACGAACCCACCGCCCTAAATTCTACAATGCACCGCAGGGGCGCGATGATGGAGCGGAGCTGATTTGTCACCCGGATCGCAACCCCCACCCCCCACCCCGAGCCATGAGAATTTATTTTGCATCGCACTCCGCATCCCAGCCACAATGAGCAACTCGCTCTGAACGTGACCTGCGGAAACACAGTGTGCGACACGATCCCACTCCGACCTATCTCGGAGTGAAGCTGAACGCTGCAATGCTGCAGTTGACTCCGACACCCTGGCTGGCCGTGCTGGCGCCACCTCTCTCTCCCAAACAATCGCCGCGACGCTGCAACCTTCCGGCAAGTCCTGCGAATCGAGGACAACAGTCGCCTTCCCATTCTCATCAGGACCTCAACAACATCCATGGTCACCGCTTGAAGTCACCCCCAAGCCCTTTGGACCCATGCACTTCACCTTAAACAATGCGAATCCAATCCCGATGAAGCCTGGGGAGCGAAACGGAGTTCAAAGGAACTCACAAACACCTTGTTGTGAAAACCCCAACGCAGAAGATCCCCGGGGGTTTGATCTTCCACGAAGCTCACGGTCCACCCTAAACCGCATCCACTGCACAAACTATGGTAGTAGATGCGGATGATACCTGATGATGCACAAATGGAAAATTAAAAACTCCCCAGTAGTAGCAGCGACTTAAAACTTTCGTGCTGCAGGAATTCATATTATTTGGTTCTTTCAGTAAAGTCACGTAGATAGAAAAATTATAATAAAAATAAAGTTAATACAAATACCACGTTTCGATCGCAACACAAGCGGTCGTCATCAGGAAAAGGGTTAGCCTCTAAAGGCAAACTGTTTATAAAGGGCGTAGCCCAAGTGTATCAGCAGCAGCAGTAATGCCAATGCAGCAGCAATGCCAATGCAGCAAAGGGCCACCAGGAAATCACTGCACCCCACTCCACACACCACACTGCTGACGGTGGAGGTCGATTGACAAGAAAACACAAGTTATAACCCAAAGTGGTTGATGACATCTTTCCAATGATTGCCGAGTCTATAACCATCCTCTCGGTTGAAATTGTCTGTCTGTATATATGGATGGCTTCATGAACGGATCTTTGTTGATAGCCAGTAGGCTTGCAAAGTACCATCGTCTTAGAGAAATCAATTTCGTGAGCCAGCCGCAATAATAAAAATGATCAGCCACAGCAGAAGTATTGGTCCTACCGTGTTTCAAATCTGCCTTATGCTCACGAACACGGTCCGAGACATGTTGCTTAGTTTCCCCAATGTAACTGCTGCCGAAGATACAGCTTAGTTTGTAGACGCTGGGATATTGCATGTCAGGAATCTAGTCCTTCACAAATAAAATCAGATTACGAATTTTACGTACTGTGTTAAATCGGACCTGGATCTTGTGTTTGTTCATTTTTTTGGAAATAGTTTTGGTTACCCCTGCTATGTGTGGCAGGGTGATGGTTTTCATTGGATCCTCTGATGGCTCCTTCCTCACGGTTGGGGTGATGGCTTTGCAGATTGTGTCGTCAGAAAATCCGGATATTCTGACAATCCTACAGTACCCCGGTCGCTGTGGTGTAACATGCCAGGGCCATTGCCTAAGTTGATGTGCCCATTGATGAATTTTATTTCAAAATATTTTATTTCATGACTCGCACAATGAAGCATAATGTCAGTGTAAAGTTGCACACTTTTATTCAGATTAATTTACAAAGAGTAACTATATACATGCTTTGCTGCTGTACATTGCAAAATGTACGTATAGCAAAATACATCTAACAATAACAGCAATTATAAGAAAAAAAAATACATTTCATATATACAGATTTAAATGCCATAGCCCAGGACCAAATTAAACTGTTGCATTATCGAGAAATTGATTTGATCCGACACCATCCGTTAATAAGCAACCGCGGTCGGTGCCGCCTCTCCCTTCACCAGAAAAGTTCCAATCAAGCAATCAAGCTTCGCAACCGCAAGAAACTCGGGGGGGGGGGGGTTGTGGAGGGAGTGATTAATTATCATGCACGGGAGAAGGGGTTGAGAAACTACTACAGGGGGAGTACGGAACAGCCCTTCAGCTCCCACCAGGGAGCAGCTTGGCACCATCACACTTCAATAAAAATGGAACCAACTTGATATTAAACTGTAAAAATGTTTTTAAAGAAATGTGCATGGTGCAACTTGTAGTTAAACCAACAGCAACTTCGACCTTAAAAAAATAAAGTTCATGTTGTAATTTATTAAGCTAGCAACTAAGTTAAATAGGAAACCACCCGGAATGAAAGCGAGAGCAACTCGTAATTTAATTAGGAAAAAAATACAGCGTTGATAGGCAACTTAGAATTACATAAAGAGGTACTAGGAATTTAATCGGGAACAATTTGGAGTCACTAGATCAAGTTGGATTGGCAATGGACTCAACCATAGACAACTCCAAAAGTGCTGAAGAATGTTAATAGGTGCAACTGGGAAATTTTCTTCAACACCAAAGTTGCACTCAAAACAATTTGGGATTGAATCGAGCACAATTGAGTACCTGACTTTAGCAGCAAACCATAAAGACAAACCAGACTCACACTGGATACAACTTATAGTAGCAAACAGAATCTCCACCAGGCCCTTGACTTGTTGTCTAATATTTACATTGCCATCCGCCATGGTGGACTGTGGCGATTACCCACAATCCATCATGACAGTGGATAATAAATTGTGATCTTGCTTTACTGCATTCAGTGGGCCTCGTGGTGTTTGTGCAGGGCAACCCAACAGGATGTTTTTCCAATTTGCTTTGGTTTTCCCCACGACTGACCCTTATCATTCCATGGTTTGTACAGTGCCTTGAGATGCTGCTGCATTTCAGGCACTCAATGTAAATCCAAAACCTAATTTGTTTGACAGGCCACACTCTGGTGACAGAATTTAGGCAAACATGTTTGCCTTGGTCTCACAGCCCCTGGCCTCATATATGGGGGAAATGCATAAAGTTTCCAGCACAGGATTACTTGGCCATTTGTACACAACACTCAAAAATCTAGCTTAAGGCGCTGGGAAACAAAGGCACGCAATGCTTATCTGTATTTTCACCTACAAGGGTATACGTTTTTGGGCTCCTTTTCAGACTTCGAAAATGCAATTTGAATTTTGTTGGTTGTTTTTTATATGCAGGATGGTGGTAAGCAGCCTTAAGAATAGGTGATCATGGTCACATTAACAGGGCATTTGGATTTGGTCAATTAGATTAAAATTATCACTGAAATTACCATGCTACTTCCTCTTTTATAAGAAGCCTTTACACCTTCTGCTTTGCCGCTGCACTCGGGGGAAACATTTTGCTTCTGGCTGCAAATGTAGGTGGCGTGCTTCCGAATGTTAAAAGCATCAAGTTAATAGGGCTACAGTCATATTTTGATTGTGAAGGTCGGTGAATTAAATATTCATACCACGACACAAATGCATGGTACAGGATTCAATGCCAAAAAGTTAAAAGTGTTCCACACCACGGCCCTTTTCTTTTGTAAGAGCACGCGCCGTGATCTCTCGCCACTAGCGTTGACGCAGTTCGGTGCACGGTCTACACGCGCTCCCTTTTGTTGAGCTGCAAAGGGCCAAGCCGAGCCCTCCTTGCCCATAGGAATTGGGAAAACTGCCCAGGAGGAAGGGGCGGGGGTGGGGGTGTGGCCCCCAGGAGGAAGGTTGGGAAGAGACCTGGGACGGTGTGGAGGGAGCAGGGGGTGGCTCAGTTGGCCCAGGCAGCCAAATCCCTCATGTCATCATCATCTTCCTCTTCCCTTTTCTTGGTGGCTGCTTGTAAAAGCAAACAAAAAAACAAACACACACACACATAAGGTGGCTGGATCAGAATCAGAATGTATTTATACTGCAGGAGGAATCCGATGAGCTATAAAGCTCTTTTTCACAGATGTCCAGTCGGGGCGGGTCAGAACGTTACAAAAACAAACAATACAAAATCACAAATCGGAGTGAAAGGTATAGGAAAGGTAAACAAATCACTTCTAAATATATATACATATAAAACTGAACTATGTTTTTTCTTACCAGGTAAAGCCTACTTACTGATTTATTAACTTATTTTCAGAAGTGACCTGGCCAAAATGATGGCTGCTCAAGCAAGCTTACAAAAATGAGTACCCATCAGACTGTGTTTAAACTAAGGCAACAATTGTTTACTTTAGCAGAACCAGCCTCACTGAGCGCTACTTGTTAACGAGGGCCTTGCTTGGAAAAATCCATTTTTGAATCGTTCCTCTCGGATCAGGGGGGACACCGGAGTGCCCAGAGAAAAACCCCCTCGAATGGGGAGTCACTCCTCAAACTCCACACAGATGGCAAATCAACTTGCTCTGGTGCTTACAAAAGGCACCTTGTTTTCCTGTAGCAATGAACAAATAATCACATTTCCAAAAAACTCGGAATTGGACCACGTTTCCAAATAAAATAGCGTAGGTGTCACGACATCACACGTGGCATCGTAAAATAGTTGGATTGGTATAGCACACCATGTGACAAGATGATACTGATAGTATCACAATATCTCGACTTGTGTGGCATTACAAGTGTGGGTGGTGGCAGTCGGCGCTATCCACGACCAGCGTGTTTGTTTGGAAAAAGTCTGAAAGCATGTGAGTGTAACAGCATGATTGAGCGTGTGTAGGAGCATTCACGCTTGTGTGTGACAGCATACACGTGTGAGTTTGTGAGTATGTGAGTGGAACAGGAAATGCATTAGTGAGCACGTGTGAGAGAGCATGTGAGAGTAAGTGAATGTGCATGAACATGCGAGATTGAGCATGCGAGTGAGAGAGCATGTATGTGTGTGTGAGAATGTATGTACGTGTGAGAGTATGTATGTGTGCGCAAGTGAACGGGTGTGCACGTGAGAAATACCAGGCTCAGACAAACACATACATAATGAGAAGGTAGAGAGCGACAGCATAGTGTTTAGCGCACTACGCTACGAACCTGGTGACCCGAGCTCAATTCCCACTTACTGCTAACAACAGCGATGAATATCTGCACCAGTCCTGGGCCTCCTTGAGCTCAACTCAACTTTAAATGGGTGTCTGGTGCAGTAGCTATGTATGTATGTATGTTAAACTCATTTCGCGACGTACGTAGCCAAGCGTGCTAATCGGAGATGCAGTGTGTATGTGCTCGATAACACAGCACTGGCGCCAACAGTCTGCATGGTTACACGAAGGGTATTTGTCTGTGTTACCAGGCCGGGATGGCAGCGAGGCGGTGGGCACACTGGGGAGCTGGCTGCCGCCCACTTCCAGAAGCTCCTTGTCCAGCTCCTCTTGCTCCAGTTCCTCCAGCTCGGCCATGAGCTCGTCCTGCACCGCATCACAGATACACAAACACACAGAGACCGAGATGGCGTTACACGCAAACACAGAACGAGACTGTGGTAACACAATCACAAAACGAGGTGGTGTATACACACAAACACACACAGAATGAGACTATGTTACACACAGTCACAGAACGAGGTGGTGTTACACAGACACGTATGTATGTAGAACTTATTTCGCAATTCACGTAGCCAACCGTGCTAATCGGAGGTGGGGCAAGGACAACAAACTAAACACAAATACGACACAGTCACACACAGAATGAGACAGTGTTACAGTGCCACGCGCACACACAGAACGAGGTGGTGTTACACGTACACACGCATACAGAACGAGACGATGTCACACAGTCACACACACAGCGTGAGACGATGGCACACAAGTCACAGTTACACACACACAGCATGGGAGGAGGGGCACTCGTCACCTCGTCCATGTCGTCCCCGAAGCCGACGGGCTTGGAGATGGCGTCCGAGATCTCCTGCGCCAACTCCTGCTGTTCGTGGATGTCGCCCATGAGCTCGTCCACCTTGTCTATGTCCCTGGACACCAAGGACACGCGCGGAGATGCGGCAACGTTACACAAGCACGTGAGTATTGACAAATTAAAAAGCGGACACTCCCCTCTGTCTCTCAGTAGATACTTTCCCCTCTGTTCTCAGCACACACTCTCCGAGAGTTACAGAGTGTGGCAAGTGTCCGTGCGATGTATGCATCACAAGTAGGAGAGAGTGGTGAGTGTGAGCGTTGTGTATCACATGTAGGAGAGAGTGGTGAGTATTGTATATCACAAGTAGGAGTGGTGAGTGTGAGTGCTGTGTATCACAAGTAGGAGAAAGTGGTAGTGTGAGCGCCGTGTGTGACAAGTAGGAGTGGTGAGTGTGAGCGCTGTGTGTAACAAGTAGGAGTGGTGAGTGTGAGCGCTGTGTATCACAAGTAGGAGAATGGTGAGTGTGAGCGTTGTGTCACAAGTAGGAGAGTGGTGAGTATGAGCGCTGTGTATCACAAGTAGGAGTGGTGAGTGTGAGCGTTGTGTGTCACAAGTAGGAGAGCATGGTGAGTGTGAGCGCTGTGTATCACAAGTAGGAGTGGTGAGTGTTAGCGCTGTGTATCACAAGTAGGAGAGCATGGTGAGTGTGAGCGTTGTGTGTCACAAGTAGGAGTGGTGAGTGTGAGCGTTGTGTGTCACAAGTAGGAGAGCATGGTAAGTGTGAGCGTTGTGTGTCACAAGTAGGAGTGGTGAGTGTGAGCGTTGTGTGTCACAAGTAGGAGTGGTGAGTGTGAGCGTTGTGTGTCACAAGTAGGAGAGCATGGTAAGTGTGAGCGTTGTGTGTCACAAGTAGGAGTGGTGAGTGTGAGCGTTGTGTGTCACAAGTAGGAGAGCATGGTGAGTGTGAGCGCTGTGTATCACAAGTAGGAGAGCATGGTGAGTGTGAGTGTTGTGTGTCACAAGTAGGAGAGCATGGTGAGTGTGAGTGTTGTGTGTCACAAGTAGGAGTGGTGAGTGTGAGCGCTGTGTATCACTAGTAGGAGTGGTGAGTGTGAGCGCTGTGCATCACAAGTAGGAGAGCGTGGTGAGTGTGAGCGCTGTGTATCACAAGTAGGAGTGGTGAGTGTGAGCGTTGTGTGTCACAAGTAGGAGAGCGTGGTGAGTGTGAGCGCTGTGTATCACAAGTAGGAGTGGTGAGTGTGAGCGTTGTGTGTCACAAGTAGGAGAGCGTGGTGAGTGTGAGCGCTGTGTATCACAAGTAGGAGTGGTGAGTGTGAGCGTTGTGTGTCACAAGTAGGAGAGCATGGTGAGTGTGAGCGTTGTGTGTCACAAGTAGGAGTGGTGAGTGTGAGCGCTGTGTATCACAAGTAGGAGTGGTGAGTGTGAGTGTTGTGTGTCACAAGTAGGAGTGGTGAGTGTGAGCGCTGTGTATCATAAGTAGGAGTGGTGAGTGTGAGCGCTGTGTGTCACAAGTAGGAGTGGTGAGTGTGAGCGTTGTGTGTCACAAGTAGGAGAGTGGTGAGTGTGAGCGCTGTGTGTCACAAGTAGGAGTGGTGAGTGTGAGCGTTGTGTGTCACAAGTAGGAGAGTGGTGAGTGTGAGCGCTGTGTGTCACAAGTAGGAGTGGTGAGTGTGAGCGTTGTGTGTCACAAGTAGGAGTGGTGAGTGTGAGCGTTGTGTGTCACAAGTAGGAGTGGTGAGTGTGAACGCTGTGTATCACATGTAGGAGTGGTGAGTGTGAGCGCTGTGTGTCACAAGTAGGAGTGGTGAGTGTGAGCGTTGTGTCACAAGTAGGCGTGGTGAGTGTGAGCGCTGTGTATCACAAGTAGGAGTGGTGAGTGTGAGCGCTGTGTATCACAAGTAGGAGAGTGGTGAGTGTGAGTGCTGTGTATCACAAGTAGGAGAGAGTGGCGAGTGTGAGCGTTGTGTGTCACAAGTAGGAGAGCATGGTGAGTGTGAGCGCTGTGTATCAAAAGTAGGAGTGGTGAGTGTAAGCGTTGTGTATCACAAGTAGGAGAGCATGGTGAGTGTGAGCGTTGTGTGTCACAAGCAGGAGTGGTGAGTGTGAGCGTTGTGTGTCCCAAGTAGGAGAGCATGGTGAGTGTGAGCGTTGTGTATCACAAGTAGGAGTGGTGAGTGTGAGCGTTGTGCATCACAAGTAGGAGAGCGTGGTGAGTGCGAGCGCTGTGTATCACAAGTAGGAGAGCGTGGTGAGTGTGAGCGTTGTGTATCATAAGCAGGAGTGGTGAGTGTGAGCGCTGTGTGTCACAAGTAGGAGTGGTGAGTGTGAGCGTTGTGTGTCACAAGTAGGAGAGTGGTAAGTGTGAGCGCTGTGTGTCACAAGTAGGAGTGGCGAGTGTGAGCGTTGTGTGTCACAAGTAGGAGTGGTGAGTGTAAGCGCTGTGTATCACAAGTAGGAGAGCATGGTGAGTGTGAGCGTTGTGTGTCACAAGTAGGAGTGGTGAGTGTGAACGTTGTGTGTCACAAGTAGGAGAGCATGGCGAGTGTGAGCGCTGTGTATCACAAGTAGGAGTGGTGAGTGTAAGCGCTGTGTATCACAAGTAGGAGAGCATGGTGAGTGTGAGCGTTGTGTGTCACAAGTAGGAGTGGTGAGTGTGAACGTTGTGTGTCACAAGTAGGAGAGCATGGTGAGTGTGAGCGTTGTGTCACAAGTAGGAGTGGTGAGTGTAAGCGCTGTGTATCACAAGTAGGAGAGTGGTGAGTGTGAGTGCTGTGTGTCACAAGTAGGAGTGGTGAGTTTAAGCGCTGTGTATCACAAGTAGGAGAGCATGGTGAGTGTGAGCGTTGTGTGTCACAAGTAGGAGTGGTGAGTGTGAGCGTTGTGTGTCACAAGTAAGAGAGTGGTGAGTGTGAGTGCTGTGTGTCACAAGTAGGAGTGGTGAGTATGAGCGTTGTGTGTCACAAGTAGGAGTGGTGAGTGTGAGCGTTGTGTGTCACAAGTAGGAGTGGTGAGTGTGAGCGTTGTGTGTCACAAGTAGGAGTGGTGAGTGTGAGCGCTGTGTGTCACAAGTAGGAGTGGTGAGTGTGAGCGCTGTATATCACAAGTAGGAGAGAGTGGTGAGTGTGAGCGTTGTGTGTCACAAGTAGGAGTGGTGAGTGTGAGCGCTGTGTGTCACAAGTAGGAGAGTGGTGAGTGTGAGCGCCGTGTGTCACAAGTAGGAGAAAGTGGTAGTGCGAGCGCCGTGTGTCACAAGTAGGAGTGGTGAGTGTGAGCGCTGTGTGTCACAAGTAGGAGAGTGGTGAGTGTGAGCGCTGTGTATCACAAGTAGGAGTGGTGAGTGTGAGCGTTGTGTGTCACAAGTAGGAGAGTGGTGAGTGTGAGCGCTGTGTATCACAAGTAGGAGAGTGGTGAGTGTGAGCGCTGTGTATCACAAGTAGGAGAGGTGTGTGTGAACGCTGTGTATCACAAGTAGGAGAGTGGTGAGTGCGAGCGCTGTGTGTCACAAGTAGGAAAGTGGTGAGTGTGAGCGCTGTGTATCACAAGTAGGAGAGTGGTGAGTGTGAGCGCTGTGTATCACAAGTAGGAGAGGTGTGTGTGAACGCTGTGTATCACAAGTAGGAGAGTGGTGAGTGTGAGCGCTGTGTATCACAAGTAGGAGTGGTGAGTGTGAGCGCTGTGTATCACAAGTAGGAGAGAGTGGTGAGTGCGAGCGCTGCGTTGTGCCATCTTACATGTTCTGGTGCGCATTCTTCATGGCCTTGGCGGCGAAGCCCATCGTCTTGAGCACCTCGGTGTTGGTGTTGGCGTTCTCGAGCGCCTCGCGCTGGAACTCGATGGTGGACAGCGTGCCGTCGATCTGTGCCAGCTGCTTCTCGTAGCGCTTCTTACGCTTGAGCGCAGCGAGAGCGACTGCAGATGGACAGCACACGCACACAGTCACATTTATAGATTCGTGCACACGCACCACCACGTTCGTCTCCTCGTTAGCCTCGTAAGCACCACTGTTGTTGCATATCATGGCCAAGAAATCAAACCCGGGCTGCTGGCTTTGTAGCTCTGCAACGACACTATTCCACACGCACACTCGGAAACAAAGAACCCAAGTTCAGACCATTTGGGAAAGATTTCCGAGTATATTAACAAATAGGTGATTCAACTGCACAACACAAGTCTCACCAGCACTGATATTTCTGACCACACAATTGCATGAATTACATATTTTAACCCGAGTTGACCTAGGGGGATCAGGGCAGGCACTCGTACCACTTGCCCCTGATGAAATGAATCATTGCTAACAACAATACACCACTCCACGGGTAATTGTAGTGCCAGCTTCGTGACGCGCTCGCATTTTAGATGAGCGTTATGCGCATATTAATCCTCGAGGCAGTCGCGCAGCAGCATGTCACGATGAACATCCTGTGCTTACACTGCCAAAGAGCGAAAATAAAGCGGGGGTAGGTTTTCTTCTTTCACCTAATCGCCATGGCAGAACGCCTCCCTCTAGCGCGACTGACAATCACGGCGGCATAATGCACGGAAACGACAACCTGCAAAAGGTTGGGGTTTTTAAAGAGCATCCCACAGTGTCAATCGTTGCCTCTTAATTCACAAGAGGCGTTTCAAGTGCCCACCCTGCTACCAACGCCCTGAGCTGCATTCCTCAACCCACAGCGCCTTCGACGCATAAAGACTCGGGGGCCAAATGCTCTTTTTGTCAACTAACTACTGGATGAGGGCACTCCACGCCATGTGGGTCACGAGGGTTATAAATACATCACCACACTTGCCAGAGCGGGGGTGGGTTAAGGTGGGGAGTATAGATTGAACATAGTACGGGACAATTAAGTTTGCTGAACTGCCCTCTGCTGGCACATGGTACATAAATAGACTAATATCATGTCGAAGGGTCTCCCTGCTCAAAAGCTACAGACCCATTCCCTAAGACTCAGTGTCAAAAACTACAATTATCTAGCTCAAACAAATGTGGTGGCGGTGTGGCGATGTCTGTTGGCAGCCCGACGGCAATGGTGAAAATTCCACATTCTTGGTGGTTGGCAGTCTCCCCACGGAGGCAAGAACTGTTCATTTCCCACAAAGAGAGACAAACGTATTGTACCTGGAAGGATGATGGGTTTAGTAGACCCATACTGAGCATTTTAACTCGAAACCTTCCGATTCAGATCCAAGGACTATGAAACGGCACCACCCTACAGAATAATACAGACAAACGGAGTGCATTTAATACAAATAAAAAAGACTGAGTGATGTAAATTGTTTTAAAAGACCTACTGAGAGGAAATTTTCACAAATATAGCTGTATATGAGCTTATAATTAGGAATATCCCAATACTTCAAACAAACCTCCAAACAAAACAGCCCAGAGGTTGGCCAGTTTTACTCATCGGGCAGTCAGCATAAAACTGTAAAGTGCTTTAAGGCTAAACATTCACATACCTACGATCATCATCAGTGAAACGAGTAATTCAACTCCTGTGACGCATGCTGCTGATGTGAAGTAGTTAAAGCCCATTACACGTCTCTAGTACACAGAGATCCTCCATTCAGTCTCCACTGTTTGGAACGTGTGCTTTTATGGGGCACCCATCGAGTCCAGCGTAGCGTAAAGACGGTGGTGTGACCACTACCACCACGGAGGCCCACACCTGCCACTGTCTCTCCAGATTGCACAATGTTGACTATTTCACACTGTGTGCTCTTTCTACAGCGGAGGCGAGACCCATGTGGCAGGTGGCAAGAGCTGTGCTTGCTGCCCCCTCGTGGAGCCTGCTCTCTGGGGTTGCAGCACCCACTCCAAAACAAGGGGGAAGAGGCACGCTGCCGTTGATCAAGTACAACCGGTCAACTCACTGGTGAATGAGGGTCCCCCTATGCCATGCAGGCATGCGGGTTGTGACGGTAGTTTGACCATACTCGGTGCAGACTTGTGAAGGTGGGGAGCATAGACAAGGGAGCATAGAAGTACAGTAGAATAATGGATGTTTCTGCATTGCCAATGTGAGGCTCTGCCTGTTGTTCTGGAAGGATGTTTGATTCATGGAATGAAGGACAGCATAACTAGGATATAAATGGCATTAAAAAAATATAAAAAAACAACAAAGACACCCGGTGATTTACCATTTCTTCCTTGTCAAATGGATGAATCACCACTGAACTATCTGCTGGGTACAGGAAGCTGCATTTAATTTGTAATGGTCCACACCTTCACCTCAGTCGATGTCATTACAATCTGGACAAACCAGGCTTGGATGGAGCAATGGCCACATGATATCATACACGCCCGCGTCATGTTAATGTACACACCTTCCCACTGTCCACTTGTAGCTTCAGATACAAAACGTTGTTTTGTCAATTCTTAAGACTCACTTTACATTTCCCACAGACCAGCCGTTCCTGTTCCATCCAGATGCAGCTAAAACAGTGCAACAAATAAACACGCTCACTCTTTCTTTTGCAGAGTGCTCATGATCTCAAGGTTTAGAGTCAAAATCCTGGCCAGGACTGACTACTTCAGCAGATAATCATCATCTCTCTCTGGGGTGCATCAGTTAAATAATACCTGATGAGATTGCTCCCATTCATGGTTTTTCTACAGTGGTCATCCTATGAACAGAATTCTCATTGTAACAGAAAACATGAAGGCTATTCCACTGACTCAGGGCTCTTTATAGGTATATAAGCAGTACCCAACGCTTGAACATAATTTGGATTGGGTCACTGTGCCCCAGGTTTCAGTATCAACCTAATAGATCTGACCTGACCTCAGAGAATGTGACTACTCTTGCGACTAAGGCTTCAATTCCTTTGTCCTATGTCCAATGGAAAGGTCTTTGGCTCCAACTCCCTCCAACGCGTCCAATCTTGAGCCTCCTAAATTTCACTCTACGGGCCCCAAAATTATTACAATTTAAGGTTGACCCACACTTAAATAAGTACCCGGCGTGACCAGTAAACATCAGCACTGGGGAAACAAAGGCAGCTGGTTGTGGTGCTGCCCTCACAACTCCTTCGTATATCACGTCAGTTCACTGCCTACACTTACCCCCCCAATAAGCTATACAATGTCAAAGGGAGTTTTTCAGTTTGTTTGTGTGTGAGCAAGTGTTTTAAATGGCATGAGCGATGTGGTGATGTCACCACCACCGAGTGCAAACGGTGGTTGATGTTGTTGTATTCGAGAATGTGCACAAGGCACTGACATCGCAGCGAGTAGAACGAAGAGCCACTTTGTGACGTAAAACCACAGACCAAGAGACCTGTGGAGAGTTGCACAACGCATCGCTTCGGGTGTTCTCATTACTGATTAAACACGGATTGCGCCATTGATATGCCACACGGGCCATAGAGGTGACAAATGTGCCGTGATGTCACATGAATACACACCTCCTGTGTACCTTACCTCGCATTACAATTTAGTTGAATCTGTACGGAAACATCACTTCATGCAGCCCCCTTAGACCACGTGTACAAATCCACAAGTTGCCAACAAGCCACATGTTCAAGGCTGGGTTCAATCATATTGTGTATGACCAGGCGAGCGTACAAAGAGACCGCAGCAGTCTCTTTCACAAAGGTAGAGTCTGAGATGAAAATCCAGCTGGAACATCACAGTTCAATATCTACTCACCGACCCAGCCAGGAGGCACTGTGGTTCACACACTCACCAATCCAGCCGGGAGGCACTGTGGTTCACACACTCACCGACCCAGGTGGGAGGCACTGTGGTTCACACTCACCAATCCAGCCGGGAGGCACTGTGGTTCACACACTCACCGACCCAGCCGGGAGGCACTGTGGTTCACACACTCACCAATCCAGCCGGGAGGCACTGTGGTTCACACACTCACCAATCCAGCCGGGAGGCACTGTGGTTCACACACTCACCAATCCAGCCGGGAGGCACTCTGGTTTACACACTCACCAATCCAGCCGGGAGGCACTGTGGTTCACACACTCACCGATCCAGCCGGGAGGCACTGTGGTTCACACACTCACCAATCCAGCCGGGAGGCACTGTGGTTCACACACTCACCAATCCAGCCGGGAGGCACTGTGGTTCACACACTCACCGACCCAGCCGGGAGGCACTGTGGTTCACACACTCTCCAATCCAGCCGGGAGGCACTGTGGTTCACACACTCACCAATCCAGCCGGGAAACACTCTGGTTCACACACTCACCAATCCAGCCGGGAGGCACTGTGGTTCACACACTCACCGATCCAGCCGGGAGGCACTGTGGTTCACACACTCACCGATCCAGCCGGGAGGCACTGTGGTTCACACACTCACCAATCCAGCCGGGAGGCACTGTGGTTCACACACTCACCAATCCAGCCGGGAGCCACTGTGGTTCACACACTCACCAATCCAGCCGGGAGGCACTCTGGTTCACACACTCACCAATCCAGCCGGGAGGCACTGTGGTTCACACACTCACCAATCCAGCCGGGAGGCACTGTGGTTCACACACTCACCAATCCAGCCGGGAGGCACTGTGGTTCACACACTCACCAATCCAACCGGGAGGCACTGTGGTTCACACACTCACCAATCCAGCCGGGAGGCACTGTGGTTCACACACTCACCAATCCAGCCGGGAGGCACTGTGGTTCACACACTCACCAATCCAGCCGGGAGGCACTGTGGTTCACACACTCACCAATCCAGCCGGGAGGCACTGTGGTTCACACACTCACCAATCCAGCCGGGAGGCACTGTGGTTCACACACTCACGACTCTCGCAACCTCCTCCAGCCCGCCCCCGGTCCACCTCCTCCTCTCTCGCTGCGCCCACGCGATTCGACCCCGTGGCTCCCTCCGACACCCACCCGCGCCGTAACAGTAAATATTCCCAACTTGTTGTTTCTCAAAACCCACGGCGTTTCGACCCATCTCTACCGGTACCCCTCCCTTATACTACCTATGTACCTGTCTGTGTCACGTCCCTTGCCCTCCCGTCTCTCCATTTGCCGTCGAGTCTCCACGTCTCCACGTACCACAGTGTCTAGCCAGGGGTAAGCGAACCGCCCCATAGGTCTCAACGTCAAACGCCAGCCATCAGTTGTCCATCCCCTGCACCTCCGCTGAAGCAGGGTCGGCTACGTACGGTGCGAAAGAAGTTCCAACATACATACGGCACCACCCCCGTGTCTTCCCGGGTCGCCGACCAACTCTCACGAGCGCGCGTCGCTTCCCGTGTACCCCTCTGCATTGTCATTCTAACCCCTTTATTATCCAGCGAATGATTTTACAGTTAGAGCCCCAGATAAACAAGGAAAATAAAAAATAAGTTATTGTAGACGTACGTCAATGTAATGTGAGTGAACGTCAGCCCACGTAGCTAGTCATGTGACAGCCTCCTCCAGCACGTCCGCCCGCAATGTATACAAACCACTAAGTGACCAACTCGAACCCTGCGCCCGTGTTTCCCTCTGTCCATATATTCCCATGAATCTGTGTCCATGTTGACAGCATGTGCCGTCTATCCTGTGTTAGGTTTCCGTGCTGTCTCCACCTGTAGCTACGTCCCAATGTGTTATGTAGTTGCCGTGTCTCCTCCCCATGCCTCGACGTATGTCCCTTATGGCGGTCTCCCGGGGTACTAAACAATACTAAATGGCCGAGGCAATTACATATTTTACTTCTGGGACACTTCTTTTCCAGGGGTGTACTTCACTCCGCGACTGGGGTACCAATCAATCCGGGGTACCAATCAATCCGGGGTACCAATCAATCCGGGGTACCGCCATGAGGGTCATCCTCCGTCTTCATGTCCTCAGGTCCCCCCCGTGTCTCCATGTCTCCCCCTGTGCCCAGACGTCTCCCCACGTCTATCCTCGTGTCTCCCCGTAGCCCTGCGTGTCCCCCCCCACCCCCGCTTTCTCGCGTCTCCCCATATCCCTGTTGTCTCTTCTCAAACCCTTTCGTATATCCCCGTCCACCTGTCTCCATGTCGCCGTCTCTCACCCGCCCTCTCCATTGCTCTTCCCCTTGTCTCTCGACCCAGCCTCGCTGTCTCACCCACAATCTCCCCTGTCCCCATGTCTCACCCACAAAGTCCCCTCTCCCCGTGTCTCACCCACAATCTCCCCGTGTCTCACCCACAATGCCCCCTCTCCCCGTGTCTCACCCACAATCTCCCCGTGTCTCACCCACAATGCCCCCTCTCCCCGTGTCTCACCCACAATCTCCCCGTGTCTCACCCACAATGTCCCCTCTCCCCGTGTCTCACCCACAATCTCCCCGTGTCTCACCCACAATGTCCCCTCTCCCCGTGTTTCACCCACAATGTCCCCGTGTCTCACCCACGATCTCCCCTCTCCCCGTGTCTCACCCACAATGTCCCCGTGTCTCACCCACAATGTCCCCTCTCCCCGTGTCTCACCCACGATCTCCCATCCCCCCGTGTCTCACCCACAATGTCCCCCATCCCCCCGTGTCTCACCCACAATGTCCCCCGTCCCCGTGTCTCACCCACAATGTCCCCGTGTCTCACCCACAATGTCCCCGTGTCTCACCCACAATGTCCCCGTGTCTCACCCACAATGTCCCCGTGTCTCACCCACAATGTCCCCGTGTCTCACCCACAATGTCCCCGTGTCTCACCCACAATGTCCCCGTGTCTCACCCACAATGTCCCCGTGTCTCACCCACAATGTCCCCGTGTCTCACCCACAATGTCCCCGTGTCTCACCCACAATGTCCCCGTGTCTCACCCACAATGTCCCCGTGTCTCATCCACAATGTCCCCGTGTCTCACCCACAATGTCCCCGTGTCTCACCCCGTCTTCCGGTGTCACCTTATCCCCGCGTGTGTCACCCCACCATCTCTCCCCCCCTGTCCCCGCGTCTCCCCCGCGTCCTCACCGCGCTTGTTCTTGGTGCCGTTCTTGCGCGCCGTGGCGATCTCGGTGTCGATCTTCTTCTCGAGGAACTCCTGCTTCTTGGCGAGCATCTCCTCCGTCTCGCGCAGCTTCTGCAGCGCCTCCTGCGGCGTCACGGACGTCTTGCTCTTGCCGCCGCCGCCGCCGAAGAACTTCAACATGATGGCCGCGTTTGTCGTCAACGACGCTCGCGAAGAGGAGTAGACGGAGGGGAGACGGAGAGGAGACGGAGGCAAGACGACAAAACGACGACGACGCGCGGGGGCCGCCGAGAGTCGCCGGAGAAACGCGAAATGGCGCCGAGCTCCAAATGTCCACAGCGCATCGGGAGCCACCTCGAGCAAGAGCCGCTCCCATTGGCTGGCGGGGCCCTACAGCGGCGCGCGATTGGGTGACGCGGCGCACCGCGGAGCCAATCGCGAACGTCGACGCGGCGGCGCTCGCCCATGCGCGCTGCGGTATTAGAAGCAGGGGGGGGACACAACGTACGATGACGTCACCGGTGAACCACTCCCTGTGACGTCTCGCAAGGTTCCGTGACGTCATCGTTCCGACACGTACCTTGACTCGCGGTCACGTGATCGAACCCCGCCCGTCGCGTGACGTCATTCGCAAGATGGCCGAATTAGACGTGGGACGTCACTGCGCGGTTGAGCACTGCGGGCAGCTCGGTAGGGCTCGGCATACTCGGGTGAGGCGGGCTCCTTTGCCCGCGTTGTTGCGATGGACTCCGTTACTGAACAAACATTTGTGCTAACGGTGCGGAAACGGCTTCGTTGTTTCATAATGTCCAATAATTTGTCATCCGGCAGCCATGTTGGTAAGGGGTACCACCTGTGGTACGGTGACGTCATCGCCGCGTCCCCATGTAAGATGGCGGCCGTGCTGCCTCGCCCAAGCCTCGGCCAGCGACACCCAGTTCGGAATGTGTCGTGTACATTCATCCTGGAGGAGGAATCCGATGAGCTATGAAGCTCTTTTCTACAGACGTCCAGTTGGGGTGGGTCAGCAAGTTACAGCAAATTTAAAAAGCGAAAGGAGTGAAAATATAGGGGAAAGATAAGCAATTCACGAAAAATATATATCATTTCCAAATTCAATCTTGATTTGTTGTTTTTATGTCTCTGTGTGTGTCTCTCTGCGTGTGTCTCTGTGTCTCACCTCTATGTCTCTCTCTCTGTGTATGTCTCTCTCTCTGCGTATGTCTCTCTCGGTCTGTCTCTGTGTTTCGCTCTCTCTCTCTCTGTATCTCTCTGCGTGTGTCTCTGTGTGTTTGTCTATCTCTGTGTATGTCTCTCTCCGAGCTTGAATTTACATACAGTTCTCACCTGATGACGGTTGCTGGTGTTGCAATCGAAACGTCGTGATCTATTTTATTTTTACGTGACTTTACCGAAAGAACCAACGAGTCATTTCCAAATTGCATCAGTTCAGTAGATAAATTGCAGCCGATTTGCTTTCACACCAAATGCTGGCGTGGGGCAGGGCAGGTTGGAGGCTACAGGAGACGTCAACTCCCTCCTCGCCTGGCACGCGGCAGCGGCAGCAGCAGGAGGAGCCCCACGTGGGTTCCAGCTCGACCCTGACGCTGCTGCTGCTGCCGCGTGTTTGGAGTTGGCGTGTCTCTCTCCGTGGTCGCGTGGGTTTCTCTCCGGGTCCTCCAGTTTTTCCCTCCACATTTAGAATCAACATCACGCGTTTAGAGGATTTGGCTGCGATCAATGTCCACACGATGAGCCACTTCGTTGAGCTATCATCTGTGGCCAGGTAGCGTCTTAGAAAGAGCTACGTAGCTCAGTGGACCTGGTAAAATAACAATAGCTTTCATTGAGTTTGCCCATTCGCGCCGGAGAGGAAGACGCACCTGAAACACGTGCCCAGGTGAAAATAACGTTAGGGGCCGTCCATAAATGACGTCACGCACCTAGGGGGGGAGGGGGGGGTCAGACATTTGTGACGGGGGAGGGGGGGGGGTTTGAGAAATGTGACGTCACATCAAAATGCGCAACTTTAAATAAATAACTTTAAATAAATATAGACAACACGTTCTACTTAAATTGTATTATTTCCCTTCTACGTGACTTTACCGAAAGAACCAAAAATATGTTCTACTTAATTAAATAGACTTTTTAATAAATGTTTTCCCCTACAACATCAGAGTGCAACGGCACATGAAATACACTACAATGACAATAGTTTAAAGCGATTTGAAGCATGTTTTATTTGGGGGGGGGGGCAGAGCTTTGTGACGTCATATTTGAGTGGGGGTCTGACTTTTTGTGACGCCGTGTGACGAAGGGGGGGGGTCAAAAATCGTCCAAAATCGCGTGACGTCATTTATGTGGACGGTCCCTTATAGGAATATAAGTAGCAGGATGTCGCGTGCGGCATCTGGGGTGCTTCAGGGAGGTTGCCCCTCCATGTGTCCGAGTCCCACACCTGTCAACCCCTTGTCACTGCTGCCTACCTTATTCCAGAACAATTCAGACCGTATTGATCACCCCTTGCCCCTTATAAATCTCAACGTTCATCCTGCAAAGTCCCATCACAAGGGAGAAGCACAAACAAATAGACATTTTTTGCACATATTGAACCGGCTGTATGCCGTATGGACCTGCAAACTGAGTTTCCCTGGACTAGAATGCAGGGTGAAGCGTCTGGGTGGACAGGGATGGGGTTGAGCCTCCTACACACCTCGGTGGTGATCCTGGCAGCCACGGTCCCCTGAATCCGTTACATTCCTGTCACAGATACTGAAGAAAACGTTGACAACATTACTTTCCATAATTACCGGATGAATATGTCTAGAACCGCGTCTGACTGTAATTTGCATAGATAGATTTTGTTTTCAGAAATGTTTTGTCTTTTTTACAATACCTTATTGGTTTCACTGTTATGCCAATCATGCAATTGCTGTAATTTTCTGAGTTTTCTCAAAGATATCTAAAATAAGCAGGCCATGTCTCTTTCATCGATCAGTCTTCTCTAAGATCATACTTGATCACTTTTCTCCTGCTTTATATTTTCAGGTCAAGCATGTATTGCACAATTTTTAGTTTTTCAAGTGTTTATGAATTTATCCCCACTGGAGCCTCACCCATTTACTGGGCTGAAGAAGAAAAAGCATTTTAATCTGTAAACTTGTACCAAGGCTCCGCAATAACAAATTCGAGAATCCCCCCCCCGTCACGCATGCACCTGCTGTATCGCCTCTGCATTGAACCACCAGCCACAGGCTGTGTGTTGATGTGCTGTTAGTTTTACGACGTAAACACGATGCTTCTGAAAAAGAGCTAAATAGCTTAGTAGGCCTTACCTGGTAAAATAAGAAATAATGTTTAATCACGTAGTTTAACATGTCAGTGCTTTACAGACTACTAGCAGAAGTACCCGGCGTTGCCCGGGTGAAAAATATGTTTCTTAATAACCTTACATGTATACACAGATTTCATTGTTATGTAATGTTTGAAAGTTTTCAGAAGATTTTAAATGTATTTTCCCCCCGGGCAACGCTGGGTATATCGAGTTTATACCACAAAGTCGTCGCTTGACACGGGTGGGGTGTCGCGGCCTAGTGCCGTGCAGAGCCTCCGGCCTCGCCTAGATTGCCCACCCGGCTGAGGCTGTGTACTGGGGCCGTTACCCCCCCCCCCCCCCCGCGCTACAATAATTTTATTATCTACCGACCCTATAATAGTAATTGCACACATTGGGGTGGGGGGGGAGTGAAGAGGACGTGAAACTTTGATGAATTTACCTCAGAGGCGCGTGTTAATGCATGCGCATATTTTTAACGGGAATTAAAAATGGCGTCCACCCCGCAGCGAATGCGTCGCTACCCGTTGCCAGGAGCAACCGCCGTGGTCCGCGCCGGTCGTCCAATGAAACTGCGTATGGTCCGGCGACACACAGACAGACAGACACACACACAGACAGACAGACAGATTTGCGATTTTATATATATAGACTAGCAGAAGTACCCGGCGTTGCCCGGGTGAAAAATATATTTCTTAATAACCTTACATATATACACAGACTAGCAGAAGTACCCGGCGTTGCCCGGGTAAAAAAATATTTCTTAATAACCTTACATATATACACAGATGAAATAAATAAATAAAGTTGAATAACACTAAATCGATCATTAAACCACTTTAAAGGTGACGGATAAAAAAACTGTCATGCCTATTCCCATCGCGGGGCACGGGACGTGCCTCCCGGCAAATCCCTCGCAAGCGAGCGTACACAGACGGACAGACAATTTTTGAGTACGACGTTTCGCTGGTAATTGCATCCAGCATCAGCGAAACGTCGTACTCTGAAATGGTAATTGTTGTGGTTTCACGCTTCAACACACCGGTGGGCTAAAGCAGTGAACTATTAGTCTTTTATCAACGTGACACTTTTTTACTGATTGGCCGTGTCGGATGGTGGAGGGTTACAACACATTAATAAATAAGGCGATCTAAACCCAATAACGTTGTTTATGAATAATGGTCGCGAAAGCCTACGTGTTACAAATTGACTCACTTTACTTAATAACCAGGCTACAGTCTACATTATAGACTGCCAGTACACCCACCCAGCTTAATAACCAGGCTACAGTCTACATTATAGACTGCCAGTACGCTCACCCAGCTTAATGACTATTTGTACAGTCAACATTTAAAGAATCGATTCTTGGCGCGTCGGGTTTAAAAGTAATTACACAGTTGTTTTTTCATTGGTATGTAATGTTTGAAAGTTTTCAGAAGATTTTAAATGTATTTTCCCCCCGGGCAACGCTGGGTATATCCGCCCCCCCCTCTGTCTATTTAAGGCCACCACACAGAGACAATCACCCCTCTCTGTTACCTGTGTTGCTCTCGCTATGTATCTTGGTGATATCTGTCTGCTAATATGTCTGTCTATAGTTTTCTGGTTAGAATTTATGTCGCTATTTCATTATACCTGATGATGATTGCTTGTGTTGCAATCGAAACGTCGTATTCTATTATTTAATTTATTATTTTATCTTTAGACGTGACTTAACCGAAAGAAACAAATAATAATTCCTGCAGTCACGAAAGTTCTAAAATTAAGATTGAACCACTTCTACGGGGAAGTTTTAAGCTTATCTTTTTTCTCTCTCTCTGGCGACTTGTTTTCTCTGCCTGTGTCCTCTCTTTAGATTGTTCACACTTAAATTCTAACTTAGCAATCTTTGAAATACGTAATCAACCAGGCTATGCGTTAATTGTGTGTTGACCGACCCTCTGTGTTGTATTACATTACATTTCGATATTTTACTAGGTTATTTAATTTTAGTGTGTCCTTCTGATTTTCAGGCTTGCTTGCCGTGCCATCGCATTCGCAGCACCACGTCTGTTGACCACTCATTGATATGCTAATTTTTTCTCTAACCCTCCTCCCTCTCTCTGCCTCCGCCCCCCCCTCTGTCTATTTAAGGCCACCACACAGAGACAATCACCCCTCTCTGTTACCTGTGTTGCTCTCGCTATGTATCTTGGTGATATCTGTCTGCTAATATGTCTGTCTATAGTTTTCTGGTTAGATTTTATGTCGCTATTTCATTATACCTGATGATGATTGCTTGTGTTGCAATCGAAACGTCGTATTCTATTATTTAATTTATTATTTTATCTTTAGACGTGACTTAACCGAAAGAAACAAATAATAATTCCTGCAGTCACGAAAGTTCTAAAATTAAGATTTATACCACAAAGTCGTCACTTGACACGGGTGGGGTGTCGAGGTCTAGTACCGTGCAGAGCCTCCGGCCTCGCCTAGATTGCCCAACCGGCTGAGGCTGGGTACTGGGGACGTTACCCCCCCCCCCCCGCGCTACAATAATACTGTCTAATCGCTATAATTTTATTATCTACCGACCCTATAATAGTAATTGCACACATTGGGGTGGGAGTGAAGAGGACGTGAAACTTTGATGAATTTACCTCAGAGTCGCGTGTTAATGCATGCGTATATTTTTAACGGGTATTAAAAATGGCGTCCACCCCGCAGCGAATGCGTCGCTACCCGTTGCCAGGAGCAACCGCCGTGGTCCGCGCCGGTCGTCCAATGAAACTGCGTATGGTCCGGCGACACACAGACAGACAGACACACAGACAGACAGACAGATTTGCGATTTTATATATATAGACTAGCAGAAGTACCCGGCGTTGCCCGGGTGAAAAATATATTTCTTAATAACCTTACATATATACACAGACTAGCAGAAGTACCCGGCGTTGCCCGGGTGAAAAAATATTTCTTAATAACCTTACATATATACACAGATGAAATAAATAAATAAAGTTGAATAACACTAAATCGATCATTAAACCACTTTAAAGGTGACGGATAAAAAAACTGTCATGCCTATTCCCATCGCGGGGCACGGGACGTGCCTCCCGGCAAATCCCTCGCAAGCGAGCGTACACAGACGGACAGACAATTTTTGAGTACGACGTTTCGCTGGTAATTATGTAGTGGTGATACGCGCTGGGGTAGCGATCGGGTGCTAGCGCGTAGTGATTGGCTGTGTGTGTGGTGACGCGCGCTGACGGTGAAGGATCAGGGGTCAGCGCGGGGTCGTGGGTTATGTGGTGCTGATTGGCTGTGTGCCGGTGACGCGCTGGAGAGGGAGTGATCGGGTGGCAGCGCGGCGTGATTGGTTGGGGAGTGGAAACACGCGCTGGGGGAAAACGGATCGTAGAGATAGCGCGTCGTGATTGGTTCACTAAGGAGCGATGCTCACGTCGAGGTCCGCATCCGCTCCGTCTCCCGTGTGGAGGGACTATATAAGGTGATGCACACAGGCGTAAGGGGAGAGTGTAACCAGCGAAGACTGAAGACGGAGAGGAAGAGATAGGGCCCTGCGGTACCCAGTCCCGCTGTCCTGTGGGGACCGGGACTCTGTGTAACCCAGAGGCGGAGTGTAGGGTGAGCATGCAGTGTGAGCATGCAGTGTGTGTAGCCAGAGGCATAGGGTCTACACGAGGCGAGTGATGTGTGTGTAGCCAGAGGCATAGGGTCTACACGAGACGAGTGATGAGTGTGTAGCCAGAGGCACAGAGTCTACACGAGCTAAGTGAAGAGTGTAGCCAGAGGCATAGAGTCTACACAAGCTAAGTGAAGAGTGTAGCCAGAGGCAGAGAGTCTACACGAGCTAAGTGAAGAGTGTAGCCAGAGGCAGAGAGTCTACACGAGCTAAGTGAAGTGTGCAGTCAGAAGAATAGAGACCACACGTTGTATCGTGACAAGTCAAGATTGAATAAAAAGTGTGTTACCCGTCAAGGAGTTTCCTGCCGTCATTTCCAATACTTCAACTGGCGTCAGAAGTGAAACAGTCTTCCAAGCATGGATACAAGGAAGACCCGTCGGACCCACGGGATTGACCACGAGGATAACCTTGACGACTCGGGCCAGCTGCCATCGGGGGGCGAGGACGAAGAATGGCCCACGCTGCAAGATCCGCCGACGGCGCCGGATGAGCGACCGGGGACCGATGCCGTGCTCCGCGAGGCGCACTCCCGTCTGGCGGAGCTGCTGCTCGCCGCCGCGTCCATCCTGGCGGAAATCAGCTCGTTGGCTGGAGCGGGGACGGCGGCGGACATTCTACAGGGTCGCCCCGCAGATTCCCGCCAAAATGACTTGGCGATTCCCGCCATTTCATCTGCGCCGACTTTTGGCGGGAACGGCGACCGCCACGTGGCGGCGGTTCTCCAAGCGCGCCCTCTTACGTCATCAACGCGCGCTGCGGACCGCCATCAGACACCCGCCACTGGGGCCGCCATCTTACACACCGACGGGGCGGCGGAAAGGAACCACGAGGCAGAGGACGACTTCATTTTTCAACAGCGCCTTCCCGCATTGTCAGCCTTCAAGGCGGAAGGCGGGGACTGGGGCCAATTTCAGCGCAGGTTTTTGGCGCATCAGGAGATGTCCACCTGGTCCGACGCTACGGCGCTGCGGGCACTGCCTGCCATGTTGGACGACAACGCGCTCGCGGCCTTCATGTCAGCACGGAGGTCGGACTGCTCCACGCTTAAGGCAGCGCTGGGTCTCATGGCCAAGGTCTACGGACCTCCCTCGGCGTGTCGCCATCATTTTTATGCAAGGCGGAAGGCGGACACGGAGACCGCGCTCGCCTATCGCACGGCGTTGCTGGCTCTCGGCGATGCCGCATTCCCTCGTATGGACGAGGAGGGCCAGAATGCGATGGTTTTGGAGCAGCTGCTTAAGTTGGCGCAGGACCTGGGGGTCCCCATCAACACGGCCGACGAGATCGATATTTCTTCCTTGCGGGTCGCTACGAGTATACAAGCGCACGAGGTCCTTCAACGCAAACAGGGGGTCGTCTGCAACGCTGCCGTGGCCTCAGCTCCGGGTCCGGTGATCACCGAACCCCAAGTCGTCAGCCCACGAGAGGAGGCGTTCACCGCGGGACGACCAGGGGACTGGAGGTCGGGGGGTCGTTCGCCTCTGCGATCGGCCCGCAAGCTGGAGCAACCGAGATCTCCGACGACCCTCATCACGTGTTATAACTGCGGCCTCCGGGGCCACGTGGCGTCCGGTTGCCGCGCTCCACGTCAGCGCGCCATGGGATCTCGGCTGGATGACGACCAAGGCCCCAAGTCATCCCTACAAACCCCGGCAAGTCGCGGCACCTCGCATGCTCGGCCCACATACTCGACACGCATGGGCCGTCGCGGGGCGGCGGAGGAGGGCCGGTTAGGGTTCGGGGATTCGGTTCGGCGAGGGGGGTTCGGCCGGGACCGGGGAGACATTGAATGGTCGGAGTTGGGGCACAGAATTGTGGCTGCTTCAGCGGGTTCATCCGTCGTTACGGGATCTATTGATGGGGTCGAGGTCAGGGTGTTAGTGGACACGGGGGCGTCGGCGACTATTATATCGGACCTCATTTACAACATTCTCCCCGTCCAATGCCGTCCGCTGCTCCCAGTGGATGTGCCATTTTACGCCGCTAATGGGGGATCGTTGGGCATTATCGGTCAGATTAAGGCGTCCATTTGCATTGGAGATATCAAATTGTCGGGACCCGTTTTCGTTTCGTCTTCTTTGGCGGTTCCTTGTCTATTGGGCACTGATTTTTTGGCTAAGATGCCCATTAAAATTCTCATCGATCAGCGTTGCATTGAACTACCATCGGGTCGCCGTATTTCATTTTTGACGAACCCTACTGAGATTCGGACGGCGTGCGCTACGATACAAGCGTTGGCGACACAGACCGTGCACGTGCCCCCGGGTTCACAGATGTTAATTCCCCTCCGGTTGCGGAAACCATGGGTGGGGGGGACTTCGGAACAAGGCATGCTTTTGGGTCCTTCTAACAGGGCTGTCGGGGGGGTCGATTTGTCGGTGGCTCACACTTTGGTTCGGGCTGACAAGGATCCGTTTGTGATGGTTTTAAACGCTGGGTCGCGGCCAGCCATCATTCAGCAGGGCACCGTGCTGGCTCACGCGGCACGGGTCCCTGCGGATGAGCGGCTGGTTGCGCAGGTTGATCCGAGCCCCACGCAGAACATTGAACCGAGGGAGGACCTTGAATGGGTCCATTCGCTGTGCGCGGGCTCGGACGATTTGTCAGCGGTGCAGTTGGGTGCGCTGCGCGAGTTGCTAATGGAATTTTCTGATGTGTTCAGTAAACATAAGTATGACATTGGGTGCACGGATTTGTTACGCCACCACATTGACACGGGCGATGCGGCACCGGTCAGGCTAAATCCCTTCCGACTGAGTCCTGCTGAGAAGGAACATGTTCAGTCGGCCGTTAACGATATGCTTGAAGCCGACATTATTTCGCCTTCCTCCAGTCCTTGGGGAGCACCTATTGTGCTGGTTAAGAAGCAGGACGGGTCCTTGCGATTTTGCGTAGATTTCCGTCGCCTGAATAAGATCTCTGTGGCTGACGCGTATCCGTTCCCTCGATGCATTGTCTGGTGCGCGATATTTTTCGACTCTTGATTTATTATCGGGATTCTGGCAGTTGCCACTCGACGAAGAGTCTAAACCTAAGACAGTATTTCGGACTCCAGGGGGCCTGTTCCAGTTTAACCGGTTACCCATGGGACTTCACTCCTCTCCAGCGACGTTTCAGCGCCTTATGGAGTTGGTTTTGTCGGGCTTGCAATGGGATACGTGCTTGATTTACCTTGACGATGTCATTGTTTTCAGTAAAACATTTGAGGAACACCTCCAGCGATTGAGAGGGGTGTTCTTACGAATGCGATCGGCTAAATTAAAATTTAAACCGGCCAAATGCCACCTTTTTCATAAGTCCGTTAGATACTTGGGTCACATTGTCGACTCTTCGGGGATCTCTACCGATCCCGCGAAGACGGACTGTGTCAGTTCATGGCCGACACCCACGTCAGTTTCGGACGTGCGCAGTTTCATCGGTTTTGCTTCGTATTACCGCCGATTCGTTGAGCACTTCGCCACTATTGCAAAACCCTTGCACGCTCTAACGGCGAAAGGGGTGAAGTTCCGATGGGGACCGGAGGAGGAGGCCGCGTTCTGCTCCCTCCGGGACGCCTTGGTGGGTGCCCCACCCTTGCGCTATCCGGATTTTGCGAGTCCCTTCTTGCTAGATACGGATGCTAGCAACACGGGCATTGGGGGGGTACTATCCCAAGTCGTTGGGGGAGTCGAAAGGGTGGTCGCTTATGGTAGCAGGGTGTTGTCTCCGGCGGAGCAGCGCTACTGCGTCACCCGTCGCGAACTGCTTGCCATTGTTTTTTTTGTACAACAGTTCAGACCGTATCTCTATGGTCGTCACTTTACGGTCCGGACGGACCACGCGGCGCTACAGTATTCATTGAGGGTCGCCCAACCCTCGGGCCAATTGTCACGGTGGTTGGAAGTCCTCCAGGACTATCAGTTCACGACTACATACCGTAAGGGGTTGCGACACACAAATGCCGATGCCCTGTCGCGATTGTTGCCTTGTCAGAAATGTGCGTGTCTATCGGGATCGGCGCGCTGTAAACCGCCGGTTGTGGAAGAGATGGGGGCATTGGCTGCGACCGCGGGCGCACCAATCGGGGATGTCCCCGCTACCTCTCAGGGTCAGGACTCGCTGCTCTCACTGTCGCTGAGTGAGTGGGGCCGTCTCCAAATGGCGGACAGCTCCCTGCTAGCATTGCGCCGCAGGGTGGGGGGTCCCAAAGAGGACCAGGAGCGAACTGGCTCCTACGTACTTAAACAAGGCATGTTAATGAGATGGGACAGTTTGTCCCGGTGGCATGCACTTGTGGTGCCTTCTGCTGTGAGGGGGAAAGTTGTTTTGGCCGCACACGAACGCCTCTTGCATTTGGGAGTAAACAAAACGCTTGCCCTGCTTCAGCGTGACTATTATTGGCCGGGAATGGGGAGCGACGTGGTAAATATTCTGAAGGGATGCGTTGAGTGCGCCAGGCGAAAACCACCGCCCGTGGCAGCTAATCCACCGCTGCAATCTATTCAAGTCTCGTGCACTAACGAGCTCGTTGCGCTCGATATTCTGGGGCCCTTTCCAGTCACGCCTAGGGGTAATAAGTACCTGTTGGTGGGGGTCGAATATTTTACCCGGTGGCCTATGGCGTGGCCACTCGCCAACCAGTCGGCGGCGGCTGTGACGGACGCCTTTGTCCAGGGCTACGTCCTGGACAAGGGGGCTCCCGAACGCTTGCTGACCGACCAAGGGAAACATTTTTCAAGTAAATTGCTGCAAGAGGTGTGCGATCTGTTGGGTACTAAGAAGGTGCGTACCTCCCCGTACCACCCGCAGACGGACGGGATGGTGGAGAGACTCCACAAGACCTTGACTTCTATGCTGTGCCAGCGGGTGTGTGAGGCACATGTTGATTGGGACCTGCAGGTCCCGGGGGTCCTCGCCGCGTATAGAATGGCCCCCCATGCAGCGACGGGGTTTTCCCCATTCTATCTGATGTACGGTCGGGAAGCCGACCCGTCCATGGAAACGCAGCTTGGCCTGTCCGCACCACGAACTAATTCTAAATTGGCAGAACATATTAAATTTAATATTCATAAGCTGACAGAGGCAAGGGAGGCCGCACGGCTTAATTCGCGGGCTCGCCAAATTGCTAACGAGCGGTTGCGTGCACGAAAGGTGTCCGTGCACGACTGGAAACCAGGTGACAGGGCCTGGCTGCATTGCCCTCAGGCACCTTTGGCTACGTCGCCTAAATTGTTGAAGCCATGGCGGGGACCCGTGGAGGTCGTGCGTGTTGCACGCCCCCAGTGCGTTCAGATAAAATGGGGAAAGCGACGGTGGTACGTCCACCCCTCCCGACTGAAACCGTTCTCGCCTCCATATGGCCTCCCCTTGTGTCGTGAGGGCCGAGCATGTGACGTGACCGACGACCCAAAGGGGAAAATGTCTCTGCCTGATCCTCACATGTTTCCGCCTGATCTCCTCCCAGGTGTCTCGGAACTGACAGCTGCCGACCACCGGCGGCCGGATCTTCGCGGCGGGGCCGGTCCTTTCAGGCCTGATCCGCGCCGTCTAGAGCAGCCGGAACCACCGGACGGTCGTCAGCGTCCCGTCCCATATGACGGACCGGCCAGACGGACTCGCGCCAGGTCGCGCTACTTTTTATGACCTACCATGTGAGGAGTCGAGGAAGCTGGAGCGCCTCGTCACTGCGTTTAGTCACAGAGACGCTGGGCGCGTTCATTTTCTGGAAATCGCTTTTATTGTGTTGTTCGTCGGGCTGTATATAGCTTCTTATCGAGGTGTTGTGTGTGTTATTGTTGACTTTTCTTGTGTTAGTTGTCAAATTGTACATAGGTTGCTGTTGTGTTGTTGTTGTTGCGTTACGGGGCACACTGGGGGGTGGGGGTTTTGTTGTGTTAACGTTGTGTGATGTTGTTGGTTAGCAGCCGGGCCGGCTGCGAGCTATGTGGGAGGGGGTGATGTAGTGGTGATACGCGCTGGGGTAGCGATCGGGTGCCAGCGCGTAGTGATTGGCTGTGTGTGTGGTGACGCGCGCTGACGGTGAAGGATCAGGGGTCAGCGCGGGGTCGTGGGTTATGTGGTGCTGATTGGCTGTGTGCCGGTGACGCGCTGGAGGGGAGTGATCGGGTGGCAGCGCGGCGTGATTGGTTGGGGAGTGGAAACACGCGCTGGGGGAAAACGGATCGTAGAGATAGCGCGTCGTGATTGGTTCACTAAGGAGCGATGCTCACGTCGAGGTCCGCATCCGCTCCGTCTCCCGTGAGGAGGGACTATATAAGGTGATGCACACAGGCGTAAGGGGAGAGTGTAACCAGCGAAGACTGAAGACGGAGAGGAAGAGATAGGGCCCTGCGGTACCCAGTCCCGCTGTCCTGTGGGGACCGGGACTCTGTGTAACCCAGAGGCGGAGTGTAGGGTGAGCATGCAGTGTGAGCATGCAGTGTGTGTAGCCAGAGGCATAGGGTCTACACGAGGCGAGTGATGTGTGTGTAGCCAGAGGCATAGGGTCTACACGAGACGAGTGATGAGTGTGTAGCCAGAGGCACAGAGTCTACACGAGCTAAGTGAAGAGTGTGTAGCCAGAGGCATAGGGTCTACACGAGGCGAGTGATGTGTGTGTAGCCAGAGGCATAGGGTCTACACGAGACGAGTGATGAGTGTGTAGCCAGAGGCACAGAGTCTACACGAGCTAAGTGAAGAGTGTAGCCAGAGGCGTAGAGTCTACACAAGCTAAGTGAAGAGTGTAGCCAGAGGCAGAGAGTCTACACGAGCTAAGTGAAGAGTGTAGCCAGAGGCAGAGAGTCTACACGAGCTAAGTGAAGTGTGCAGTCAGAAGAATAGAGACCACACGTTGTATCGTGACAAGTCAAGATTTAATAAAAAGTGTGTTACCCGTCAAGGAGTTTCCTGCCGTCATTTCCAATACTTCAATTGCATCCAGCATCAGCGAAACGTCATACTCTGAAATGGTAATTGTTGTGGTTTCACGCTTCAACACACCGGTGGGCTAAAGCAGTGAACTATTAGTCTTTTATCAACGTGACACTTTTTTACTGATTGGCCGTGTCGGGTGGTGGAGGGTTACAACACATTAATAAATAAGGCGATCTAAACCCAATAACGTTGTTTATGAATAATGGTCGTGAAAGCCTACGTGTTACAAATTGACTCACTTTACTTAATAACCAGGCTACAGTCTACATTATAGACTGCCAGTACACCCACCCAGCTTAATAACCAGGCTACAGTCTACATTATAGACTGCCAGTACGCTCACCCAGCTTAATGACTATTTGTACAGTCAACATTTAAAGAATCGATTCTTGGCGCGTCGGGTTTAAAAGTAATTACACAGTTGTTTTTTCATTGGTATGTAATGTTTGAAAGTTTTCAGAAGATTTTAAATGTATTTTCCCCCCGGGCAACGCTGGGTATATCGAGTTTATACCACAAAGTCGTCACTTGACACGGGTGGGGTGTCGAGGCCTAGTACCGTGCAGAGCCTCCGGCCTCGCCTAGATTGCCCACTCGGCTGAGGCTGGGTACTGGTGCCGTTACCCCCCCCCCCCCCCGCGCTACAATAATACTGTCTAATCGCTATAATTTTATTATCTACCGACCCTATAATAGTAATTGCACACATTGGGGTGGGGGGGGGGGAGTGAAGAGGACGTGAAACTTTGATGAATTTACCTCAGAGTTGCGTGTTAATGCGTGCGCATATTTTTAACGGGAATTAAAAATGGCGTCCACCCCGCAGCGAATGCGTCGCTACCCGTTGCCAGGAGCAACCGCCGTGGTCCGCGCCGGTCGTCCAATGAAACTGCGTATGGTCCGGCGACACACAGACAGACAGACAGACACACACACAGACAGACAGACAGATTTGCGATTTTATATATATAGATGGGCTGCTACCCCTGCCCCCCCCCCCCAGCCACGATCTCCTCGGCCGCTGTGCAGTAATATGTACGGCCTATAGTGTGGTGGGGTGTCGAGGCCTAGTACCGTGCAGAGCCTCCGGCCTCACCTAAATTACCCACCCGGCTGAGGCTGGGTACTGGGGCCGTTACCCCCCCCCCCCCCCGCGCTACAATAATACTGTCTAATCGCTATAATTTTATTATCTACCGACCCTATAATAGTAATTGCACACATTGGGGTGGGGGGGGAGTGAAGAGGACGTGAAACTTTGATGAATTTACCTCAGAGTCGTGTGTTAATGCGTGCGCATATTTTTTACGGGAATTAAAAATGGCGTCCACCCCGCAGCGAATGCGTCGCTACCCGTTGCCAGGAGCAACCGCCGTGGTCCGCGCCGGTCGTCCAATGAAACTGCGTATGGTCCGGCGACACACAGACAGACAGACAGACACACACACAGACAGACAGACAGATTTGCGATTTTATATATATAGATTATTTATTACATCTTGATATCTACATTCATGTGAACCAGTGTGCTGCTATGAAGTATCCTGTTATGATGCTTAATTGTGAACTTTAGTTTGCAGCAATCTAGATCCTTTTACTGTTTTTTATTATGATGTTTAATTCTGTTTTATCTGTTGCACTTCAGAGCCTGTTGTTACAACGCATTTCTTTGCCACGTCTCCCGAGAAAATGACTCCAGGACTCAACGGGCTCTTATCTGGTCTTTAAGAAAGCAATTGCATTGAAAGTAAAATTCACTCCGCCGAGAATTTATGTTGCAGACTTCCTCCCGTTCGTCTGCAATGGCTGTGCCAAGGTGTTCTGGTGAGTCTCATTGGTGAGAATATATATATTATATATATAATATATCGTTTTTGCACGGTGCTAGCTGCGGAACCTTGCTGCTCACCTTTGTCACACTTGTGACCCCCCCCCCCCCGTGTTTCCACAGTTTGGAGCACAGAGGCAAGGACGACCACGCATGCACAGAGGTGAGGCCTCGGCAGCAGAGTTGCCCAACGCCGAGGAGCCTTACCTACTACACAGAACGTTCGCCAATACACACAACACTCTACAACGCATTCACAAGCACTCTACACCCACCACCACATTGGCTCACATTTCCACAAAATTCCTGCTAGGAAAATCTGACACCGCAAGCGCATTTCCACTCGCACATCGGAGCCATGCCGATGCCGTGCCTAGCTGGGCTGTCGCGGGTCAGGAGGTCCAGGTTGTTCACCGTGGAACCCAGAGCCGTGACACCACACAATGTACACGTCATTCTCCCCGCTCCTATCCCCTGCCGGCCTCTGAGGCAGATTGAGATGTCTCGTGAGGCCACCATGGCACGGTTTAGTTCCGGCTCAGTACGGCAAAATAACTTGCGGAAATGCCACCGGTGTACCCCAAAGGCATCTCGCTAACTCGGCTCGGTTGTCCCAATGGAGAAGGGTTATGTGACACGAAGAGGGCTGGGCACCTGGGCTCAGAACCAAGCCAACACCGAAACCACTCGCGACCTCTACTGGCTCAACGCGTAAGTGAAAGTGATGTCACATAGTTCAAACTAAAACAAAAAAATGTATTTTACCAGGTAAGGCCAACTGAGCTATTTAACTCTTTTTCAGAAGCGACCTGTCCACAAATAATAGGTCAACGAAGTGGCTTTTAAAGCAGCCAAACAAATACTCTGAATGCACGTTGTTTCTAAATGTGGAGGGAAAAACCAAAGGACCCGGAGAAAAATCCACCTGACCACAGGGAGAGAGACACGCAAACTCCAAATATACAGGCGTCAGGGTTGGGATCGAGAATACACGACCTGTATTCCAAGAGAGGTAGTTAACATCTCGCTACTGTGGCGATAATGTTAAAAAACACACGGCCATTATGAGCCCCCAAGCCACTTGGTCACCCCTCAAGTAAAGAGAGTTTCAGAGTAACGCCGAGTCGGCGCGTCGCCCACAGGCAACTCCCGGGAGAGCGGCGCCCGCCTGGGGGGCCCCCACGAGCTACGCGTGCCACGTGCCGGCCTGCCCGGCGCGGGAGCTGCTGCCCGTGCTGTGTCCGCACTGCAGCCTGCAGGTGTGCCTCAGGTGCGTGCCGTCGATACCCGTCTTCCCGTGCCACCCTCCCCCACCCCACTGCGTCGATTCACTCCTCCCCATTTCTCTCTGCACTTCGCCCAGTTCCCCCGCCGCTCCCTGTCTCTACATGCTTCCCGGCCGCTCCCAGCGCCTTCCCGTGTGTCCCAGCAGCACCGCGCGGCTCCCGGGCAGCTCCGCCCCTCTCCCCGTTGTCTTCCATCTCACGTCAGTCGGCAGGAGAGAGCGTTAAACGTGTACACTATCGGAAGACCTTTCTTGAAGCAAGAGCAGCAGGGCAAAAGAAGCGACCTTTCCTAGGCTTAGGAAAACACGAGGAGCGATTTGACAACGCAAAGAATCGAGAGCTTTGTGTGTACATGTGCATGTACGCCGTGCTTGGGTGTGTATGGGTGGCCAGCAAAACGCCCGGCATGGTGCTGACCACCCACCCCTTCGTGTGCCGTTCCCGCCTTCGTAGGTGTTCACTTACAGCACTTGCCCCAACAGTCTCTTAAGGCTATACGGCGGATCCTTTTCTTTGTATGTTTGTATTCATGCACATGCAAAAAGAGCACTTGCAAAGTGGTAAGCGCACCGTACTTTAAACCTGAGTTCGATTCCTGGCCAACAGTCAAAATGATCTTAACCAGTCTCCCTAGGTCAGCCTGGCCTTAAAAGCGTACCTAGCATAGTGCGGACATGAAACATCGACACCACGGAGACGAGCGCGGTTGTGCGCCGTGCTGACCTGAATAGGCGCTCGCTCTCAACAAGGGTACGCACGGCGGATGCTCGTGTCTCCGTGTGCGGGCACAGGCACCGGCACCAAGTGGACCACGCGTGCGTGAACCTCCAGGAGGCGGCGCCGCGCATGCAGCGCACGCAGGAGCTGGTGCGGGGCATCACTGGTACCACACGCACACACGCACCCTCACACACGCACCCTCACACGCACGCACCCTCACACACGCACCCTCACACACGCACCCTCACACGCGCACGCTCACACACGCACGCTCACACAACCCAGGATGGATCATAGGCAGGCCAGCCTAAATGTTTCTAACCGGCGAAGATGTTCCATTAGGGGGGTCCACGTTTCGCAAGCGTAGAGAAGGGAGGGTTTGACTGTGGCCGAGAAGACCTGAAGCTTCGTGCGGAGCGACAGACCAGGTAGCTTCCACACAGCGTTACGCAACCGATGAAAATATAATGCCGCACGACTAATACGGAGCGAGACCTCTGCTGTTAAACTGGAGCCAGTCATGAGCACACTGCCCAGGTATGGGAAACTCTCCACTCTCTCCACAACTGTCCCATCACCGATTAGGAGTTGTAGGGGTGGAGTCATTGTGACGTCACCAGGGCGCTTGTGCCAGGCTTGGTGCACTTTGAAGCCATGTGAAGTGTCGAAGGCCTACTGTTGGCTGGAGGTCACTTGACAGACCCAGGTGCGATGGGTTGACTGACTGAGATGACTGGCAGATCCACCACCTGTGCCTCCTACTGCCTACTGTGCCAACGTTTTATTTGCCTGAAGTTCCACTCATTGTTGTGAGCGTCGCTTCTCTGCCATACGTTGTTGTTGGAGGGCAACTGCCTACCAACTGCCCAGTAGCGTCCTTCACGAGCCTCCTCACGTACGACATGACCCCATTTCCTCTCGAGGCCATGCTAGGTAGGAGATGGGCTGCACTCCCACACGTCACGTGTTCTCTCTGCTGCCGTGAGCGGTGGTCACCACGCGTCTCTCCCTCCCCTGTGTAGAGGGGAGGCGTGGGGCTGCAGCCGCCGTGGGGAGGCGCGGGGCCCGGAGTGCGGCCGTGACGGCGCGCGTGCAGCTCATGAAGACCAAGCAGCAGGCAGTGGGGGAGCAGGGGATCCCTCAGGCACGACCACGCAATGCCACGCGTCACAACACGACACAACACGATGTCACAACGTGGCCTGGCCCAACACGACAAAAGGTGGCCACAGCAGGACTCCCAACGCATCCCATCTCAACACGACGCATCGCAACGATGCAACGTGGTCATGCCACCGTGACACGACACAGCACAACGCAACACATCGCAACAAAGCGACACAACAACACAATGTGGCAACATTGCACGAAACTACAAGACACAACGAGACACGCATTGTTGCACGGCACGACACCATGGCTGGACGCGATACTGCGGGACCAGACAACACACAAAGCGCCGTCTCCACCACACAGTGCACACTCAACGACAGTGCGCATCACCGGGCCACACTGGACCCCAACGGCGTGCAGTGCCTCGCCACACCACGCCACACCACGCCGCACCACGCCACACCACGCCGCACTGTACCTCAACACAACATCCCAAGCTTAACCATTCTGCACTCAAACCACCCACATCTCGTCGTAATTTATCTCCACCGCAGCACGCTTACCCATCCCGTGCCAATTTAACCACTCCACGCCTGGTCACACTCCACCGTGCCGCACGTATTGTAGCCACCACGCTGCGCTCACGTCTGTGCGTGCGGCTGTGCGGTTGCAGGAGGAGCGGCTGTACCTGCGTGTGCGGTTGCCGCGCACTGCGAGGGTCTCTGAGGGGCAGCAGCAGGAGGAGGAGCGTGCCGTGTTCGTGTCTCGCGCGTGGTCGGTGGGACGCGTCGTCGACTGGGTCGCCAGCGCCACGCGCCTTCCCAACAACAACCACGTCGCCAGTGCCAAGGTGGTCGCGCACACGCATCTCGCACTTACACGCTTCTACAGGCGGTACACACGCATCACTCACACGCACTGTTTACACGTACGCAGTTTACACACGCACACGGTTTACACACAGGCACTGCACTAAATCACGTGTGTGACCGCACGCTACATTTTACCGTGTTGTGAGCAGACATGGCGGCGCACGGTTGAGATTGTAGGTGCATCTTAGGATCACGCGGGAATCGTCAAGCGCTGAAAAACTCACAAATCTGCAAGGCTGCAGGGCTCTGGCCAGGAGATGGCAGCACAGCAAACGTGTTCATGAACCTGTTTGTGAGGACATTTGAGTGTCGACTCACGTGTGGCAGATTTTCTTTGTGTACTGCGACATGTAAAATACTTATTTAAAAAAAAATACTTTGGTCAAACATCTCAATGCCGAATCTTCCTGAATAACGGCCATGGGACTCAGTGTTGCGTTCTTGTGTAAATAACAGACATCGCTCGCGCACCACCACCATCACCACCACCGCAGCATCAGCAGCAGTACCTCCATCCACTACTAAGCGTGAGCGACGTCGCCATGGTGCTTGTGCCAGATTGATTTCTAAATTAAGGGATTCTCACACCATGGGGGTTGTTTAGCCAAATACTTCACCACACTGGTCAGTGTGGGTTTGTGAAGGGGGGCGGGGGACATCACAACCTCCGATGTTGAGCCGTGGCCGGGACTGGAACGTCACGTCACCGTGACGCCACCCGCGCCGCTCTCGCTGCAGAAGCTGCGTCTGTGCGACGTGGCGACGCTGCGCGCCTGGCCCATGGACGCCCTCGTGGACTCGCTGCTGTCGGCCCCTGGGAGCGAGGGAGAGGGGCTCGGGGATGGCGGCGGCGTTTTGCTCGAGTACCTGGACCCTGGCTGCGATGTCGCACCGGACGCTTCGCCACCGTCGGCGACATAACGGCAGCGGTCAGCTCGGCCAGTGACCTTCAAGCCCTCGCCTATGGGGGGCGGCAGTCAGCGATGTTGCACGTGTGACCCGTCATCCGCGTGCGTGCGTGCGCATGCGCGCCACACACGTCCATTGCACTCTGGGTACGCGGCCTTGTCCATTAACAGCCCACCACTCGCTCTCAACCGTGAGTGACAACCGTCAGTGCCACCAGTGTTCTGTGGAATGATAAGACCCTGCCATAGAAAAGTGGAATTTCCAATACAAACTAAGGCCCACTAATGGAGAGAAGCATCACCCAGCACTTGTTTGAGTGAGAAGCCTTTTTGACGATGGTCGTTATTTGACTTTACGACCACTTGACCCCACTCGTAATGTCCAGAAGTGTGTTTTGTTTGCCGTCTTGTCTCAAATGTGAAGAACAGCCATTGCTCGTACTATTGCCTTGATTTGTTTTTGTTTTATGAGGCAGTGCCAATGAAGGGAGCTGATAACGCAGTTTCTGTTCGATGCAAGACATTTTTACGACAACTGTGACGGGAGTTTGGTGGGACTAACTCACCACATCCGCACTCGGCCCTAAGCCTCGCAGAACTCCGTGAACAGTCACACACAAGTCACCAGGTACAATTCGCATATATGCAGATATATCGCACCAAACACAAAGTGCTGTTTGCCACACCAAGCGCATTTGGCAACCTCCCTAGAAGAGCCTCAGCAAATCTCTCATGACCACCGCCCAGCAGCCGTGATGTCAGGGCCAAACCCGATTGGTTTGCAATAACATTTGTGGATTGTGGGGGTTTGGGTAGGAGAGATGATGGTCGATGGATGCCGAAAGAGAGGATGCCCCCAAAGAGGACCGCAGCAAAAGCGGAGCGATGGGATCCGTTCGTATGCAGGAACGGGATGGCTCGTGGTGTCGCAGGACCATGAAGAATGGCAACAAGCTTGGGGGCGGGGGGAGGAGACCTTCATCCAGGAGCGGATCGAGCACGGTGGTTGCGCACTGCGCCCGACTGTGCGAGCGACTCTCCGCGGCGACATCGCGCCACCTGCTGCTCCCTCGCGCCACCTGCTGCGGGAGAGAGAGGCTGCGGCGCCCAGGGCGGGCGGGCGGGCGGGCGGCACTGCCCCCTCCCGGCTCGCTGCGGTATCGTTATTCGCGGTGATTGTCAAATTTGATCATTTAACGATGATCGCCACAATGAGTTCCCCTTACCTTCTGAATTGTATTTCGCACGTTTAAGCTTGTACGAATACAGATTAATTAAAGTTCTTCGACTGTAGTTTACTCAACATAAGCCTGCCCCAAGTCTTAATGCAAGCAGATGCATGGTCTACAATGCGTATGTCTGTGCTGGCAGTTAAGCGAATATTCAATAATTCCGTGACCTATCAAAATTATGAGATCATAAAAGGGATGGACAAATACATTACAGAAAAAGGAATGGCCATTGACTCTTTACTGTAATGGGAAAACGGAATGCTTGAATATGTTTGCGCATATTCTTAGGTTTTTTCGGTAAAGTCAAGTAGGTGAAACATGCAGCAAATCTGGCTGTGACGGTCCCACCTGATGACGGAGACTTGTGTTGCCTCCGAAACGTCGTGATTTTTATTTTATTTTACTTTCATTAATTTTAATGTTTTACCTACGTGACTTTACCGAAAAAACCTAAGAATATGAATCCTTGCAGTCACGAAAGCTTCAAATCTAGAATGTTTGAACATCATAACACTGCTGTATTGTTGCCAGAAAGGGTAAAGCCTATTCTTGTCATCATTTTGATACTGTCAAAAAGGTCCCATCTTGATCTATAAAGACCTTAGTCTGCGTCTCAAAAACTCCCAGGGTACTTCCCAACAAGGTAGAAAGCTGACAATTTCGTACATAGGTAGCTTTTTGGACACAATAAAAATCTGAGACCGAGAGACACATGGCTGGTATGGTGTTATTTAGAAACTGTTCTAAATATTAGATTGCGGGTTTTTTCGTTTGATGGAGCATTAAACCGCTAATAAAAATAAAGCGAGAACCATTGTTCAATCTTTAATTGTTTTGATATATTTTGGATTTGAACGAAAACATATACATTTTATGATGGTCAAACCTGAAAAATGGTCAAAGATAGGAGCTTCCCCTCAACAGAGTATGAAGTATTTTTTTTGTTCTTTCTAATAAAAAAGAACGGAATATTTAAATTGAGCAGTTTCCTATAGGTACGTCTTTAAATAAAAGAAGTTGAAACAAGTAGAAAAATTGCAGGAAAATACATTTTTGGAGTAGTTAGTGTTTGATCGTAGATAAAAAATGTTTTTACAAATCATAGGTTACTTATTATATTTATTGAAAACTTTTGCCTGGCAAAAACAGGCTTTATGAACTAGTTGAATAATATGGGCATTTCGTTATTCATTCCAGTCTGGGACATTCCTTTTTCTATCATTGGTTGGGAGCCTATCCCCACCATGTAATTGCCACGAAACATTTATCAAATGATCTAATTTTAGGAGGAAGATGGCTATGTATTACTTTCATTATTGAGTTTCTCATTTCATAAATATGTATTGCCAGGAAAAAATATATTTCAGAAAAATTAAATGGACGGCGATCATGAATATCCCTCTCCAGCCCGCATTGAGCGGCGGGGAAACGTGCGAACAAATCAAGTCCCATGGCGCGGTGAGGCCGACGTCCAGCTTGGCTCTCGTATGCACGAGGTGATATTACCGTTAAAGATCTTCAGCAGGCTGCACATGTAGCCACTTAACCCGCTGCTCCTGCATTGTGCCTCGCGGTTCTGTTGGGACGCAGAAGGTGCCGGACCGCGATGCGCCACAAACTCCCAACGGATCCAATTGAACCTGTTTTAGAGAACGCCTGACTCAACATCTGAAATGTAAAACAACGAGGCTTTTATTTGTTCATCTAAACTAAACTTTTTATTTTACCAGATAAAGCTCACTAAGCTATGTAGCATTTTTTTTTCAGAAGCGACCTGGCCACAAATGATAGCTGAATGATTTTTTTAATAGCCAAATAGTCAAAACGAATGTTTATTGGCACTCGTGCACCGCCCGTGCTTCTGCTGTTGTTATTGCACTTCGGCTACGCCCATCCAATAACCTTGACAAACAGTTCGCCTTTAGAGGCTTGACTCCTTTGCCTGATGACGACCTCTTGTGTTGCGATCGAAACGTCGTGATTTGTTTTATATTATTTTATTTCTATCTACGTGACTTTACCGAAAGAACCAAAGAGTATGGATCAGAGGTCGCAAACGGGTTTTGATTCCTTACCCGTGCCCGGCCGCACCAGGGTCGCAAACGGGTACCCGATATCCGGCCGGGTATCGGGTACGGGTAGCCGGGTACCCGATTGCGACCTCTGGTATGGATCCCTGCAGTCACGAAAGCTTCAAATCAAGATTGAATGTTTATAAGTTTGGAGGGAAACCCGAAGGACCCGGAAAAAAAATCCACGCGACCACAGGGAGAGAGACACGCAAACTCCAAATATAGAGGCAACAGGCTCGGGATCGAACCCACGACATCCTGTATACCAGGTGAAGGAGGTAACCCCTCGCCGCCGTGGCGCCCGTGTGTTCACAATACAAACGTCGAGCTTATTGTTTCTGTTTCATATTTGGCCCTTTACTCAAGGACGCTGAAGTCAGGGGACGTTCAGAAGCAGCTCCTCCAGCCGGAGCAGGGCTCGGCTTCGTGACGTCATTCATTAATAACCCACCGTCTCTCGTATTCACGCGCATTGCGGCTCTTGAAATATAGATTATTATTTTTACCGAACTAGTAGTGGTAGTCACGGGCTCGTCACCAACACTGAGCCTCACCCCGTGTGGTGGTGGTAGTTGTGTAGTGGTAGCTGTTACTCGTGGTTCCAGTAGAAGTTGTTGTACCAGCAGTGGTCGTCACGGTCGAGCGGTACCAGGTGGTCGTGCTGGTAGGACCCACACTTTCCCACCACATGGGACGTGTCGATTGACTGTGTACCCATGTGTACAGCTGGGTGGATACAGTAGGAAGTTGTGCCGATTGCCTCAAATTACCGCGCAGACTGGCGGTCCAGCGGTCGCCAGCATCGCTGTGCTTGCCTAAATACATCCCGAGCGTGTGGGGCGGGTATTTGAGAGCATCTGAAGACAAGCAGGGCATTCGTACTGAGGCGTGAGTGCCGAGGGTGTGACCGGTGTTCATCGGTGGCCGTCGACACGCTCCTTACGACAGCTGCATTTCTTGAGCCCAGGTTTCTGGGATGAGAGTGTGGGTGCGTGGCCTGCTGCATTGCTGGACAGCCTCCACCACCAAGTGTGGGCGACGCGACGCCGGTACAAAGTGCCAGGGCAGGTGCGCTTTCAGGCCACGTTCGCAAAGGCTGTGGGATTGACCGGCTTAATGTGCACACACACGCGTGTGCGTGATAGGGACAGACGCATACAAAGACCCCCCGCCCCCCCTTACCGGCTCAACAGACTGTTAGCGAGCACCTCTGAAGGCCGGCTCGACACACGAGGGGGTGGGTGGCCAGCACCACGCCCGGCCACCTTTGTCTCTCCAGCGGCGATGTTTACGCACCGCACTAGGCACTCATTTTGAGGCCGAGTCGACCTAGGAGAGGCCCAGGACCGATTCGAATAACCGCCACTGGTGGTGGCCGTGAGCGGGATTCGAACTCGGGTCGCCGGGTTCGTAATGCAGCGTGTTAAACGCTGCGCATACACACACACACGCACACACACACCACACACGCACGCACGCACACACGCAACAACAACAACAACCGCCATTCGCCACTAAGTGGCGGTGACGTCACCACGACGCTTGTGCCAGGCCATGTGCACCTTGAGGCCACGTGAAGTGTCGAACGCCCGCTGGCAGGAGGTCACGGGGCAGACCCAGGTGCCACGGGTCGACTGACCGAGATGACCGAGATGACTGGCTGATGCACCACCTGTGCCCCCTACTGTACCAACTTGCTGTGCTTTAGCCACCCGGCGCTCCGCTCGTTGTTGTGAGCGTTGCTCCTCCGCCCTCCGTTGTTGCTGGAGGGCGACTGCCTCCAACTGCCCAGTAGCGTCCTTTACGAGCCTCCTCCACTGAGGCCGATCTTGACACCGCTGGTACCAGTCATCAGCAAGTCCGCTCAACTCCACATCCTCCTGTACCACATCACTCCATCTCTTCTCTAGCCCGTGCCGCGCCCGTTTAGCCCCCTCGATCCGGCCGAACAAAAGCTGTTTAGGCATGCGGTGGCTGGGCATGCGGGCTACATGACCCAGCCAACGCAGCCTTGCCTGCCGGAGGAGCTCACTGATGGGACTTTGCCCAGATCTTTCAAGGACTTGTGAGCTCCTCACACAATCCAGCCTGGTTAAACCCAGGATGGATCGTAGGCAGGCCAGCCTAAATGTTTCCAACCGGCGAAGATGCTCCACTAGGGGGGTCCACGTTTCGCAAGCGTAGAGAAGGGAGGGAATGACCGTGGCCGAGAAGACCTGAAGCTTCGTGCGGAGCGACAGACCAGGTAGCTTCCACACAGCGTTACGCAACCGATGAAAAGATATTGCCGCTCGACTGATTCGGAGTGAGACCTCTGCTGATAAACTGGAGCCGGTCATAAGCACACTGCCCAGGTATGGGAAACTCTCCACTCTCTCCACAACTGCCCCATCACCAATTGGGAGTTGTGGGGGTGGAGTGTCCGATGGTACAAAATACCCAGGCAGGTGCTTAGTTTTGGTGGGGCTGATGGTAAGGCCCCACCTCTTAGTGGCATGCTCCAGTCTCAGCAGCAGCGTCTCCAACTCCTCTTCTGAATGAGCAGCTATTACCAAATCATCGGCATACATAACGTGGTTGACCAATAGGGAGCCATCCCTTGATCGCACCCGGGCGTCGATCAGCCTCCCATTATATCTGTACCAAATGGAAATTCCCCCGGTACAGCTATTGAAGGCTTCACGAACTACGCAGTCGAAATAGATGTTAAATAATGTGGGAGCCAGAGGACATCCCTGTCGCACCCCAAGGTGTACAGGGAAAGGCTCCGACTCCCGGCCACGTAGTTTTACCCGGGCCCGCTCACCATCATGAAGGTCCTTAATGATCGTGAGCAGAGGGTCAGGGACTCCGAAAGCACGAAGAACAACCCAGAGCCCAGTCCTACTGATGGTATCATAGGCCTTGACCAGGTCAATAAAGCAGAGATGTAGGTCTTTTTGGAATTCCCTACACCTCTGCTGTAGCAGACGGACAGAAAATATGGCATCTGTGCAGGACCGCCCTTTCCTAAAACCGCATTGGGGCTCCGCAAGCCTCTCCTCAGCGTGCCTAGCAAGGCGATGTTGAATAATCCTTGCCAGGACCTTTCCCGGCACACTGAGGAGTGAGATGCCCCTGTAGTTGTTACAGTCGGTACGGTCCCCCTTCTTAAAGAGGGGGACCACCAGGGCATCCTTCCAGTCCTGCGGAACCCGTCCAGTGGTCCAGACTGTTGTTATGATGTCATATAGGGCAGTCTGTGCACAAACGCCACCCTCCCTCAGCATTTCGCTTGGGAGATCATCTCTGCCCGGTGCCTTCCCTGGTTTCAGACTCCGGATCGCCCTCAGTACTTCCTCAACAGCTGGCACCTCAGCCAGCCACTCACAGGGGGTGACCTCTTCCAATATTTGAGGCACCGCAGCCTCAGCAGGGTTATCCCCACTTTGTGCCATGATGTTTTCCTGGCTGAGAGATTTTCCCTCCCCCAGGACCTCACAGAAATGCTCAGCAAATCTGCAAACCTGTTCCTGGGGGTCGGAGATTGGATCACCGTTTTTTCCTCTAATGATGGTAATAGGTGTGGCGCTGCAGGTTACTTTTTTGATGGAGTTAAATAGTGATTTGTGATTGCGGGCCACTGAGGCAGACTCCATCTCCTCAGCAACCCGCGACCACCACCCATCCTTACAGCGCCTCACGGCTCTCCGAACCTCCGAGCGAAGGCTGCGGTAAACCTCCTCATTCTCTGACGTGGGATGCTGTAGGCGATGAGAGTGGGCCTGTCGCTTTTTCTCAATTAACCTGAACACCTCCTCTGTCAGCCAGGGTTTCTGGGGAGGTCTGGACCGCGTACCCAAAGCAGCCATTGCAGCTGCATGAGTCACAGTCTTAAACCTCGCCCATTTACCCTCGACATCAGGTGGAGTGGGGGACAATGCCAACCCCAGCTGCAAGCGATGATGAAATTCTCGCTTGCAACTTTCATCAGCTAACTGAGACCAGGCCACTTTTGGTTTGAATGGGGTCCTGGGTGTACACCCACCACCGGAGTGGAAAAATGGCAGGCGCATCTTACAGATGACTAGTCGATGGTCAGAGGGCAGATCAGCTCCACGGTAGGTCCTGGTGTCAAGGACATGGGCTCGCATCCGCTGGTCCGTCACTATGTAGTCCAGCAGATGTTCTTGCCTGGACCCGGCATGTATCCATGATGTTGTGTGGATGCGCCGATGCCGGAAGAGCGTGTTGGTAATTACAAGCCCATGGGCTGCACAAAAATCTAGCAGCCTCCTACCGTTATTATTGAGCTGATCTGGCCCATGCCTTCCAATCACTCCAGACCAGGTGCCAGCATCATGACCAACTCGGGCATTGAAGTCACCCAAAAAGATGACTTTGTCCCGAGTGGCCACTTTAGCCAGCACCTGTGACAGGAGGTCATAGAAAGCGTCTGACTCATCGGCTTTGCCTGCATCCCTCCACGGATGTTCGTCTTCGGTGGGGGCATAAGTAACCACGACCACCACTCCTCGCCTCTGATTGATGGGAAGGCGAGCCCAAAGTATCCTGGGGCTTACAGCTTCCCACACCTCACCGCCACGCTCCCACGCCCCCTTCATTCTTTTGTTCAGAAGAAGAGCCACACCCTGTTGTTTGGCAGTCTCCTGCCCCGAGTAGAGGACTGTCCACCCCTCATGGTGGCAGGATCCAGAACCGGTCCACCGGACCTCCTGAATGCCACAAAGATCCAGGCGGTACCGGTCCAGCTCCCGACAGAGGAGTGGCAGCCTCTCCTCCGCAGTGAGCGTTCGAACATTCCACGTGGCCATCCGCAATGGTTTTTCGTTGTTTCTGGAGGAGCCCCGAGGGTGAAAATTCAATCTCCTGGCTCCGCCAAATGGGGTTTGGCCAGGAGACGTCATAAAAGCCTGACCCCCCGGGGCCTCCGGCACAAGCTTATTAGTTACAGGTTTATGTTTAATTCGTAGTTTAGTGGTGGTTAATTGAAGGTGGAGGGGTTACCAGCCCCTCGCACCCGTCCAGAGCCCCCGTTTAGCCACTGTGGTGGTCACAGACGCCATGAGGGGAGAGGCCAATGGGCATTGGCCCTCCCCCCACAGCACTGCCCACGACAGTGTTGCCCGTCCGGCACCGCGAGGAGGTAGGAGGTTGTTTTGCCGGACACACGCACACATGCACGCACACACACGGGCACGCACACAACAACCGCCATTCGCCACTAAGTGGCGGTGACGTCACCACGACGCTTGTGCCAGGCTAGGTGCACGTTGAGGCCACGTGAAGTGTCGAACGCCCGCTGGCAGGTCACGGGGCAGACCCAGGTGCCACGGGTCGACTGAGATGACCGAGATGATTGGCTGATGCACCACCTGTGCCCCCTACTGTACCAACTTGCTGTGCTTTTAGCCACCCGGCGCTCCGCTCGTTGTTGTGAGCGTCGCTCCTCCGCCCTCCGTTGTTGTTGGAGGGCGACTGCCTTCAACTGCCCAGTAGCGTCCTTCACGAGCCTCCTCCACAGAGGCCGATCTTGACACCACTGGTACCAGTCATTGGCAAGTCCACTCAGCGCCACGTCCTCCTGTACCACATCACTCCATCTCTTCTCTAGCCCGTGCCGCGCCCGTTTAGCCCCCTCGATCAGGCCGAACAAAAGCTGTGTAGGCATGCGGTGGCTGGGCATGCGGGCTGCATGACCCAGCCAACGCAGCCTTGCCTGCCGGAGGAGCTCACCGATGGGACTTTGCCCAGATCTTTCAAGGATTTGTGAGCTCCTCACACAATCCAGCCTGGTTAAACCCAGGATGGATCGTAGGCAAGCCAGCCTAAATGTTTCCAACCGGCGAAGATGCTCCATTAGGGGGGTCCACGTTTCGCAAGCGTAGAGAAGGGAGGGAATGACTGTGGACGAGAAGACATGAAGCTTCGTGCGGAGCGACAGACCAGGTAGCTTCCACACAGCGTTACGCAACCGATGAAAAGATATTACCGCTCGACTGATTCGGAGTAAGACCTCCTCTGTTAAACTGGGGCCGATCATAAGCACACTGCCCAGGTATGGGAAACTCTCCACTCTCTCCACTACTGCCCCATCGCCGATTGGGAGTTGTGGGGGTGGAGTGTCCGATGGTACAAAATACCCAGGCAGGTGCTTAGTTTTGGTGGGGCTGATGGTAAGGCCCCAACTCTTAGTGGCACACTCCAGTCTCAGCAGCAGCGTCTCCAACTCCTCCTCTGAATGAGCAGCTATTACCAAATCATCGGCATACATAACGTGGTTGACCAATAGGGAGCCATCCCTTGATCGCACCCGGGCATCGATCAGCCTCCCATTATATCTGTACCAAATGGAAATTCCCCCGGTACAGCTATTGAAGGCTTCACGAACTACGTGGTCAAAATAGATGTTAAATAATGTGGGAGCCAGAGGACATCCCTGTCGCACCCCAAGGTGTACAGGGAAAGGCTTTGACTCCCAGCCACGTAGTTTTACCCGGGCCCGCTCACCATCATGAAGGTCCTTAATGAGTGGCTGGCTGAGGTGCCATCTGTTGAGGAAGTACTTAAGGCGATCCGGAGTCTGAGACCAGGAAAGGCACCGGGCAGAGATGATCTCCCAAGCGAAATGCTCAGAGAGGGTGGCGTTTGTGCACAGACTGCCCTATATGACATCATAACAACAGTCTGGACCACTGGACGGGTTCCACAGAATTGGAAGGATGTCCTGGTGGTCCCCCTCTTTAAGAAGGGGGACCGCACAGACTGTAACAACTACTGGGGCATCTCACTCCTCAGTGTGCCGGGAAAGGTCCTGGCAAGGATTATTCAGCATCGCCTTGCTAGGCACGCTGAGGAGAGGCTTGCGGAGCCCCAATGCGGTTTCAGGAAAGGGCGGTCCTGTACATATGCCATATTTTCTGTCCGTCTGCTACAGCAGAGGTGTAGGGAATTCCAAGACGCACACACACACATGCACACACACGCACGCACACACACGCACGCACGCACACACACACGCACACACACGCACGCAAACGCACGCACACACACACGCACGCAAACGCACGCACACACACGCACACACACGCGCACACACACGCACGCACGCACGCACACACACGCACGCACACACACCCGCACGCACACACACACACTTGTGTACCCAAACACACGAGCGCCAGGAGCGGTGTGCGGACACGGGGGTTGTCTCAACAGCCGTGGCGAGCCGCTTGCAGATCAAATCACGAGTTTGCGTTTATAAATGTGTAAGTGATGCCACCAGGAGACAGCTTCAGAAATGTATTGAATAGCTCTCTGTCTTGTTCATGTTTTGATAAAAAAAAAATCGCAAGCGCATGTGACCAGTGGCTCTGAGTGCGACATTAAAATAAATACTCGCAGAACTTAAGTTGTCAAGTGGGGGAAATATATATAATTTTTATTTTGCCGTTTAAAACAAAATTTGTGAAGACAACACGTTTTAGACGGACGCTTCCAATGCTCACTCGGGCTGGGTGTGATCTTGCGGGGGACACCAATTAACATAATTGGACCTAACGTACGCGTTGGCGGAGAGGCGACTTCCACGGACATTTCACAGAAGAGTGGTCACGTCTCCAAGACGCTGCGCAGACGTGGCCATTGCTCCGTCAAGACGTCGGTGGAAGCCGCCGCTCCGTCCACGCACGGTACGAGACCCCCTGTCCAGTGGGCCGGGGGCCCGGGCTGGAAGTGCCCCCCCCACACCCCCCCCCCGAACCCGTTCTCGCCGGACTCCCCTTTCACAGACTGGGGGTGACTCGGCGTTGCTGTAGATTTGGGGGGGCACTGGTCAAGTCTGTGGATGAGGGTGGCTGGAACCACCACCACCACGACCCCACGGGACAAGCACCGAGCCTCGGGTGGCCTCTTCAGACGCCTCCCGACGAGAGCTGCGAGTTCCGACTCGCGTTGAGTTCTCTGCCGCTCCTGGCGCGCAGCAGAGAGACCGACGCCGCCGTTTCGTTTGACCCACGCGACCTCGCGAGTGCATTTGATGCAGCTCACTCTCGGCCGCTGCTTCTTCAACGTAACTCTTCTATTATGATTTAAATTTCCTCTCCCCGTCTCCCCCGTCTCCCTCACCCTGTCTCTATCTCTCCCCTGACGAGTTAATGCAACAACAAAGCAGATGCACGGGATCTGAATAAACACAAACAAATGTTTAGCTCGGCGCGTGGCATTCACACGTGGACGCACACACTAACGAACAGAAACAAGAAAAAAATAACAAAAACATAAAATAATAAACACTTCAACAATGTCCATTTGAAATGTCTACCCATTGGGTAGGGAATATGTGCATCACATATTATTATATACAGCGCCTTACAGCAATTATACACACACGCGTATAGCATAAGCCAATCAACCATAAGCACCGTAGAGTATAATATTCGAGTGAGGCACGGCGCGGGTGAGCAAGCACTTGCAGTGCAAATTACGTGGGTAGGGGGGGGTCTCTACCCAGAGATGCCACGGCCATGCCACGCACCCCCCCTACCCACCCCCGTCACAGGCTGCGGAGGGGAGCGGGTGGGTGGGTGGGTGGCTGCCGCCCGTGGCTCTCTGCTCGTCAGCGTTGTTGTGTCGTACGGGGCAGCCGTGCAAGTGACGGTCAGGCCGGCGGGGAGACACGAGGAGTGTGAGACACGGGGGGGGTGGGGGGCTGACGCTGCATCATTCGAAATTGGTTCCTTCAGCGTCTCTACGAGCTCCTGCTGTTGCTTTGCTGGAAAACGAGGCTCAGCTGTTTTCAGGCCAGCGCTGACATTTACAGGAAGATGTAAACCCAACAACAAGCAAGCTCCTCGCATAGGCAGCGGCCCTTGGCTCTGTGTGTCCCGGGCTGACCGATACTCGACCGAAGCTTCAGTGGCGAGAAAGAAAACATTAAAAACCACGCTCATCTGCTCTCTCTAGAATGAGAGTAACATCAGTGACATGGCTGACTGGTTATCTTTCATGTTGCCTCTTCTCAAATAACGAGGCTTCACCCCCATGCGTTGGGACAGCCCGGGACGCCGAGCGGGTGTACATCTACAAGAGCTGGCTGCTCTTTGGGATGAATCTTCTCTCTATGGAGGCGAGTGGTCAAGGACCGCATCACTGGCCAAATCTCCCAAGCAGACCTCTTGACGTGAGAGTCGTGGCGATTCAAATTGAGGCTTTCCCAGGGAGAGGCAGAGGGCGACTTTGGCGCGTCCAGAGCAGCGCCTCGCTGCGATTATGGCGAAGCGCAGCTCTGACGCTTGGGTGAAGGAAACCAACTGGAATGACGCACCCTTCTACTTAGCGCGCAACCACAGCACGTGGGCCACACGGCCACGCTCACGGCCGAAGCGTGCTCGCGCTCGTGACAACGATCGGAGAATAACTTGGGATCGACAGCGTGTCTGTGGCAAGATGGACATCTCGAAAGGCAGTGGTTACGGTCGTTGTTTTGCAGGTTGAGGCGAGTCTCGTTCATCCACGCGGGCGGGCGGTGTCGGAACCCAGTGCGCACTGGGTCCCACGGCGATGAAACATCGCAGGTGTCATGAACGATGTCGAGTGATAACTTTTAGCTGAAATGGCAAAACGCCTTTCACCACATTGGGTCGAACCCACATCACGGCCACAATGAACCCACATCCGTAACTTAAAAAACTGCTTTAAAAAAGGATGGTATTTCAAGTTTCCCAACGATGTAACAATCATATGCTGGAAATAACCGCGATGCCAACATGGCTCCCCTCCGTTATTATACTCGTGTCAACCGCGTCACACCCTCACTCAACTCCTGCCCCACCAAGCCAGGCTCCCATTCATCGCCCGTCGCTGCCTCTCGCCGCTAATTCCCACTTTGCAGAGCCATTGAACACGAGGGGACCCCGCGTGGTGTTGATGGGGAGCGAGAAGGGCTCCACAGCAACTCGGCAACCTGCAGTCAAAGCACAAGTGGCCGAATTCCACGAGGCAGAGGGCGGCATCTTAACCCCCCCGACCCACAGCCACCCACCCCACCCCACCCAAGTTCATTATTCACCACTGAGGCCGAACGTGCTTCTTAAACTGGTTTGGGCTAAGAGCTGGGCTCAGCCCCAACCCCCTGACCAAGCCGAGCCTCTCTCGTGGGGTGGCAATGGGGAGGTGTTGGCTTGACGAACTTGGAGCGATGGGGGAGGGGGGGGATTAAGAACGGAATCGCGAGCCTTCTCATTATGCACACTTGCGTATGCGCGCGTGCGTTCTCACTAATGACACAAACACAACGGGGCAGGCGCGCGCACACACACAACACACACACAATAGCCCTTTAGTAGCTGCATGGTAGAGGGGGCACGGGGAAATCCGTGGTACGAGGTCACAGGTAATGTAAGCACACGCACACGGACACAGGGCGACACGCGTGCCCTCAACACCCCCACACACTCAACCCCCCCCCCCCCCCATGAATCCCCAGCCCGGACTCCCAAGACCCCCGGGGTCCCCACGCCGCCCCCCCCACCCCCACTCAATCCCAATAACAGCACTCGGAGGTGGGGGGGGTCCTGCATTATGAGCTGTAAGCTCGGGCAGGTGGTCACTTCAACGCGTGTGTGCACTCTCCACTCTCGCTCCCTGGCCGACAATTGTCTTGCATTTAGGTTCAGCCTTGAACATTTGTTGTTGTTTGTTAAACACTAGAATTGCTTTTGTGTCGTTAACGGCACAACCGCGCGAGCGTTCAAGCCGGGTCTGCTCGCCGGCGGCGTGAAGCCGCTTCCCGTTCTGCGCGCCCCTGGCGAGGGAGCCCGCGGCGACCCCACAGAGCCGCCTCCAAGAGCGGTAACACTCCCACCACCATCACCACTACCACCACCACCACTAACTACTACACGCGTCTGTGGTGTTTCTCACAGCGCACTCATTCCATTATTCCTGGAGTGAATCTTTTTCAAAAAGTGTAAAATGGAAGTGCTGCATACGTGGAACCAATGCATTGCGACAGCCCCAAACGCTTTAACACCCCCCCTCTTTGACTCCCTCCCCCCTGACTCCCTCCGCCCTCCTTGACTCCCTCCGCCCCCGCTTCCCCCTCCCCCCGAACATGAACCCTGCCCAGTCCCCCCACCCTCCTCCCAGCCCATTCCGCCCTCGCCACCGCACTCCCCATCGCCGACCCCATCCGCCCTCTTTCTGCACCCCACCACCCCCGGGACCCTAGCGAATAGAGATTAGTGCATAGGATAGAGAGTCCCTGGCTCCGGAACACCGCCTCTGCTCCATTAAACTGGCCTCGCGTAAATCGGCGCATTGCGAGGCGCGCACAGGCGCGGACTCTCGCTCAGCCCAGACTCTTCGTGCGCTTCGAGGGAGGCCGCATTGGGGGGGGGGCTGCTTTGTGCTCCGATACGATGGACCGCTGGGCCCAGGGAAGGGCGAAACCCCCAACCTCCGTGACTCCCAAAACTCCCGAGCACCCCACCCAGCTCCAGCGGCTGGGTGTCCGAATAGTCACAGCGCTCACCAACCAGCCGGGTTTTTGTGAGCGTCGCCACTTCACAGCGCCGTGAGATGACGACGCTAAACGCCCCCCCGCCCTCTGCAGGCGGCAGTCGTTTGCAAGTGGGAGAATCGCGTCGCAAAAGTGAGTGGCCACGAAACGCCCAACTCGAAAACGATTCCCCATCCGTGATGTCGGAAGGTGGCGCCAATAACGAGCGACCCAAGGCCATTAACAACAGCTCTCAATGCTGTGGGGGCTGGGGGGGTCACGGTTCAGGAGGCGAGATGACTTCTGCAAGGCGGATGCACGCTGTCCAGGGTCCTATATCGTCGTTCTGGCACAGTATAAATCCGTGTCAATGAGGACAGGTGTTAGATTGCCTTGGCTAGTGCGAGCGCCTTGCTGCCAATGTGGCTCGTTGCATTTTATTTTCGGTTAAATAAGCATCGTCTTACTTGTTGGTTCTTTCGGTAAAGTCACGTAGAAAGAAAATAAATTAAATAATAGAATACGACGTTTCATCATCAGGTACGAATGAATGAGAAAACTAGGGTTTTCTAATTCATTCGTACCTGATGATGATTGCTTGTGTTGCAATCGAAACGTCGCTTTCTATTATTTAATTTATTTTCTTTCTACGTGACTTTACCGAAATAACCAAAAAGTAATTCCTGCAGTCACGAAAGCTCCAAATCAAGCATCGTCTTCCCAAAAAATACATTACGTTTCAACCGGGCCTTCAAGATAAATAAATTCAGTCAGTTAAATGAGCAGCGACCAATGTGACCTCCTCCACGAGCCGGATTACGGGCTACTGAAGAATCCAACAGCGGTCCAGTCACACGTGACCACGAGCGGGGACAGTCGCACGCGCGCACTCGTGGACGTGCACGCGCGCGCGCAGCGTTACGCACACAGACAGCGCACGCGCGCGCGCTCGCTCGCCTGCAGGACGCACAAACAGTCGTATTTACAGACACGCTCAGGCAAAAAGCTCGCGCGTAAGCTCATTGAAGCGTCGCCCACTGACATCAACATGCACCCCCCCCCCCGGGTTCAGTCGCGCGGCTCAACACGAGGGCAGCGCGGGATGGATAGCGATGAGAAGTCTCCAGGCTCCGACCGTGGCCGAGGAGCCCACAACGCTCGAACGCGGCTGCTCTGTGGCCGCTGGCGGCGACGGGAGCAGCGTACCCCCCCCCCCCCCCGGGTGGCGGAGGAACGCGCACTTTGGCTACTTGCCAGCACGCGGTAGCGCCGCGTAATGTCGAAAACTAATGATTATGGTAAATTCATAAATGTGGGAGTGTCTTTATCGCAGTAATGTTAACATACATATTAAAATATTGCCTTTCATATGAATAATTAATTGCAAGTTGGGAGAAAAAGAAACCACGTAGCAGAATGTGAATAACCCACGGCTGAGATAGAAAGTACTAAACCCTGGGTCAGCGGGAGCACGATGCACACACCACAAGTGGATATTCTGCCATCGGCCGTGTGAAGTGAGATTATATACGTGGGTGAGTAATGCAACGGCGGGGTTTGACAGCGTTGGTCACGTGAGCTCACGTTGAGCTAATGATGCATGTTGAACAGTGAAACTTAACTGCAGCTACCGGTACCCCCCTCCGCCCCTCACAAGGGTCCAGGTCTCCAGGTCTAGCGGTCGCCTCCAACGCCGAGCGGTGGTTTGAGACCGAAAGCTCGGCGGCGGCGTTGCAAGGTGAGTCCTGGAGCCGGAGCCATTGACGGGGAGAGGCTCTCGGGACGGTCGATCGAGCTCACGACTGTCACCTCCATCGACTCTTCCTTCAACGTCTCCCCCACGGTTTAAACGCGGGATCGGCCACCACGGGGACACGGCCGCGCAGGAGCCGGTGATCCACGGGACGCCGGCTGCATTTGGAAGTGTTCACCCGACTGCACACACGTGCTGCCCTTGCTCCAGTAATACATGTTTCAAGCATTGCGGATTTCGTTTTGTAAATGGGTTTTTTTACTCACATCCTGTCCTCATTAATTGGCATTTTAAATGATTGACTTGCTCATTGCCGCACGATCAGATTCCTCACGTCTATGGACAGACTGTCGTTATATTTTTGTTGTCGGTATGAATAACCCACAACTGACAGCGATACTCAGCAGTGCTGCGTTTGCAGCAGGGATGCAACGATTCGGTCCACGTTCATTCGTACGCAGATTTGTACACACACCAAAGCGTCGCGTAAGAATCGATGATTTGCAATTCATGGCAATTGTACTGCGTGCGAATGTTTTGTGGGAACCGTGTGGCCAATATATATCCTATAATCACGATAGCAAATAGGTATTGATTTTTAAAAATATTATTATAGACCCCGAATGTTAACCCTCAATATCGTGGAGGGCGGTACATCACGACATCCCGAGATTGCGGCCCAATCTTGTCCAATGCGAACCGACTGGTTCCAATGGCAACAGGGAGACACTTCTGGATGCAAACGCAGCGCCGCGTTCAACCGCAGCACTCCGACATGCGGGGAGACGGTGAGGGGGGTCACGGGGGAGGGGGCACGGGGGGAGGGGTCACGGGGGAGGGGCACGGGGGGAGGGGGCACGCACCGGCGAAGCAGCGAGGAGCGCAACGAAAAGCGAGCGCCTCAGGTCGCGGAGGTTTTTGTGAGGGGCCCGTTAGGCAGTGGGCGGCGCAAAAAAAGTTGTTCATCTTTGGAGCATCGCGATCCCTTTCCCTACAGCCGCGGCGTTTGCGTGGTCCCCCCACACGCACACACACGACCAGAGACCCCCCCCCCCCACAACAAGCAAACGCCTCTCTGGCTCATAGCACCTGGGCACAGTCTCTATGGCTTTTGTCGTCAGGCAGCTGCGAACCTTTTAATGACGCGTCTCTGAGCGAGTGCACTTGAGCAGCGTGTTGCTCGACAAGAGAATCGGGTGCTCAATGACTAGGACCGGGGTTTGACGGGAGCATAATAAGCAAAATCTTCAATCCAGTTTAAATATTTATCCCCATAAAACACAAAAGACAAGGTTCGGGATGTGCTATCGTTGTTGATTGCGGATACAATAAAAAAGGAGTTTGTTTCACGAAGAAACAAATAAAGTAACGCTTTAGTCCATCAGAGCACGAAGCTCGGTGGACAAACGCTGCTGGCGTGAGAACGTTGGCCCAGCAGAGGCATAACCAATATCTACTGTGCATCATCCGCTACTTATACGCGTCTCAATTGTTTTAAAAGAACAGTGTTTATACATTTACATAAACAAGAGCTTTAAAAATTAAGCGTCTCGTTTGCTTGCTCGATCGAGCGATGGGACACAGTGCGCCCCATCGCCCTCTTGGTGTGCCAGAGCCACCGATGGGCAAGTCCCGTGGCTGGGAGGGGGGTGGGTGCCAATCTCTCCATCGGGCGACTCCGGCCGACTTCTGAAACGTAGAACTCACGGTTATCGACCCTGGAGCGACGATTACCCGGGTTCGACCCCCGGCAATGGCACCGTGCATCAACTTGCCAGCACGCCGTCTAAAGCGACGGACCTTCTGCTACGTTTTTAAGCCGCGTCTCAAAATAAGAGAGTTGCCTCTGTGCACTGGTCACGCAGCCAACTTGCCAGTTCGCGATCAGCGCCGCATCCGAGCGTAGCCCAAACCCCTCTCCCCAGAACCCCCCCGACCAGTCGTGCCGCCTCGCTCCCAACCACCACGCTCACGCCACCTTCCCCGGAGCCTTGCAGCGGCGGCGGCGGCATCGTTCGTCAGAAAGCAGCGTAGCGGGAGCTGTGGGCTGCGTCCGTGCAGCTGCCCGACTACGGCTCGGCCCCAAGGTTCGCAGCACCTGCCCTGTCCCACTCCAACCAGCGGTGCCCGCCCTGGTCACGTGATCGCCGGGGGGGGGGGGGGGGGGAGACGTTTTGCCAAAACCGCTTCGGATGGAGCCTGCTCAAGGAATCTCCGGTAACGTTTAAAAACTGACGGCTTACAATGTGTCGTGCTCATTACATTTGGGTTATTAAAATGGGGAGTTATTCACACGAATCACAACAGTGAGTCAGGGTTTGTGCTACAATAGCATGGCATAAAACATTACCCTTCTTGATGACTCAGAAATGTATAAACGATTTCTGATTATAAAGGTTTCTGAATCAATCTCAATGATGGATACATTTCCCTATTTATAAATCAAAACCAATGAAAGTCAGCGAACAACGTTCGCGAATGGATCGTATCTCCGTCAGTCGTGAGAACGTCAATCATCGTTTCTATTTCGGGAGCAGATTCAATCGAAGGGAGGAAGATACGTCTCCCGAGGAACGCCTGTGCGTGCGCACAGGTAGCGAGCGGCGGTCACGCGTCGCTCCCCCTCCCAGGACGATGCCGCGTGGTGACCCCCAGCGTGGGAACCCGATCACGAGGGGGAGCAGCACCACGGGGGCCGGGCCTCCGCGAGGAGTCATATCTTGTCGCTACGTCTACCCAATGTGCCCTTCCCACGACCCTTTTCTTCGTCATTTATTTTCATTTTCCAACAACAACTAAAATAATAAGAAACTTTGTTTTCGTCTGTTCTGCATTTTCAGTTCCGTTACAAAACCCTGCGCTTCATTCCAGGGGCATTCATCAACGACAACAACAACAACGACAACAACAGTAATATAACTTGTGTTTTGTTTCACATATTCCTTTTCCCACGAACAAAGACCAACGAGAAAGTGTCGCATCGGGATCTTGCCTGCTGCTATATCACACGTGCCCTGCACACCCCCCCCCCCCCCCCGCTGCTACCTTCAATCCCCTGCTGTGCAAATGCCCCAAGATGGGGGAAACGCCTTTCCGGATGCAGTTTGCTCCCTAACCGTCGTCCCGCTCCGCAGAGGACCAATCGTGTGAGGCGGCATTCTGTTTCAACTCTTTAGGAACCTTGCCGGTAACGTGCGACCGGCTTACAGCCGGCTGTGTGATCGGAAAAAAAAATCGCCAGATTTCCACTCGGGTTTGCCTTCATCGCCGGTGGGTTACGCTGAACAGCCAAAGTGAGATGTCTCCTTCGTTGGTCGTGCAAACGCAGCGCAAGGTTAGAGAGGAAAAGTCACCTAAGCTGCTTTACGCAAAGGGCCGCAGGATTCTCGCAAGGCTCTCAAATGTCGCACGGCATTCACCGACGGATTTAAATGCGTGTGTCCGTGACATTCGGTTCAACGGCGTAAGCCCTCGCTCATGGAAACCTGGTTGCCTCCGTGGCGTTACGGACGTGTTCACGCAGTCCGACGAATGCCGTTTAACGCTCGGCGACGAGCGGCGTGGCCGTGCACCAAGGCTGCGTGCACTGCGGGGTGTGAAACGCGAGAAAGTCCCCTCCGGCAAGAGCAACCAAAAAAAAAACCCCACAGAGATGCTTAGATCCACCATCAACTCCTCCAGGTCACACAACCGCTTTCTCGAGTGTCTGGCCACCACCTGTCAAAATCGGGGCTATCGCACAGATCGCTTATCGCACACCGAGATCCAGCTATCGTACAAAAACGGCGTTTCCGGCTACTGCTGCCACGTATCAGGTTGCGACACCGCATGTCAAATTCCAGAGGCCACCTGTCCGACTAAAAGTCTCTCACCGCTCAAATGAGAGTGGTGGATACTCATTCATGCTAGTTCCCCGAGCCATTGGTAGAAGTTCCAAATTGCCGTGGCAGATGCCAGCCTTTACACAGATTGAACCACCGCCGACCTTACACAATGAGGTATTTACTTTATCGACGCCCAGAAGGCCGATGAGCCGAGTTATCATCCACTGACCAGAATTTCAACTCAAACCTCTTCCGATTTTGAAATGAATATCAATAGCAGACGAACATACCTCTGCCCACCAGGATTAAATGTAAAATGTATTGCAGATTCCAAGTGCTTCCAAAGGTTGAGCACGGAAGGCTTACCTTACAAAGCCAAACGCTAACCTTAACTTGATTGCCAACGTGCAGTAGCCAGGACTCGACATGTGGGGACCAGAGTTCAACAGGTAATGGTGCAATCAGGTCACTGTTTTGCCGCTGAGACGCCGGGGTTCGGTTCAGGACTCTTGCGCTTGTCCACCCGCTAGAGGCCAGCCCCACAGAGGAGAGCAGTGGAAGCTGCGTGATTCACGCTCTTGGCTCTGGAAGCGTCGCCATTGCCGCGGTGCGACAACATAGCCAAACTGACATCGCCGGAGCGGAACACCGGGAATGCCTCCCAGTTGTTGTCCCTGTGGTGTCTCTGTCGGCCTGCCCTGTTGTCTGTTCAAAATACAGTGGAGATGGGGACTGTGCCAAACAAGAACTTCCCGTCAGAGTCAAAGTCCAAGAGATTTCAACAACGGCTCGCACGCTCCCCTCGCTTCCGATTAAACCTCTCCTGACACGTCTATCTCAAGCTCCCTCCCTCTCCCCCGCTGCCTCTCTCCCGCTCTCTCCCTCTCCTAATCCTGTGGCTGTCCAGCTGCCTCGGCCTTTCTCTTTCACCCCTTCTCCCCACACACACAAACACACACAAAAAAACACCCCGAGCCCAGAGCTTTCCCCCCAGATTTACGTTCCCGTCACTCTCGTCACAACACGCCGGGCGAGGCTGCTGCCTCCACACTGAAATGCCCGAGCGCGCGCCGCCCTAGCGGGGGGAGGGGGGGATAGAAAGGGGAGGGGGGGAGGACTGGTGGGTGGGGGGGAGGCGGAACGGACCGGGGGAAGAAGGGAGGCGGGTGGTCGACAAAAGGCGGGAGCACACATTTCTTTGTTTCACAAGAGAGCTCGTGTTTGACACTGAACGCCGCCGCAGTGGCGCCCGCCTCCACCCGTCCCTTGCTCCCCCCCCCACCACCAGCCCACGGTGTACAAAAAAATATTCACGTTCTCTCTTGCCCCCCCCACCTCACCCAAATCCCTCTCCCCCTTTCGCCTTCCTGCAGAGCAGACAAGACATTAAGGAGTAGACAAATAGAAAGTGGGTCACTGGCAGATTCAGCCAGCCAGATACGTGCACACGAGTAAACTCGCGTAAGCACTTAAGAAGATAAAATAAAAGGAACCAAAGAGGGGGGGGGGGAAATAGGACACGTGAGATATGATTCCATAAGGGCTTGTCTTCTCAGACACAGAAACACTGACAGACGACGCAGACAGACGGACGCATGGCTGACTGGTCCCGTGGCCAAGCGGGCAAACGGAGAAAAGAAATAATAATAACAAAACACGAAACTTAACATCGACAAAAAGGAACACACGCAACGAAAAAAAATAACAAAAGCCGCATTATCATATATATATTTTTTCTTTTTATGTTTTCCGTAAGTGCTGGGGGAGGCGGTGGGCATTGATTTCTCTCGTTTTGTTTGAAGGGGCCACGGGTGAACCCCTCGCCCGCCGTCAGACGCCCTTGCCGGGCTTCCTGTCCGTGAGCAGCCCCGCGATGCCAACGTCCCCGTGCGGCGCAAACAGCGCCGACCCAGGCCCCGCGGCCGGGAACGCGGCGCCCACCACCTCGCTGTACGTGGGCGGCGGCCCCTCCATGCGGCCGCCGTGGCCCCCGTAGCTGGCGGCCGACACCCCCGAGTGGCTGCTGGGCGGGCACGGCCCGGCGCCGCCGACGCCCCCGACGCCGAGCGCGGAGCAGGGCGGCGGCGCCACGTAGTAGTCGCTGTCGTAGACGGTGCGGTTGGGCGGCGCGCGCACCGACTCGCGGTTGATCTCCTGCTGCTGCTCGGGCGGCCGCAGCTGCAGGGTGCACGGGCCCTGGTATGGGGGGGGCTCCTCGCCGTCCGACAGCGAGATGCTGGGCGGCAGGTCAATCTCCACCTGGCTGTACGGGTAGAGCGGCTGGTGGGGCGGCCGGCGGAAGGGGTCGCGCGGAGCTCCGCCGCCGCTCCCCGCCATCGCCGAGTGCTGCGGCTGGTGGTGGTGGTGCTGGTGGTGGTGGTGCAGCTGGTGATGCTGCTGCTGCAGCTGGTGATGCTGCTGGTGCTGCGACGGCCTGCAGGCTGCGATGCTGTCCCTCGATTGGGACGAGTACATCAGCTGCGTGAGCACGTGCGGACAGATCAGACTTGTACAATGAGCCTTTACGTCACTGCAATATTTAGCTTTGGTTTGCCGCGTCACTCGACGAACGACGAGGGTATTATACTTTTACGACGGTAAATTGCTGCAACATCAGGAGGACAGCACAAGGCTCGCGGGGCCTCACGGCAATGGCGCGAACGCTGCTGGCGAGGAAACGTCTGGAGGGACTTTACCTGTGAAGTGCTTTGTTGTCTGGGCACGGGGCTTTCTGAGGGACACAGACTCCGTCCCTGTAAATGCACACAGGAGAGATGCTGACTGGTGTTCTATTCGACGCTTTTAATTCAATATTTATTCCCGGCGGCATGTTTGTCATCGAAGCACCATAAAGGCATGAACCCCGAGGCAGCCGTGCGGCTCAGAGGGCTCATAATGGCCGTGGCCACGGATGTGAAGAAGCAACAACTGATGCCAAGGTTCAAGCAGATTGTCGTGTATATGGGGTTTGATGTTCCCAGCACGGTCACGGACGACAGCACTAAACACCCAAGGTAAAACTCTGGCTTCAGATTTAACGTGGCCAGACTCGGCAGTCAAGAGAGCTTCTTCGTCATTCTGGAACAGAGCGTCACCGCTTCACATTTGCGTGCTGGCGCCACGGTGGCTAGGAGATGTTAACTACCTCACCTGGTACACAGGAGGTCGTGGGTTTGATCCCGACCCTGCCGCCTGCTGCTGTATATTTGAAGTTTGTGTGTCTCTCTCTCATCATCATCATCATCACAGTGGCTAGGAGATGTTAACTACCTCACCTGGTACACAGGAGGTCGTGGGTTTGATTCCGACCCTGCCGCCTGCTGCTGTATATTTGGAGTTTGCATGTCTCTCTCTCTCTCTCTTCCCGTGATCCCATGGATTTTTTCCGAGTCTTCCGGTTTTTCCCTCCACATTTAGAATTAACACCGCGCGTTTAGGGTATGTGGCTGCTATAAATGTCCACGTGATGAGCCACTTCGTTGAGCTATCATTTGTGGTAGCCAAGTCGATTCTGAAAAAGACCTAGACAGCTCAGTGCGCCTTACCTGGTAAAATAAAAAATACAAAGTTTAGTTTATATAGTTTAATTGTTTGATTTATTAATTAGGGTAATAAAGGATGGCCACACACAGGCCTGTAGCGAAGGGCCAGACTCGTGCAGCACCGTTCCCTCGCGAGGTATGAGGCTTCACTTCATCGAGGGAATTCTGTAAAGGATATTTATTACTGCCACTTTATTCCTTAATCGCAATTAATTATTGGGCAAGTAGCCGGTGGTAAAACCCTCATAGCGCTCTCGCTTCTTGGTGTAAAACAACGACCCCAGAATCATACCTGAATTAATACATTTAATTAAAGGCTACCACTTAATTACATACATAGATACAAAATAAAGATAATTATAAAATGGTAAAATGACACTCGTATAATAAATATTTCTATCGTTGAATAAACACTGATTGACTCTCAATATTTTTTCAGGAGGTCCTACTTGGAATTTCTGGTCACTTTCTAATGAGAGAATGTTGCACCGTGGAAGGAAACCTGAGCGCCAAGATTAATCTGTCACACACACAGAGCAGAGGAACACTTAATCTCCACATATACCGGTGAGCTGCCTACTTGCTTTACTGCCTTGTACAAGCAACACTTATGATCGCTCTACGGATGGGTGACTCGTGCCAGTGATCTCAGCATGATGCATCATCAAGCCCACCATCAACCGAGTCCACAGAGAGCATCACCATGCCCAACCACTCCTGTACACATCATAAATGGCTGACAACACGATTGAGCAGGAGAGCGGCACGCGGGCAAGTGGGCAACAGGGCAAGTGAGTGGGGGGGATAGTGGGTGAGCGGGCAGGTGGCAAAGCAGCGCGTAGGCAAAGCCAGCGGCGAAGGGGCAAGTAAGCGAGCGAGTCGGCGAGTATGGGCGAGCTTGCATGCGGGCAAGTGAACCGCTGGGCAAATGGCAGGCGGCGGGGTGGGCAAGCGACCGAGTGAACGATCGAGCGAGCGAGCGCGCGGGCAACAAGATGCATGGGCGAGTGGGCGTACCGTGCAGGGGTGGTCCCTGCGCCTCCTGTGCATGTGTCGTCCCATGAAGGAGGACGAGGAGATCTTGTAGTGATTGAGGATGCAGGTGATGACCAGCACCATCACCACGGCGACCGACACGATCACGAGGATCTGCACAAACTCGACTCCAGCTGCACGCACAGAAACACGGCAACAAGAGACCCCCGCTCTGTTAGCCGTCGTCAGCCAAGGGCGGCTTCGGTTTGCGAGAGCCTACGGCCGACGTGGCGCACAAGGGCACGGCTAGAGCAGTAACCGAGCAAGCCCGGCTGCCTTTATCTCTGCGTTGGTCATGCGTTGCTCACACCACATGAGGTACTCATCTCGGGACAGAAACCAGGTACAGACGCAAATTTCCACGAATGTTGTGCATGGCCAACGTTCAAAAATGGGCTGCCAGACAGCGGTGGAAGTGAGAAAAGTACGACGCCATTGCTCCTTGCACACGCACACACAGACACTCACGGGAGGTAGACATACAAGGAATGATGCATATGCCTTAATCGGCACAAGACCATCATCGAACCAAAATGTGCAATCGTCAGCAAGTACCATTCTAATGTGCACATTCTTCTCAGTGTCTGTAACGGAGCCAGCAGTGCTTGTTTCACACAAGCCAGCACCCATGTGCACTTTATTTACACTTAGACGTGTGCCAGGCATCTCCGCCATGGAACTCCCTCGCTTCCACGCACGCGCGCACACACACACGCACGCACACGCGTAGACATGCACGCGGCGGGGAGCAATGCTCTGGGAACACCAATGTATGCGCAACACAAACATAAAATCCATTTTTTACTAGACACGAATTTGTGGTCGTGCTGTTGTTAGCAAGCGCCTATTAAGTCAGCTAGTACACACGACGGGATGGTCTGGCCAGGTCTGACCTTATCCAGTTTGTGTCTCCACCTCGACTGGTACGGATTGCCGGCGGAGCCTACCTAGTGGAGGCCCAGGACAGGTTCACAACACCACTTGCCACTGGTAGTGCACATTACAGCTAACGATTGATGCTGGTGGCAGGGATTATGCACGCACACACACGCACAAAGATTCCCCGTATAGCCTTAACAGACTGTTTGGCCAAGTGCTGTTAGCGAGCACCTATTAAGACCGGAAAGGCACCCAAGGGGGTGGGTTGCCAGCACCACGCCCGACCGCCTTTGTCTCCTCAGTGGCGATGTTTACACACCGCACCAGGTAATCATTTGAAGCTGAGTCGACCTAGGGGAAGCCTAGGACCGGTTCAGATAATCGTCACTGGTGTTGGCCATGAGTGGGAATCGAACCCAGGTCGCCGGGTTCATAACGCAGCGCGCTAACCGCTGCACTATCGCTCCCCACACGCACACACACACGTACACACGTACACACACGTACACACACACGTACACACCCGCTCCCCCCCTACAGGAAGCATGGCAGTGGGAGGTGGTGTCCCAGCGATGCGTCTCCCGGTGCCTCGGCACACGTGCTTACAATTCGCTCTCGACATCTCCGCTGACTATTTCCACCCGGCCGTCCACGCCGCCCCGATGTCTCTGGTTAGCGGTTAGCCCATTTAGTGCTCCGCTCGGAGGAGCCCAGTCACGGTAACAACTTCCCACGTGGCTGAGGCTCGCTGCTGCCGGCAGTGTGCGTCCATGGGTGCAGCAACCTCAAGCTACGGGGAAAATCTGAAGCAACTGCCACAGCACGTGGTGTCTGCTGCCAGAGGTGAAAATCCCAAGGGTCCGTAATAAAGAGGGAGCTTTTTGTTGGGTTTAGATTGCATAAAAATAGATATTGTGTCGTTAAACCCACAGCCACCCGACAACACAGCCAATGAGTAAGGTTTATTCACGTAAACAAAACGTGTCCATTAGTTATCGCTTCAACACACACCGGTGAGTTGGAGAGTAACCCCACAACGTTAACAATTCGAGTGCTGTGACGTTTTGCCGGTGATTACACAAATAACAACCAGCAGCATTGGGCGATTAGCTAGAATTGTGAAGAAGTTATCCCATGTCATTCTTAAATAGAGGGGAGTGAAGGTGATGTCATCACTGTGAGCCTATCGGAGGGGGGTTGAGGGTGTCTCCTACTCACAGAGCAAAGGGGCAGCACTCACTGGGAGCTCTGATTGGTATCCTCGAAACTGTGAATATTCCACATTGCTATGGCAGAGATCAGTCTATAGGAACAACCACTGCTAACTTTGCAGAGACGATAGCAGAGGGATTAGAGGCTGATCTTATCTCCATCCAGGCTTTGGGCTTGCAACCATACAATTCTGAGTACAGCACTTAAACCACGAGCACCCAGCCATGAACAGTACCACTGTATTTGAGTGTCTATCCTTGTTTATGCTTAGCATAACTCCTCTGACGTAGAAAGCACGTTTGGCTGAACATTGCAGAGAGAGTGGTAACAATAATGAAGGGGCATGTTTGCTACACGGCGCACTGAATTATGACAGAACGTTGCAAACTTAACAGAGAGCATGCATCTTATGCGTGGCTCTGTCCACAATGAACTCCGAGACTCAAGGGATGTCATTCATCATCAACGTGCCTGCAATACCGTGTATAGCCACTTCAAGTGCGACACAGCAAAGAGTTGTGTAATGTCTCTTTGCATTGAAGATTAGCCTCTCGCAGAACTTGTTACAGTTCTCTTTATAGTTATTCCAGGTAACTCTTATGCATAACACCAAACAAGCTCAACTATTTATCTTGGGATGGACCACGTGGTAGTTTATGCCAAAATTCTTGTCATTAACCCTCCACCACCCGGCAAGATTGCCACATTTAAACCAAACATGTCAACGTTGAAGTCACGTGACTGATGGGGCCAGCGGTGGGTGGGGGGCTGAATGGGCAGTGGTCGCGGGCCGTGGCGGCTCTGCGCGATGCCGGCTCTAGGGGGCATCACGGTCACACCGCAACAACGCCAGCGCCACACGCTCGCACCCTCTCCACTCGCGTTTGTCGGGGTCAAACCCATTGACAGCGAGCGGGGCAGCGTTCAAGCCGCCGCCGCTCACGAGCCAACGTGGCCGAGTCGCGCCGCTCGGCCGGGCGAGCCGGCAGCGCGCTCACCTCCAGCGGCGGCCCCGCAGCCGGCATTGGAAATTTACGACACGCGGCCGCTACTACTCTCGCGACGACCGCTGTCGACTCGCCGCAGTGAGTCTCCTCGCTGCATTGAGCAGGAGGAGCGCGTTCAAACCCTGATGAGGATTCGAAGTCGCGACTTTCCCAATTTGAGACGAGCGCTCTTGAAGTCGTGAGAGAAATATCGAACGGCGGGCGGCAGAGGTGCGCACGTGCCCTGCTCGTTCCGTACAGGGCCCCTCCACGAACGTTCTCCGTGTGAAAGACGAGATACTCCCTACAAGCGCTACTCTAGTCCTACACACGTGCCCAAGCATCACACCACGCGGCACAAGTCAATTCCCAATGAGACCACAACTTCTCAAATGGGCCATCGCTTTCACGTCCCTTCCCCCAATGCTTTCCGAGTATGCTGCTCTGGCCATCACGTCATAAGGCAAAGAATCCTTTCCGAATCCTCGCACGGCAGCGCACGCCGCCTCCCGGAGAAGGACCTGCGGACGAGCTAACGAGACTTTTTCGAATTTAAGAAAAATCTATTTTCAGCCTCGCAGAGGTATACAAAGACAGCAGCCGTTCAAGCAAACACACAGAGATATACAGATTCTTGCTTGGCTGCAGATACTGTTGGGGAAAGCGTTGTTAGCAAGCACCGACTAAGGCCGGTATAGCAATGGAAGCGGTACAGCACCGTGCACGCCTACCCACCTTTGTTTCCCCAGTGCAAATGATCACAGACTGCACCGAGTACTTATACAACAGGAAACCCAGGATTAGTTCCATCTCCAATCGTCAACGGTGTTGAATATCATCAAAAGGAATCAAACCTGGTGATCTGAGATTATAGCAGAGCGTGCATAACCTCTACATTCACCACTTATTCCGCACACACATACACACGACGTGGATGAATAAACTGTCCACATTTAGAATTAACATGCATTTACAGTATTTGGCTGATGTAAATTTCCACATGATGAGTCACTTTGTTGAGCTATCATTTGTGATAGCCAGGTTGCTTCTGAAAAATAACTATATAGCTAGGTGGGCCTTCCCGGGTTACAAAAAAAATAGTCATCATAGGAATACTGCGGTGCGCCTCGACCGTAAAGATACGCGCCATCCGCTTCACGGTGGACGTTGTGAATCATGTGGCGTCATTCGCAAGATGCTCATTGTGTGTCATGGTCCAAACAAAAAAAAATACCGAGCAAATAACTCCATTAAAATAAACATAGCGCTCTTTGTCACGTGGCAGTAACCCTCCTGAACAAGTCACGAGGCCCCTGGGTAATACCAGAGGCATAACAACAACAATGCAAATAAAAAGCTGCATCAATAACAAGTGGAACACTTGCATCCAGCAGTGCATAGCGAATGGAAGATGATCGCCACGGATTAAGTGCAAAACATCTTCTACTTGTGTGCCTGGAAGACAAAACGTTCCCCAATTTCCTGCCGGCCACAGCCACCGTGAGGGAGCACGCAAAGACTTGACACATACACAACAAGCGACCGATGCACCCGAACTCCCCGAGTTTCAAAATCCCCTTGAAGGGTGGTCCGCTGCAGCTTACCACACCATGCCTCCAAGGTTAAAATACTGAGTACTGCTCTGTCGGGACAGACAGGTCCCTGTCAGGGGAATGTGGACTTTGCACGGCTGGCTCAGGACTGCAAAGTGCTGCCCGAGGGAGGGTGCACACTGTACATCAAACTAAACTTTTTTTTTATTTTACCAGGTATGGCCCACTCAGTTACGTGGTTCTTTTTCAGAAGTGACCTGGTCACAAAGGATGGCTCAACGAAGTGGCTCATCGTGTGGAAATGTATAGCAGCCAAAGACTCGAAACGCATGATGTTGATTCTAAATGTGGAGGGGAAAACCGAATGACCCGGGGGAAAATCCATGCAACCACAGGGAGAACATGCAAACTCCAAATATACAGGCATCAGGGTCGGGACTGAACCAAACTTACGACACATGCACCAAATGGTGTCAGAATCATTTACGATGGAAATGAAATGTTCATTATATAATTAGGCTGATGTGAGTGGAAGAAAATGTACATATGTTACATATATAAACATGTGCATATGTACTGTTCGCCTTTTGGCATTCTCTGGTCTAACACTGGTGGTGAGACAAGGCTATAAAGAAGGCTGCTGTCTCTGGTGTAGGCCAACCAGTCTCACAGACAATGCGTGCGTAATCATCAGAGCCATGTTTGTTTGCATGTTTTGCCATGAGTAGTGTGAAGTGTGGTTAATGCAGACTTGTTGCCGCGCAATATCTGTGTCTATTTGGCGTTTGAACATCTTAACACCTCCTTTTTGTTGCAACAAAGGTGTAACATATATTCTTAGTTTTTCATCATCTTGGAAACTGGTAAAAGAAGGTCCCATAGACGAAACAGAACATGAGAAAGGTAAAATGTAAAAATAGAACCTAATAACTATCAATGCTTGAAGTGATTCGCACACCTCCCTTCAACTCGCTAGGGGGATGAATCACCGAGCGACACCTTGGGGCGTCACGGAGACATCCATGTATTGATTCTAGATTTGAAGCTTTCGTGACTGCAAGGAATCATATTCTTAGGTTTTTTTGGTAAAGTCACGTAGGTAAAACATCAAAATTAATGAAAATAAAAAAACGTCGTGATTTTTGTTTTATTTTATTTTCATTAATTTTGATGTTTTACCTACGTGACTTTACCGAAAAAACCTAAGAATATGAATCCATGTATTGATCACAAATGATTTAGAAGCTCAAGAAACATTCGCCAAATCACGCCTCAAAGAGTTGACTTTTTCAATTGAGCGTTGTACGAAATATGTTCGTGAGGCACCTGCAAGCCAATAGAGGCCGCTATATTCACTACAACGTTTAAAACATATATTCCTCAATCGCATCACAAACCCGAATCACTACAATGCATTTAATCGTAAGTAAGGCAAATCGTTACACCCATAATACCTATTCCTACCGGGATACCTGCCTACCGATGTCCTTCCACATCAGTCTATCTGTAGATTTACTAATTTTAGTTTAACACGTAGGCTTTCGCGACCAATATTATTAATAATCAACGTTTTCGGGTTTAGATCGCGTTATTTATAAATGTGTCGTAACCCTCCTTTTACTCATCCTGAATAAAAGATGAGCGTGATCCAGCAGCGTGGAGACGTCGGGATGGTGGATCACAGAAACGTTGCGCAACGCCCTTGCCATGAGCATCGAGGAGCCGTGCCCTGGCTCGCTGCGAGACAGCGGTACAGCCAACACGTGGACTCCACCTGTTCCGTCTGTACGGGGTAGAGTGTTTCCCCCTCGCACGCGCGGGTTTTCTCCGGGCGCTTACGTTTCCTCCCACATGTAAACACTCATCACTAATTGACCGACAACACCTTCATATATAGAGGACCGCTGAGCTTGGAAAATTGTTGACGCCGGCTCAGCGCACGGCTGCCTTCCCGCTTGCCTGTAGTTCCTGCTGACGCCCCGAGTCGTTCTCTCCCTTCGAGATCAAACGGAAAACCGCGCGGTGGCAGCGTTACAAGATTTAATTAACATTGTTGATTTACCCACGAACAAAACGTCTTAAAAACGTGGATTCCGTGAGTGATGGGCTCAGTGGAACAGCACCGCCAAGCCGGGATTGTGGAACCCACAAAACGAGAGGGGCTACAACAGCACACAGAGGTATCCACTCCCACGTTACTCCGCACCTCCGATTAAGCACATTGACTACGTACGGTGAGAAAGAAGTTAAATTGTCGCAGGGGGGCAGGATTCTGTGGGGTCGACGCGTCAGAAGGGTTCACGCCCTCCTCAGGTGCAACCGCTCGGCACGCGGCCATTTACAACGAGCGCCGTTCCCCAAATACACGGGAATTCCTGCATTATGTTACAGAAGAATTCCCAGAAAAACTACATTCTCTTTCTTTTTTCAAATATATAGCCAGGGGAAAATATGTACATATTTTTATTATTGTTATCCACATTTATTTCTACTGGATTGCAAATTGGGTGTCCCCCAAGTACGAGTGATTTCCACCGGCCACTGTGAGTCACTGGGTGGAATTTCCACGTTCCTATTGCGGGGACCAAGATCTTCGTGGCACCCACTGCCAACTGCCCGCTGTTTTAACCAGGTGGTGCTCTCAACCAACACCAGACAGACACGGATGATAACGATATTATGATATTGATAATGCCATTGATGATGGATGGTGATCACAATGATTGTAATCACGATGGTGATGAGGGGCAATCTTGGCTGGTAATGTAACTCATCGCATAATGATTAGCAGCCCCTCTCTAGAAACTCCAACTCACTCGGATGCATCACGACCAAAATCCACGCGTACGTTTCGTAACAATGCACATCCCGTCGTGTATAAAACTAGACGCGGTATTTATGCACTGTACTAAATTTATACGTGTACACTGGCTTTTTATTGGAGGAGCGCCAAAACTCCGGAAAGCTTTTCCTGTTAACGTTCAAACATCCGACACTGCCACCACCTGCATGCGCAGTATTCGCTGGGGCTTCCAACTCCAACAAAAATACACTTGCAGGTGGACGGGGAGCAGCAGCGGCAGCAGCAGCAGAAGTAGTAGCAGCGGCAGCAGCAGAAGTAGTAGCAGCGGCAGCAGCAGCAGCAGAAGTAGTAGCAGCGGCAGCAGCAGCAGAAGTAGTAGCAGCGGCAGCAGCAGAAGTAGTAGCAGCGGCAGCAGCAGAAGTAATAGCAGCGGCAGCAACAGCAGAAGTAGTAGCAGCGGCAGCAGCAGAAGTAGTAGCAGCGGCAGCAGCAGCAGAAGTAGTAGCAGCGGCAGCAGCAGAAGTAGTAGCAGCGGCAGCAGCAGCAGAAGTAGTAGCAGCGGCAGCAGCGGTGGCAGCATCGGTGGTGGCAGAGGTGGTAGCAGCAGCAGCGGCAGCAGCGGTGGCAGTGGTGCGCTCGCTAGCCGGTAGCCTGCATGGCCTCCAGCGTTCACGTTACCGCTGCCCAGGGGGCATTTTCCGTAGCGGAGAATAAGCGTCCAGCGTCCGCTCCAGCGTGGCTTCTGCTAAGAGCCCGTGGCATAAACGTCCAGCCACTCACCGTTTGCCAGACAATAAACAGCGAAATGGAAACGTCAAACTGCGCAGACGAGCCAACGGGGCACCGCTCATCACTGGCCACATTTGTCGATATCCTGCCCTAAGTTCGTGAAGCGTTTTTAAAACCGCCTGCTGACGTTCTTTTGAGGAACAAAATGCATGGCAGCTAGACATTCCTGAAAATGGAGAAGTAATTTCTCAGTGAGCAGCATCCAGCATAAACTTCAATTCTCTATAACTATTAGATTTATTACAATTGGTACATTTAAACAGAAATAAGACAGATTCACAATTCCACCAATCTAATGGTCTGCAAGTCTCTTTAGATTCACTGACTCTTTTGCAAAAGAAAACCGAGCTAATGTGGTGATTAACGCACGGGAGTAAATCTTTAATTTCAGGCAACGTTCTCATATGCTACGCAAGCTACGACACCACCGCACGATGGCCTCCGGTGAGCGACATCGTCGGGTCTTGAACGTCCTTCACCCTCCGGTAAACGTCGCACTTTACTTCAAACTCCCCCACAGAAATAACCCTACGGCTGTAACGGGACTCTCACCCTCACCCCAGGGGCTCGAGCGCGCCCACCCATTGCTCGGCCACCCCGAAACCGAGAACATTTCGCAATTCGGCCGACGCGCGCTCGCCGACGGAATGTGCGAGACAGAGAAGGTGCCCTCGATGCCGACGACAATCACCCGACAAGGTGCCGGCGCTCGCAGCGCGCTCGTCCGTCTCCCCGGCCGCCGGCGGCCTGGGAGACGCCGCGCAGATCGGCAACCCGAGGGGAGCGCAGAAACCGCTGCGGCCGCAGAACGACGGCGGCGAAAGCGACGACGGCGGCGGCTTCTTACCCAGCAGAGAGACGTGCACGCTCGTGGCGTTCATCACAAATGGTGGCGCTTGAGGGGGGGGCGAGCGGTGCGCGCGCGCGCACGCCCACTTCCCCCGGTGCGCGCGAGACGGCGGCGCGACGCGTGGGGCCAGACGGCGAGACGGCGCCTCTCCTCCCGCGCGCGTCTGTCACGCTGCCAGCATCGGGCACACTGTACTCGCTTCCCGTGCGACCGGCGGCGATGCAACAACAACCACACAACGCGCGCGAGCCCCCCCCCCTCCCACAACGCAAAGCTCGAATTAAAACAGTAGAAATATTATTACGCATATATCTGCCTCTTACCAAAATAGTTTTTTGCGCAATTTAATTGTAGGGTAAATATAAATTAATAATGTTGCCGAAATTTAAATAAGAAATAAAAATGCCTTGGGGTCGTCTGACTGTTGGCTGGAGGAACGAGCAGGTGTCTGGGCAAGACGCCCTGTCTGGGGCTGCTGCTGCAGCAGCAGCAGAACGTCGCGCTCGTTGGCTCCGTTGTTATGAAACCCGGTCTACAGAGAACTCGCACGCACGCGCAAAATATCCCCAAAGAAGAAGAAAAAACTCAAGCTCGCTGCTGAAACAAAGCTGAGCGGATGCAGCTGGGCAGACGCGACAGCTCGAGAGTGGGGGGGGGTGGTGAGCGTCGGCCAAGCCACCGCCGGGGCGTGAGCCAGCAAGCCAGGGAGCCAGGGAGCGAGCGAGCCAGGGAGGGAGCCAGGGAGCGAACGATTGCCGTCTCCGAGGAGAAAAAAGGGGCAGCGCAGGCGGACGGGAAGACCGCAACGATAAATCGCGATTCAAACCGCGAGGCCGGAGAGAAGCGTTCAAGACGGAGCCCGACGGAGCCCGACGGAGCGGCCTTCAGACATCCCGGTCGGGTGGTGTGGTGCAGTGAGGGCGGCGAGGGCACGGGGGGTGGCTACGTGGCGGCGGCGGGGTGGGACGCGGGCCAAGAAGGGAAAAGGGTGAACGTGGGCACTCGGAGAAGGCGGGGAACGGGTGCCGGCCGGCCGCGCGAACGTGCTGTGGGTCGCTCCAACCAACCTCTGAGACGAAACCCGTTGCGTTTGTGTGGGAGCCGAGTGCTGCGGAGGACCCCGAGGCTCCAACCAGACCGGTGCTCGCACACGAGCCCGAGTCTGATTCTCGTGCGCAAAGAGTTCGGGGGACTTAAGCCAAATCATGGAATCGTGGATAAAAATGTGGTTCAGAGACCTTTTTTACGTTAGGGGACCATTCTCATCCGTCTTGCACTGCTGAAAATGAGTGCAGTGGAATGGCCGTGCAAGCGAGACCCAGAGACGATACCACACACAAATGGCACGTATTGTCACAATCTTGTTCATCCAGTTTCTTTGTCCCTACATTTGTGACATCACCTCTGTCGGAATATAATTGATAAATGTGTTCGAATATCACCGGGAGAAAAAAGGTACAAATAATCAACATTAATGGAGCCGTCTCTTTTCACCCCCAGTGTATGTAGTAGTTATTTATTAATTTAGGTGAAACCGTCATGTCGGCATAACCGCTTTAATATCACGGGGAATTATCGTAATCCAGTCGGGTCCATATGGTCGCGACGCCGCTGATTAATTTGAGCACGGAGATGCCGCCAAGTGCGAGCGGAACATTCAGCGCGCAGACAACCCAGACGCTCCCCGTGCCTCCCACCTCCCCTCCCCTCCTCCTCCCCTCCACCACCACCACCCATCCACCCACCCCGAGCCGTCTAGACGAGCAATTATAGACGGCTCGTGGCACGGGGAGGGGGGTGCTGGGATTGTGGCCAAGACCCGAGGCGACCGCGCGCAGGCGTCGTCGTCGTCGTCTTCTGGCGCGCGCGTCGGCGGCACGAGAGGCTCACACGTGTGCTGCTGCTGCTGCTGCGAGTGAGAGATAAGTGGCTGCGGCCAATTAGAGCCGCCTTGTTTGGCGTAGCGAGCCGACCTGTGGACACACGAACGGGCCTCGGGAGCCGTACACGGGAACAATGGGATGTGGTGACGGGGCTGGAGCGAGGGATAGGATAGGCCTTGTTTAGGGCTCCCTATTGGCTACAGATTGTGTTTTATTCACAGCAGTTGCGTTTCACACCAAGTCACTGCCGATGTTTACCATTAAATACCTTTGTGTGTGTGTGTGTGCACACAACTCCCTGGATAACATCCCTTAATGGTAACATTATCGCGTCAATTATTAAGGACTGGCGCTGTGGCCAGAGATGATGTTTGTGGTGAGACGTAGCCTAAGCTTAGCAAGTGGTATTGTTAAATGCATGGTTAGGACGAGGTTTGTCCTAAATGTTAGGGATAATGTTGGGCTAGTAAGGTTGTGTTTAGTGCTAGAGATGGGGTTTATTTCATAGGATTACAGCTGTTGTTCGTGTCGCGAGTAAGGCCTAGGGTTAGTGCTCTAAACCCACCTCCACCCGACACACCCAATGAATAAAACTGTCACGTGAACAAACGTGACGTCTTCGGTGACAGCACCAACCAGCATCTTCGGGCGGTGGGGCAGCGTTGTGTCAGCCGGAGGAGGGCTTTTCGACACACATTTCATTCACGTGATCTGACCCAAAAAAAATGAATAACGCATCATAATATTGGTTGCGAAAGCCAACTCGGCGTGAAGCTTAGGGTTCGTCTTCTTGGTTCTTTCGGTAAAGTCACGTAGAAGGGAAGTAATAAAATAATAAAAATAAAACATAATAAAACAATTCTCACGACGTTTCGGCCACAACGCAAGCAGCCGTCCTCAGGCGAGGACGGCTGCTTGCGTTGTGGCCGAAACGTCGTGAGAATTGTTTTATTATGTTTTATTTTTATTATTTTATTACTTCCCTTCTACGTGACTTTACCGAAAGAACCAAGAAGATGAATCCCTGCAGTCACGAAAGCTTTAAATCGAAACTTAGGGTTCGTGTTTGGTCTATGTCTGCGAACTCTTACGCTCACAATACCCTGCATTAAATCTCGTGCGCGAAGATCGATGTTTGTTGACTCACATGAGTTGTATTGGGAGGAAGAGTGAGACAGTGGTTAGCGCACCGCACTGCCGATCTAAGTCACATTTTTAGCTGGTTAACTTCGACGGTGACATGTAAACCAACATGCACTGACCAGCATGGTGAAGTATGGTCAAACAATCCACCAGGCATAATGGCATGGGGAAACCGTTATCCAGCAGCGGATTGATTTCACAAATAAGTGCTGATTTTATCAACCCTGAAGCAGCAATGGATGATGTTTCAGTGAATCCCCGAATTGGGATTGGAACTTGCGACATTACAATCTTGAGTGGGGGCCCTCTACCCACGGCACCGCCCGGCCGCGTTGGCCCAACACGACGGCAACGTCAGAGGAGCGCTACGGTGACGAAGTAGCTGCCGCCGCCGGGACAAAGGGGGCCCTCGCTACCCCACGAGTCCCCGCTACCCCGAGGGCCCGACAGCGTTTGCCCGTCTCTGCCTTCACGCGGACCCAGCGGCCCCACCGCCCGTCTGCGGCCCGCACCACGGGTCGCCACGGACCCGCAACACCCTCAGGCACCTCACGCATGGCGGCCCTCCCAACCCGACACAAAGTATCCACTGCAAGCCCTGGGAACGCGAGGATGGCCACGTTTCTGAGATGGCGTGGAAAAGGAGCCGGGTGGGTTCACCGGAGACCGAGCTACGCGGCGCATTCGTGGGGGCCACCAGGGAGCGCGATCGACGTCGCCGTGGTACGTGCGTGGCATGTGCCACGGTAGGTGCACGGTAGCTACGCGGGACTTGGCGTGGCAAGTGCACGGTAGGTGCGTGGTACGTGGGTGGCAGGTGGGTGGCGGGTGCGTGGTAGGCACGTGTTACTTGCACGGTACGTGTGTGGTAGGCGAGTGGTACGTGCGTGGTAAGTGTGCGGTACGTACGCGGTAGGTGCGCGGTAAGTGCGTGTTTAAGCCAATTGCATGTCCTCCAGTGGGCTGATGGATGTATTTATTGTATTGATGAAGCGCGGTCAAAAGTCTCTCCATGCGCAAACAGCCGCTTGGCAGTTCCTCTCGCGGTGAGCTGTCCTGAGCCACCAGTGGACATTCCACCTCTTGCCGGGGCCGCTTCCTCTACGCAGTACTGAATTTATATCAACCCCGAGACAGCTGATGGTCTCAGTTGAGCCCTGATCAGAAGTTGAACTCACAAAGTTCTGATAGCGAGTTGAATCATCTATCACATGACCTCCAGGCCAGATGGGGAGTCAAAAAACAAAGATCCCCCGTAAAGCTTAACAGTATTCGGTGAGATAATGTTGCAAGCTGTACATGATTAACAAATCACCACTTGATCAGAAGCCATGGCAAATGTAGATAATTTAAACACACACAGTCTGTGTGACCACAGCCTGATTAACACGGAGCACACGGATGATTAAAGTAGGCGTGGCCAAAGATAAAGCCGTACGCTGATGCGACTTCACCTGCGTCTGTGTCTCTGTGTGTGTCTCTGTGTGTATCTGTGTGTGTATCTGTGCGTGTCTCTGTGCGTGTATCTGTGCATATCTCTGTGCGTATCTGTGTGCGTATCTGTGTGCGTCTCTGTGTGCGTCTCTGTGCGCGTCTCTGTGTGTGTATGTGTGTGTCTGTGTGTGTCTGTCTGGGGAGCGGTAGTGTAGCGGTTAGCGCACTGCGCTATGAACCTGGCGACCCGGGTTCGATTCCCGCTCACGGCGAACACCAGTGACGATTATCTGAACCGGTCCAGGGCCTCCCCTAGGTCTACTCAGCCTCAAATGAGTACCTGGTGTGATGTGTAAACATCGCCGCTAGGGAGACAAAGGCGGCCGGGCATGGTGTTGGCCACCCACCCCCTCGCGTGCTGGCCTTCATAGGTGCTACTTGCTATCAGCACTTGCCCCAGCAGTCTGTTAAGACTACACGGGAGGAGGGGGGGGTCTTTGTTGTACACGTGTGTATAAATCTCTCGCTTAGGCAGGGGCGGTTTCTTCATTAGGGCGATTGGGCGACGCACCACCAATGTCATTCAACCACAGAGTCACGCTAGCCGTCACTGTCAGCCTCTGGATATAGTCCAATCAGCGTCATGTCACGTTCTGTGGAGTACCGCCTCTTTTTGGGCGATTTCACTACGGCTGAGAATCGCCCCGAGTGGCCCCATAGACTTACATTCAAAGATGTTTTTTTTCGAACGGGGGCGCTGCAATGCATTCTCTATGGCTTCCGGGAGGGCATGCACTAACGTGCTTACGTCATCATACGTGCTAACGTCATCATACGTAAGCACGTTTCATCCAACAATATAATTTATCGCCACCTAGTGGAATCTTTAATAAAAATAAACTTGAGTGGTTTGTTTTAATAGTGAGTATATAAACAAACAAGATGTATTGTAAGAGTCACTTTATTTTTCATTAATATTAAAGAAGTGAAGTTGCCTTTACATGCTTAAGCTGTTAATTTATTCATTGCATGGGTGGACCTTATCCTTATCAATCATCCAGACATTTGCCCCCCGAGAGATTTTGCAGGAGCCGCCACTGCGCTTAGGTAGAACATCCAGTGACTGGACATCAGGTCATCTCAGTTCACAACAAGCCCAATGTGAGGCGACACCCCCCCAGACAAAGCCGCTCCGAGTCCCCAGGGCTCTGTGGAACGGCGCTGCCGCAAGAGAGGCAGGCATCACCATCAGCCACCATGGGCCACAGTCGCTCACACAAACGAACACTGCGCTGTTGTGCACACGTGCAACCGCATGAGGATACATCACTATACACCTACTCTAAGAAGATGTATTACGTATCACAGACAAGGATTTACATTTTATTTAGCAGTCAAGTGCAACTGCCCCTCAACAGCGCGCTATATCTATGCTGTGCATGCGCGAGATTGTATGCGTATCTGTGTGTAAGTAATCCCGTGCGTACAAGCCTGTGTACGAGATTCTATTCCTACAATAAGAACTTGAACATTGACAGGAGTCACAGGACAGTGCAATGGGTTGGTCTCTACCTTCGAGGAATAAAGCACCACTTTGAGATTGCTTATACCAACAATGTCAAACACAACACACATGTACATGTAAAATGTGCACACACACAGCCACTCGTTGCACAACATATATAACCAGAGCCATGCACAATGCACAGTCTAATATTTAAGACGACACGCTTACATAATATCCAAAGAAATTACACATAACAGGAGAACCACTCGCTTAGCCCGTTGCGGGGAGTGCTGTGAGCGAGACCTGATGAAGACCGGCATGGCGTGCCACACCAGAAACATACCCACCACCCGACTTTGCCTACCCAGTTCTGTATGCACACGCCACGTAAGTTACTCGGTTTAAGGCTGAGTTGACCAAAAGTGGGCACGTGGGCTGTAGCGTAGAGCACGGACCAATGTACCACCGCTACTCACATACACAGCATAAAGCCAAATACCCCCCTACCCTGTATACAACTGTAATGAGCGACTTCCGCAACACGTCGTGTAGAGAGAACTTATTTTATTTCTTACACGGGCACAACACAGGCCAACCTTATCCTTCTCACTCTGAGTACAACGCTTAGATATTAACGTCTCCACTGGCTACGCACACGGCCGATCACTCGACGTGGTCCCACCGCGGCCACGCTGCTGGTTGGCGGACCCGAGCCCCGGGTGGCCCGCTCGCCCTTATATCTCCTCAGGCGCGGCTAGGCCACGCCTCCGGCCACGCCTCCGGCCACGCCCTCTCGTGGAACCTTCGAGCAGGTTCCCGGAGCATCTCGGCCAACCCCGCCTCTTACCTTTGCCCCAGATACCTCTCCCTCTCTGATTGGATGTTGTCTTAGCGGTGCCCGTGCTTCCCTTTCCCAGCCAGCAGGTGTCATCATGTCATTACACAACCTTAACAGACTCTAACAGCAGTTAGCGAGCACCTATGGAAACCGGCACACAAGGGGGTGGGTAGCCAACACTGTGCCTGGCCACCTTTGTTTACACACCGCACCAGGTACTAATTTTAAGGCTGAGTCGACCTACGAAAGGCCCAGGACCGTTTCAGATATGTCACCGATTTCGGAAGTGAGTGAGTGAGAATCGAACTCAGTGCAGTGGTTAGCACAGTGCGCTAACCACTGCACTACTCTGGCCCAAATACACACACGCACATTCATAGACACACACACTAATACACATACATTCACACACAAACATTCAAACACACACTAATATACACACACAGTCATACACACACATTCATACACACATTCACACACACGCAGGGCTGTCTGGATTCCCTGGAACTGCGCGAACCGCCGCCGCCGCACACAGCCGCAGTCTCCCCCTCCCCTCGCTGGACATTGTCCAGCAGACGGGAACAGCGTGTTCTCTCCAAACGCGCTCCTTTGAAAGCAGCGCATAGCCCATTTAGCGCAAACCGCGCTCACGCACGTGCCTAGAACGGAGACGACGCACGCTTACACGCACGGGAAATGAACAGACGCGCCACTCGCTGCGCCAGCGACGAGCATTGTTTTAAACCACAATCAGCACTCAGACCGCAGTTGTTGATGTGTTTTTCAACACTGTTCAGGCATATTGTGAAATAAAATATGGTCAAAGTCATATCCCATTCTCGTGGAAGCGCCAGAGACAAAAAGCCAGTTGGCTTCCCGACTGGCAAATCCGAACTCGTAGCCGTTACGATTATTAGGAGTCAAACGCAGTGCTCCAACCATAGAACCTCCTAACAAGTACAGCGGGTTGGGATATCAGGAGCACATTTTTTGCGCTGCTACACTGGGATGCAAAGAAATGTTTTCTTTTTAAGACCCAGGGCAGACTAATATTTAACTTTAAAAGAATGTGGTCCTAACTTCAACCGATATTTGCTGGCGGAAAAATTAGTTGATGAAGCAGTATTTTTTTTTGCTGGGTGGGGGCGTACATTTGGGCAACTCGTGGAGAACCCAGGTGGGCAGGTGGCCGCGGTGAGAAAGCGTCACACAACTCGTGGCGCTAATGCCCTTCATTCATTCATTTATCCTGAGGACACTTCACCAAGTTTCACGGTTCCTTTATTTTCACGAGGGTTCTGATTTAATTTATTTTGCCATTTGCTCTTTGTGGGGTTTGTTGTTGTTGCTTGCGTGTTGGGATAAAAACCATGGAGTATCTGGAGGGATACCCACGACTGCTCACAGATACGATGTCAACCACGTTTCTGTACTACCTTCTCCCAATGGCCACCTCGTATCTCTGCAGACCGGCGTCCCATTCACCTTTGTAAGAGCCACCCAGGGGCCCCTTGCAAATGTGACTATATCCTGGTCTCTTGGTTGAACAAAATCCAACTTGATCATTCGTTCAAGATCTGTGAATATTGAGCTCCAAAATGTTGGAATTTCAAGCACATGCCAACCACACCTGGCACAAGCATTTCATGTGTGTTCGTGAAACAAGCGCAAAGCTTGAGCAAAATAATTACATCTTCATTTAAAGCTTTCGTGACTGCAGGAATTCATACTCTTGGGTCTTTGAGTCAAGTCACGTAAATAAAAAATAATAGATCACGACGTTTCGATCGCAAGACAAGCGATCGTCTTGAAGGCGATCTATGTGACTCGACCGAAAGACCCAACAGTACAAAATAATTAAGTTCGTCTCAATGAGAGCACAATTCCAAGAATTGATGCCCAACGAAAGTTCAGTTTAGACAAGCATAAAAACAGAAAGTGAAGTATTGTACTCATATGTCTTGGCGGTCTCGAGCCTTTGGTATGAATTCCATAGTTCTATCGCGAGGACCGGTCAATCCAAGATGACCACTGTTGACATCCCACAATATTAAGTCTCGCACATCGATGGTACTTCTAAATGCTGGAGGGATCCTCATGATGAGTCGGAGTTCCCTGTCGTAGTAATCACTTGAGCAGGCAAGGTCCTATGAACAGGATAACTCTCCTTGGTAAATGAAACCTCGCTTGACTCTGGCTAGAATTTGATTTCACAATCCCCCAACTGGGAGCTGTGCTGTTCTACTAATTGCTGCTGTGTTACTTAAGATGACTAAGCCATAATAACTTAATTGCATCCACAGACTCTGGCTATACTAAAATTACACTAATTTTAGTCAAGAGCAATAAGGTTATGGAACTTAATTTAAATGAGGCTGAAACTATTGACACCCGCCCAAACACAATCACTTGGATGCACACTTTCGGATACACAAAGACAGATCTCCCGTGTAGCCTGAACAAATTTCAGGGGGAAAGTGCTGTTAGCGAGCACCTATGAAGGCCGGGACGGCACACGGGAACACACAGACAAACACCGCACATGCACGCACACACGCACACACGCGCATGCACACTTATATAACACCAAGGCATTTTGGGTTATGTGCCAACATCCTTGCTCACCGTTTGCCATGACAGCGTCTGAATGCATGAATAATTTTTATGCTCAAGAAACAATTAAAATTAATTACTGGTATTTATTTTATCCCATACGCGTAGTCCCCAGCATCTCTCTCGACGTGTGGAAGCAGAGCATACACGCCAGCGGTCACGGACATACTTGGAGGCGATCGACAAGATGCCTGGTTGAATGACATTGGGACAAAAAGTGAAGTTTGGAGAAAAAAAAATTCCTACAATTTGCTACGGCGTGTGAGATTGACATCCGAGCACAGGGCTAAGCATTTTCACATTTCAAAATCACCTGCAACAACAGAAGAGCCACGTGCCCCATCGTGGCATGACCCAGACATGACTTTACAGGACTTTGGCAGATATCCTTGATAGGTTTATGTTATATAAGCTTTCGACTAAGCTCGTATTGTCTGTGCAGATGAGTGGTTTACCACGTGAATATTTGCAATCTATATTTAAGATTACAGTTAGGATCGCGTTGCTATGCTCATATGGAGCAGTGCTCCTCTCCATTGGTCACCCTGAGCCAGTGATAACATTTCCACATTCCTGTGACAGGGACCAGCCTATCCACAGGATGACATGGATCTCAACAGTCCTGGCTCGGTCCTTCGACATGTGAGCAAGAGTGCCCAAGCCGTCTCTCGCTGAACAACCGCATCGGAATCCACGTTCTAACACACGACTTACTTCCGCTGACCCACTCCAGGAGTGGGAACTACCCATGTTGAAGGAGGGCAAAAGTTCGATTGGAATATTTACATGTAGATAGAACTCCATCGAAAGCGGACTTCACACAGCAATCCAGCAGTCCGTTAGAATATATATCCCCCTTCTCCCAGGGACATTTATTTATTTGCTTGGTTGTTTTGCTTATTTGTTGGCAGCGTGGCAACGGGCAGTGTATATATATTATTTAGAAGGCAAAACGACTGAGCGCTTGAAAGGCACTCAGGTGCCACCTGTGCAAAGTTTTTGCTTTTCAAAGGGGGGAAAAAATCAAAGTGGGGGAGATCAATACTCTGCTTGGAGTTAGAACTTTCACTGCGGGGACTTCATCATAGGTCACGGCACAGATGGGCATCGTCAGGTCTCACAACATCAAAAAATGTCAAACTCGGTAAAGACAAAGTTTGTCGAGCGTCTCAAACAACGGGAATGTTTCGTACAAAGCGGACTTTGTTTAAATCAATTTACAATTAGACTGAAAGTCATGACGATAATGTACAGCGGCCTGTTGTCATTCCACTGCTGGATGAAGGCCTCCACATACCCCAGGCTTGGTTTAAACATCACTTGCTACTGATGTTAGCCGAGGCCTAAAATTGAACTCGGGTTGCCAGGTTCGCAGTACAGGGCGCCAACCACTGTGCTACTACTGTACTCCCAATGACGCGCTACCATCCCCATCATCTAAAACCGCAGTAAGTCGTAGCTTACGCGACACACACCGACATGTATATACAATTTAATGTCGTAAAACAGTTGGCCCTGCTCATACAAACACTGCACATTGCTCATCTCTGCATGGCAGGAGACCAATCTCGCTGCGGAGGCTAGGAAATATTAACTACCTCCGCTGGTATACAGGAGGTCTTGGGTTTGATCCCGATCCTGATGCCTCCTCTATGTTTAGAGTTTGCATTTTATTCCGTGGTCGCATGGATTTTTCTCTAGGTCCGCCCGTTTTTAAGTCCACGTTCAGAATGAACGTGGATTTAGAGTATTTGGCTGCTATACATTTCCACATCATGAGCCACTTCGTTGAGCTATCATTTGTGGCCAAGTCACTTCTGAAAAAGAGCTACATAGTCCAGTGGGCCTTACTTGGTAAAACAAAAAAGTTTTACTTCATCTCATGGCCATCGTTGACATCTCCCAATGTAATGGAACAAGCGGTGCTCACTTATGACAGTCAAGGAGGGACCGTGATGATGACGACGATCGCCGTTACAGCGACGACAATATTGATCCGCCCCGACCATCACTGGAATTTGCCCGTTATGAAGGACCTACTGCTCTCATAATAATAATACCCAATTGGCTATCCCAATCATTCCCCATTTAGACCGCAAGTGCTACTAACAAGCACTTATTATGATGCCAACAAAGCACATGAGGAGATGATGTGGAAAGCAGTACAGAATCAGAATCTTTATTTAGACTTGAGGAGAAATCCGATGAGCTATGAAGATCTTTTTTCACAGATGTCCAGTAGGGGCAGGTCGGAAAGTTACAACAACAAACAACAGTGCCGATGTTCGAACGAATCAGGCACTCAATGAAGGCCGAGTCGATCAAGCGAAAAGTCCAGGACGGATGCCACTGGCACCAATGTTGGGCCATGGCCCGGAATCCAATTCAGATCGTTTGGATCAGTAGCACAGTGTGCAAATCACGGAACCACCGCTTCCAAAATGTAACACAAAGACAAAACCCCACCGTATAGCCTTAGCAGACTGTTGGGGCAAGTGCTGTTCACGAGCACCTATGAAGGATAGAACGGTACACGAGGGGGTGGTTGGCCAGCACCACGCCCGGCCGCCTTTGTCTCCCGAGTGGCAAAGTTACCACATGGCACCAGGTACTGATTTGAGGCTGAGTCAACCAAGCAGAGGCCCAATACCAATTCAGATAATCGTCACTGGTGTTGGCCGTAAGTGGGAATCGAACTCAGGTCGCCGGGTTCGTAGCGCAGCGGAGCGCTTACCGCTACGCCACCGCTCCCCACACGTAACGCACGTACACAGACGTACCCACACACGTACACACACACACATACACACACACATACACACACACACACGTACACACACACACATACACACACACGTGGTGCTCTGCTCAAACGAGCACGGCACAGCGCTCATCTCCACGACTGCCTTGAGCCTGGATCTGAAATTCTACATTCCTATGGCAGGACAAACCCCTCCATAGACTGTACTAACAGAGGCACACACACGGTGTATAGTTCCAGCAGCCGTCGTAGCGCAACGAACGCGGATGAAATTCTGACATCGCTTTGTTCAGGCAGACATCACTTCGGCAAACGCCTCTGCTCTATCTTCAAGGCTCGGCCACTCTCAGCACGCGCCCCGATACCGGCGCGCAGAACACAGCGGGAGCTCTGGCGTCGCCAAAGCCGCAACTTGACCCCGGGACCCTGACTCGACCAAATCAATGACTCGAGCAGCGAGTGCCACGGAAGACGACGGAACAATACAAGATGCAAAGACTTAACAGGCTCACCTTGTGGACACAACTTCATGAGACATCAAAGCACACGTATCTTACTCGCCAGACATCTATGGTGAGGACTTCCAAGAGGTTTGGATAGAGCCCGGCTGTAGCAATAAAACTAGGAATGTGAAAACATAACTCCCTCTGCTCCCCACCCCGCCCCGTTGAGTTAACTAGTATCATCCAGGGTTACAATTTTATACAAAGTATTGATTCTTGTTTTTGTGTTGCTTGCACTGTCTCATTTGTGCTCTTTCATGCCTAAAGTATCTCTCTGCTTTTTACTATCCGTATCGTTTCTTTGTCTGTCCTGGCGTTTGTTGGTTGTCATTCTTATCTGTTCTACCAGTCTGGTCCCTACCGTCTGTCTTGTCTGAACTATTTTTTATTGTTCTCCCATGTCCACACTGTCATCTCATCGGTTTTATATCTCTCGTCTCATTAATTACAACCATTAGCCACAAAGGTAAATTAAATATTATTTGCTTCTTTCGGTTAAGTCACGTCTAAAGATAAAATAATAAATTAAATTAAATAATAGAATACGACGTTTCGATTGCAACACAAGCAATCATCATCAGGTATAATGAAATAGCGACATAAAATCTAACCAGAAAACTATAGACAGACATATTAGCAGACAGATATCACCAAGATACATAGCGGGAGCAACACAGGTAACAGAGAGGGGTGATCGTCTCTGTGGGGTGGCCTTAAATAGACAGAGGGGGGGGGCGGAGGCAGAGAGAAGGAAGGTGGGTTAGAGAAAAAATTTGCATATCAATGAGTGGTCAACAGACGTGGTGCTGCACGGCAAGTAAGCCTGAAAATCAGGAGGACACAACAAAAATTAAATAACCTAGTAAAATATCGAAATGTAATGTAATACAACATTAAATTTTATTTAATTTATTATTTTATCTTTAGACGTGACTTAACCGAAAGAACCAAATAATAATTCCTGCAGTCACGAAAGTTCTAAAATTAAGATTGTAAATTAAATAATAAACCTGCCATGAATCCTAATAAATCGATCCACACACACTCACACACACAAATTGATGCACACACCGTAGATGCAATATTCTATTTGAATCGCAGAAATCGTCACTTGCCAAATAAAAACACCTGTACGGCGCGGCGATGCGGCAGCGTGCTGTGGGCGCGGCGCTTAAAACATTCTCAGGCGGAGATGGGCCTGGGCCCCTCCAGCCAGTGCTTGGGCTCTGTGTGCCGTGGTGGGGTGGGCTAGCCACCCGCTCGCGCTGCCCTGCAGTGCCATCTCTCTGTTGTTGGCACTCCCCATCTCCTGCTGGACTAAAAACGAAACTATTATTATTTTACCAGGTAAGGCCCACTGAGCTGTATAGCTCTTTTTCAGAAGCGACCTCTTTCAGAAGAAACATGCAAACTCCAAATATACAGCAGGCGTCAGGATTGAGATCGAACCCACGACCTCCTGCATACTAGGCGAGGGAGTTAACATCTCGCCACCACGGTACCCCACTGACTCCAAACTCTGAGCAACGTGCAGCAAATCCAAGCACGGTCCCTCAACGTGAAACACGCGTGGCTTTGAATGGGGGTGGTGTTAGCGCTACGCTGCCCTACTAACCCAGGGACCTGAGTTCGCTTTCCGCTCACGGCCAACACGTGATGATGGGGTGGGCGGCCAGGCGTGGTGCTGGCCACCCATCCCCTTGTGTGCCATGCCGGCCTTCATAGGTGCTCGCTAACAGCACTTGCCCCACCTGTCTGGTTAAGGCTATACAGGGAATATTTGTATTTTTTTCAGTGTGCGGTCAGAGTGTGTGCTTGCTACAACTGCCCACGCTGAATTCATAAGCAAGTTACAGCCCTTTATCAATGCTTTGCTGAACGAGCTTCCGTGCAGTGTTGGTCATGGAGCTTGCTTGGCTATCAGAATTTATTGAGATATCACTCGCCACTCATTGAAGCCATAGGCGTGAATCAAACTCAGGTGACCGGGGTTTTGTAGTACATTTGTAGTGACTCAGCGCTGACTGCTGTACAGCAGCTGCAACTGCAGGTAGACATTTAGTGCACACGCCGTCGAGCATACACACGGTTTGCGTGCCGGCAGGGCGAAGGAACTGGGGCAAGGGTCACGGTAGACTTCGTGGGCAGGTCCCTGGAACCCTCTGGTGGGTTCGAGAAGGGAGGCGCGGCTAGGACGGAGCCAAGGGGAATAAAAGCAGCGGAGAGTGGGAGCTCCGGGCTGCCGGTTCTGGGAGTGGACTCGTCTCGTCGCCGCCGCCTTCGCCCGATCGTCGCGCGGCCGGAGAGTGGTTGGCTGTCCCGGTCGACGCCGTCGGTGCATCGCGGACGGGGTCGTGTCTGGGCCGGGTCGTACGGCAGCGTGGTCGTGAGAGAGAGGGGGGGGCCGGAGTTGGTGGCGGTCGAAACTAATAAAGGACGGTGCCCCCTGCGACGACAGGTAGTCGCCGACTTATGACGGTCCGACTTACGATATTTCGATCTTACGATGGCGATATGACAAAATTGTAAAATATTTTACATTTCGCGCAGCAGGCAAACGCAGCAGCGTACGAGGTACGATACTGTACATTGGGACGCTGCCGGGATGTACTGTACGCATCACCCGCCTTGTGTGGTGATGTCTCTCACTCTCACCAGCGGTCGACGGAGTAAATTTGTCACGGTGTTAGCGCGTGTATTTTTTTCTGTGTTTTTGTGTTTCAAAGCCCAATTTTAGTAAAAAAAGCATGTCTTCCAAACGCTTTATCATCGCCATCCTCCTCTTCCGACAACTAAATTAATGTGGCCATCAACAACCGAACATCGTTCAAGTATGCAGACGACGGACAGAATCTTGGTGAGTACAGTAGAATATGATTTGTTACGATACGTTCAATGCATGTATGATACATAGCTTTAGCAATTCCATTTTAGGGTTACCACGATACGATACATACGTTCAATGCATGTTAAAAGTTTTTATAGCAGAAAAAAACTTTCTATGAAATTGCAGTTCATATAGGTAGGCTAAGAATTTACCTTATTTTTTACTTGAAATTTTACTGTGCAATACAGTATTGTAATTAATGAATACATACAGTATATCGTTTATACAGTACGGTAAGGTAAATTGCTCTGTTTTGCTAAATTATCACCATTCTTTAAGACTCCTGGGTAGGCTAGGCCATTTTCGACTTACGATATTTTCGACTTACGATGGGGTCGTCTTAACGCATCTCCATCGTAAGTCGGGGACTACCTGTACTTCGTCTCCAACTGAGTGTGTGCGCTGCACGCCACCCGCACACACAAGCCTCGCAGAGGAAGAAGAGACCTACGACACTACACATTGTGCAACCGCTTGACCCCGATACCACGGCTACCACTTACAAAGCGTGTATTCTTTGCATGCTGTATGACTAACAATATTAATTATGCTTTTGTTGTCACTACTGCGAATGAAAATTATTTGCTGTTCATGTTGCAATAAATAATCATGTTTTGGAAAATATTAATTTAAATGTGATTTCAAAGGAGTCGTCTCAAAATAATTCCGTTATTATTCAATGGCTTTTTTTTTTATTAGGGAGTGGCACTTGCAGTCTCAGTAACGGTGAAATCAAAAGCAGGGCCCAGCACTGTTAATGTTTAGATCATTACGCAAATCGCTCCTCTTTTCTCTGTTTGCGGCAGCAGCACCACCAGCACTGCTGCGGAAGCGGTTGCTTCCGTGGATTTCTTTCCGCACGCCGGCCCCGACGACGTCCAATTCACTTCTCGCCTCGGTGCGGAACGCTCGGAGTTGGGGGGGGTTCGCTAGCACGCACAGCTGTCGACGACACCGCCTCCTCCCCGCGGGGGGGGGGGGAGACAGAAGGGGGGCGAGCTCAGGGGGGAAGGGCGGCGTGGATGCGGACCTTGGCCTTCCGTGGAGGTCAGCTGACCGCCGCAGACAAAAGCTGCTGTTTGCCACAAAAAACGTTACCGCGGTCGTGGCACATTGCCGTCAATAGGGGAATTGTTGCGTGCCGGCGTCACAACACTGGAGGAGCGGGTTGGGTTGCTCGCGGGGGTGAAGGCGGAGGAGGAGGCGGAGGAGGAGGCGGAGAGGCTAAAGGCTATCATTGTGGCCCTTGCATTCATCCCTTAGTTCCTTCATTCAATTCAGGCACGTCATCCATCATCCGAGGCCGCAACTGCAAAGCGGCGCGCGCATTTCCCAGGACCTCCGCTGGCAGTGGAGCCGGAGCGAGATATCAAGGCAACTGCCGACGGTTCGCGCAGCACGCTCGGCGTATAAATAGAAAGGCAAAGACGACGCTAACCCCGCAATGGCCATATCGAGACACGATTATTAAGCGCTGGGCAAACACTGCCCTAGGAATAGAAATGCGTTTAAGAAACTAACGGGGCACACCCCGCCGCCCGCCGTCTGATTACAAATGATTTTAAGAATATAACCAAACACAGCTTCGTAAATAGAAAGCCGCTAAAGAAACCATCTAAGCAATCCCTTAAATATAAAGGGAATTTAAATAATTAACTGACCACTACCATCATAAAAAACACATGAAAGTGAATCCATAACAATATTGTGAAATTTCGATTTAAAGCTTTCGTGACTGCAGGGATTCATCTTCTTGGTTCTTTCGGTAAAGTCACGTAGAATGGAAATAATAAAATAATTAAAATAAAACATAATAAAATAATTCAGACTCTGTCTTATCGACAGACCTGTTCTTCACCTGAGGACGGCTGCTTGCGTTGTGGCCGAAACGTCGTGAGAATTATTTTATTGTTTTATTTTTATTATTTTATTATTTCCATTCTACGTGACTTTACCGAAAGAACCAAGAAGATGAACATTGTGAAAGTAAAAAAAATTATTACCCCCCTTAGAAAGAGAAGGGAATAGAAAAACAAAATGTTGCATCCACTGGTACAAATCGAGAACACCCACTGCATGGTAGTATACAGTGGGAACACCGCAACAGAGGCAACCGCAGCCCCACTCGACTGGTGCTGCACAATGAACTTAAACAAAGAACTGTGACAAAAAACACCAAACAGACAACACTTACTGCAGTTTAACACGTAGGCTTTCGCGACCAATATTATTCATAATCAACGTTTTTGGGTTTAGATCGCGTTATTTATAAATGAGTCATAACCCTCCACCACCCGACACGGCCAAACAGTAAAAAAGTGGGCAATTGCCCGATGATGCTGGATGCAATTACCAGCGAAACGTCGTACTCAAATTGTAAATGTTGTGGTTTCACGCTTTAACACACCAGTGGGCTAAAGCAGTGAACTATTTGTCTTTTGTCAACGTGACACTTTTTTACTGATTGGCCGTGTCGGGTGGTGGAGAGTTACGACACATTTATAAATAACGCGATCTAAACCCAAAAACGTTGATTATGAATAACACTTACTGCGACAACAGCCTCGTCAAACGTGAGCAGATTGAAGACGCTCAGCAAGCCTTGCATGAGAGATGGGGTCAACGGCGACCCAATGCGAAGCAGGGGAGTGCGATCTGCCCAAGAGGGTAGTTCAGTGGCAGTCTCTGTAGAAGGCGGGCTAGTGGAGAGGGTGGTGCAGTCTCTATGGGAGGCAGAATAGCCACGTTGCTATTTGACGACAGTTCCAGTCCAGTTCAGCTTAGTTTAAAGTACCCTGTGAGCCAAGAAGCTGTTAAATCGGGTTTCATCAACAAACACCACCGCTTCTCTGGTAACAGTGCTGTTGCTATGCGAGGCAGAGTAGTTCAGTGGGAGTTTCCGTCACTGTGGGAGACAGGAGAGTACAACTGGTAGTGTAGTCCCCACTAGTGGACACCTGCAAAGTCCTAAACATCTGTGAAAAAGAGCTTTATAGCTCATCGGATTCCTCCAGTATCAATATTCTGTTTCTGGGAGGCAGTGTAGTGCTGGAGCACGACGGCCACGCCATCTCTATGGAAGGTGAAGATGAGCCTGGCGGTCCACTGCGAGTCACGAAGCACCCCCCACCCTGGACAACAAAGGTCCGCGATGCCCATTTACACGTTTACGTGCTCACGAGCGCCGTCGCGTTCACGTCAGCCGGGCGCCCGGGGCCACGAGCGCCGTCGCGTCGGGAGCCGGGGGCCGTGACGGCGGCGCCACCCGCCCGGCGGCGAGGGCGGCCACGCCGAGCTCGGCGAGGGCGGCCACGCCGAGCTCGGCGAGGGCGGCCACGCCGAGCTCGGAGTTCAACCGCTTCTGGCGCTCATGCCACACGTGCATGGAATTGTGCGTGTGCGAGAATCGATTATTCGCAATTTATTAAAATCACATAGAACGTATGCGCCAATGTCCCTTTGGGGAAGAAATGGTGATGAATACTAGAGAAATTATAGAAAATGTTTTGATTGTCAAAATTTTAATCATGACACAGAATTTTGCCTATTTATCAAATCACCTGGGGAGTGAATTTTTGTATATCTAGCTATAGAACTCATCGTCATCATCATTACCATCTCCACCAAAATAATTTGCACGAAAATGTTATAGCAGTGTTGCTGCAGAATGCTCCATTCACAATCAAAAGGCAGACTAGTTTTAAAAAACGTTAAGGACAGCATTCATCTGGGGTTGACGCAATAAGTACAACTGTGGCAATTCAGCAGCGGTTGTCTTCGAGAGAGGTTGGCGATAGGAACGTGGAATTTTCATCACTGGTTCAGATAATCTGATGGAGATAATTGGCACCTCAATCCTAATTTAAATATATCTTTTTTTCTTGTAGAAATTAACAACTTCAATATCTCAATACAATAAGAATACGAAGCATTCTCAGCAAAGAGGCCCCTTTAGAAAAAAACAGGAATGCAGAGCTTATAAACACACAAAGTAAGTTTAAAGCACAGCATGAGGGTGCAGTTAGCCTTTACAGACTCGGTGGGAAAGTGCTGCTCAGGAAGCTGCCACCGAGGTTGCAATGGCTCACGGGGGGGGGGGGGGGGCAGCGTAGGAGAGCAACGCGTACACCTGCGCCGCCTTTGTATCCCCCACTGCCAGTGCTGACCACGGAAGGCACCCAACTTAAACCTACAAGAGGCCTAATTATCAATTGCCACGGACGCCGCGCACGTTTGCGAGTGCGTTCAAGCCTACGGGGGGGGGCCGCACGTTCGACGTCGGTGTCAATGCGCAAGCTGCAGCGCGCGACCTTCCGGCGCGTGACCTTCCGGCACGCAAGTTTGGCGAGCGCGAGCGTCTAAGCGTGCTCAGGTTTAAGCACGCAGGATTTATGTAATTTATTTTGAGCGCACATATTTTAGCTTACGGGGGTTTCTGGCAAACGTTTATTTTTTTAGTGCTCGGAGCGAAGCGCTTTTTGCTTCAGGGTTGTGCGTGTGCGCCGAGGGTTGTGCGTGTGCGCCGAGGGTTGTGCGTGTGCGCCGAGTGTCGCACGGATGTCGGCCGCGGCAGTGTTTCCCCCGCCCGGATGCACGTGCCAGGAGCGGCGGCCCCGCCGGTGGAATTTCCTGGACCGTTTTGGCACGAGCGGCGGCCATCCGGCGCCCTCCTGCACGACGGTACGTGCCAGCATCAACAACAAAAACACACTGAACGCTTCGTTTCAATTAAACTAACAACTCCTAAACTTTGCATTTTACCAGGCAAGGCCCACTGAGCTCTCTTTCAGAAGCGACCTGGCCACAAATGACATTTAGACAATTCTCCGCTTGAAAGGGAGATCTCGTGAAAATAGGCGGGTGTGGGGTGAAGCGTGAAAAGACAATAGAGAAGTAACTATAAGCGATTTTTTTTATGTATTTGACCAGGTAAGGCCCACTGAGCTATACTGTGATTTTTCAGAAGCGACCTGGCTACAAATGTGGAGGGAAAACCGGAGGACCCGGAGAAAAATCCACGCGACCACGGCGAGAGAGACATGCAAACTCCAATTATGCAGGCGTTAGGATTGGGATTGAACCTTCGACCTCCTGTATACCAGGCGAGGGAGTTAACATCTCCTAGCCACAGTGGCACCCTAATTAACGCGCGCCATGGCCCGCACAAGCGCGCACGGTGCCATACGTGGCACGGTCGTTATTTAAGGTGGTCTGATTGCCTCGTGGTCTGCGTGCCGAGCCAGCCCAGTGTCCAAGATGTGAATAACGCGCACGGTCATTTCTGCAAGACATTTGCTTTAAAACAAGCAAATATTTAAAAGGTCTTGTGATGTCATTTAAATTGCCTTAAATTCCAGTTTTGGTTATTACGACAACAAATAATGGTAAACTCTTGTAAAATGTAATTGCTTCATTAACTGCAACATTCAAAAACACCAAGTTGATGCAAAATGCACTTAATTAACCACGAGGCTATCCAGTCAATGCAAAATAAAAAAATTACAACATTAATGTAAAGACAAAAATTTTACACCGATGAAAGTACGGAGGTGTGATTGTCCTACACACTGCTTGCTCACTGTTATATAGAAATGTAACGTCGGCAAAAGCAGCTCAGGGCAATTTCTCAACCTCCCCGTCGGAGTGAATTCTCGACCTCCCCGTGGGAGTGAATTCTCAACCTTCCCGTGGGAGTGAGTTCTCAACCTCCCCGTGGGAGTGAATTCTCAACCTCCCCGTGAGAGTGAATTCTCAACCTCCCCGGGGGAGTGAATTCTCAACCTCCCCGTGGGAGTGAATTCTCAACCTCCCCGTGGGAGTGAATTCTCAACCTCCCCGTGGGAGTGAATTCTCAACCTCCCCGTGGGAGTGAATTCTCAACCTCCCCGTGGGAGTGAATTCTCAACCTCCCCGTGGGAGTGAATTCTCAACCTCCCCGTGGGAGTGAATTCTCAACCTCCCCGTGAGAGTGAATTCTCAACCTCCCCGTGGGAGTGAATTCTCAACCTCCCCGTGGGAGTGAATTCTCAACCTCCCCGTGGGAGTGAGTTCTCAACCTCCCCGTGGGAGTGAGTTCTCAACCTCCCCGTGGGAGTGAATTCTCAACCTCCCCGTGGGAGTGAATTCTCAACCTCCCCGTGGGAGTGAATTCTCAACCTCCCCGTGGGAGTGAGTTCTCAACCTCCCCGTGGGAGTGAATTCTCAACCTCCCCGTGGGAGTGAATTCTCAACCTCCCCGTGGGAGTGAGTTCTCAACCTCCCCGTCGGAGTGAATTCTCGACCTCCCCGTGGGAGTGAATTCTCAACCTCCCCGTGGGAGTGAGTTCTCAACCTCCCCGTGGGAGTGAGTTCTCAACCTCCCCGTGGGAGTGAATTCTCAACCTCCCCGTGGGAGTGAATTCTCAACCTCCCCGTGGGAGTGAATTCTCAACCTCCCCGTGGGAGTGAATTCTCAACCTCCCCGTGGGAGTGAATTCTCAACCTCCCCGTGGGAGTGAATTCTCAACCTCCCCGTGAGAGTGAATTCTCAACCTCCCCGTGGGAGTGAATTCGCAACCTCCCCGTGGGAGTGAGTTCTCAACCTCCCCGTGGGATTGAATTCTCAACCTCCCCGTGAGAGTGAATTCTCAACCTCCCCGTGGGAGTGAATTCTCAACCTCCCCGTGAGAGTGAATTCTCAACCTCCCCGTGGGAGTGAATTCTCAACCTCCCCGTGGGAGTGAATTCTCAACCTCCCCGTGGGAGTGAATTCTCAACCTCCCCGTGGGAGTGAGTTCTCAACCTCCCCGTGGGAGTGAATTCTCAACCTCCCCGTGGGAGTGAGTTCTCAACCTCCCCGTGGGATTGAATTCTCAACCTCCCCTTGGGAGTGAGTTCTCAACCTCCCCGTGGGATTGAATTCTCAACCTCCCCGTGGGAGTGAATTCTCAACCTCCCCTTGGGAGTGAGTTCTCAACCTCCCCGTGGGATTGAATTCTCAACCTCCACGTGGGAGTGAATTCTCAACCTCCCCTTGGGAGTGAGTTCTCAACCTCCCCGTGGGATTGAATTCTCAACCTCCCCGTGGGAGTGAGTTCTCAACCTCCCCGTGGGAGTGAATCCTCAACCTCCCCGTAGGAGTGAGTTCTCAACCTCCCCGTGGGAGTGAATTCTCAACCTCCCAGTGGGAGTGAATTATCAACCTCCCCGTGGGAGTGAATTCTCAACCTCCCCGTGGGAGTGAACTCTCAACCTCCCCGTGGGAGTGAATTCTCAACCTCCCCGTGAGTGAATTCTCAACTTCCCCGTGGGAGTGAATTCTCAACCTCCCCGTGGGAGTGAATTCTCAACCTCCCCGGGGGAGTGAACTCTCAACCTCCCCGGGGGAGTGAATTCTCAACCTCCCCGTGGGAGTGAATTCTCAACCTCCCCGTGGGAGTGAATTCTCAACCTCCCCGTGGGAGTGAATTCTCAACCTCCCCGTGGGAGTGAATCCTCAACCTCCCAGTGGGAGTGAATCCTCAACCTCCCCGTGGGAGTGAATCCTCAACCTCCCCGTGGGAGTGAGTTCTCAACCTCCCCGTGGGAGTGAATTCTCAACCTCCCCGTGGGAGTGAATTCTCAACCTCCCCGTGGGAGTGAATTCTCAACCTCCCCGTGGGAGTGAATTCTCAACCTCCCCGTGGGAGTGAATCCTCAACCTCCCCGTGGGAGTGAATCCTCAACCTCCCCGTGGGAGTGAGTTCTCAACCTCCCCGTGGGAGTGAATCCTCAACCTCCCCGTGGGAGTGAATTCTCAACCTCCGTGGGAGTGAATTCTCAACCTCCCGGTGGGAGTGAACTCTCAACCTCCCCGTGGGAGTGAATTCTCAACCTCCCCGTGGGAGTGAGTTCTCAACCTCCCCGTAGGAGTGAATTCTCAACCTCCCCGTGGGAGTGAATTCTCAACCTCCCCGTGGGAGTGAATCCTCAACCTCCCCGTGGGAGTGAACTCTCAACCTCCCCGTGGGAGTGAATCCTCAACCTCCCCGTGGGAGTGAATTCTCAACCTCCGTGGGAGTGAATTCTCAACCTCCCGGTGGGAGTGAACTCTCAACCTCCCCGTGGGAGTGAATTCTCAACCTCCCCGTGGGAGTGAATTCTCAACCTCCCCGTGGGAGTGAATCCTCAACCTCCCAGTGGGAGTGAATCCTCAACCTCCCCGTGGGAGTGAATTCTCAACCTCCCCGTGGGAGTGAGTTCTCAACCTCCCCGTGGGAGTGAATTCTCAACCTCCCCGTGGGAGTGAATTCTCAACCTCCCCGTGGGAGTGAATTCTCAACCTCCCCGTGGGAGTGAATTCTCAACCTCCCCGTGGGAGTGAATCCTCAACCTCCCCGTGGGAGTGAATCCTCAACCTCCCCGTGGGAGTGAATTCTCAACCTCCGTGGGAGTGAATTCTCAACCTCCCGGTGGGAGTGAACTCTCAACCTCCCCGTGGGATTGAATTCTCAACCTCCCCGTGGGAGTGAATTCTCAACCTCCCCGTGGGAGTGAATTCTCAACCTCCCAGTGGGAGTGAATTCTCAACCTCCGTGGGAGTGAATTCTCAACCTCCGTGGGAGTGAATTCTCAACCTCCCGGTGGGAGTGAACTCTCAACCTCCCCGTGGGAGTGAATTCTCAACCTCCGTGGGAGTGAATTCTCAACCTCCCGGTGGGAGTGAACTCTCAACCTCCCCGTGGGAGTGAATTCTCAACCTCCCCGTGGGAGTGAATCCTCAACCTCCCCGTGGGAGTGAATTCTCAACCTCCGTGGGAGTGAATTCTCAACCTCCCGGTGGGAGTGAACTCTCAACCTCCCCGTGGGAGTGAATTCTCAACCTCCCCGTGGGAGTGAGTTCTCAACCTCCACGTGGGAGTGAATTCTCAACCTCCCCGTGGGAGTGAATTCTCAACCTCCCCGTGGGAGTGAGTTCTCAACCTCCCCGTGGGAGTGAATTCTCAACCTCCCCGTGGGAGTGAATCCTCAACCTCCCCGTGGGAGTGAACTCTCAACCTCCCCGTGGGAGTGAATTCTCAACCTCCCCGTGGGAGTGAATTCTCAACCTCCCTGTGGGAGTGAATTCTCAACCTCCCTGTGGGAGTGAATTCTCAACCTCCCCGTGGGAGTGAATTCTCAACCTCCCCGTGGGAGTGAATTCTCAACCTCCCCGTGGGAGTGAATTCTCAACCTCCCTGTGGGAGTGAATTCTCAACCTCCCTGTGGAAGTGAACTCTCAAACTCCCCGTGGGAGTGAATTCTCAACCTCCCCGTGAGTGAATCCTCAACCTCCCCGTGGGAGTGAATTCTCAACCTCCCCTTGGGAGTGAATTCTCAACCTCCCCGTGGGAGTGAACTCTCAACCTCCCCGTGGGAGTGAATTCTCAACCTCCCCGTGGGAGTGAGTTCTCAACCTCCCCGTGGGATTGAATTCTCAACCTCCCCTTAGGAGTGAGTTCTCAACCTCCCCGTGGGATTGAATTCTCAACCTCCCCGTGGGAGTGAAGTCTCAACCTCCCCGTGGGAGTGAATTCTCAACCTCCCCTTGGGAGTGAGTTCTCAACCTCCCCGTGGGATTGAATTCTCAACCTCCCCGTGGGAGTGAATTCTCAACCTCCCCGTGGGAGTGAATTCTCAACCTCCCCTTGGGAGTGAGTTCTCAACCTCCCCGTGGGATTGAATTCTCAACCTCCCCGTGGGAGTGAGTTCTCAACCTCCCCGTGGGAGTGAATCCTCAACCTCCCCGTAGGAGTGAGTTCTCAACCTCCCCGTGGGAGTGAATTCTCAACCTCCCAGTGGGAGTGAATTATCAACCTCCCCGTGGGAGTGAATTCTCAACCTCCCCGTGGGAGTGAACTCTCAACCTCCCCGTGGGAGTGAATTCTCAACCTCCCCGTGAGTGAATTCTCAACTTCCCCGTGGGAGTGAATTCTCAACCTCCCCGTGGGAGTGAATTCTCAACCTCCCCGGGGGAGTGAACTCTCAACCTCCCCGGGGGAGTGAATTCTCAACCTCCCCGTGGGAGTGAATTCTCAACCTCCCCGTGGGAGTGAATTCTCAACCTCCCCGTGGGTGTGAATCCTCAACCTCCCCGTGGGAGTGAATCCTCAACCTCCCCGTGGGAGTGAATTCTCAACCTCCCCGTGGGAGTGAGTTCTCAACCTCCCCGTGGGAGTGAATTCTCAACCTCCCCGTGGGAGTGAATTCTCAACCTCCCCGTGGGAGTGAATCCTCAACCTCCCCGTGGGAGTGAATTCTCAACCTCCCCGTGGGAGTGAATCCTCAACCTCCCCGTGGGAGTGAATTCTCAACCTCCCCGTGGGAGTGAATCCTCAACCTCCCCGTGGGAGTGAATCCTCAACCTCCCCGTGGGAGTGAGTTCTCAACCTCCCCGTGGGAGTGAGTTCTCAACCTCCCCGTGGGAGTGAATTCTCAACCTCCGTGGGAGTGAATTCTCAACCTCCCCGTGGGAGTGAGTTCTCAACCTCCACGTGGGAGTGAATTCTCAACCTCCCCGTGGGAGTGAATCCTCAATCTCCCCGTGGGAGTGAGTTCTCAACCTCGCCGTGGGAGTGAATCCTCAACCTCCGTGTGGGAGTGAATTCTCAACCTCCGTGGGAGTGAATTCTCAACCTCCCGGTGGGAGTGAACTCTCAACCTTCCCGTGGGAGTGAATTCTCAACCTCCCCGTGGGAGTGAGTTCTCAACCTCCACGTGGGAGTGAATTCTCAACCTCCCCGTGGGAGTGAATTCTCAACCTCCCCGTGGGAGTGAGTTCTCAACCTCCCCGTGGGAGTGAATTCTCAACCTCCCCGTGGGAGTGAATCCTCAACCTCCCCGTGGGAGTGAACTCTCAACCTCCCCGTGGCAGTGAGTTCTCAACCTCCCCGTGGGAGTGAATTCTCAACCTCCCCGTGGGAGTGAATTCTCAACCTCCCTGTGGGAGTGAATTCTCAACCTCCCTGTGGAAGTGAACTCTCAAACTCCCCGTGGGAGTGAATTCTCAACCTCCCCGTGAGTGAATTCTAAACCTCCCCGTGGGAGTGAATTCTCAACCTCCCTGTGGGAGTGAATCCTCAACCTCCCTGTTAGAAACAAAGCGGTCTGACACAGGACAACCTATCCATGTGCACGGCCGCGTGGATGAGTTGTCCTGTATCAGACCGGTTGCGTGAATCCGCGTGTAGCAGACCGTGTAAACGATGGCAGGAACCTCCATGGTGCCGAGTAGATTCTCTCTTAGCAAGTTGCGGCCAGATGGCCCCTGACGGCCATTATATTTTTAGTCCGGAAAAAAAACGTGGAAGGTTTAATTTGCCAAATAAAATAACCGAATTTAGAAACACACTGCTGGGAAAACCGGACACACCCTTCACATGAGACTACAGCTTAGAATTATGTAAAGTGTCACGACTGGCTACTGCGTACCGTAGGTGTACATCCGCAGTGCTGCCGTTTGGGGCTGTTACGTGGGTTAGCCACGGTTTTGGTCATATCTTGTCAGGAAGCCGCTCAAGCTGCTGCCAGTAGAATCCACGCAGAAGGAAGTTTTACTCGGGCTCTATGAATCCAGTTGGGTAACAATGTGGATCCAGCATTTAGACTTGCAATAGGAAGTTCACATCCCAAATGTGGACCCGCTTCGGGAGCGATGAAGTGAGCAGTGCTTTGGCTGGCCTATTGAGATTGGCCTTCTGTCAAAGACAAATGTTTAATTTACCCAAGTGGCTCGGGAGCGCCGGTGGCGATGAGCACCACCGCAGGCTCGTTTGAGCGGTGAGACACTTTTGGCCTTGTCAATATCAAAGGTATCGATTTGCAAACGGATGCAAAGCAACGATGACAAAAGCACGCGGGAGACGTGATTCCAGTCTTATCCAAAAAACGCCACCACCACTGGACGTGTTTTACCGTTCGGCTCAGTACCTGCAGGGACAGCTCACAACAACGGTAGTGGTGCGGTTTCAGGGCTGCTACAAGGGCCATTTCAATACTCTACCATTGTTTAGATTATCTTTCGTTTTGCATTGTCCTCCACCTGGCGCCGTCGTTCAAACTCTCGATCAGCCGCTAGTGCTCATCTACGTTGGCAGTCCTGAGCCAGAGGGACAAAAACAGTGCCCACATTACGCCGGCGGGGGCTCAGTCTCTCCATAGGACGACCACTAGCGACGTTCCGCAAAGCGGTTACTCGCTTTTATCGACCCCGGAGAGATGATGGGGCCCGAGACGATCCCTGACCGAGATTGAAACTTGCATCCTTCCAACGATGAGTCAAGAGCTCCAACCTCAGTGCCAAATCAGTCAAGTATTTTAATTTCCTTTTCCAAGGGCTCCATTAATGATATAAGCTTCTCTCAAGCTTAAATCATTAAATAAAGGTTCCAATAAACCGCTGCGAGGGGGTGAAACAAAACACACCTTGGCGTAGGATCAGTGCATATCCAACAAAGTGTGGCACAAACTACGGGGTGAAAAAAACCCCGAAAAGTAAACAAAGGAGGAAGGGCAGCTGGCTGGCTGGCTGCGTGAAGCAGACGCGGCCAAATTGTACATGGGGAAGAGGTGAAACTGTAGCTCCCCTCACAGGTGAACAGCAAAGAAGAGGTGAACAACACAGAACAGGTGAACACAAAACAGGTGAACAGCACAGAACAGGTGAACAACACAGAACAGGTGAACACAAAACAGGTGAACAGCACAGAACAGGTGAACAACACAGAACAGGTGAACAACACAGAACAGGTGAACAGCACAGAACAGGTGAACAACACAGAACAGGTGAACACAAAACAGGTGAACAGCACAGAACAGGTGAACAACACAGAACAGGTGAACACAGAACAGGTGCGAGCACTTGAGGGCTCCTCAGCCCCGAGGCCACAGACGCACTCCACTCACACTCCACTCACATTCCACTCACACTCACAGTGTCACACTCCACTCACACTCCACTCACACTCACAGTGTCACACTCCACTCACACTCCACTCACACTCCACTCACACTCCCACTCCACTCACACTCCACTCAGTGTCACACTCCACTCACACTCCACTCAGTGTCACACTCCACTCACACTCCACTCAGTGTCACACTCCACTCACACTCCACTTACACTCACACTCCACTCACACTCCACTCACACTCCACTCAGTGTCACACTCCACTCACACTCCACTCAGTGTCACACTCCACTCACACTCACACTCCACTCAGTCTCACACTCCACTCACACTCCACTCAGTCTCACACTCCACTCACACTCCATTCACACTCCACTGAGTCTCACACTCCACTCACACTCCACTCACACTCCACTCAGTCTCACACTCCACTCACACTCCACTCAAACTCCACTCAGTCTCACACTCCACTCACACTCCACTCAGCCTCACACTCCACTCACACTCCACTCACACTCCACTCAGTCTCACACTCCACTCAAACTCCACTCAGTCTCACACTCCACTCACATTCCACTCACACTCACACTCCACTCAGCCTCACACTCCACTCACACTCCCCTCAGTCTCACACTCCACTCACACTCCACTCACACTCCCCTCAGTCTCACACTCCACTCACACTCCACTCACACTCCCCTCAGTCTCACACTCCACTCACACTCCACTCAGTCTCACACTCCACTCACACTCCACTCACACTCCACTCACACTCCACTCAGTCTCACACTCCACTCACACTCCACTCACACTCCACTCACACTCCACTCACACTCCACTCACACTCCACTCAGTCTCACACTCCACTCACACTCCACTCAAGTCTCACACTCCACTCACCCTCCACAGATCGAGCCAGCGACTGCGCCCGCGGGCCTAGTCACGTGGCACGGGGACGCGGGCGCGAGGAAGGAGGCCGAGTTGGCAGTCTGCGGGCGAGGCAGTCCCCACCCCACAGCCCCCACCCCCACAGCCCCCCACCCCACAGCCCCCACCCCACAGCCCCCACCCCCACCCCACAGCCCCAACCCCAGCCCCCACCCCACAGCCTCCACCCCACAGCCCACTCCGCCCCCCGCCGCACGCGTCCTTGAAACCTCGTCTGGGGGAAATAACCCGCGTCTGTGCGCTCCCCCACCCACCCACCTCCACGTACACATCCTCAGACACACGCACAACCTCTCTCTCTCACACACACAGATGCCCCATATATAGCCGACATAAGCTGTTGCGGGACGTGCTGTTTCCGAGCACCTGCAAAGGCTGGCATGGCCCAAAAGGCCAAGAGCTGTGCTCGGCCACCTTTGTCTCCCCAGTGCTGATGTTTACACACTGCCACAGATACACATTTAACCAAAAGGACCGGTTCAGATAGTCATCCCTGGCTTGGAGTTCGAACTTGGGCCGTGCGATTCGTAGCGCAGTACGATAACCACTACGCTACCACACTCCACACGCATGAATACGAACCCTCACAACACACCACAAAACCAACCTGTTTAGACTGCTAGGAGAGGGTCGGTGGCCGGCACCACGCCCGATCGCCTTTGTCTTCCCATTGGCGATATTTACACACCGCACCAGGTACTCACTTAAGGCTGAGTCGACATAGGGGAGGGCTAGCACCGGTTCAGATCATCGTGAGCGATGTTGGCCGTCAGAATCGAACTTGGGTTGCCGGGTCCGTAGCGCAACGCGCTAATCACTCCGCCACGGCTTTCAACCTCTTACGTGCGTGCGCACACACACACAGCCACACTTACACACACACACAGCCACACACACACACACACAGCCACACTCACACACACACACAGCCACACTTACACACACACAGCCACACTTACACACAGCCACACTTACACACACACACACTTACACACACACAGCCACACATACACACACAAAGCCACACTTACACACACACAGCCACACTTACACACACACAGCCACACTTACACACACACAGCCACACTTACACACACACAGCCACACTTACACACACACAGCCACACTTACACACACACAGCCACACTTACACACACACAGCCACACTTACACACACACAGCCACACTTACACACACACACAGCCACACTTACACACACACACAGCCACACTTACACACACACAGCCACACTTACACACACACAGCCACACTTACACACACACAGCCACACTTACACACACACAGCCACACTTACACACACACAGCCACACTTACACACACAGCCACACTTACACACACACACAGCTACACTTACACACACACACAGCCACACTTACACACACACACACAGCCACACTTACACACACACACACAGCCACACTTACACACACACAGCCACACTTACACACACACACAGCCACATTTACAACACACACAGCCACACATACATACAAAGCCACACTTACACACACACAGCCAAACTTACACACACACACAGCCACACTTACACACAGCCACACTTACACACACACACACACAGCCACACTTACACACACACACAGCCACACTTACACACACACAGCCACACTTACACACACAGCCACAAAAATAAAGACAAAGATCCCCCATATAGCCTTAACAGACTGTAGGGGCAAGTGCTGTTAGCGAGCACCTATGAAGGCCGGAACGGTACACGAGGGGGTGGGTGGCCAGCACCACGCCCGACCGCCTTTGTCTCCCTAGTGGCAATGTTTACACACCGCACCAGGTACTCATTTGAGGCTGAGTCAACCTAGGGGAGGCACGGGACCGGTTCAGATAATCGTCACTGGTGTTGGCCATGAGCGGGAATCGAACCCGTGTTGCCGGGTTCATAGCGCAGCGCGCTAACCGCTACACTACCGCTCCCCATACACACAGCCAAACTTACACACACACAGCCACACTTACACACACACATACACACACACAATCACACTTACAACACCCACCCCACACAATCACGCTCCTCCCCCCTCTCTGTCTCGCCAGCAAAGAGCCCGGAAGCACATCATCACCCACCCACAAGAAGCGGCATTTCCTCCACCCCCACAACGGACTCACAACGAAAGCATTCAGCAGCTGGGATGGCCTCGTGGTGAGTAGATATAGGCTGCTCCTGCAACCATTGTATACAATAACTGTGATGCTTTCAACATTACGGAAGCGCTATTCGCATTGCACCTGTTGCATAAAAGCAGCACCAATGCAGAAGTGGTGGCACGAACTTCTGAGACTGCGATGCTTCGGGATGACTTGTATTGGGAGGTATCGGCCCAATCCAGTAATAATACCTCGACACACTGAAGTCGACGTGTTCCTGGAGCTTCGTCTGTCTTTCAAAACCTCGTACACTTAACAACTTATAACATTAGATGCATTCCCAGACTTCGTAACTTACCATTTCATACTATAAACACTCCATTCATATTGTAAACTAAGACTATTTATATTAAAATAATATTATATTTTAAATTGTATAGTATTACAATGAAAAAATAATTTAAATACAATAAAGTGTACTGCACTGTCAAATTTGCACACTAAACTACAAACGATATAAACTATTTTACCAGGACAGGCCCACTGAGCTATGCAGCTCTTTTTCAGATGCGTCCTGGCCACAAATGATAGCTCAACAAAGTGGCTTATCATGTCGAAATTTATAGCAGTCAAATACTCGAAACGCATGTCGATTTTAAATGTGGGGGGAAAAACTGAAGGAACTTGAGAAAAATGCACGCGAACAGGGTGAGAACGGCTGTAGATTTGGAGTTTCCATGTTCTCCCTGTGGTGGTGTGGATTTTTCTCCGGGTCATCCGGTTTTTCCCTCCACATTTAGAAACATGCGCTTAAAGAATTTGGCTGCTATAAATTTCCACGCAATAAGCCACGTAGGTGAGCGATCATTTGTGGCCAGGTCACTCCTGTTAAAAAGCTGTATAGCCCAGTGGGCCTTAGCTGGTAAAATACAAAATAGTTGAGCTCATAGTTGTTGGCAGTCATGGGTCAGCAGTAGGAATTTCACGTGCTGATGACAAAGACCAGTCAGTCTCTGCATAAGATGACCACTCTTACACTTCCTTTCTGCCTACATTGAAAAAACATTTTGCCAAATAGAGTCGCCCTTCATTATTGTGACATCATGACTAAAGAATAGTGATCTTGAAGTGATGCTAATCCAATGGACGATAGGGGGTGACTGAACTAATGTATTATTACTTAAAGCGACACCAATATTAGCGCAATACCTGCTATAATTATCGGTGTCCCGTCGCTAAATATAAACATCAATCGGTGTCGAGATGGCCTCTATCACTCAGTACGATAGTTCTTACGAAATCGCACGTACGATTATTTTCCTACAGCCAGTTATGCATTCATTCTGAAATTGACCAAAGCATGCCTTGGTGGCTAAGCTGACAATAAATAACTTGTAACCTAATTTGCAGGCGTAGGAGAATGTTTTTTTGTTGAATACCAAATATTTTAATTACAAAAAAACGTGTTCCTTGTAAAGTAAGGTTTCTTCGGTTTCCCATCAAAAACACATGAATTTCAATTCTCCTAATCTCGTACAATGAAGTTAAATCAAATGCTCAAAAGCATAATAATGGTTGGTCAATGAATATAGAAGAGATCACACAATTGCACACACAAAGGCAAGGCAAAATGTGAATAGCACACACAACACAATTAGCACACCCAAGAGACCAAGAGACAGACAGGTGACGCATCACAGAGAAATCTCTTTTTAGCCTTTTAGCGGGTACCAATGAAGGCTGATATGGCACACAAGTGGGTGACGGAGCCAGTACCTTGCCCGTCTACCTTCGTCTCTCCCGGGCTGATTGACCCGACGATTTGTTTTATTTAGCAAAAGCTGCTGAGCCACGGCGGCCAGTGGCCACTGCCGCGAGGTTTGCACCCGGGCCGCCACAGGGCACTGAAACACTGCGCCACCGACCCCAAACACAATGGTGGACACTTTTAGTCTTGGATACTGTAGAGTTACACGAAACAAAGATCCCCGTATAGCCTTAACAGACTGTTGGAGCAAGTGCTATTAGCGAGCACCTATGAAGGTCGGAACGGCATCACGAAGGGGTGGGTGGCAAGCACCACGCCCGGCCGCCTTTGTCTCCCCAGTGGCGATGTTTTTTACGCACCGCACCAGGTACTTGAGGCCGAGTCGACCTAGAGGAGGAGGCCCAGGACCATTTCAAGCAATCGTCACCGACGGTGTTGGCCGTGAGCGGGAATCGAACCCAGGTCTCTGCCGGGTTTCATAGCACGGCGTGCTAAAACCGCTACGCCGCCGCCCACAAACCAAGGCGAGACGACGCGCAACAGCACGCAGCAGCAGCAGCAGCAGCAACAGCAGCTTGCCACGACGGGGCCAGCGCCACGCTCTCTCCTCGCCAGCGCTGCCACGTGCGGCGCGCCGCTGGCGTCTGCGTGCCACTCCTCGCTACAAGACGGCGGCGGCACTTGTCTGGCACGGGTGACATGTCGCACAAGCGTGCGACTACGAGCGCAGGCGTGGCCTGGTTGGCCGGCGCTGTCGTCACGCGTCCGCAGCACGTGCGCTCGCACGGGGCCCCCCGCTTGTTTCGGGGGTCCTCAAGAACGTCTCCCTCTCTCTGCGTCTCTCGGCGAGTCTCTCCATGCGTATCGCTCCAGGAGTACCGATGCGTCGTCCTGTCTCTCTGTGCTTGTGTTTCCCTCCGATCTTATTTCGGTGTTTCCACCATGGAGGAGGCTCGTGAAGGACGCTACTGGGAGTTGGGAGGCAGTCGCCCTCCAACCGTCTGGTGCCATGAACTCCTGGCAGCGAGCCTTCGACGCTTCACGTGACCTCAAAGTGCACCTGGCCTAGCACAGGCGCCGTGATGACGTCACCATCACCACGTGGTGAATGTCGGGTTTTGGTATTGTTATGTTTCCCTCCGTCTCTATCTATGCGACCGTGTGTACGTCTCTCTCCATCACGCTGTGTCTCTGCATATCTCTCCTTTCCCCTCTTTGTGTCTGTCTCTCCAAGTTCTCTCATGGCTCGTGTCTGTGTCTAAGTCAGAGTCACTCTCCCCATCTGTGTCAATCTCTCTTCCCCAGTCGGCGCAGGCTGCACTTCTACTCACTGAGATGACTGAGTGCAGGCAAAAGCTGGGTCTAGGGGGATGATACGTAGGTGGTGGTGGACGGGAGTATGGAGCAATCACTACGGCTTGGCAGGTGGAAATGACAGCACACACTGCACGAGTGTCATCACTATCGAGAGGAGGTCGTATCCAGCATTACCCTCAATTACTGCACTTTATTCACAATAATGTGCCAAATGCCCATGAACCTCCAAAAGCTTTCCTTGCAAGATCAATAATGAATCTCAATTACCTCTCACCTGGTTGAAGGACAATTAATTTTACAACAAAAAAACAAGAAAAAATACTTTTAAATTGTTGTTTACGATCCTTCCAACTTTAAATCTCTCTCGTGTGATTTAATTCAATAGATGTGTACTGAACTTGCATGCACGGCCTTCTCCAGGTAGTCCCGTTGCTTCTCCCAAGCAGCACAAAAATAAAGCTCAAAAGGGAATTGGCGAGGTCCAACACAGAATCCGTCTGAACAGAGATGTAAAAGATCCGAGATCTGTGGGTGCCGACGTGGTAATGCAGACAAAATAAACCGAGGGGCGCAGGGCATCCCCACGGCTTGGCAGGTAACACAGGTGGCGGAAAATAACAGAGGGCTGAAAACGCAAAACAAAATTTCCTCCACGAAGTTTGTAAAAGAGAAAAAAGCTCACAGAGTACTTAGGTTCTCTTCCCCCCCCCTCCGCCACACAATAAACGGATGTGAACCAGCCAAAGCTACCGGTTCGGAGGCCACATTAAAATACAACTCATTTAACGCCACGCGTCTCATACGAGCCTTGGGTGGTGCTCGTTCCCACCATCGCTCCTGTGCCTCTGATGGACATGACACGTTCCTATGGCAGGAGGCAGTCTCTACATAGGTCAACAAGTGAGAGAATTTCCACAGATTGGTAGTCATTTTATTGACGTCAACGCACCGGTGGGCAGAGTTCATCCCTGGCTAAGGTTTGGACTGACAACCTTCAGATTATGAGTCAAATACACGGCACGGCCCAGCCCCATTCAGACGACGCATCGGTCACAATCTTTCCCGCTGCCATTTCTCTCAGCTTTGAAGGATTATTTCATGGGGCGCTAGTTCACTATACATTTCTGTGTTCATGGAGTGTTAATGAAGAAGATGGTGGTGGTTTTGATGTCTCAAAACCACATTCCTGGGTGAATCCAGACACAGCTCTCCTCGGGGTGGCTTTAGTGGACTGATACCGTGCTAAGCACTAAGCCAGCAAGCACCCCGACAATCCTCGGTTTGATTCTGGGTTTCAGCCATCTGTGATTAAAAATGGCTTCACGAGGGTACTAAGGTGGTGATCTTAGCCCCATCAAGAAGCGCACAAAAATTTGATTTTTCACTTCATTTAACAGATTCCATCTCTAACGAAGAAACAATTGCTTTGAACAGCACGCAACAAACGCTCTTTTCAGACGTGTGTATAAAAGGTATGCTGCAGGCAGTGTAGCCAAAGAGGCCAACCTGAAACGATTTCAAAGCACTTCCAGCACGACTATACGACACAGCGGGGTGCACTGCTCACCGTGAGAAATTGCCAATTGAAATGCCTTTTGTTTCATGCCATGATACTTATGGCACTATTGGAATATAATTGGGGGGTGTTGGGTGAGGGAGGTGGTGGAAGCGATGGGGATAAAAATTATATTTATAAAAACACCCCCTCCCTCCTCCTGGGCAGTGTGTCTCCCCCCGGTACCAGCATGAGGGAGGAAGAAGCCGGAGGGGTCACTTGCTCCAACGCCTGGGCACCTGCCTGGTGCAGCTTCGCCGGTGCCCAGGTGGCTCCGGATTTTCTGCCACAGCCGGGACCTCACAAAGGGACGATTGAGGACGCCGGAGGAAGTTTCGTCCCGACAGACAGCCGGCTCCCCAGGTAGGGTTACGGCGCGCTGGCTCGAGGGGGAGGGGTGACAGCTGTAGCCGCGCGCGACGCGCAAATTAAATTACCCGGTCGGACGGAGCGCAGGGTGGGGGGGGGTTGGAGGAGGCGGGAGCGGGAAGGGCGAGGCGTCTCCGGCAACGCGGCGTTTGCACGCACACGACCGTCTCGACGACCAATTAATAATGAGCTTTCGAAGTACACCGCCTTGCCCAAGTCACCTCTCACTTGCACGCGCAGACACGTAGTCACCAGCCGACACCTAAATGCACACCAAGCCTATGAGGTATATTCCTAGCAGATCAGAATTGGCGTTTGATTTCTGGCCATGTACAACACAAGTCATGCATGCATGGTCATAACTAGGAGTTTATTTCTCACTCGATATTCTTTGGGTCTTTCGGTAGAGTCACGTAGATAGGTTCAAAGAAAATAACAAAAAACTACGACGTTTCGATCGCAACACAAGCGGTCGTCATCAGGAAAAGGGGGTTAGCTTCCAAAGGCAAACTGTTTATAAAGGTTTGAAATGGACGTAGCCCAAATGCCAGCAGCATGGGCGGGGCAGCGAATGTTGATGTAAGAGGTGGGCAGTAACCGCGACGGTGGTAGGTTTTCCACCAATCAAAGGGCTGCCAGGTAAAAATTAGCCTGTTAATGTAAGATCGTTGAGCTGCCTCCACGGCGAGCACGCTGAGGTGGCTATGTTAATGTGAGAGATGAGCATGTTAATGGCAGATCGCAGAGCACCAACCTCGAGGTCGGCGCGCGAGGTGGCTGTGTTAGTCTGAGAAATTTTACCTATTAATGTAAAGTCAGAGAGCCGAAAATAACAACTAACATCAGAAGGTGGCAGGATGGGAACATCACAGCCAGTTATGACTTAAACTGGTTAATAACGTCCTTACAATGATTGCTGTTTGTACCCATCTTCTCGGTTGAAATTGTGTCTGTGTCTGTATATATGGATGGCTTCATGAACTAATCCTTGTTGATAGCCAGTGGGTTTGCAAAGTACATTTGTCTTAGAGAAATCAATTTCGTGTGAGCTCATCGCATTAAAACAATGATCAGCCACGGTTGAGGTATTCGTCCTACCATGTTTCAGATCTGCCTAATGTTCACGAACACGGTCCGAGACATGTTTAGTCTAATTCCCCAATGTAACTACTGCCACAGACACAGCTTAGTTTGTAGACGCCGGGGTATTGCATTTTAGGGATCACATCCTTCACAGATGGGATCAGATCACAAATTTTATGTACTGTGTTAAATCGAACCTGGATCTTGTTTGCTCATCATTTTGGAAATATTTTTGGTGACCCCTGCTACAGTGAGGGAAAAAAGTATTTGATCCCCTGCTGATTTTGTACGTATGCCCACTGACAAAGAATTGATCAGTCTATAATTTAATGGTAGGTTTATTTGAACAGTGAGAGACAGAATAACAACAACAAAATCCAGAAAAACGCATGTCAAAAATGTTATAAATTGATTTGCATTTTAATGAGAGAAATAAGTATTTGACCCCCTCTCAATCAGAAAGATTTCTGGCTCCCAGGTGTCTTTTATACAGGTATCGAGCTGAGATTAGGAGCACACTCTTAACGGGAGTGCTCCTAATCTCAGCTTGTTACCTGTGTAATAAAGGACTCGATCACTGGGTCTGTCTCCGTTGTCCTTTATTTGGGTTCTTACACTTGTCCCACACGGCCCTCGCTCAGAGCCCCTCCGCTTGGCAACTCCACAGCTGCCTTCGCTCCCATAGCCTCCTCGCCTCTGCAGCTCCGCTGCAGATCCCCTGTGCAGTCCTCCGGCTGCCCTCACCGCAGCTCCACCGCTGCTCCGCGTTCCCCCGTGCTCGGTCACCGCTGGCCAACGGTGCCGAGTCTTACTCTGCGTGTGTGGCGATCTCGCCACTCTCCAACCTCCGCCCTGCGTGGCCTCACTCTTACTTTATCTCCCACCCTCTCCCGTCTCTTCCGGTATCTCTCCCTTAAGACCTCACCCCTCTCTCACACGTGACCTAACTCATCCCCCCCATGACGTCATATCCGCGAGGCCGTTTACGCCAGCATTACACCTGTATAAAAGACACCTGTTCACAGAAGCAATCAATCAATCAGATTCCAAACTCTCCACCATGGCCAAGACCAAAGAGCTCTCCAAGGATGTCAGGGACAAGATTGTAGACCTGCACAAGGCTGGAATGGGCTACAAGACCATCGCCAAGCAGCTTGGTGAGAAGGTGACAACAGTTGGTGCGATTATTCGCAAATGGAAGAAACGCAAAAGAACTGTCAATCTCCCTCGGCCTGGGACTCCATGCAAGATCTCATCTCGTGGAGTTGCAATGATCATGAGAACGGTGAGGAATCAGCCCACAACTACACGGGAGGATCTTGTCAATGATCTCAAGGCAGCTGGGACCATAGTCACCAAGAAAACACTTGGTAACACACTATGCCTTAAAGGACTGAAATCCTGCAGCTCCCGCAAGGTCCCCCTGTTCAAGAAAGCACATGCCCGTCTGAAGTTTGCCAATGAACATATGAATGATTCAGAGGACAACTGGGTGAAAGTGTTGTGGTAAGATGAGACCAAAATGGAGCTCTTTGGCATCAACTCAACTCGCCGTGTTTGGAGGAGGAGGAATGCTGCCTATGACCCCAAGAACACCATCCCCAACGTCAAACATGGAGGTGGAAACATTATGCTTTGGGGGTGTTTTTCTGCTAAGGGGACAGGACAACTTCACCGCATCAAAGGGAAGATGGACGGGGCCATGTACCGTCAAATCTTGGGTGAGAACCTCCTTCCCTCAGCCAGGGCATTGAAAATGCGTCGTGGATAGGTATTCCAGCATGACAATGACTCAAAACACATGGCCTGGCAACAAAGGAGTGGCTCAAGAAGAAGCACATTAAGGTCCTGGAGTGGCCTAGCCAGTCTCCAGACCTTAATCCCATAGAAAATCTGGAGAGGGAGCTGAAGGTTCGAGTTGCCAAACGTCAGCCTCGAAACCTTAATGACTTAGAAAAGATCTGCAAAGAGGAGTGGGACAAAATCCCGAGATGTGTGCAAACCTGGTGGCCAACTACAAGAAACGTCTGACCTCTGTGATTGCCAACAAGGGTTTTGCCACCAAGTACTAAGTCATGTTTTTCAGAGGGGTCAAATACTTATTTCCCTCATTAAAATGCCAATCAATTTATAACATTTTTGACATGCGTTTTTTAGGATTTTTTTTTATTTTGTCTCTCACTGTTAAAATAAACCTACCATTAAAATGATAGACTGATCATTTCTTTGTCAGTGGGCAAACGTACAAAATCAGCAGAGGATCAAATATTTTTTTCCCTCACTGTATGTATGGCAAGGTGATGGTTTTGATTGGGTCCTCAGATGGTTCTTGGGGTGACAGCTTTACGGATTGCGTAGTCTGAATATCCATTCATCTTGAAAGCTTGGTGTACGTGTTCCAGTTCACTGGCGAGGTGATGGTCGGAAATACATACTCTATGGTGTAGAGTTTTAATGAGGGAATTCTTCTGGGAAGGACAGTGGTGGGAGTCAGGTTTTAGATATGCATCTGTATGGGTGGCTTTCCTGTAGACAGTGTCCCATTGAGCCATCTGGTCTCCTTTCGATTAAAACATCCAAGAATGGTAACTTGCCATCCTTTTTCACCTCCATGGTGAATTTGATGGCTTGGTATATGGAATTGATGTGGTTGAGGAATTGGTTCAGAGCTGGTCGGCCATGTGGCTGATATTCTCCGGGATGCTGCAATGCTTGCTTGGAGTAGGGACTGACACCACAAGATGCTAGCACTAGAGTACAAGGCACTGCCTTTCCATAATAACCTAATATTATTGAATCCAGTATTCCTACAATACGTACGTACCATGAAAACGAAATAAGGCGACATTTATGTGACATACCATAATAATTCCCGGAACAGCATTCTTGACTATTCTGGTTCCGTTTTAGCACTGGTCAGAACCCATAAAAGAATCAATCACGTGGTTCTGAGGTGGCAGGTGTCTCTCTGTGGGGCTGATGTCCTTAAAAATGTGATAAGCGAGCATCTTTGAGGGTCTGGATTCAATCTCGGGGGTTCGCCATCTCTCAGATGGGCAGGGCACTGAGCCCATACCCCTGAGCTCCTGGGATTAAGTTCTGAAGTGTGGTGTCTCCATAGGTGAAAATGCTGTTAACAAAGCACAGTCAAGGCACCTCTGATATCCTGCCATGTTATTAAGCACTGTGCCTGGGTACAGAGGGGTGACTGATTTCAGGGCACTCGGCACTTTGGGTAAATAAAGCTCTCATGTGCACGATCTTAAATAATTATCAGCCCCATCACTCATTTCTGCCACAACAACCGATCTTACATCGTTATCCGCTTGTCATTTGGCAGTGGTGAGTGAATAAAGAGATGGTTCAAACGTGAACATTCACCTATGCTACTAAATAGCACCTCCTGTTCAGCATACAAGATACCATCGCTGAGCGAGACTGGGAGAGGTTCCATGATGGTGCCCCGCCACAAGGTGGTTTTGCCTGCCAGAATTACCTATCGCGAGAAGGTTTCCAGGAGGGATAAAAGCTTCATAGAGAAACGTAACAATTCTGCCTGATGACGAAAAATATGTAGTGGGTTAATATTATAAACAACAGGCCATTGGTCTCTGATGACAGGCCACTGCAGGAGACGTGAGCTATGTTTTTGTCTGTGTTATGGAAATGTTAATGAGTTACAATCCTTTTGCGCCTGTGTAACTTTTGCTACCAAGCTTACCTTGATGAGAAATTACAGGTTAAACCAGCCGTGTGCTTTTGTGCATACGTATTTGTATCCTACGTCTAGTTTATCTGGATAAACAAATGTAGGTTGTGTTGTGAGTGATGGCATGAGCACAGAGTGGGCTAACTCCTGCAATGGTGTAGAATCGCTCCAAATGTCTACTTCACCGGGTAAAGTGTACGGAGTGCTTTGGTAAATCTCCACACACATTACCGAGTGTCTGTTGGAATGGAACAGTCGACTGTGCAAACGAGTTACCTTGGATATACTCGCGTCGTCAAAATGCACGCATGCATACAGAGTGCATACATTAATCTGGGGGACGATGGCCCGGCACGCGCAAACTGCAACACAGACTCATAAAGAACAACAACAGACACGACCGCACAAAGACAGCGCGCGTACACACGTACTCGCCGTGCGCGCGCATGCTCACTTGTTCACAAAAGCACAACCGCGAATTTACTGAGCAAAATGAGCAAGGGGCGAGGGGGGAGGTGGCGGTGGGGGGGCATAGAACGCACAATAGCCCGGCGTGCACGTTGGGATAAAGAGGACTCCAGAAACAAAGCTTGCCTGAGAATGAGAATCAGCGCACAAGCAAAGGCGGAGGGAGAGGCTCGGAAGGATAAAGACGCGCGGTGACAGAGACGGCGGCCACGCACACACTCACAGAGACAAAGATGCCCACTTTGGTATCTCAGCATGCCGAGGAAAGTGCCGTTAGCAAGAACCTGTTATGGCCAACGCTGCAAATGAGTAACACACCCAGCAGCCACCTTCATCTCTCGGGCACTGACGCTCGCACCCTGCACGAGGCGCTCGTGTCAAGCCCAGGTCACCTAAGGGAGGCCAAGGCTCGGTTCAGATACTATACGTCACTGGTGTCATGCGTGGTCAGAAATCAACCGCCGATTGAAATCTCCAGGTTGGTAGTGCTATGCACACACACTCGTACTCATGCAGACATGACCCCCCGTGTAGCCCTAATACACTGTTGGGACAAATGATGTTCGCGAGCACCTATGAAGGCTGGCACGGCACACGAGTGGGTGACCAGCACTATGCCCAACCGCCTTTGTCTCCCAAGTTGCGATGTTCACACACTGCACCAGGTATTCATTTGAGGCCGAGTCGACCTAGGGGAAGCTCAAGGAACGGTTCGGATAATCGTGACTGGTGTTGGCCGTAAGAATCGAACTCGGGTCGCCGGTTTCGTAGCACAAGGATGCTGACTGTTACACTACCGCTCCCCATGAGACAGACACACTCATAGACGCAGATATATATAAAGACAAACCTGCACACACACTCAGGATACAATGCAAAGGCATGATTTAAGAAAATAAAGCCACACACGTATGAGGATGGTAAAAATAATGACATGATTAATTTAACAAAAATGTTGCAGTGACAATGTAGCATTTTGTGTGGAAACCAATAATTATGACCTCATCATAAAATACCGGATTATGTGATGATGATGTAATATGGATAACTGCGTTGATAAAGTCAACTGCCTAAAGTATGTTCTCTATACAGTTTGCAGTCGCCACAAAGACAAAGATCCCCCGTATAGCCTGAACAGACTTAGAGCAATGTGCTGATAGCGAGTAGCACCGTCACTCACCACACACATGGGTACACACACAACTCACATACACAAAATACACAATCAACATAAAAATATATATGGACACCATTATAAAGGAAAATACAGTTAGTTACACAAGCAGACAAATACTTCCAATATATACACACGCTATAAATGAACAGACAGCGCAGACAGACGGACACGCGACACGGCAAAGCGGCGGCGGGCAGCACAGAGTGACTGCACTCCATTGTCGCACTGCAGTTGTCATGGCCAGTGGAAGATTGTGGTTAAAAAAATGAGGCCAAAGGATTACAATTGGAATTTGGAGAGGAAAAAAATTACCAGAACGTTGCTTCAATCAAAGAACAGTAGTTTCCCTTCTATTTCGATGGTGTTGCTGATTTTGTTACCTTTATCTTTTATTCAACCGATTGGAATATGTTAATGTTGTAATTATGGCATCAGTTACACCAGTACACTGGGCCATGGAAACCACATTTGGACGCAGTTACACACACCCTGACGCCCACACACACACAAGACTCGCAGACACGCAAGTTTAAACACTCAATGACACATACGCCTAAACACAGACGCGCACAGACAAAACAAATGCAGCGTCACGTACGCGTAGACGGCCAATAGGTACAGACGCAGGCACACAAAGACAATGATCCTCCTATTAGCCTGGACTGACTGTTGAGGATAAGTTGAGGATAAGAGCTGTTGGCAAGTGCCTATTAAGGCTGGCACAGTTCAATGGAGGGGGGGGGGAGGTGGTGCCGACACCACGCACGCGTGCACACCCCAGCTGCCTTTGTCTTCCCAGCGCTCACGTGGACTTCATCACAAAACGTACTTTTTTCTAGATTTTAAGTTTTCGTGACTGCAAGGATCCATACTCTTTGTTTTTTTCGGTAAAGTCACGTCGGTGAAAAACAAAAAAGTATTTTAATTTATTTGTTTTATTTTTATTTTGTTTTTCACCTACGTGACTTTACCGAAAAAACGTACTTTATTTGAGTCCCGAGGCAACCTTGGGAAGGCACAGACTCGGTTCAAATACCAACGGTGAGGAAAGAAAGGAACTAGAACCCGGTGTGTCTGGGATTAGGAGCGCACTGTGCAGACGGCTGGCTACGCCACTGGCTCCCCCACCACCCCCTCGCGCGCACACAGACAAAGATCCCCCGTGTAGCCTGTAACAGACTGTAGGGGCAAGTGCTGTTAGCGAGTAGCACCTATGAAGGCCAGATCGGCACACGAGGGTGTGGGTGGCCAGCACCACGCGCGGCCGCCTTTGTCTCCCCAGTGGCGATGTTTTTACGCATCGCACCAAACACTCATTAGAGGCTGAGTCGACCTAGGGGAGGCCCAGATAATCGTTACTGATGTTGGCCGTGAGCGGGAATCGAACTCGGGTCGCCAGGTTTGTAGTGCAGCGCGTTAACTGCTCCACAACCGCTCACACAGACGCGCACACACACACAGACACGCACAGACTCACACAGACACACACAGACACACACAGACGCGCACAGACTCGCACAGACGCGCACAGAAACACACAGACACGCACAGACTCACACAGACTCACACACACAGACTCACACAGACACGCACACACACACAGACTCACACAGACACGCACAGACTCACACAGACTCACAGAGACACGCACAATCACGAGACTGTTTCCTGCAGGGTATTCTGAGGTCAGGTGCTGCTGCTGCTGGGGGTACCACCTATGCGAGGTCACCACGTCGCCTGGCCAGTTGCTCCCCCCCCCCTCCTCCCCCCGTCTCGTCGTGTATAATAATCACACCAGGCACGGGTGTAATCCTACACCACTCGGGCACTTTTGCCGTCTCGCCACTCGAGTGAAGAAGGACGTTATTTGTGAGTTGTTTTTTTGTTATTTATTCAGCATTAATCAGGGAAACCAGATCTGGGTTTACCGGAATGTTGGCTTTATGTGCCAAGCAGCCAGCGCCACGGTGGAGAAGACGCACGCGGACCCCACAGCACAAAGCACACAGACTGAAGAAGAAGATACAGACCGTGCAGGCACAAACTACGCACACACAAGATACACCGGACACGTAGAACAGACACCAAGACAAAGAACGGTGGGGACACAGACTCACACACTCATGGTCCAAACACTCTGGTGACAGGCTGACACATTATCACAGATGACTCACAGATATAAAAACACACATTGGCATGCTCTTACACTCTCATACATTAATGTACAGAAGTACAAACACGGATATATAGTTAGGCACGAAGGGAACAACATACATTATTTTATACTGAAGAGGCAATTATTGTCAGCGAGCACGTACTAAGGTCAGCTCTATTAAAAGACAAAGATACCCGTTATAGCATTGACAGACTTTTGGGGTTAAGTGCTGTTAGCGATCACCTCTGAAAGTCGGCATGGCACAGGAGGGGGGGGGTGGGTGGCCAGCACCACACCCGACCGCCTTTGTCTCCCCAATGGCGATGTTTACACACCACACCAGGTACTCATTTGAGGCCGAGTCGACCCACGCAGAGACAGACACCCACATACACTCAAATATTAACCCCCAGGATTAATTATCTAAATGCAGACACTATCACAGTGGATCTTCTTAACCTGGGGTGTGCGAGATGCCCTTTCTGGCGGTGCGAGACGTGGCCAGGTTTGTCTAGAAGGTAATTCATCGGAACACAAATTAAGCACGCGCACGTAAGTAACAACTTACTTAGTTTCATCAAACCCCGTGTGTATTTAGTAACATTGCACACTTTGTTTACGATTGAGAACCACAGGGGTTGCAAAGGCTGCAGTGCAGGTGAAGGACCACCGCACTATCACCCAACACGGATGCACAAAGACACAAACAGGCAGGGACGCACAGACAGTTACTCCACATACACAATAACATAACTCCACTGAGACAGATACACACACACAACGCCACTCACAAAGACCACGCAGACGTGGAAAGGTGTAAATGTATAAGAGTAAGCAAGTCAACACACGGATAGACACAGAGCAATGATATTTGGCTGTAAAGCCACAGTTACAAACGTCAACACAAACGCAACAAATCTGACACGACTGTACACACACGGACAAAGCGCAGGCATATTCAGACACTCACTCACACTCACTCAAGCCCCAACAGGAAACCAGTGACGCCATTCGAAATTGTCAAAGAATGCTCTGGCATTCTGAACTAAAAATGCCACGGTAGAACCACATGGGTTTAACTGCTCCACGAAATACACAAATCAACGTTTGAGAGATAATAATTTCGCATATCGAAACTTCAAAAGCCAACTTCATGCTTTTATCTTCGGCATCCACTGAAAAACAAACAGGCCTGAACGCACGAGACACGCGGAATAAAGCCAAAAATTAAACAGGGCCAAGCAAACACACTGACCCAGACGCATGCCCACTCACTGGCTGTTTATATATAATTATATTTAAAATGCGTGTGCGAGTTGGTGCCGTTCGGGACCATCCATTTAGTAGGCACGCGAAAATCTGTCAAAACCTGACCCCCCCTCCCCCCTCCCTGTAGGCACGCGGACTTTTTACCCCCCCCGCCACCTGCGTACGTCCGCCTGACGCCCCCCACCCCGAATCCTATAGAACGGCCGACATTGAATCCACGCAGAGACGATCACGGATTAATACTATTAACGAGGCTTCACTCCCCGGCGAACGCATTTGGGTGAACCCCCCCCCCCTCCAAGCGGTGGGCGCGCTGCCACTACGAACCTGGCCACCCAGATTCGATTCCACAGCACCGCCAACACCAATGGTCGACCCAGCCTCACAAGTAGTACCCGGTGCGATGTGTAAATGTCGTCACTAGGGAGACAAAGGCGGTCGGGCGTAGTGCTGGCCACCCACCCCATCGTGGACCGTGCCGTCGTCGGTGCTGGCTAACAGCACTTGCCCCGAGAGTCTGCTCAGGCTACCCGGGGGCTCTTTGCCTTTGGAGGTTATGCTGCGCAGACTGCTCGGGGCGCGGTGAAGACCGCAGAGGGAGCATCGCCGTGACTCCGTGTGCACGCAGTCAGTTACACACTCACGGAACAATCATGTTTACTCAAAGTTTATAAAGATGGATGTCTACGCTACATTCCTGCAATAATCATTGATCGTAGAACATAAACAGCCGCTGTAGTGGGATCATCAAGAGCCGCCAGAGGGCACGGATCACGGCCTCTTGCGACGCTTCAGCTGGGCACTGGACACTCCACTTGGCACCATTCGACTCGCTCGTCTTCACCGTCTCAATGTTGACATCAAATCAACGTCCTGCTCCATATGTGACGCGATACGGCCATCCAAGCCGATACAAGGACTTATACCAAAGTGCCTCTCTCTCCTCAATTGATCATTGGGCTGGCACTCCCCTCTTTGGATCTGGACCCACAGTGGACATTCCACATTACATTGACGAGTGGCAGTCTCCATACACAGCACAACTGCGGATTTCATAAACAAACAATACGGTACATTTTATCTGTCCCAGAGGGATGATGGTTTACGTGTCGGGAGGGATCTCGACCTGAAACGTCGAAACCACGGGCCGATCGCTCTGAGCACGCTGCCACCCGGCTGGACACGCAACAACAAAAACCAACAACAGCAGCAGCCGCCATTCGCCACGAAGTGGCGGTGACGTCACCACGGCGACTGTACCAGGCCACGTGCACGTTGAGGGCACGTGAAAGTGTCGAAGACTCGCTGACAGGTCACGGGACCGAGGCCCTCTGCAGGTGCCATGGGGTGGCTCACTGGCAGGGGCACCAGCTGGGCCAATTCGCTGCATTTTAGCCGCCCGGCGCTCCGCTCGTTGTTGTGAGCGTCGCGCCTCTTTCCCTCGGTTGTTGTTTGGCGGGCGACTGCCTCCTACACCAACACCAGCAACTAAACCACCAACACCACCACCAATAACAACACCACCAACAACAGCACCACCACCAGCAGCAACAGCGCGCTTCACGAGCCGCCTCCAGCAGCAGGGCGATGGCACACAGAGGCTAGAGGCGCTCACACGTCGGCACGACCGCAGCGAGGTCGGTAACCTGTAGGGTGGTGGTGGAGGGTGAAGGGGCTGGAGGAGGGGGGCGAGCGGTACTCACAGAGGCCTTGCGCGACGGACGCCTGGCGGCTGCAGTTACATATACACGACGCGTCCGAGGTTGCCGCCACTGCCGCCGCTGCCGCTGCGACCACCTCGCCGCTCTCGCTGCTGCTGCCGCTGCTGCTGCTGCTGCCGTTGTCATGGGCCAGGCCGGACATGAAGCCGCGCGGGGGGATGAGGCGAGGGGCAGGGAGGGAGCCCAGAGCTAAGGCACCGCGCCCGGCCTAAACCCCAACATCTAAACTGGACCCCGTGCCGCGTGCCCGGCTCTGCCTCCTCCTCCTCCTCACCACCACCCACCACCAAGACCGAGCGGCCCGGGGAGACAGAAAGCACGGACACAGCGCGACTTGACCGCGACGGCCAAGCTGTCCGTCTGCCTCGTAGCGGCTGTCTGTCTGACGTCTGTCTGGCTGCCTCGTAGCGGCTGTCTGGCTCTCTGTCTGGCTGTCTGTCTGGCGTCTGTCTGGCTGTCTCGGCGGTCACGCCGCTGGCTGGACAAATGTAACTTGACGGCTGGCCACCGTGTCGACCGGGCTCGCCTCGAGCTGCGTTGCGGGCGAGCCGGTTACCCCGTGCGGCTGGACGAGAGGCTGGACGAGAGTTTGTCTGTTCGTCGGGAGAAACCCCCCAGGGCCGTCGTCGCCTCCTCACTCACGACTCGGATTCATCGCCCCCCCCAGCCCCGAGCGAGGCGGACCAGGACCGTCCCCCCCGTCTGCGGCGAGAGCGCCCACCCAGCAGCCCGCCAACCAATCGCGGGCGTCGGGGTGAGGGGTCAAAGGCACGCGCGAACACCAATGGGAGGCCGGGGGAGGTGGCGCTGCTACCCCGCCCTCTGTGCACAAGGCAACCTCTGTGTGAACTCCCCGCGTCTCAATGGCTCAGACTTCCCACCCCCACCCCTCCAACCACCACCATCGACCCCGCCACCCACCCCCCCCCAGCAGCAGCAGCAGAATTAGAGAGCGAGCGAGAGAGCCACGCTCTCACTTTGTAAGCGTGGCTCTCTCTCTGTGCCACCCCCCACCCCACGGGCGGCGACGTGCACGGCCAATGCGAGTGGGGCCCACGCGGACGTCAAGGTCCCATCCTCCCCCGTGTTACGGGGGGGGGGCATCTAGCACGCAGGTGGGGGACAAGGGGACGTGTGACGAGGGGTGAGGGTGATCCTGAGCGACTCGAGACACATTCATTCTCGTGGTGGTATTTTCCACCAAAGCTTTGGCGAAACGTGCACTTTATTCATTACCAGTTCAATCCCTCCGCCTTTCTCGCACACACACACACACTCGCGTGTGTAAAATGCTTTGGAGATTGTTTTTACACTTTTGTTCTTCTCTTACATTATTATTTTTGCACATGTTGGAACAGTGCTCGCAGGGACGGGAAGGCCGTGCGGGAGAGGCAGCTGGGGGTTTTTTCACGCCTCTGTGACCCAACTTCCTGCAGGCAAGGCCACCAAGACCCCCCCGCACCCTCAACCCAGCCCCACCAGCAACCATCCCTCCCCCTTCCATGAGCCCACGACTCCCAAAAACCGCACGCACTCAAAACCAAAAGCCCCCGCGACCCCCAGCAGTCAGCACCAGCTCCCCCCCCCAACCTCCCTCCGCCTTTCTCCACCACCGCCCCTCCACCCCAGCCTCTCAGACAAGCAGTGCCAGTGCAGCACAAAGTGGGGCGGATGGCGAAGCCGTGAGCCGTCGTCTGCTGCCGAGAGGCAGAAGGAGCTGCGGTCTCCATTCCGCGACAGTGAAGTGTTCGCCTTCCAAACAGTCATTTCCCGAAAATCCGGAATTCAAAAACAACCACCGCATACAATTATGGTGAATCACGGCGAATCGGAGCTTTCATCTTTGCACAGAACACTAAAGAAACTTGCTGCTCTTTGCCAACGGACATAAAAGGGGTTTTGGTAAAACTGTTAAAGAGAAATTGTGTTCGTGGGTGACTAAGAGCCTGATGCTCGTGACTAGGCACTGAGTCAGAACAGGTCCCAGGTTCTGGAATTTGATCATGGGGCAATGTCTTTGTGCGTAATGATGGAAATAGTACACTATATTAAACGTGATTATACTTTAATGATCGTATAGCGTTGTGGTTGGAGCCTCCAACAATCGAAAGGTTGCGAGCTCAAATCTCGATCGGGGGGGGGGGGTCCCACAGCCAGCTTATTTCACATCTGGGATCAAGTTAAATTAATGCCACTGTTGACAAAAACGTAATGGTGTCCGGCATGTGCAGAGACCGGCCTCTTGCCATGGGAATGTGGAATTTAGACCAACTGGCTCAGCATCAGAAACTACAGCTGAACACCACCCCACATTTTATGTCATTTCTTTTATTTCCATCTGGTCGTTCAGAAACGATGCCACCATGTGCAATACTAACAAACTATCTGGCAGTGTAATGAGTTGTCAAAAGGTAGCAGTACAGAAACTGGGTTGTTGACCCATTTGCAGATATTTGCCAGGCACGCGAGTTTCCACCAACATGGAACAAGCACAGGTCAGACATTTCCTAGTTCGGTCCTCCACCCATAACCATTATCGAGGGGTTTTGCTGGGTAAACCATACAGTACCTTTGATTGCACAAGAATATTATAGTACGCCACCACTTGGAACGTTGCTGTGTGCCTGTAAACACGACTGTCAATGGGGCAGCTGCTCAACGTTTACGACCCCCCGAAGAAACCCACACCTATTGTCAGCCTCAATTAATTCCTGTCACATTTCCAGAATAAAGTATGGTAGTATTGACAAGAAAACATTAAATTCCAGCGACCGACAGATATTTAACTTGAAATCGTTCGCACACGAACACAAGCGCTGAACGCAAAGTTAAATATTTTTGTTTGTTTTTGGAGCCGTCTGCGTTGAAACCCCAAACGCCGCCGGGTGCCAACCCATTGCCTCCATTGTGCTCCCCACGGCGGCGCTGTGCCGCCCTTCCGAGCTCCAAGGGAGCCGCCACCACCAAACTACACCACCACGCCGCCGCCGTGATCTCACTTTGTCGTGGCCGGTCAGCCTCATTAAAACCCCAGGCCGGCTGCCAGCCCTGCCAAGCGTCAGACTGAAGACAGTCACGACATTCTTCGGGGCTCGCAGTGCGGGCGCGCCTGTCTGGCCCGCCCAGCGTCCCCCGCCACCGCCTCCTCGCCCCCCCCCGCCACCCGCGCGGAGCGCAGCCGAGGGCAAACTCTCCTAGCATGAGAACTTCATGAGAGCTTTTCTATGCGGGGCATTTGGGGCGAAGGATGGAGAAGGGGGGGGCATTGAGGGAAAGGCGAGAGGGACGGAGGATGGGGCGGCAGTAGTGGGGGGTGATATACTACAGAGAGGCACAAGTAGACACACGCGTGTGTGTGTGTATTCCGGAGCGAGCGTGCAGCGTTGAGTACGCGAGGCACGATCACGCGACGGTGCCGTGTGCGTAGTTCGCAAGCCCACGGGCGGGCATGAGACGCGAACCCCGTTCCCCACACACCGAACGGATGGTCGCCAACGTCGATGATGAGTGTTGTTATTGCCAAGTAGGCACACGGTCCTTTGTTCCCACAGTCCCAAGGCTGATACGCAATGGTGTTCACTCATTTTAGGCCGAGTAAAACTAGGGTCGGACAGTGTTTCGGAGAACAAACACTAACCACGCGTGTGAGTGCGCCTTTCGTGGGGTGCGGCATTGTAGTGGTTAGCGCTACGCTGCGCTAAGAACCCGGCGACCCGAGTTCGATTCCCGCTCACGGCCAACACCGGTGATGATTATCTGAATCGGTCCTGGGCCTCTCCAAGGTCTGAGTACCTGGTGCGGTGTGTAAACGTCGCAACCGGGGAGACAAAGACGGCCGTGCGTGGTGCCGGCCACCCACCCTCTCGCGTGCCGTGACGGCCTTCCTAGGTGCTCCCCGCGAGCGGCACTTGCCCCTACAGTCTATGGAGGCTACACGCGGGCTCTTTGTCTTAGTTCGGACACAAAGGCTCGCAGTTGGCCATCAGCCGCGTACAGTGGCGGACAGGGCCGGCCTTGCGGGCATGGCGACAACTTTGCATTCAAACTCGCAGCACGGCGGCTGCCACATTCTCAAAACTGGCCCAGGAATTGCACTTTTTTTTAGATAAGTTTGAGTGCGTTCAAGTGTTTTGTTGTTGATTTTCTTTAATTTCCAAGGTACCCAGATTCATGCGCTTTCCCTAGTGTGGGCTTTACAGAACGTTTCACATGAGTGAGATATGAGAGATCAGATTTTAACACTTTGTGAAGGTTTGCTATATTTTGATATCAAACCTCTTGTTCAAATTTGAAAATGTTTGTTAAAAACCAGCAATTGCCCCACGTATACGACCAATAACTTAGCCTTAAGTGAGTAACTGGTGCATTGTATCAGCACTGGCGAGACAAAGGCGGCCGGGCGTGGTGTTGGCCATGCACCCCCTTGTGTGCCGTGCCAGCCTTCATAGCTGCTCGCGAGCACCAGTTGCTCCTACAGGCTGTTAAGGTTATACAGGGGATCTTCGTCTTGTATAAGTACTGTATGTGTGCGTGTATCTCTGTGTCTTAAATGTGTATACATCTGTGACAGTTGTGGAGAGAGTGGATAAGTTTCTATACCAGGACAGTGTGCTTATGGCCAACTCCAATTTGGCAGCAGGGGTTGGCATTATCTTTTCATTGGCTACATGGAAGCTGTCTGGTCTGTCGCTCCACACGCTGCTCCGGGTCTTCTCGGCCACAATCATGCCCTCTCTTTTCTATGCTTTGGGAAACGTGGACCCCTTTGAAGCAACATCTGCACCAGTTTCAAATATTCAGGCTGGCCTGCCTACAATTCATCCTGAGTTTAACCAGACCGGATTTTGTGAGCTCACAAATCCTTAAAAGATCTGGACAAAGTCCCATCGGTGAGCTCCTCCGGCAGGCGAGGCTGCATTAGCTGAGGGTCATGTAGCTCGCATGCCCAGCCACCGCATGCCCAAGCAGCTTCTGTTTGGCTGGATAGAGGGGGCTAAACGGGCGCGACACAAGCTAGAGAAGAGATGGACTGATGCGGTAAGGGAGGAACTTGTCAAAGACTGGTACCAGCGGTGTGAAGATCGGCCTCTGTGGAAGGGACTCGTGAAGGACGCCGTCCAGCAACAACGGAGGGCAGAGAGCACCGGGCGGCTAAAATGCAGCAAGATGACAAAGTAGGGTCTGTCCCGTGACCTGTCAGCGAGCCTTCGACACTTCACCTTGCATCTGAGTGCACCTGGCCTAGCACAGTGGCAAATGGCGGCTGTTGTCATAATCACCGAGAAAAAGCCCCGACAGTTTTGCTGGTCATAGGATATGGTCCCTCTGTTTAAGTTGTGTTTTCAATTTTGTTTTAAAACTCACGGCAGGTTCAGATACAACCTACTAGATTTGTTATGCAATGCCACCAGCAGATCCCAGGTTGTCGGGATCATAGAGAAATATGCTAAACACTATGGCACCGCTTCACACACAGACAACCAACAAGGCACAGACATACACATTAGTCAAAATGCGTTAAGCTTAGAGATTGTAGGGGAAAGTATTGTTAGCAAGCACCTATTAAATCTGGTACATCAACCAGAGGGATAGTGTTGCCAACACCATGTTTGGTAATCTGTCTCCAAAGTGCCGATGATGTTCACACACTTCAACCAGGTCCCTACTTGGCAGTACCATTGTACGAGGCCAAAAAACAAACTCGGACCACTGGGATCGTAGTGCAATGCACTGACCACTAAAACAATACACCATCAACAAAGATCCCCCGTGTAGCCTTTACAGACTCTAGGAGCAAGTGCTGTTAGCGAGTAGCACCAATGAAGGCCGGCACAACACACGAGAAGGTGGGTGGCCAGCATCACGCCCGGCCACCTTTGTCTCCCAAGTGGCAATGTTTATACACCGCACCAGGCATTCATTTGAGGCTGAGTCGACCTAGGGGAGGCCCAGGACCGGTTCAGACAATCGTCACTGGTGTTGACCGTGGGAATCGAACCCGGGACGCCGGGTTCGTAGTGCAGCGCGTGAACCACTGTACTACCGCTCCATGCACACAGACGCACAAAAACACGGGACAGCCAAGGAGACACATTTGTGTTTGCAGACAGCAACAAAAAGAAATCGCACAAATCCGTTCAAAACAACTGCATCCTGTGTGTGCGCAGCAGCATGAAGTAGAACATAATATTGTGCTAATCGTATGCAGACATCTAAAGAACACACATTAGTGCACATGGACACACACGCAGGCCACACAGGCACACGTTTGCCAGCGAGGCGACCTGCGCTTTAATTCCATTTCACGGTTTAACTCGAACGACCGCATTTCAACTGCGATACGCGCGAGCCTTATCGGCCTGCTCACTTTAGCCATAATAATATTTTGGGGGTGGCGGGGGGGAAGAAAGACGATGATCAATTTTTCAACAAAACAAAGAAAAAAGGCGTGGACAAAGGAGGTGGGGTAAAAAAATCCACCGTGGCATCTTTCCAACGAGGGCTGCGAAAGGGTGCGGGGTGGTGACGCCACCAGCGGCACCACCACCACGACTCTCGAAGGTTCCCGGACAACCGCGACGTCTCTGACGAGCGAGCGGCTTGCGGTGTGGGTTTGGGCTTGAAGGTGGACAGATGACCACCAACCACCACCATCATCATGTTAAGCATCAGCACTGGGGAGACAAAGGCAGCTGGCCGTACAGTTCTGGCCACACAACTTCATTGTGCACCGCGCAGGCCTTAATAGGTGCTCACTAACAACACTTGTTGAAGGCTCTATGAAGGGATGTTTGTCTACCCATGCATGTATGATTCTATCCGACCAGCCTGAGGGTTAAGTGCTTTCTGACAGCACTTCCCTTGTAACCCAGGGACCCTTGGCTACCCATATGTGCGTGCCTATGTGGTGCCATTTGGGTCCCTACCTTATTGTTGGTGCCTAATTATGTGTCGACCGATGTATGTACAGCATGTATGTAGGTGCGAGTATATGTGCGTATGCATGCTTTTGTTTGTGTGTGTCTACACACGGACCCAGTCACATGGGGGTTCGATTCCTGCTCATGGCCACCAGTGACGATTAATTATCTGAACTGGTCCTGGGCCTCCCTAGGTCGACTCAGCCTCAAATGATAACCTGGTGCAGTATGTAAACATCACCACTGGGGAGACAAAGGCAGCCAGGCGTGGTGCTGGCCACCCACCCGCTCGTGTGCCGTGCTGGCCTTCATAGGTGCTCGCTAACATCACTTGCCCCAACAGTCTGTTAAAGGCTATATGGGAATGTTTGTCTTTGTCTCCATGTAACTACGTCTATATATGCACGCATTCTTTTTTTGCATGGTCGTTTTCAAATCCACACATAATCAAAGTGTACGTGTCTTACTCTACATGTGTCTACGTGTGTATATCTGTATATCTGCGTGTACATGTGTCTGTAAATATGCTTGTGGGTGTATATTTGCGAGTGTGTTTGCGTAATGGCCAGAAGTGCAACAGTGGTTGGCTCGCTGCACTACGAACCAACGACGCAAGTTCGATTCAGGCTGACGGCCTATGACAGTGAGGAATATCTGAACCAGTTCTGGGCCTAGGTCGACTCAGCCTTAAAATAGTACCTGGTGCGGTGTGTAAACATCAGTACTTGGGAGGCAAAAGTGGCCGGGCGTGTGCTGTGTTGGCCTTGGTATTTGCTCGCCAACAGCATTTGCTCCAACACTCTTTTATGTTATATGGGGAATCCTCGTCTTGTGTTGCGCGTGTCTATGTACGTCAAGCACGTATGTACGTATGTGCGTGAGCCCACACGAGCTTCGATGCCTTCCGATTATGCCTTGTCCTCTCCACATAAGGCGCGCTGCTAAGGCCCCCTCCTCATCACGGCGTAACGAGTCGAGCCTTGTGAGTTACGCGGAGGCGTCAGACACTTCGCCGATCCACCAGACAAGCAAAGTTGAAAAAAACCAGGCTGTGAAAAATACTGACAAGGCCATCGATGTCGGATCGATGGCCAGTTGGTGCCCTCTCCACTAACACGGCTATCGGTGCCATATTCGTTAACTTAGGCGTTGATTCACAACCAGAACCATCCCGATAGTCTGCGGCTATAAATAGGGATGTGTTAGTGATAAGCGATGGGTTAGAGATAGGGATGGGTTCGAGATAAGAATGTGTTAGAGATAGGGATGGCTTCGACAATAATGGGGTAGAGATAGTGATGGTTCCAGATAGTATTGGTGTTATGGCTAGACTTAGAGCTAGGTTTAGTGGTAGCGGGAGAGCTGGGGGTTTTGGTGTTAGGGCTTATTGTTATAGTTGAGGCTCAGGTTAGGGAATATGGATGGTGTTAGAGCTAGAGTTAATGTTATGGTTCGTGTTAGGTATAAAGCTAAGGTTGGTGTTTGATCTTTAGCATTTAACATTCGTGTTATATAATGCCATGAGCCATTGTCGGACTGTAATGAGCAGATAGTGTTCGGGTTAGGGCTACTGTTTAGAGCAGAGGATACAAGACAGTTTAAGGAGATGTTCAATATGAGCATCACTGCTGCGTCCCTTTTACGCGGCTGCTTTTTTTGAAAATGGCTACGGCACCGGTGAAAATCGAGGATTGGAGAGAAGCATCCCCCCCCACCACCACTCCCCCCCTCGCGTTCCACTGCCCCAACAGAGTCCCGAGTAGGCATTTTTAAAACAAATAAATAACTCCCAAGATTAAAAATGAACACATTAACAAATACATTTTACCCAAAACCATATGCCCACCCAAAAGACATTCCGCTTTGTAAATCTGTTTACATAAATGAGTGCGGCGCTCGAGTGAGTACACAAGTACGTGATTGCTCTCTTCCAGGAACGAACGCAACCCGTGGCAACGGCGACCGTGCTGCTGATGTGCAGAACTTCACGTGCATCACGAGCAACACGACGCGAACACCACCGCTGCAATGAACAACACAGAACAACACAAGCGCTACAATGAACAACACAGAACTGTTCTGTGAATATATAAAAACACCAATCTGTACACGTACACAACGAGGCATTGGGCGGTGGCCGTTACAATCCAGCCACTGACATTCCACATTATGGCAGGGCTCTGTCTCACCATTGGACAAACATGTTGATCGTTTACCACCGGGATTTGAACTCGTGATTTACAACTGTGGGTCGCACATTCTGCGCTGATGAATTTTGTCCAAAAATGAAATAAAATCCACACACGTGTGCACACAGCCTGCAGACAAACTCCACCTTTTGTCTTGAGGAGTGTCACTGCCCAGGGCCAGGAAATCGCAAGCCCAAAGAGCTTCGTCCACTTTTCTTTTTTGCATTCATTCAAGTGTTTCCACCACTCACAGGCAGTTTTAAATTAAATTTGAAATATCTCCACACTCTAAGAAAGTGCTGGTTGCACGTGCTACGAGACGCTGCCTGCTGCTGGTCAACGAGAAATCCCTTCTCTGCGTTGCTGCAGCCACAGGAAGGGCAGTGGACGGAGTACCGAGCACACCTGGCCACTTGTGCCTTGCTACAATATATATGCCCGTTTTGAGCTGAGTTGACCTCGGAGAGATTGAAACTGGGGATCACAATGGAGTGTTGATGCGCATGGCCAGGAATGCAATGTGACTGTGGAGCTGTTGTCGTGCAACTTCTGATTGCGATGGGGTGCCACGATGGCTAGGAGATGTTAACAACCTCGCCTAGTGTGCAGGAGATCGTGGGTTCAATCCCGACCCTGACGCCTGCTGTATATTTGGAGTTCGCATCTTTCTCTCCCCGTGACGGTCTCGTGGATTTTTCTCGAGGTCCTCCGGTTTTTCCCTCCACATTCAGAATCAACGTGCATGTAAAGTATTTGGCTGCTGCTATACATTCCCACATCATGATAAGCCTCTTCGTTGAGCTATCATTTGTGATAGCCAGGTTGCTTCTGAAAAATATCTACTACATAGCTCGGTGGGCCTTACCTGGTAAAATAAAAAAAATAGTTTAGTAATGCTGCTCCCTGAGTTAGGGCCTGCGTTTCCCCCATGGATACAATCAGCCTACACACTTTTGTTTCAGCTTATGTGGGTTTTTTTCATCATTTGGACAAGCCCGGCATTTTCTATTCAATTAATAGCCAATGTTTCCCTTTTGCCACAGGATTCATGGTTTTTGGTGGTCATCTGCCCAGTGCTCAATCACGACGACCGAGAACTAAACCCAGGTGACCAGGTTCGGAGCACGACGTGCGAGACACTGGCACCACCGCCCGTGAACGCACACACACACACAGCCAAACAATTTAAATGTAATGCCGGAAGGAAGACGAACAGAAACGCGGCACTGCATACACAGACACAAACAGAAAGGCGGAGAAAGGAATGTATTTGTATTTATATATTTATATATTTAAATGCAGTTGACATGCATCTCGCACGTCTCGCGCCCAGCCTCTCCACCCCGCCCCGTGCGCAGGTTCCAGCACGCAGACTCAACATTTACATAACCCCTGGCGAGAGGCGCCCCGCTCACTCCACTCCCTCTACTCTCCCTTCACTCCCTCTGCTCCCACTGCTCTCCCTTCACTCCCTCCACTCCCACCGCTCCCTCCCCTCCCCCACCACTCCCTCCACTCCCTCCCCTCCCCCACCACTCCCTCTGCTTCCTCCCCTCCCCCACCACTCCCTCTGCTCCCTCCACTCCCCCACCACTCCCTCCACTCCCTCTGCTCCCTTCACTCCCACTGCTCCCTTCACTCCCTCCACTCCCACCGCTCCCTCCCCTCCCCCACCACTCCCTCTGCTCCCTCTGCTCCCTCCCCCACCACTCCTTCCACTCCCTCTGTTCCCTCCACTCCCACTGCTCCCTTCACTCCCTCCACTCCCACCGCTCCCTCCCCTCCCCCACCACTCCCTCTGCTCCCTCCACTCCCACTGCTCCCTCCCCCTCCACTCCCTCTGCTCCCTCCACTCCCACTGCTCCCTTCACTCCCTCCACTCCCACCGCTCCCTCCCCTCCCCCACCACTCCCTCAACTCCCTCTGCTCCCTCCCCTCCCCCACCACTCCTTCCACTCCCTCTGTTCCCTCCACTCCCACTGCTCCCTCCCCCACCACTCCCTCCACTCCCTCTGCTCCCTCCACTCCCTCTGCTCCCTCCACTCCCACTGCTCCCTTCACTCCCTCCACTCCCACCGCTCCCTCCCCCACCACTCCCTCTGCTCCCTCCACTCCCATCGCTCCCTTCACTCCCTCCACTCCCACCGCTCCCTCCCCTCCCCCACCACTCCCACTGCTCCCTTCACTCCCTCCACTCCCACCGCTCCCTCCCCTCCCCCACCACTCCCACTGCTCCCTTCACTCCCTCCACTCCCACCGCTCCCTCCCCTCCCCCACCACTCCCTCTGCTCCCTCCACTCCCACTGCTCCCTCCCCTCCCCCACCACTCCCTCTGCTCCCTCCACTCCTACCACTCCCTCTGCTCCCACCATTCATCCACTCCCTCTACACCCACAATTCCTCCACTCACTCCACTCCCTCTGCTCCCTCCACTCCCTCTGCACCCACCATTCCTCCACGTTTACCACTCCCTCCGCTCCCTCCACTCCCTCTCCACTCCCTCGGCTCCCACCATTCCTCCACTCCCTCTGCTTCCACCATTCATCCACTCCCTCCACTCCCTCCACTCCCTCCGCTCCCTCCGCTCCCTCTCCACTCCCTCGGCTCCCTCCATGCCCAGCGAGGTGCTCTGAGCGCTCTGAAACCTTCACTTGGCAGAAACCGGCACGGAAACCAATTCCACGCGGAAAGCCCAAACACTCAAAACACCAGCATCGGGGGAGAGACTCCATCACGCACCACACAACAACAATCACAGCTGCTATTACTTCCATGCGAGCGCAAGTGGTGCTCTGTCAATGAGATGTTTGCGTTGAATGGTGTTATTACGAAATGTAGTAGGCCATTTAAAACGGAGAATACCCTCCGCTCATTTCATTCATTCATATGCGCATGCCTTGAATTGCAAAGCTTCATTTTTTGTAGCAATTCTGCATCTGCACACACAATTTACCCTTGCTCAAAGCCACTGGGTTCCTGAAATGTATTGTACGACGAGGTTGTGATTGTATGTGTGTGCAAACTCTATTGTGAACTTGCCACTTATACTTTTATTTTGCAGATTTTTTTATGCCATTCATGATATCCAGCAAATGTACAACATTCCCCGATCTTCATTGCAAATGCTCATCTAAATGGTTTCTGACCTAGTTACAAAAGGCAGCCTGCCCCGTCTGAGTACCAGTTTTGAGTATTATTCATGAAATGTGAATCACAACGACTGTAACGGCTCAATCGGTGACTCGGCAGTCGAGTGAACGGCTCGCAATAAGAATGTTGAGTTAAAAATTGTGGGTTGGTCCAGTCCATCATCTCTTTGGGGTCGAGAAAACCAGTACAACTTTGTTGGGCAGTCAACCATGGTTATTCTACGCAGAAAGCTCGTCCTATCCGTAGGAATGAGGTATTTCCACCACTGTCTCAGGGCTGTCAACACAAGAGATGAGCATCGCCTCAATGCGAACTTTCTCGCAGGGTTACCATAAAGATATTGTAATGCGTGGCCTATTTATTAGCCATTCTCGAACTATTTCTTGGAAAAATGGCTCCATATGCCGACACAAACAGCTCTATGATCACTCTGAAACTGCCCACAGGAAGTACGCTGCCATCCTAAACGCGTAGACGTGAGCGTTACCTCCTCCGATGCGTGGGTTTTCGTCTGGCACTTAATGTTTCCTCCGACACAAAATGCACTCAACAAATGCGTCGAACATCCTGAGCATGAGTCTCCTGGAAAAGTGTTTAGACTGCGTAGTTTTGCCGGATAAAAAAAAAACCATGACACTTAGTTTCGTGGTAAGTGCACAGATTGTAATATAAAACCCATTGAGCAATGCTGCTCCATGGAGAACTGGGCAGTACTCATCCCTGTTGGTGACCTTCAACTCGTGAATAAAACACAACAATTATAATATTGGTACCAATACAGTACATCCAAACAACCACCACTGTTGACTTCACACAAAGTCGCATTTCACTAAGCCACGGGGGATGATGGTGATACTCTTTTTTTACCTACGTGACTTTACCGAAAAAACCTAAGAGTATGAATCCTTGCAGTCACGAAAGCTTCAAATCTAGAATAGATGATGGTGATGATGGTTGTCATGATGGTGGTAATAATGGCCATTTTCAGTGACGATGACAATAATGTTGCTGATAGTGGTCATAATGGTGGTGATAATTAATGTGACTATGATGATGATGGTTGTGGTGGTGGTCATAATAGTGGTGATGATTTACTTTATGATTATAGTTATGATGATGATGGTAGTGGCCATGGGGGTAATTATGATGACGTTGACGATGCTGGAACTCAATCTCACGGTGGGGACTCCAGACGAACCGCATCTCAGAAACCAAGTGGCTACAACACCGGGCTATTAATACAGCAGCCCCATTAATGAGTCGCTCGTATACGCCGTCTCTAACTCTATTATTACCACCGCCGCCACCGTCATTATGACTAATGCCACGGCCGAGTGTCGCTGCGGCCATTATTACTTTCTTTCGCGGGAGTAATGAGGCAGCGGGTGTAGACAAAGCGCTGCAAAATAGCAGTCAATTGAGGTGGGATTAGGCAACAGAACGGCCCCCTTCCCGGCCTGAAACAAAAGGCTTTGAAGAGCGCCTCGTTTTGCCGAGACGGCGCTGTCGGGGAGTGGGGGGCACGCACGGATCGCCAGCGCCGTGTTGGATGCGGCAACAAAAAAAAGGCGCTTCTCGCCCAGACCCCGCCCGCTCGTCCGCCAACTCGCGGGGGCCAACACCGCCGCCTGTTCGCCTCATACCCCCCCCCCCCCAGAGCAGCAGAGGGCATGAGCAGCAGCACCACCAACCACCCCTCCCACACTGGGTCCAGTGTCTCTGCCTCGACAACGCAGCAACCCACTCTCACACTGCACGTCCCGCCGCCGCGGCATCCCACAGTTGCTCGCCCGCGCATGTACACACACACTCACACACATGTTTCATGCGTAATTCCTATGCACTTGCTTGCTGCAAGCACGAGCTGAGACATAGGCGTGCATTAATGTCTCTGCCTCTCAAGTCTCTCTGTCTCCCTGTGGATCCCTGTCCCCCTCCCATGTTTTACCTCCGTCTCTCAGGCTCCATCCGCCCCTCTTTGTCTGTCTCCCCTTTTCTCCCTCCATGTATCTCTCTCTTTGTTTCCCTTCGTCTTCCTCTCTCTGCCTCTCGTCTCCTTCGGTCTCTGAGTGTGCCATTATTTATCTCCACATCTCGTCTCTCTGTCTCTCGCTGTGTGGGTGTTTCTCTCTCTCTCCGTGCATCTACGTCGTCTCGCCATGCTCGTCGTGGTCACCGGAGCGACTCCCCCCCCCATCTCTTCTTGCGCTCGCCTCTCCCATTCGCGGCCTCCGCTGGAGCCACGGCGGTCACGTGACCGGGCGGTCCACCAGTCCTCCAAAATATTCGGCTCACATTTTTGTTCTTTCAAACAATTCAGCCGAATACGAGAACCGAAAAAAACACACACTGCCAGTAGTGTTCTGGCAGAGTGTCGGAAGCGAATATTATTCAGTGCACCCCCAGTTCAGACACCGACCTCCGTTTGTCTTGTGTGTGTGGGAACACACACACAGCGTGAAGCACGCAAGCATAATGAGGCAGGCTGTTATACTGGCGTGTTACTGACACAGCACACATACACAGACAAATATCCTAACTTCAGCAGTGTTGTCTGTGAGGCCAAATACTATTAGCAAACCATAGACCCCTGTGCATAGAATTAAACTTGGATCACAGGAACTGAAGTGTGGTCGGCAGCTACACAACTCGATAAAAAATGTGACGAACATTTCACGCAGTTAGACCTTCACTTCCACAAACATGCACTCACATGCTCCCACGTTCACATGTATTTGCACGTACACAAAATGAACCACAAAGATCCCCCGTATAGCCTTAACATACTTTTGGGGCAAGTGATGTCAGCAAGCACCTATGAAGGCCGGAACGGCACACGAAGGGGGTGGGTGGCCAATACCATGCACACACAGGGTCCACACGCACACACATGGGCTCAACGCGCACACACACACACGAGCCACGCTCTCACAAACACTTGCACTCGCATACACGCACCACAGAGACGCACAAAGGAGCTGGTGGGGAGCAGGGCCTGGGAACAGCACAATAGCTCAGGCCCCCCTCCCCTACCCCACCAGTGCCACACACATCCATCACACACGGGACAGCATCACAGCCATGGGCTTTGCTTGCATTGGCGGTCTCCCATTCAAGCGGCGAGGGGGCGCGCGCTCCGTGCCCGTTCTCAGTGTTGGACCTGAGCAGCAGCAGCAGCAGGAGTGGTGGTGGTGGAGAGATGTCGCCACATCCACTCCACGGCTCTAAGTGGTGACACTCGCGCGCGCGCGCCCCCCACGCCGGAGGTATCGGCCAGCGGGTCCCGCTCGTCCACTCGGGCGAGGCGCCTTGGAGTGGGGGGGGGGCGCCTTGGAGTGGGGGGGGGGGCACCTCTGTCTTGAACTCACTGAAGCCGTGGCGGCCTCGCGAGGGTAGGGGGACACGGGACAATGGATTGCGGTTTTGGGTTAAACACTGCAACGCAGAGAAACATTGGAAGTGGTTCGGGCTATAAGGGTGTAAGGGGTGGAATTGTTCCTTTCAGAGTTGAGGTTTTGGTTAGAATGAGGGTTTAGAGCTGCTTCAGCATTTGAAGTTCAAAGCTAAAAGTGGCTCACGGTTGAGAGTGAAATCTTGGGTTCTGGGTGAGCTCTTGGGCATGGATGTACCCGACTGGTTACCTTATGATTTACGGTTAGCTTCAGAATGTCCATTCACAGTTAACTTGAGGGCTTAACCATTGAGTGTTTGCGGTTTAAGGGCAGTGTCTTGCGTTAAGGTCAGGGTCAGTGCCCGGGCTACAGGGTCAGGTTTAGGCCTCTAACCCCTCCCTCCGCCTTCAAAGCACGATAGAATGCCCGTAACGACAACAGCAGCAGCAATGTCTTCTCGCTTCTAAAGCAACACAAATAAATAAGCCTCGAGCGGGTGGAGGCGGCGACATCACCCCGCTCACCCCTCATCCCACCCGGGTTCACCCTCACCCCGCTCACCCCTCACCCTGGTCATCCCTCACCCCACTCACCCCTCACCCCACCCGGGTTCACCCTCACCCCGCTCACCCCTCACCCCGCTCACCCCTCACCCCACCCGGCTTCACCCTCACCCCACTCACCCCTCACCCCACCCGGCTTCACCCTCACCCCTCCGCTCTCGAGATGCCTTTCCCAAGAGCAACACCACACACAGCACCTGATCGTCATAACCAAACCCCCTCACCAGCCTCCCCGCCCCGCCATGCCTCCACCACCACCACCCCCTCTGCCCGTCTCCTCCTCTACGCTCTACCCTGAAACGCCCTCACTGTACCCGTGAGCTCCCCCGTTTATCCGCGTCCTCAAGCCGCATCGCCACGACCCAGCAGCAGGCTTCACCTTTACATCACAGGGTTATGTCTCAGTCCACGCCGTTTACCACCAAGTAGCCTCGTTCACCCAGTCGCCTCGTTCAGGTCCAGACTCACGTTCCCCTCTCCATGACTGCATCTCTTCACCCAACTGTCTCTTATTTACTCCAGACCACAGAGGCCCCATATTCTTAGGTTTTTTCAGTAAAGTCACGTAGGTAAAACATTAAAATTAATAAAAGTAAAATAAAATAAAAATCACGACGTTTCGGAGGCAACACAAGCTTCCGTCTTCAGGTGGAACCGTCACAGCCACGACAGCTTTATCAAGTAAATGAGATATTGCAAGAGCTACCACTCCGTATGTATAATGGTTGGATAGGGGGGAAGGGCCAAGTACGGCACACTTTTTATTCATATGGTAAGGTGAGGCTTAAGAGGGTGAGCCTTTATTATGGAGAGGTACGGTTTGTGACTAAACCTGGCCTACATAACAATAGTGTGAAAAGGAGAAAACAACTAAACATGGTAAAACAAGCCTGGCTGTCTATCAATAACCTGTAATAGTTGTCTGTCAAATAAGATTGGCCAAATAAATGTAGTTAAATCTTTTTTGCATGGTTAATCACATCTTTCCAATGATTACTCAGTTTGTAACCATCATCACGGTGGAAATTATGTCTGTGTTTGTATATTTGTATGGCTTCGTGTACAAACCTTTGATGGTAGCCAGGAGGTTTGCAGAGAACCTTGGTCTCGGAAAAAACAATTTCATGAGAGTCCACCGAGTTGTAGCAATGATCGGCAACGGCCGAAGAATCAGTTCTGCCGTGTTTCAGATCTGACTTGTGCTCGCGGACACGATCAGAAACATGACGTTTCGTTTCTCCAATGTAGCAATCACCACAAATGCAACTCAATTTGTAGACTCCAGGATACTGTAAGTCAGGAACGACATCCTTCACAGATAGAATCAGATCACGAATTTTATGCACTGTACTGAATCGGACTTGGATCTTATGTTTGTTTAGAATTTTGGAGATCTTTTTGGTCACGCCTACTATGTATGGTAACGTGATAGTTTTGGCCGGAGTTTCATGTGGCTGTTTCTGTGTGGTGGGAGAAACAGCTTGGCGGATAGTCCGGTCAGAGTATCCGTTCATCCTGAGGGCCCGATGTACATGTCTTAATTCACCGGCCAGGTGGTGTTGGTCAGAAATGCCATGGGCTCTGTGGTATAGCGTTTTGACGAGAGAATTCTTTTGAGATGGGTGGTGGTGGGAATCCGGTTTCAAGTAGGAATCTGTGTGGGTGGCTTTCCTGTAGACAGAATGTCCCAAGGATCCGTCAGGCCTCCTCTCAAACAGAATATCCAAGAATGGTAGTTTACCGTCTTTCTCCACTTCCATGGTGAATCTGATGGATGGGTGTCTAGAATTGATGTGGTCCAAGAAGTGGTTCAATGCTGGGAGGCCATGTGGCCAGATGACGAAAGTGTCATCCACATACCTCTTCCACAGGGAAGGACGCAGGGTGGATGTCTGGATGGCGTCTGATTCAAACTTTTCCATGAACATGTTGGCTATAACTGGTGACAAGGGGGAGCCCATAGGGGTACCCTCATTCTGTTTGTAGAAGGTGCCATTCCAGAAACAGCCACATGAAACTCCGACCAAAACTATCACGTTACCATACATAGCAGTCGTGACCACAAGATCTCCAAAATTCTAAACAAACATAAGATCCAAGTCCGATTCAGTACAGTGCATAAAATCCGTGATCTGATTCCATCTGTGAAGGATGTCGTTCCTGACTTACAGTATCCTGGAGTCTACAAACTGAGTTGCAGTTGTGGTGATTGCTACATTGGAGAAACGAAACGTCATGTTTCTGATCGTGTCCGCGAGCACAAGTCAGATCTGAAACACGGCAGAACTGATTCTTCGGCCGTTGCCGATCATTGCTACAACTCGGTGGGCTCTCATGAAATTGTCTTTTCCGAGACCAAGGTTCTCTGCAAACCTCCTGGCTACTATCAAAGGTTTGTACACGAAGCCATACAAATATACAAACACAGACATAATTTCAACCGTGATGATGGTTACAAACTGAGTAATCATTGGAAAGATGTGATTAACTATGCAAAAAAGATTTAACTACACTTATTTGGCCAATCTTATTTGACAGACAACTATTACAGGTTATTGATAGACAGCCAGGCTTGTTTTACCATGTTTAGTTGTTTTCTCCTTTTCACACTATTGTTATGTAGGCCAGGTTTAGTCACAAACCGTACCTCTCCATAATAAAGGCTCACCCTCTTAAGCCTCACCTTACCATATGAATAAAAAGTGTGCCGTACTTGGCCCTTCCCCCCTCTCCAACCATTATATATACGGAGTGGTAGCTCTTGCAATCTCTCATTTACTTGATACAGCTGTCGTGGCTGTGACGGTTCCACCTGAAGACGGAAGCTTGTGTTGCCTCCGAAACGTCGTGATTTTTATTTTATTTTACTTTTATTAATTTTAATGTTTTACCTACGTGACTTTACCGAAAAAACTTAAGAATATGAATCCTTGCAGTCATGAAAGCTTCAAATCTAGAATTAATGCCCACAGAGGCCCCCTCTGCCAATCATGTACCCAACTCTCCCTTCCTCCATTTGAAGAGCAGCACCATTACCAGGTTAACACTTTGTAGACTTTCGCGACCAATATTACTCAAAATCAAGTTTTTTTTTATTCGAACACGTAAATATAAATGTGTCGTTGACCCACCACCACGACACATTTGTAGTGACATCACGGATGTCACTGTGTAATGCCGGCCAGAGAGAGGCACGGCGTGCGGTGTAGCGACATCGCGGGCACCACGAGAATGTGGGTGCAGTACCGGCCCTAGAGGGGTTCGGTGAGCGCTGACTGACAGTGCTGGATGGCACCGCGCTTGGCGTGCAGTGCCGACCCCTACAGGATAGGGTGTGAGAGTACCGGCCACGGGAATGGGGTTACAATAGGCCGTGGCACTCTGGTTGACCCCAGAGGACACATAACCGGTTAAGTCTACAAAGGGGCCCCAAGTGGGGGCTAGGGATGGTCACGTGGTCGAGGTTCAGATCCTGCTCGAGGATTCTGGAAGGTGGGCGTGGCCAAGGGCGGACCCGGCCACGCTGCAGAGGATATAAGCCGGGTCCCCCAAAGGGACCGGCGTTGTTGTTCATCCTGAAGAAACCTTCGTCTACGTCCTACGTCCAACAGAGTCTCCAACACGTGGACCTGGACCCGAGCTGTGGTCCTGGCAGGTTGTAGCAGTTACATTGTAATTAGTGTAGGTTGTTATTCTGTTAAGGGACAGTTACCCTGTGTGTTGGTGTTAATAAATGTGTTGCCTCCAAAGAGTGCGTCTGCGACTCAGTTGAATCCACTACACATTTATATTTATGCGATGTAACCAAAAAAAACTCTTATGGATCACAGTTTTCAATAAACGTCCATCTCCAGCCTCTTGTGCAGATTCATCTGGTCAAGTGGTCGCAATTAGGTCCTTATCGGTGTTAACACCTGTGTGTTTTTGTTATATTGTGCTCTGTGTTCAGCAACATTTAGAGGTCAGGCATTCTGAGATTCTCTGACACAATTTGTATCCAGATTCATCTTCTGATGTGATCGAATAATTGCCTTCAGGGCCCACGTGATAAATATTTTTTTAACCGTAACAAGAATACCGATGGCCTATGTGCGTGCAATATTTGGCACCACTGAGATCCTGGGTTCAAATCAAGATCTCAGCCACCCTTCATTAAACTGGGTTCCCAAGAACAGAAAGTTGATGGCGTCAGGCCGGTCGCCATTAACTGCACAACACAACCCAACATTACGTGATATCGCAGTGTTTCAACTGTGAATTAACAAGAAGATGCGTAATGCAGTTTCATTTACATGCAACGGACAATCTCAGCAAAGCGTGCTAAAGGCATGCCACCTAGTGTGGGTGAGCAGCTATAAAAGGGACTCCACAGGTAATGTCAACTTACAGACAACATTCCCTGTCACAAGTTGATATCTCAATGCTTCAAGTGAGAGTCCCAAATGGAGAGCTAATATCTGTGACATGCTGCTAATAGCTCGACTGGATACAATTGGAATAGCAATACCATGTCAAAACTTTTACGTACGATCTGGACACAGATTTCTGGTTCAGATACGGGCTAGCACAAATGTACATGCCTTGGAGAGCTTCCTTCCTTTCTTTCTGATAACTCACAGAGAACAGGAAGCGGTAGCGCTTACACCGGTTTCTCGGCGTGTTTGTGTAAATACACTGAGCCGTCACAGAGCACAGAGGCGTAACCCGGAGCGTCTTTGCAACGAACAGGTCTCCCTTCGAGTCAGACATCTACAATTAAACGACGCTGCCATTGCATAACAATGCAGCCGTTAAGGTGCAGTAACCTTGCGTCACCTGTCTCGCAAGCGCACACACACCCCACGCTACTGCAGTGCGCACGTAGCCGAGTGCTTTGAAAGGAGATGCTGATGGTGTGCTGCTTGGTACGATTATACCATTGGACAAGCCCCTTAAGGATACATCTAGTCCGGTGTTCTTTCACTCATTTTCAGAGGGGGCCCACTTTCACCAATAAGACATCATCAGTGTGGTGAGCGCCACCACACATTTTAAACCATTGGGGAGTTTGTCAGCAGCACGATGATGATGGGGGGTGTTTTCACTATCTATGTATTGTTGGGGGTCTGCACGTCAGGGGCCGCCCTAAAGGCCACTAGGGGCCACTAGTGGCCCGCGGCCTTGCAATCAAGAAAAATGCTCTATACCTTGACGATCAAGCCTTATCTTAGCCAACCCTGAGCCTCAAATTGAAAATAACAACCGAGAAGTGAACACCAACGCCAGTGTTAACCCGAACCATTCCCTGTCACTGGCACCACGGTACTGCTGACCCTTGTCCCCGACTCCCTCTGATGGAAGTGGAAACGCGATGCTCACACAAACCTCACCCGTATACCTACTCCAGCTACCAACTCAATGCCGACGCCAATCTGAATCATGAACCAATGCTAACACGAGCCGCTAGCCGCTACACACCAGTACCAGAGCAATAACACCGATCAAATAAATGGTAGCCTCTAAGTGCAATGCCATGAACGAACATGAACCCAATCTCCTAATTTATATCCATGTGCAGGCCATAATGCAATATGGACGTATAAAGCGTCCTCATACAGCCACATCGGGACATTCTACACAAGGCATCGTACTCGTGGATAAGCATGAACCCGAGTTTCACGTGCACATTAATACACAGTAGAGAAACGCACGTCACGATCCTGGATGGAGTACTCATCCCACGATCGTCCCTTTAAGGGTCAGTAAGATTAGTGCGACTTTATAGGAAGTCAACAGTTGCTACCTTAAGCATACGGAGCTTGGACCAGTGCCATATGACTGTGGAATTTTCCACCTCTGCTCGGGGTTGCCAATGGAGATGAGCGCCAATGGAGATGAGCGCCAATGTTCACTGCACGCACGGGGACACTTGACAGCTCTCGACTTGCGTAAGATAACGAACTCGCAAGCACAAAATGACGTCACTGGCAGACTGAAATTCACTCGCGGGCGCAGCGCACACTGAAATATTGCAGCGTCAGCTCCTCCGCTGTTTTCTGGCACGTTGTTTATTTATTTACGTTCCGACGGGCTTCCCTGCAGACGTCTCGGCAAGGACTGAGCGATAAGTCGATGCATCACAATGAGCCGCGGCTCCCCCGTGGCCACTCGTGCTGGCGGAGGGGGCGCGGGGGGGAGGAGGAGGAGGTGTCGATAACGTCGCGCTGCCTTCTTATCTGTTGGTAATGCTGCACCTTCCACGCACGGACACGGGTGGGTGGGTGGGTGCACTCTGCCCCTGCTACCACAAGCGAGGAGGCACGGCCACGATATAGTGACATCGCGAGGGGAGAGGCGAGCAAACATTGTGGCGACTGAAGTACCGGGAGATACTTACTTAGTCTGCCCTCTATGTCAGCGAACACGGCGGGGGTCTTATTCATTGAGTCCATCGAACCAAACTCATCTCTCCCCCACTGCTCCCATCGGCAAGGGAACCGAGCTCGTTTCTGATCGATAGCTGATGGTGAACGTAACATTCACACGCTGCGTACTCAAACTCAATTGCAGGAGGATTAAACGTCTCGATTTATTGGCAAAATGTTTTCCCTACGTTTGCACGTGGAAATAAAGTGCAATAGCCAGAGGAGAACGACTGCACCTAAGGACAGGGCAGAACCCTATTTGGTGTACTGCCCTCCCTACAGGCATATCACTGGCTTTACATGTGGGTGTCTCAGTCAGGCTCCATCTCTGTGACCCACCATCCCCTCCACACTGAGCTCATGTTGTGGTCCGGGCGTTTTATTTTCGACCCTCAACCCAGCCATGCGAGTGACAACGCGTTACAACGCGTTCCGCCGTATAAAAGAAACGCGGAGCTGTGTTCATCCCCAGTGGCAGCCCTCAATAGATTTGCAGGCGCAAAATACGACATTCCTATGACAGGGGCCAGTCTTTTCAGAAGAAAGCCACTTTGACCTCCAACAAAGTGTTCAATTTATCGACCCAGGGAGAAAAATTGTCTGAATCAAACCCAGTGTATAAGTGTCGACATCTTAACGTTCCCTTCTTGGACATTATTTCAATTTGTCAGAAGCAACTCTGAAGTGCAAACTAGGATGATGTTGAAAAGTGAGCACATGTCCCTATTGCGAGAACTCCTCGGGAAGACTTGATGTTGAATTGTAAGACATTGGGGCACAGCAGGATCACAGCCATCACACAGACTGAGTTCATTGCACATGTTGTGCTCTGGAGACAAAACGCAGCACCCGCCCACCAACCCAAGATGCCTCCTCCCCCACCCCACAGAAACCCCCTTTCGCTTCTCACAAAACCACCCTCTCACCCCCGCTCCCCCCCCAGCACAAAGAAGGCCAACCCTTCTTCCCTGCAGAAAATCCCAAGCCCGGCCTTTTCCTTCAGCATACCGACCACCGGCACATTTTCAGGTGTTACACGACCACGGATTTTTTTTAAATATAAAATGCGAATCGTTTTTCATAGCATTCCATGGAGTGCAGCGCACTCCACCCCCCCCACCGTCTAAGTGACCATGCGTCGATTACAGACGGGGTGGACGGACAGACGGATGCCCCAGCGGGCTGTTGCTGCTGCCACCACGACAACCACTACGCGTGGCCTCTCCTCGCAGTGCCGCCACGAGCACCCTCCTGCTGCACCGCCACGTTCCAGGCCGAGCCCCGCGCCCAAGACGGCATCGGACCGAGCGGGGTGCGCGCGTTCCCGTGCGGAGGGGGGGGTCACCCCGCACTCATCCCGGCGACCCCCACCCCCCAGGGAGGGTAATTATGCGCGGGACGCCTCGCAGACCCGGCCCGTAAACTTGACCTATGCTAATTTCCCGTCTGCGCGCCACTGTTTGCGAGCCTCACAAAGGGGCCCCTTTAGTCGGACACAGTTACGGAGCGGGGCGGGCCGCACAGCGCCCGCATTAAACCACACATCACTGGCACACACACACCCCCACACACACACCCCCACATCACTGGCCCACACATACCCCCACACACACACCCCCACACACACACCCCACATCACTGGCACACACACACCCCCACACACACACCCCCACATCACTGGCACACACACACCCCCACACACCCCCACATCACTGGCACACACACACCCCACACACGCACACATCACTGGCACACACACACCCCCACACACACACACATCACTGGCACACACACACCCCCACATCACTGGCACCCACACACACAAAGTGGAGGGCCCCCTCCTCTCTCTTGTGCTCGGGCTTCAACTGCCTCGAAACCCCAACCATCACCCCCCCCCCGCCTCCTCCTCCCCACGCTGCCGGCGCGTCTCCCACACCACCCGCCCCTTATCATCCCCAGACATCGGGCTGTCTTGCGAGTTCCGACCCGACATCGGGACGGGTTTTTTTCGTTTCAACTCAGCACTGTTGTGACGATGCCTGGCCGATGATCTTGTCACGCTCGCATTCGGTGCGCCTCGTAACGTCCCACGCATCACTTTGTGTCTCAGTCGCGTCACTTTGTGTCTTGCTCGCGTCACGAGGAGCTGAAATACGGTGACGCGTGACCATTTATCGCGAGCGTGTTTGTTATTCGTGCAGTTACGTGCGCGCGCGCGTTAATCTGCTGCCGTAAAACAGCGCTTCTTACCCTGCTGTGACCCTGCACCCAAGCGTCGCCACTCAACTCGCTGCTCTGCTGCGGTGGCGGGGGGCGAGAGGGGGGCCGGCAGGAGGAGACTCCGGCGCTCTGCATAAACACGCAGTTTTGCGAAGCGAGGACGAACAATTAAAATGTTCCAGTGGATTCCGTTCGTGCACAGCGCCCAGGAATGCGAGCGCGCGATTGCGTTAAACTCGCCGATGCACATTTCGGTGCACGCACACTCATGGTCACGACGGCCTGTACATTGTCACCAAAGATCCCCCGTATAGCCTTAACAGACTGTTGGGGCAAGTGCTGTTTGCGAGTAGCATCTACGAAGGCCGGCACGGCACACGAAGGAGGTGGGTGGCAAACACCACGTCCGGCCGCCTTTGTCTCCCTAGTGGCGATGTTTACACATCGCACCGGGTGCTCATGTGAGGCTGAGTCGACCTAGGGAAGGCCCAGGACCGGTTCAGATAATCATCACTGGTGTCGGTGGCCGTGAGAGGGAATTGAACCCGGGCCGCCAGGTCCGTCGTGTCGCTGCGCTCCCTCTCCCCTCTAAACTCACACGCGCGCGCCTTTCCGGGCGTGAATTGTGCGCCCTCAAAGGACCCCCTCCCTCCTGGAGCCGACGAACAGTTTGTCGCTGCATCGAAGAGCTTCGACCAAGCAGAGAGAGATACCAGAGACGAACGCGAGGCCGGAGTCAACAAATGTACATCTGGATTTGACGTTGACGCACACAAACCTCATCTAATTTGCAATACAAGACCGAAGTCCGAGTTGGTGTTGCAACCATCAGCCTGGTGGTGGTACGACCACGTCAGAACGTTTATTTATACTGGAGGAGGAATCTGATGAGCTACACAGCTCTTTTGTCACGAGATGTCCAGTCGAGGCGCGGGGTAAGAACGTTACAACATCCAATACAAAAACACCAAAGTCTGGGGTTGACTCTGCCCATGAGCCTGCTGTGCGTGCACAATATAGGAATATCTTTGTGGGATGCCATCCGACGACGTCGTGGGCATCTCTGCACTGGCCAAGGGCTGCCAAATGAGACGAGCGCCGTGCCACGCTGACTATGAGCCGCGAGACGCGCACCGACGTTCTGAATGAACATGGGAGCAGGCCGAAGTGCCTCGTCGTCACGACCTGCCAACCAAAAGGGTGAAACGCGACCAACACCCCGAGCAGGTGAGCTGCTGCTGCTGCTGGGGGGGAGATGGGGGGGGGCAGGGCCGGGCACGTGACGGGACACAGGGAGGGGCACTAAGCTGGCACGGGGGGGTGGCACGGGGGGGGTGGCACGGGGGGGCGGCACGTGCGCGGGGCGTGGGGGGGGGCGAGATGGTGGCAGCCGCGGGCAGTGCCAGCTGGCGGCGGGCGCCCAGACATCACGTCACGCGGCAGCGCTGGGGGGGGGGCGTCTGTGCCCTCCCCCGCCCGCGCCGCGCCCGCCGCCTTCGCGAGCTCAAATATAGCTGCGGGATGCACTGTACACAGACACACGGAGCTTGCCCATGTTTAGCCTGAGAGCGACGCACTTGTCGAGGCCAGGGGTTGTTTGCGAGCGCCTGTTGAGGCCGACCCCACGACACGCGCGGCGGGCGATGGGGCGGCCGTGGTGGCCCAGGCACCCAGACGCGCCTGGCCACTCGCAGTGACCGCAGTGACCGTGCTGCTGCTGGACGCTGTTGTGCCGTGTTCTTGTAGGGCCGAGTCGAGTTGGGGTGGGGTGCACGGGTAAGGGTTGAGTGTCTATGGTGATATCGTCTCAGATTTCACACTTATTTGCATCTGATGGGGATTTCCATCAGCTGTCAGCCTGCTTAATTGTCAATCTTTAGGCTATGCTACTTATTCAGCTTTTTTATTTTAGCAGGTAAGGCTCACTGAGCTATATACTCTTTTTCAGAAGCGACATGGCCACAAACGATAGCTAAACTTAGTAGCTTATCACGTAGAAATGTATAGGAGCCAAATACTCGAAACGAGTGATGTTAATTCTAAATGTAGAGGTAAAAACCGGAGGACCTGTAGAAAAATCCACGTGACCACGGAGAGAGACACCGCAAACTCCAAACATACAAGCATCAGGGTCGGGATCGAACCCATGCTCTCTGCATACCAGGCGAGGTAGTTAACATCTCGCAATCGCGGCCCCCATTGCGATTGAGTATGAGTTAATGGCATCATAGTGCGGAGTGTTAAAAACTATACTGCCACTCTCCATATAAAAGATGTGCATACTATCACACGCGGTATTGTGTAATGTTTAAGTGTAGCACATATGAACCCCTCTTTACGTGTGCTCACAAGTTGTACGCCAACGCTCCTCCCACAAGCACGCGTGCGTACAATGCTTACGCTGCATGTTTATATCATTCGCATCATTTACAGCGCTCGACGACGAGTGCTCGCGAACGCCGGGCACACGAGACCCCAAGTCTGCAGTGGGGTCAACAAGCGACGGCCGTCGTCCAGCAGCGCAGACAGAACGGTTGATGGGATTTCAATAGATGTGTATATACGCAGCCGTGCATTGTGCACGAACACATAAATATATAGATGAGAGAAGTTGAAATGACGTTTTTCAGAATGAGATGTTGAAAGCTGCTCGCGTTAAGTTTATTGTTGGGAGTCATCCCCGATAGGAACTGAACAAAAGGTGAGAAACGGGTTTGCTGGCTAAGGAGAGGCCGCCACACGCAACACGACGACGACGACCAAAGAGATGGAGCGACGAGAAGAGTCAGAGATGGTCGGTAGCAGCACCGGGCCGTGAGGCGTGGGGACGACGACGACGTGGGGAGAGAGGCCTTTCTCCAGCAGAGAGTAGACAATGGCTGATGATGGTGATGATGGTTATGACATCTGGAATGTTAACGCTGCGGTTGCAACAATGTACCAACAGTCGAAATGCGTTCATAATCAACGATTTTTGGGTTTAGATCGCGTTATTTATAAATGTGTCGTAACCCTCCACCACCCGACACGGCCAATCAGTAAAACAGTGTCACGTTGACAAAAGACAAATAGTTCACTGCTTTAGCCCACCGGTGTGTTGAAGCGTGAAACCACAACATTTACAATTTCACGCTTCAACACACCGGTGGGCTAAAGCAGTGATCTATTTGTCTTTTCGATTTAAAGCTTTCGTGACTGCAGGGATTCATCTTCTTGGTTTTTTCGGTAAAGTCACGTAGAAGGGAAGTAATAAAATAATAAAAATAAAACATAATAAAATGAAACAATTCTCACGACGTTTCGGCCACAACAGCCGTCCTCACCTGAGGACGGCTGCTTGCGTTGTGGCCGAAACGTCGTGAGAATTGTTTCATTTTATTATGTTTTATTTTTATTATTTTATTACTTCCCTTCTACGTGACTTTACCGAAAAAACCAAGAAGATATTTGTCTTTTGTCAACGTGACACTTTTTTACTGATTGGCCGTGTCGGGTGGTGGAGGGTTACGACACATTTATAAATAACGCGATCTAAACCCAAAAATCGTTGATTATGAACAATATTGGTCGCGAAAGCCTACGTGTTAAGTCGAAATGCGGCACGCCCCAATTCCATTCTGGGGGTCGATACAGCCGACGTGCCTCCGGACTTGACGAAATGAATACCGCTTTGTGGAACGTCAACAGCACGCATCCTTACGGACAGGCCATGGCCCACGATGTGGGATTGTGGAATTTTCACGACTCGCTCGGGGATTTCAGGAGAGACGAGCGCCACACAAACTGCACCCCGCGCTGCCACTGGGACACTGCCACTGATCGACGCGGCGGCGCCGACGACATTCATATCTGCCTTCAAAATAAGCACACAAAGGTCATGGCAACCTTAATGTTCCCTTCGTGTTTGTTCTCAAAACTTTTTGACTGCACCTCTCATGTACACAATGCACACGCCACGAATAAAAGCTTATGTAAAAAAAAAACACTTCCAATTTATATAGCATCTTTCCGGCTCAATCCTTGTGTGCGTCCAACGAAATTACACCAATTTCTGCCGAACCAGACGCCCGCAATGGTTGCGCGTTTACCTCCCACGGTGTGTGCCTGCCTCGCCTCGCTTCGACCTCATCATCCCTTTCTGCCGCACATTTGCTCATCGATTAAGATTTTTTTTTATTTCAGACGAGTGAGCGCCAGTTGAGAATTCGTGACCTTTCTAAAGGGAGACTTGGGATGCTCGGTTCATTATCGGTTGTGAATAATTATTTTAAAAGAATACAATGGAAATTGTAAGCCGACTCCCTGGAGGCGAAGGTTGGTCGGCCACGCTGAGATATCCACAGAGGGCAGTACAGCAAGCAGGTTGCTCACACAAATGTAAATATGGTTTTAGTTAGCAGCTCAACTATGCAGATTTCTCTTGGCATTTCGACTCCCTGACTCATTTAAAATATTCAATCAGGAATTGGACGAACATTTTTATTTTTTTCTTCCTTTTCACTGAGAATTTTGAGGTACCCGGTGTACTGTACCTGCATAAAATGCACGTACACACAAGCGGGTGAACGTAGAACTTACTTCGCACCGTACGTTGCCAGCCGTGGTAATCGGAGATGCGGGGAAAGGACAACACGCTCAACACAATAAGCACTTCTAAATAAATTAATGTTAAATGTAGAGAACACCGATGGGTTCAACAAACTGCTTGCCGTACTGCCGTCTCTCGCGGCCACCTTTGCAGCCAAGCGCGCGTTTTGGGCTTCCACAATTCTCTGCGACCCACCAACCCCTTCCCCGGATTACAGGCAGGATTATTGTAATGCCCGAAGGCAGCCACTAAATGCGCCCTTGCTGTCCTCATATGCAAATCATCCCTCGGCAAGCCGTCACGAACGAACGAAACTTCGCCGAGACAACTTCGTCTGTTGCTGATGTCAGCCAACAGCTGAACCCGGCCTCAAATAATGTTTGCTAATTTCAAACATATTAAGGATGAGCGCAGCCCGATAGAACGCGAGACGATGGCTCCGTAATGTAATGGGTGCGCCGAACGTGGCATTAAAGTAATTGGCTCGCAATAGAGGAGTGCGGTAAATCTCCACGCTGTCCACGCCGGGGGAGCGTGTGTGTGTTGGTGTGTGTGTGGGTGTGTGTGTTGGGGTGTATGTGTGTGTTGTGGGTGTGTGTGTTGTGGGTGTGTGTGTTGTGGGTGTGTGGGTGTGTGTGTGGGTGTGTGTGTGTGTGTTGTGGGTGTGTGTGGGGTGTGTGTGTGGGGTGTGTGTGGGTGTGTGTGTTGTGGATGTTTGTGTGTGTTGTGGGTGTGTGTGTGTTGTGGGTGGGTGGGTGTGCTGTGGGTGTTTGTGTGTGTGGTGTGTGTGTGGTGGGTGTATGTTATGGGTGTTTGTGTATGTGTGTGGGTGTGTGTGTTGTGGGTGTGTGGGTGTGTGTGTGTTGTGGGTGTGTTTGTGTGTTGTAGGTGTGTGTGTGTGGGGTGGGTGTGAGTGTGTGGGTTGTGGATGTTTGTGTGTGTGTGGTGTATGGCGTGTGGATGTGTGGTGTGTGTGTTGTGGTTGTTGTGTGTGTGTGTGTGTGGGTGTGTGTGGATGTGTGTGTTGTGGGTGTGTGTGTGTGTGTTGTGGGTGTGTGTGTTGTGGGTGTGTGTGTTGTGGGTGTGTGTGGGTGTGTGTGTGTTGTGGGTGTGTGAGGGTGTGTGTGTGTGAGGGTGTGTGTTGTGGGTGTGTTTTGTGGGTGTGTGTGTGGGCGTGTTGTGGGTGTGTGTGGGTGGGTGTGTGTGGGTGTGTGTGTGTGTGTTTGTGGGTGTGTGTGTGTATTGTGGGTGTGTAAGGGGTGTGTGTGTGAGGGTGTGCGTGTGTGTGGGGTGTGTGTTGTGGGTGTGTGAGGGTGTGTGTGTGTGAGGGTGTGTGTGTGTGAGGGTGTGCGTGTGTGTGGGTGTGTGTGTGTGTGTGTGTTGTTATACGGGGAGCGGTTGTGTAGCGGTTAGCGCGCTGCACTACGAACTTGGCGACCCGGGTTCGATTCCCGCTCACGGCAAACACCAGTGACGATTATCTGAACCGGTCCTGGGCCTCCCCTAGGTCGACTCAGCCTCAAATGAGTACCTGGTGCGGTGTGTAAACATCGCCGCTAGGGAGACAAAGGCGGTCGGGCGTGGTGCTGGCCACCCACCCCCTCGTGTACCGTTCCAGCCTTCATAGGTGCTCGCTAACAGCACTTGCCCCTACAGTCTGTTAAGGCTATACGAAAGATCTTTGTCTTTGTGTGTGTTGTGGGTGTGTGTGTGTTGTGGGTGTGTGTTGTGTGTGTTGTGGGTGTGTGTAGTGTTGTGGGTGTGTGGAGTGTTGTGGGTGTGTGTGTGGGTGTGTGTGTGGGTGGGTGTGTGTGGGTGGGTGTATTGTTGGTGTGTGTGAGGGTGTGTGTGAGGGTGTGTTGTTGGTGTGTGTGTGGGTGTGTGTGGGTGTGTGTGGGTGTGTGTTGTGGGTGTGTGTGGGTGAGTGTGTGTGTGTGTGTTGTGGGTTTGTGTGTGGGTGTGTGTGGGTGTGTGTGGGTGTTGTGGGTGTGTTGTTGGTGTGTGTGTGGGGTGTGTGTGGGTGTGTGGGTGTGTGGGTGTGTGTGCTGTGGGTGTTTGTGTGTGTGTGGTGGGTGTGTGGTGGGTGTGTGGTGGGTGTGTGTTATGGGTGTTTGTGGGTGGGTGTGTGTGGGTGTGTGGGTGTTGTGTGTGTGGGTGTTGTGGGTGTGTGTGTTGTGGGTGTGTGTGTGGGTGTGTGTGTGGGGTGTGTGTGGGTGTGTGGGTGTGTGTGTGCTGTGGGTGTTTGTGTGTGTGTGGTGTGTGTGTGTGTTATGGGTGTTTGTGTGTGTGGGTGTGTGTGGGTGTGTGGGTGTGTATGTGGGTGTGTGTGTGTTGTGGGTGTGTGTGTTGTGGGTGTGTGTGTTGTGGGTGTGTGTGTGGGGTGTGTGTGGGTGTGTGTTGTGGATGTTTGTGTGTGTGTGGTGTATGGCATGTGGATGTGTGGTGTGTGTGTGTTGTGGTTGTTTGTGTGTGGGTGTGTGTGGATGTGTGTGTGTGTGTTGTGGATGTTTGTGTGTGTGTGGTGTATGGCGTGTGGATGTGTGGTGTGTGTGTGTTGTGGTTGTTTGTGTGTGTGTGTGTGGGTGTGTGTGGATGTGTGTGGGTGTGTGGGTGTGTGTTTGTGTGTGGGTGTGTGTTTGTGTGTGTTGTGGGTGTGTTAGGTGTGTGTGTGTGGGTGTGTGTGTGCTGTGGGTGTTTGTGTGTGTGGTGTGTGTGGTGGGTGTGTGTTATGGGTGTTTGTGTATGTGTGTGTGGGTGTGTGGGTGTGTGGGTGTGTGTGTGTGTGTTGTGGGTGTGTTTGTGTGTTGTGGGTGTGTGTGTGTGTTGTGGATGTTTGTGTGTGTGTGGTGTATGGCGTGTGGATGTGTGGTGTGTATGTTGTGGTTGTTTGTGTGTGTGGGTGTGTGTGGATGTGTGTGTGTGTTGTGGGTGTGTGGGTGTGTTGTGGGTGTGTGTGGGTGGGTGTGTGTTTGTGTTTGTGTGTGTGTGTGTTGTGGGTGTGTGAGGTGTGTGTGTGTGGGTGTGTGTGTGTGTGCTGTGGGTGTTTGTGTGGTGTGTGTGTGTGTGGTGGGTGTGTGTTATGGGTGTTTGTGTATGTGTGTGGGGTGTGTGTGTGTGTTGTGGATGTTTGTGTGTGTGTGGTGTATGGCGTGTGGATGTGTGGTGTGTGTGTTGTGGTTGTTTGTGTGTGTGTTGTGGTTGTTTGTGTGTGTGTGTCGGTGTGTGTGGATGTGTGTGTGTGTGTTGTGGGTGTGTGTGTGTGTTGTGGGTGTGTGTGTTGTGGGTGTGTGTGGGGGTGTGTGTGTGTTGTGGGTGTGTGAGGGTGTGTGTGTGTGAGGGTGTGTGTTGTGGGTGTGTGTTGTGGGTGTGTGTGTGGGCGTGTTGTGGGTGTGTGTGGGTGTGTGTGGGTGTGTGTGTGTGTGTTTGTGGGTGTGTGTGTGGGTGTGTGTGTGTTGTGGGTGTGTGAGGGGTGTGTGTGTGAGGGTGTGCGTGTGTGTGGGGGTGTGTGTGTGTGTGTTGTGGGGGTGTGAGGGTGTGTGTGTGTGAGGGTGTGTGTGTGTGAGGGTGTGTGTGGGTGTGTGTGTGTGTTGTTATACGCGGAGCGGTAGTGTAGCGGTTAGCGCGCTGCACTACGAACTTGGCGACCCGAGTTCGATTCCCGCTCACGGCAAACACCAGTGACGATTATCTGAACCGGTCCTGTGCCTCCCCTAGGTCGACTCAGCCTCAAATGAGTACCTGGTGCGGTGTGTAAACATCGCCGCTAGGGAGACAAAGGCGGTCGGGCGTGGTGCTGGCCACCTACCCCCTTGTGTACCGTTCCAGCCTTCATAGGTGCTCGCTAACAGCACTTGCCCCTACAGTCTGTTAAGGCTATACGGGGGATCTTTGTCTTTGTGTGTTGTGGGTGTGTGTGTGTTGTGGGTGTGTGTGTTGTGGATGTGTGTGTTGTGGGTGTGTGTGGATGTGTAGGTGTGTGGAGTGTTGTGGGTGTGTGGGTGTGGGTGGGTGTGTGTGTGAGGGTGTGTTGTGGGTGTGTTTTGTGGGTGTGTGTGTGTGTGGGTGGGTGTGTAAGGGGTGTGTGTGTGTGTGTGTGGGGTGTGTGTTGTGGGTGTGTGAGGGTGTGTGTGTGTGAGGGTGTGCGTGTGTGTGGCAGAGGTGGGACAAAGTCATTGTTATGCAAGTCCAAGTCGAGTCGCAAGTCATCAAATTCATGACTCGAGTCTGACTCGAGTCCAAGTCACATGACTCGAGTCCACACCTCTGGTGTGTGTGGGTGTGTGTGTGTGTTGTTATACGGGGAGCGGTAGTGTAGCGGTTAGCGCGCTGCACTACGAACTTGGCGACCCGGGTTCGATTCCCGCTCACGGCAAACACCAGTGACGATTATCTGAACCGGTCCTGGGCCTCCCCTAGGTCGACTCAGCCTCAAATGAGTACCTGGTGCGGTGTGTAAACATCGCCGCTAGGGAGACAAAGGCGGTCGGGCGTGGTGCTGGCCACCCACCCCCTCGTGTACCGTTCCAGCCTTCATAGGTGCTCGCTAACAGCACTTGCCCCTACAGTCTGTTAAGGCTATACGAAAGATCTTTGTCTTTGTGTGTGGTGTGTGTTGTGGGTGTGTGTGGATGTGTGGGTGTGTGGAGTGTTGTGGGTGTGTGTGTGGGTGGGTGTGTGTGTGGGTGGGTGTGGGTGTGGGTGTGTGGGGGTGTGTGTGGGTGTGTGTGGGTGTGTGTGGGTGTGTGTGGGTGTGTGTGGGTGAGTGTGTGGGTGTGTGTGTGTTGGTGTGTGTGTGTGGTGTGTGTGTTGGTGTGTGTGTGGATGTGTGTGTGTGGGTGAGTGTGTGGGTGAGTGTGTGGGTGAGTGTGTGGGTGAGTGTGTGGGTGAGTGTGTGGGTGAGTGTGTGGGTGAGTGTGTGGGTGAGTGTGTGGGTGAGTGTGTGGGTGAGTGTGTGGGTGAGTGTGTGGGTGAGTGTGTGGGTGAGTGTGTGGGTGAGTGTGTGTGTTGTGGGTGTGTGTGTTGGTGTGTGTGGATGTGTGTGTGTGTGTTGTGGATATTTGTGTGTGTGTGGTGTATGGCGTGTGTTGTGGTTGTTTGTGTGTGTGTGTGTTGTGGGTGTGAGGTGTGTGTGCTGTGGGTGTTTGTGTGTGTTGTGGATGTTTGTGTGTGTGTGGTGTATGGCGTGGTGTGTGTGTTGTGGTTGTTTGTGTGTGTGTGTTGTGGGTGTGTGTGTGTTGTGGATGTGTGTGGGTGTGTGGGTGTGTGGGTGTGTGGGTGTGTGGGTGTGTGGGTGTGTGGGTGTGTGGAGTGTTGTGGATGTGTGTGGATGTGTGGGTGTGTGGGTGTGTGGGTGTGTGTGTTGTGGGTGTGTGTGGGTGTGTGTTGTGGGTGTGTGTGTGGGGAGCGGTAGTGCAGCGGTTAGCGCGCTGCGCTATGAACCCGGCGACCCGAGTTCGATTCCCGCTCACGGCCAACACCCAGTGACGATTATCTGAACCGGTCCCGGGCCTCCCCTAGGTCGACTCAGCCTAAAATGAGTACCTAGTGCGATGTGTAAACATCGCCGCTAGGGAGACAAAGGCGGCCGGGCGTGGTGTTGGCCACCCACCCCCTCGTGTGCCGTGCCGGCCTTCATAGGTGCTCGCTAACAGCACTTGCCCCTACAGTCTGTTAAGGCTATACGGGGGAGCTTTGTCTTTGTCTTGTGTAGGTGTGTAGGTGTGTGGGTGTGGGTGGGTGTGTTGTGGGTGTGTGTGAGTGTGTGTTGTGAGTGTGTGTGTGTGGGAAGCGGTTGTGTAGTGGTTAGCGTGCTGCGCTACGAACCTGGGTGACCTGTGTTCGATTTCAGAATCGACAACACCAGTAACAATTATCTGAATGGTCCTGGGCCTCCCCTAAGTCGACTCGGCCTCAAATGAGTATCTGGTATGGTGCTTAAATATGGGCCACTGGGGAGACAAAGGCAGTCGGGGTGGTTCTGGCCACCCACCCTCTCGTGTTCCGTGCCGGCCTTCATAGGTGCTCACTAACAGCACTTGCCCCAATCGTCTGTCAAAGGCTATAGGGGGATCTTTGTCTTTATGTGGGTGTGCGGCACACGCAAGGCTCTCTATGAATGCACATACACACATATACACACGCATATAACAACAACAACAACCGCCATTCGCCACTAAGTGTCGGTGATGTCACCACGACGCTTGTGCCAGGCCAAGTGCACCTTGAGGCCACGTGAAGTGCCGAACGCCCGCTGGCAGGAGGTCACGGGGCAGACCCAGGTGCCACGGGTCGACTGACTGAGATGACCAAGATGACTGGCTGATGCACCACCTGTGCCCCCTACTGTACCAACTTGCTGTGCTTTAGCCACCCGGCGCTCCGCTCGTTATTGTGAGCGTCGCTCCTCCGCCCTCCGTTATTGTTGGAGGGCGACTGCCTCCAACTGCCCAGTAGCGTCCTTCACGAGCCTCCTCCACAGAGGCCGATCTTGATACCGCTGGTACCAGTCATCGGCAAGTCCACTCAGCTCCACGTCCTCCTGTACCACATCACTCCATCTCTTCTCTAGCCCGTGCCGCGCCCGTTTAGCCCCCTCGATCCGGCCGAACAAAAGCTGTTTAGGCATGCGGTGGCTGGGCATGCGGGCTACATGACCCAGCCAACGCAGCCTTGCCTGCCGGAGGAGCTCACCGATGGGACTTTGCCCAAATCTTTCAAGGATTTGTGAGCTCCTCACACAATCCAGCCTGGTTAAACCCAGGATGGATCGTAGGCAGGCCAGCCTAAATGTTTCCAACCGGCGAAGATGCTCCATTAGGGGGGTCCACGTTTCGCAAGCGTAGAGAAGGGATGGAATGACTGTGGCCGAGAAGACCTGAAGCTTCGTGCGGAGCGACAGACCAGGTAGCTTCCACACAGCGTTACGCAACCGATGAAAAGATATTGCCGCTCGACTGATTCGGAGTAAGACCTCTGCTGTTAAACTGGAGCCGGTCATAAGCACACTGCCCAGGTATGGGAAACTCTCCACTCTCTCCACTACTGCCCCATCACCGATTGGGAGTTGTGGGGGTGGAGTGTCCGATGGTACAAAATACCCAGGCAGGTGCTTAGTTTTGGTGGGGCTGATGGTAAGGCCCCACCTCTTAGTGGCACGCTCCAGTCTCAGCAGCAGCGTCTCCAACTCCTCCTCTAAATGAGCAGCTATTACCAAATCATCGGCATACATAACGTGGTTGACCAATAGGGAGCCATCCCTTGATCGCACCCGGGCATCGAATCAGCCTCCTATTATATCTGTACCAAATGGAAATTCCGCCGGTACAGCTATTGAAGGCTTCACGAACTACGCGGTCAAAATAGATGTTAAATAATGTGGGAGCCAGAGGACATCCCTGCCGCACCCCAAGGTGTACAGGGAAACTCCGAAAGCACGAAGAACAACCCAGAGCCCAGGCCTACTGATGGTATCATAGGCCTTGACCAGGTCAATAAAGCAGAGATGTAGGTCTTGTTGGAATTCCCTACACCTCTGCTGTAGCAGACAGACAGAAAATATGGCATCTGTGCAGGACCGTCCTTTCCTGAAACCGCATTGGGGCTCCGCAAGCCCCTCTTCAGCTTGCCTAGCAAGGCGATGTTGAATAATCCTTGACAGGACCTTTCTCGGCACACTGAGGAGTGAGATGCCCCTGTAGTTGTTATAGTCTGTGCAGACCCCCTTCTTAAAGAGGGGGACCACCAGGGCATCCTTCCAATCCTGCAGAACCTGTCCAGTGGTCCAGACTGTTGTTATGTCATGTAGGGCAATCTGTGCACAAACACCACCCTCCCTGAGCATTTCGCTTGGGAGATCATCTCTGCCCAGTGCCTTTCCTAGTCTCAGACTCCGGATACACACACACATACACACACATACACATGTCCATGCTACATGCGTGTGGGGAGAGTGCAGCAGTTAGCGCGATGGTTTACGGCGACCCGAGTTTGATTCCAGCTCATGTCCAACACCAGTGACGATTAATTTAATCGGTTCTGGGCCTCTTCGAGGTCGTCTCAGCCTCAAACGAGTACCTGGTGCGGTGTGTAAACATCGCCACTGGGGAGACAAATGCGGCCGGGCATGGTGCTGGCCACCCACCCCCTGGTGTGCAGTTCCCGCCTTCATAGGTGCTACTCGCTAACAGCACTTGCCCCAACCGTCTGTTACAGACTATAGCGGGGATCTTTGTCTTTGTGTGTGCGTACACTGGCCGTGTGCTGGTGGAAGGGGGGTGTGAGGGGGCTTGGATGGCCGTGAGCGCACGGACGCAGTCGGTGTCGTTCAGGATTTGGTTTTCACCCTGGGGACGGGTTGGCTCCTGTTTCACTCCGCAGCATCCTCATTAGGCTTTCTGAGCTCATAGGGCAGACAGACACACACGCACACGAGGGCATACATACAAACAAGTGGACGTGAGCTCACACACACACGCGCGCACACACACATGCGACACGGAAATGCGGAAACGCCCAGGCCAAGACAAATATCCCCGGATTCAGACTGTTAGCCTGGGCAGACAATTAGGGCAATTGTTGTGTGCAGTGCATGCTCAGGTTGAGAGTATGCCTGTGTACCCCCCTGTTGCTGATGTTTACAGTTTATTGCACGAGATACTCAAATTTAAGACGAGTCAAACAGGAGGCCAGATTCAGAAAAATTTTCCAAGACGCTGTGCAATGTCTAGGGCCTGGGATGTAGCTTTGTGCGCCACTGAAGACGAACAGTGCATGCAGTCACACACGCAAGGACAAAGATCCCCCGTATAGCCTTTGACAGACGATTGGGGCAAGTGCTGTTAGCGAGCACCTATGAAGGCCGGAACGGCACACGAGGGGGTGGGGAGCCAGCACCACGCCTGGCCGCCTTTGTCTCCCTAATTGCCATGTTTACACACCGCACCAAGTACTAATTTTGAGGCTGAGTCGAACCAGGGGAAGCCCAGGACCGGTTCAGATAATCGTCACTGGTGTTGGCCGTGAGCGGGTATCGAACAGTGCATGCAGTCACACGCGCGCGCACGTGCGCAGATGCACGCAGCCCCACACCCCCTCCCTCCCGCCCTCTCTCCTTCAGCCTCCAGCAGCCGCGTGCTCAATGCCCATCTCGTCTGGGAGTCCGTGTCCTCAGACCTGCCAATCAATACTCCAGTCTGCCACCTCCAAAAAGCCACAAATGCATTCAGCAATCAGCCGTGCACTCAGTATCTCGTAGCCTCTATCCCTCCACCCCCACAGCCGCAGCGCTCTCTCCACCACCTCCCCCCCCCACTCCTGCGGCCGCCAGTCTTCTCGTCATCACCCCGACCATCCACCCACCCCTTACAAATCCCCCCCCAGCACCCCCCACCCGGCCACAGCGACGCGCGCATTCACTTGGGGCGCAAGCGGGGAGACGGCGGCGCTGCCGTCTGTCTGGGCTGACGAGCAGCAGGAGCAGCAGGAAGGGCGAGCGATCGCAAAGCCGCCGCGCTTCTCCCGGCGGAGAAAACGTCACGGGGGGGGGCGGGGGGCGAATCAGCGCGGTTCAAGGTGGAGGGGAGCAGCGGAGAGGAGGCGAAGAGGCAGAGAGACGGACAGAGAGACAAAGGCAGATATGGAGAGGAAGTGGGTGGGAGGGGGGAACTGACACGGAGTCTGGGTGGGGTGGAACAAGCGAGAAAGATTGAAACCGGCAGAGACAGATTTAGGGACACAGGGAGAGAGGCACAGACGGGGATATGTGTGGTACAGTGGTGATAGAGACAGAGAGAGATGGTGGGAGACAGAAACAGACTGAGAGGGAAAACGATGGAGAGGTTTTGGAACTGGAATAAGAATCATGTTTTTTTTAGTAGGGAGATGTACCCATGAGATTAGAACGAGCTAAACTGACGTATCATTACACCGTGGGTGCCACGGTGGCTAGGAGATGTTAACTACCTCGCCTGGTTTTCAGGAGGTCGTGCGTTTAATCCCGACCCTGGCGCCTGCTGTATATTTTGAGTTTTCTCCCCGTGGTCGCGTGGATTTTTCTCCAGAACCTTCAGTTTTTCCCTCCACATTTAGAATCGACACGTGTTTAGAGTATTTGGTTGCTATACATTTCTACGTGATAAGCCACTTCGTTGAGCTATCATTTGTGGCCAGGTCGCTTCTAAAAAAGAGCCGTATAGCTCAGTCGAGCCATATTCGGAGGCTCTTTTCTCCAGCACCCCCAACACAGCTTCACCTACCGTACCATCATCGAACACCGCTGTGCACCTCGGAATATTGCACCCGTGACAGAGCCTTACCCGGTAAAATTAAATGTTTAAAAACAAATTTATAGTTTATAGGGAGCAAGAGAGAGCAATTCAAATTCCAAGAACACATTTGGGGAGGAATGGAGAGTGGGAGAGAACACAAATCAACCTAAAACGCACACAATTCCCCTGACAGGCTATGGAGGCAAGTGCTAGAAAACGAAAACTATACTCGATGTATTTACCAGGTAAAGCTCACTAGGCTATAAGCTTTTTTTGAGAGGCAACCTGGCCACACATGAATAGCATAAAAATCCATGCCGCCGCCACCACCACAACGGGGAGAGATCACACGAACTCCATATATACAACAGGCATCGTCAGGGTCCGAGATCGAACCCACGACTGCCTACTTTCCAGGCGAGGGAGATAACATCTCGCCAAGTAATGTTCGAAAGCTCAAATTAAAACCAAAAAGACAGATAATGAGGTCGTGTGGCCAACACCTTTGTCTTCCTAGTGCAGATGTTCACCCTGCTCCAAATATCCAGATACCACTTGCCACTGATGGAGTGCACGGTCATAAAGCAAACCCCCAACTTGCTGAAATCGCACTCCAGTGCGCAAACCAATGCCCCACCACTCACCATGCACACACATATAATGTACAGACATTCAAGTAGATTATACTGGAACACTTACATTGAAGGGAGCGTCATTCAAAAGTCAAGAGATTGCCACAGAGATGAAACGTCGTTTTTGTGAATTCGCCCGGGTGACTCGTAATCAGGTGACCGGTTCAGATCGCGGTGAGGAGGCAACTTAACTCACACATCGTCCCTGCACGGTTTAAGAACCGGGTATGGTTTGTGAGAATTCGACAGTTGTTCGTCCTGTAGACAAAGTTCCCTCCCACACGGTGGGTTCGGGGTGGGGGGGGACGCAATTTCAACCCACAAGCTCGAGAGGCCGCGTCCACATCTTCGTGCCGAGACTTTCATCCTCCTTATCTGAACAAAAATCACGTGATGGCACAAATATCCACACACTCATCATCAATGACAATGCCTAAACAAACAAAAACCCAAGTGTGCAACAAGCAACGTTCCGGGCAAGGGCCCTTCTTCAGACAGCACTTGAGAGGCCTCTACACAAAGCTGCGGGACAGCGAGGGGTGTGTGGACGGCGTGGGGAGGTCTTCATCCAGCAGCGGGTTGGACATTGACCGAGGGCGATGAGCTCAAGGCTGTGTCAATGGGCATGGAAGTCGTCGACCGTTTTTCGAAACTTTATCGCAGGACTTAGAAACAATGTTCAGTGGGGCGACTGCATTTGAAGAGATGTTGATGAGTGCAGGATCCAGCGCGTGGAGACAATTATCTGAACCGGTCTTGGGCCTCCCCTACGTCGGCTCAGCCTCAAATGAATACCTGGTGCTATGTGTAAACATTTCCACTATGGAAACGAAGGCAGCCGAGCATGGTGTTGGCCACCCTCCCCCTCGCGTCCCGTGCCAGCCTTCATAGGTGCCGTTCACGAACAACATTTGCCCCAACAGTCTCTTAAAAGTGACGCAGGGGACTTTTGTCTTCGTCTTAACATCCCACCACTCTCAGGATACTTCACCGCATCTCACAAGGCAGCCACATTTAATTGCGCTCAGTGGTAATTGTGTAGTGCCGTTTTATTAAAACATCCTCTCAGCAGAGTTGGCCGATACCAGTTTCTGGAGCTCCATTAGGGGTGCCAGCTAGTAGCAAAAAGTGAATGCACGTTCTAACCATAGGGGAAAAACTAAAACACCCCCAATAAGATTTTGCACAAATATTATTTAGGGAAGAGGAAAATTGTCAAGTTAACTTTGCTATCAATTAATTAAAATAATTTTTATTATTATTTACGCATCCATGACATCGTTATTGATTCTGAATACATTCCAGTAAGGCCCTGTATTATTAGGATGTTTCAGAAATGTATAATTTAATGTTTCGCATGTTGAAGGAAATTGGAGCACCAGCCAGAAAAAAAAATCCATGCATAGGATGGGATAACATTGTCAAAGTAGAAATATTGTTCATCAACCTACTTGCTCTGTTGCCAGTGGCCACCTACCTCCTAGGCCTGCAGTGAGTCTCAGCTTCGATTTAAAAAAATACCAGGTAAGGCCCACTGAGCTACTATATAGCTCTTTTTCAGAAGTGACCTGGCCACAGATGATAGCTCGACAAAGTGGCTTGTTACATGAAAATACATCGCAGCTAAATACTCTAAATGCATGACGATTCGAAATGTGGAGGGAAAACTCGAGGGCCCGGAGAAAAATCCACACAACCACAGGGAGAGAGACATGCAAACTCAAAATATACAGCTGGCGTCAGGGTTGAGACTGAACCCACGACATCTCGCCACCATGGACGATAATGATCTCTGCACGATCCACCAACCCCATCTCCAAACAACTGGCTCATGGTGCCTGCGACAATGAAGTCCCAGCACGTTGGAGTGATGCCCGCACCGCACACCAATTACGCTTCACTCCCCTCCACGCCACACATCGCCGTCAAACGTTTGGTGAGCATACGCTCACCACCATCGAAGTGATGTGCACCCTCGGGGTTCTGAAGTCGCTTGTGAGCAGCACACGAGCGGAGGAGCGTCAACGAGCCGTCACTCGGACGCACAAAGCACCCCACCCGCGCGCCTTCACGCTTCAAACGAGCTGGCGAGAAATAACTTGAAATTAAATCGTCGCAATGTTTGCCTTGATAAAATCCCTCGTGGACAGGCAGAAAAAAATGCTCCCCCCAGGTTCAAGTCGCTGTCACCTCCAGAAGGATAAGACGCTGCCGGCTGATAGGCGATGCCCTGCTAGACGTAAACAATGACCGTGGGGCCCGCCCACTCATCTGCAGACAGTACCCAAAGTATGCCAGTAATCTCCAATGATCGCCGCTTCCTTGGCCGGGAGTAAGTCAGTCAGAGCTGAGCCCGGCTCACAAACGTGGCCGAGCCTGGCCCAGTTCCATGCCCCTGAAGCACTCGTCTCATCCACACCGCCTTGTGTCCCGTCTCATCCACACCGCCTTGTGTCCCCCGTCTCATCCACACCGCCTTGTGTCCCGTCTCATCCACACCGCCTTGTGTCCCCCGTCTCATCCACACCGCCTTGTGTCCCGTCTCATCCACACCGCCTTGTGTCCCCCGTCTCATCCACACCGCCTTGTGTACCGTCTCAGCTACATCGAAGTGCGCAAGAAGACTTTGCTTGATAACAAAATAAAGACACATTTGTCAATTATACTTCATTACTGTGTTACAAAAAACGGCCATTGGACAAAATGTGACCTATTACACAAAAAGCTGTTTTCAAGAAATTAGTTTTCAATCGAGAATTTAAAAAGCACAACTCCAGTGGCTTCCTAATAGGGAGAGAGAAACAGAAGAATGCTGCTCTCCCCTCTTTCTCTTCCTCTGCGACTACTTTACCTGCAAGCCGCGAGCCGTCTCCCTGATCACTCTTCGGCGAGCCGTGCGGTAGCAGGGGACACGGCGCGCCCCGGCTGCGCTTTCTCGATGGAAAGGCCGCACAACTCGTTGCGCAGCCACACGGCCGGCCGGAAGCCGCAACAAGGTGTGGGGGGGGGGGTAGCGGGCCCAATTTCTTCGGCCTTCCGACTACGCCGGCGCTCGACAATGCATCCCGGGTGGCTCGCTCGGTGCGGCTGGGCCACATCAGGGACTCCGCGCTGCGCACGGCGAGCCCGGCGTGTGGGGCGCCTCCGCATTGTTTTACTAGGTAAGGCCCCACTGAGCTATATGGCTCTTTTTTCAGAAGCGACCTGGCTATCACAAATCATAGCTCAACGAAGTGGCTGATCATCATGTGGAAAATTATAGCAGCAGCTAAATACTCTAAACTCATGTTTCTAAATGTTGAGGGAAAAGCCGGAGGACCCGGAGAAAAATCCACACAACCACGGGAAGAACCACATGCAAACTCCAAACATACAGGAGTCAGGGTCGGGATCGAACCTATGACCCCCTGTATACCAGGTTGAGAGAGATAACATTTCACCACCGTGGCGCCCATGTACTGTGGGCCAACAATGTCAGCACCTTGAAGCAGGTTAAGGCGTCGCCTTAATCTGCCCCCCAGCTCACACTGGGACGCCGCGGTGGCGAGATGTTAACTACCTGGGATAAAGGTCGTGGGTTCGATCCCGAGCCTGACTCCTGTACATTTGGAGTTTGCATGTCTCTCTCCCCGTGGCCGCGTGGATTTTTCTCCAGATATTCCGGTTTTTCCCTCCACATTTAGAATCATCATGCGTTTAGAGTATTTGGCTGCTATAAATGTCCATGTGATAAACCACTTCGTTGAGCCGTCATGTGTGATGGTCAGGTCGCTTCTGAAAAAATAGCTCTATAGCTCAGTGGGCCTTACCTGGTAAAATAATTTTTTTTAAATAGTTTTCGTTTTTAAATAGTTTACATTCCCGCACCCCTTATGTTACCTGCCCCCCCCCCACCCCCGCTGTGAGGTCATGTAGCCCCCCACTTGCAATGGCACTGCACATGCTCTTGGGCTAAAAGTGGAACTCAGGCTGACAGTGAGCTTGGTTACCAGTGGTTGCAGAAATGCAGCAACGGGCGTCACTCTCAACCCTCCAACACCACCTGTCTGACATCTGACAGAGTTGCCATCTTTACACTCACAGAGTGAGTAGCGCTCGTGTGTCGAGAATGAGCTATGAAACCAGCCCTCCAAACTGGTTAAACTGTCGCTAACGACGGTCTCGTTAGTGAATGAATGGGTGGAGAGCCGCGCTCCAGCCGCCAAACCCTCGCAATCAGCCACCTCATTGACAGACGCGTTAATCACCCGACTATATCCGGCCTATGCCTAAAAAGCAACACAACGGTTCATGCAAAGTAATTAAAACTTGACTAAAACCTGCAAAAAAAATGGCAGGCTGCCTCGCAAACTTTAATTACCCATTGCATTGCCTTCCCAGCAGACAGGGACAAAAATAATAAATCTTTGATGAAACAGTAATTGCAAAAAAAATATAACGCTTAAATAATTGGACATTGCTGGCACAACATCAAACATCTATGCCCTGAAGATGAAATGGAACCTGTAAACGGAAGTGTTAAAAAGACGGCATTTGTTTTAAGTGCAGAGAGAGTTTTATCCCATCCCGCACATTGGCTTCCGAAAGCAAAGACTCAATTCCCAGTTCAATTCCTTAATGCGGCAAGGGACTGCAGCCAGGAAGTAAATGGCATCCGTATGGTTTCCACAAACACCATTAAATGTGTAGGCAACGATCTTGCGATGAGCACTGTGAAGGTGTGTGGACTATTTTGGAAAAGTGCTACCCGCAAGGACCTGTCTTTGAACGTAAGCATGTATGGCCAACTTCTCTCGCACCATACGTAGCCAACCGTGCTGATCGGGGGGAAGAATAGCAAACTAGACACAAAAATAAGTTCTAAAGTAATGCATTTTCAATCTAGATTTAAAGGTCCATAGCCCCAGTGGCTTTCTAACATAAAGAATGTGGACATGCAAACCTAACCTTACAGCAAACCAATAGAGATACGGCAGTCCTCGCTTAATGTGCGGTGGTCAAACAACGTAGTTTTGATATAATGCGGTTACTCTATTTGGAAAAAATTTCGCACTCTGACCCACATTCACCCACACTCACCATTACCTACACTTGCCCCTCTCGAGCAAAGCACAAAGGGTGGTCATGTGGTGCAGCTGGAAAACACAGCCACCTTCTTCTTCCCAGTGCTGATGTTACAAATCACTGCACACCCACAAGTTTGACAGCCAAACTGAGGACGATTCCAATTCGTCTACCAACTAACTGTACACAATTTGGAAAACAAATGGCGTAGCAGGGTTGCCATGTGTGCGCACGCGAGCGACGTTCTGCTGTGGCTGACAAAAGTGCTTGCCTCACAAGATTTGCGAGTTCCAATCCAGGATATGGGTCGACTTAAGATACTATCCCGTTGAGGTTGGTCTATGAGTACCATTTTGAGGGAAGTCAACCGTTGTTGTACTATGTCATCCTTCCTCGCACCTCCGATTAGCACAGTTGGCTACGTACGGTGCGAAAGAAGTTCAACATACAAACATACATTATTCAAAAGCTCACTATAGGAATGTGGAATGCCCACCATACGTTGGCTCAAGGCTGCCAAATATATTTGAGCATTGCCCCCTTTGCTTGTTTGAGCTGGGAGACACTTTGATTCGACTGTGACTTGGAACCGCCTTGGTGGTTTATAAATTGTACAAAAAACATTTCCCGTTACCTCTTGCTCAACTTTGTCCAAGTGGTGGCAACAACAATGCTCATCACTTCACAATCGCCACTGGAAGCCGATCCGTCCGTAATCTGTCCACATGACAATTTCCAACCTGCCCAAAGGTTCTTTCGAGTCTCAAAGTTGATTTTGTTCACGGCAGTATCACGGCAAATTACTAAAAAAACTCAACACATTCGTCAACAGCACTGCCTAAAGAGGAACAGTGTATAAAAGGCGACGTTTTGGGCGATGGTCCTTTTCTCACAGCACGCAAATAACGGAAAATTAAGACATGCACTCACGCAGACACACGGGTTCACAACGAAAATGATACGAAACCTGTATATTCAGTCTTCCTGTGCGCGGCGCCCAACACACGGCGCCCCGCACGTTGCCCCGTGCAGTGTGCTGCGTGTAGCGAGCTGCGTGCAACGTGCTGCGTGCAGTGTGCTGCGTGCAGCGTGCAGCGTGTAGCGAGCTGCGTGCAGTGTGCTGCGTGCAGTGTGCTGAGTGTAGCGAGCTGTGTGCAGTGTGCTGCGTGCAGTGTGCTGAGTGCAGCGTGCTGCGTGTAGCGAGCTGCGTACAGTGTGCTGCGTGTAGCGAGCCACGTGCAGTGTGCTGCGTATAGCGAGCCGCGTGCAGTGTGCTGCGTTTAGCGAGCCGCGTGCAGTGTGCTGCGTGTAGCGAGCCACGTGCAGTGTGCTGCGTGTAGCGAGCCGCGTGCAGCATGCTGCGTGTAGCGAGCCGCGTGCAGCGTGCTGCGTCTAGCGAGACGCGTGCAGCGTGCTGCGTGTAGCGAGACGCGTGCAGCGTGCTGCGTGTAGCGAGCCGCGTGCAATGTGCTGCGTTTAGCGAGCCCCGTGCAGTGTGCTGCGTGTAGCGAGCCACGTGCAGTGTGCTGCGTGTAGCGAGCCGCGTGCAGCGTGCTGCGTGTAGCGAGCCGCGTGCAGCGTGCTGCGTGTAGCGAGCCGCGTGCTGCGTGTAGCGAGCCGCGTGCAGCGTGCTGCGTGTAGCGTGCTGTGTGTAGCGAGCCGCGTGCAGCGTGCTGCGTGTAGCGAGCCGCGTGCAGCGTGCTGTGTGTAGCGAGCCGCGTGCAGCGTGCTGCGTGTAGCGTGCTGCGTGTAGCGAGCCGCGTGCAGCGTGCTGCGTGTAGCGAGCCGCGTGCAGCGTGCTGCGTGTAGCGAGCCATGTGCAGCGTGCTGCGTGCAGCGTGCTGCGTGTAGCGAGCCGCGTGCAGCGAGCCGCGTACAGCGTGCTGCGTGCAGCGTGCTGCGTGTAGCGAGCCGCGTGCAGCGAGCTGCGTATAGCGAGCCATGTGCAGCGTGCTGCGTGTAGCGAGCCGAGTGCAGCGTGCTGCGTGTAGCGAGCCGCGTGCAGCGAGCTGCGTGTAGCGAGCCGAGTGCAGCGTGCTGCGTGTAGCGAGCCGCGTGCAGCGAGCTGCGTGTAGCGAGCCGCGTGCAGCGAGCTGCGTGTAGCGAGCCATGTGCAGCGTGCTGCGTGTAGCGAGCTGCGTGCAGCGTGCTGCGTGTAGCGAGTCGAGTGCAGCGTGCTGCGTGTAGCGAGCCGAGTGCAGCGTGCTGCGTGTAGCGAGCCGCGTGCAGCGAGCTGCGTGAGCGAGCCATGTGCAGCGTGCTGCGTGTAGCGAGCCGCGTGCAGCGTGCTGCGTGTAGCGAGCCGCATGCAGCGTGCTGCGTGTAGCGAGCCCCGTGCAGTGTGCTGCGTGCAGCGTGCTGTGTGCAGCGTGCTGCGTGCAGTGTGCTGCGTGCAGCGAGCTGCGTGTAGCGAGCTGCGTGTAGTGTGCTGCGTGTAGCGAGCTGCGTGCAGTGTGCTGTGTGCAGCGAGCTGCGTGCAGCGTGCTGTGTGTAGCGAGCCGCGCGCGCTGCAGTCCGCAGTGTGTGGCGTGCCAAACGTGATGGCGTGCACCATGCGTTCAGCATCACGAGTCATCACGCAGCCCGCCACGTGCCACGCATAGTAACATTGCACGCAACGTGACGTTACACGCATTGTGACATTACAATACGTGTAACGTTACATATCAAGTGCAGTGTGCCACATTTTACACCCAGCACTTCATGCACGCATTATGTAAGCGCTATGCCCTGCGCTTCATGTACTGTGTGTTAGGCGTTTCGTGCCGTATATTGAGGAAAGTACTACTGCCGTGCATTAGTCACCGATTATCATGCTTTGTGTTATGCACCAAGTATTGTGTCTGTGTAACATGTTCCAGGCTTTATGTGCATGTATTATCTGCTCTATGTTATGTAGCCGGTCTTATCTACCGCACGTTAAGTGGCTTGCATTAAGTGCTGCATGTCACGTAGGACGTATCTTGCTCACGCTGCACGGCATGCATCACGTGCTGCTCTTAGATGCCGCATCATGTATTATCTCCCGGGGATTAATCGTCATTTATGAAGTGCTGCACACTGCACATTATGTTCCGTGTATGACGTGTGCTGTTTCGCATCACGTGCTATTGTATTACCTTCCAAGTGTTATGTTCCATGTATTAAGTGATGTGTGCTGTGTGTCATGTACCATTAATTATGTCCCACGTTGGATGTCATGTGCTACGAGTTGTCACGTATAAAATGCCTTGTATTATGTGGTGTGTTGCATGTAATGCACTGTGCATCCGGTGCCATGCATTACAAGTTTCGTACTACATGCGATGTTATATCATACGCTGCGCTTCGTGTACCCTACAGCATGGTCCCTGCATTACGTGTCGTGCCCGTGGTTACGTGTCGCGTCCGTGGTTACGTGCCGCGTGGTTAACTGTCGCGTGCATGGTCACGTGTCGCGCCCATGGTTACGCGCCATACCCTGCAGGCTGCGGTGCGACGGTTGGTCAGTGCCGGGGCTGCAGCCCTCCTCGTCGCTGGCGTCAGCACACTGGCTCGCCCCGTCACACCTCATCAGCGAGGACGAGACGCACTGCCCGTCCCGGCAGCGGAACTTGCACTCTGAAACGCAGCAAGAAGCAGCGCACACGCTCAGGACCTCGGCACGCCTCGAGCACACTGGCAGCCTGTGCTGTGCTTCTTCTCCGTCTCATGTCAGTCTCGAACTACACCATTGCTCTCGTGGATAAGGGCATTCTTCGTTTGCAACTCTTTAAAATAATCATTCAAATTCATAATGCGCATTCCATCCGAGGATCCAAATGCAGTGAACACCTCGTGTGAGACCAAGTCACAAAGCCTTCTTCGAGGTCCGTCCGCTTGTCTCTTATCCACACGAGCTGATGCACCTTCCCACACAACCCTCTACGGAGGAGTGTTTGTCACATGCAAATGAAAATGAAAGTGTTTGAATCTCCCAAATTAAGTTAAAATCCGATTTTGGCTTTCCCTTTTTTCCCTTTTCAACCGAAATACGAGAGAAAACGTTCCAAGGGGCGCCTTAGACCGCCGTGTGGTTTGTCCGTTCGCGTGTGCCAATCGGTGTGCTCGTTACTGGCATTCCACTGGAAACGATGACTGCTTCCCAACTTTCATGATGGGGAATCGTTTCTGAAAACGGTGACCGTTTATCATTCAACGGCACGAGTTCTCATCCAGTCAGGGCCACAGTGGCTCACGTTTCCACAAACGGCATCACGACCCGAATCTCCACCACGCCCATTCTTCCCAACCCCTCACTCTTGACACTCCCACCATCTGTCTGCCGCTCCCAATCCCGACAATAGCCCAACAGACTATTCCACGAGCCTGTCGTGCCAACGAGACCAAGCTGTGTGATCGTCGCCATCGCGGTGACATTGCCACAACTGTCCACTCCTCGACACCACCAGGTCTTGGGTGCCGCGGTAGCGAGATGTTAACTACCTCGCCTGGTATACAGGAGGTTATAGGTTCAATCCTGACCCTGAAGCCTACTGTATATTTGGAGTTTGCATGTGCTCCCTGTGGATGAGTGGATTTTTCTCCAGGTGCTCCGTTTTCCCCCTCCACATTTAGAGTCAATGTGCATTTAGAGTATTTGGCTGGTATACATTTCTACAGAGGGAAAAAAGTATTTGATCCCCTGCTGATTTTGTACGTTTGCCCACTGACAAAGAAATGATCAGTTTATAATTTGAATGGTAGGTTTATTTGAAGAGTGAGAGACAGAATAACAACAACAAAAATCCAGAAAAACGCATGTCAAAAATGTTATAAATTGATTTGCATTTTAATGAGGGAAATAAGTATTTGACCCCCTCTCAATCAGAAAGATTTCTGGCTCCCAGGTGTCTTTTATACAGGTGAAATATTTGAAATGACGGCAGGAAACCACTTGACGGGTAGCACACTTTTTATTAAACCTTGACTTGTCACGATACAACGTGTGGTCACTATTCCTCTGACTACACACACTTCAGTTGACACGTGTGGTCACTATTCCTCTGACTACACACACTTCACTTGACACGTGTAGTTACTATGCCTCTGACTACACACACTTCACTTGACACGTGTAGTTACTATGCCTCTGACTACACACACTGCATGCTCACACTGCACTCCGCCCCGTAACGTCCGTGGAGCCTACAGGCCCACCCCAGCTTGGGCGTGGGCCACAACCTCTGAGTCCCAAGGGCCGGCCCTCTCACGGACGCTCGGCCCCGGGTCCCAGGGTTCCGCCTCTGGGTCACACAGAGCCCCGGCCCCTACAGGACAGCGGGACTAGGTACCGCAGGGCCCTATCTCTTCCTCCTCCGTCTTCAGTCTTCGCTGGTCACTCGCTCCCCGTGCGCCTGCGCGCATCCCCTTATATAGTCCCCGCTCACGGGAGACGGAGTGTATGCGGACCTCGACGTGAGCATCGCTCCTTAGTTGACCAATCACGACGCGCTGTTCCTACGATCCGTTTTCCCCAGCGCGTGTTACCACTACACAACCAATCACGCCGCGCTGCCACACGATCACTCCCTCTCAAGCGCGTCACCGGCACACAGCCAATCACTACGCGCTGACACACGATCCCTACCCCAGCGCGTATCACCACTACATCACCCCCTCCCACATAGCTCGCAGCCGGCCCGGCTGCTAAACAACAACACAACACAACGTCAACACAAGAAAAACCCCACCCCCCAGTGTGCCCTGTAACGCAACAACAACAACACAACAACAACAACCTATGTACAAATCGACAACCAACACAATAAAAGTCAACAACAACACACACAACACCTAGATAAGAAGCTATGTACAGCCCGACGAACAACACAATAAAAGCGAATTCCAGAAAATGAGCGCGTCCAGTGTCTCTGCGACTACATGCAGTGACGAGGCGCTCCGGCCGCCTCGACTCCTCAATCGGTAGATCATAACAAGTAGCGCGACCTAGCGTGAGTCCGCCTGGCCGGTCCGTCGTATGGGACGGGACGCTGACGACCGTCCGGTGGCTCCGGTTGCTCTGGACGGCGCGGATCGGGCCTGGAAGGACCGGCCGCGCCGCGAAGATCCGGCCGCCGGTGGTCGGCAGCTGTCAGTTCCGAGACACCTGGGAGCGGATCAGGCGGAGACATGTGAGGATCAGGCAGAGACATTTCCCCCCTTGGGTCGTCGGTCACGTCACATGCTCGGCCCTCACGACACAAAGGGAGGCCATATGGAGGCGAGAACGGTTTCAGTCGGGAGGGGTGGACGTACCAACGGCGCTTTCCCCATTTTATTTGAACGCACTGGGGGCGTGCAACCCGCACGACCTCCACGGGTCCCCGCCATGGCTTCAACAATTTAGGCGACGTAGCCAAAGGTGCCTGAGGGCAATGCAGCCAGGTTTCCAGTCGTGCACGGACACCTTCCGTGCACGCAACCGCTCGTTTGCAATTTGGCGAGCCCGCGAATTAAGCCGTGCGGCCTCCCTTGCCTCTGTCAGCTTATGGATATTAAATTTCGAATTTGTTCGTGGTGCGGACAGGCCCAGCTGCGTTTCCATGGGCGGGTCGGCTTCCCGACCGTACATCAGATAGAATGGGGAAAATCCCGTTGCTGGATGGGGGGCCATTCTATACGCGGCGAGGACCCCCGGGACCTGCAGGTCCCAATCAACATGTGCCTCACACACCTGCTGGCACAGCATAGAAGTCAAAGTCCTGTGGAGTCTCTCCACCATCCCGTCCGTCTGTGGGTGGTACGGGGAGGTACGCACCTTCTTAGTACCCAATAGGTCGCACACCTCTTGCAGCAATTTACTTGAAAAAAATTTCCCTTGGTCGGTCAGCAAGCGTTCGGGAGCCCCCTTGTCCAGGACGTAGCCCTGGACAAAGGCGTCTGTCACAGCCGCCGCCGACTGGTTGGCGAGTGGCCACGCCATAGGCCACCGGGTAAAATATTCGACACCCACCAACAGGTACTTATTACCCCTAGGCGTGACTGGAAAAGGCCCCAAAATATCGAGCGCAACGAGCTCGTTAGTGCGCGAGACCTGAATAGATTGCAGCGGTGGATTAGATGCCACGGGCGGTGGTTTCCGTCTGGCGCAATCAACACATCCCTTTAGAATATTCACCACGTCACTCCCCATCCCCGGCCAATAATAGTCACGCTGAAGCAGAGCAAGCATTTTGTTTACTCCCAAATGCAAGAGGCGTTCATGTGCGGCCAGGACAACTTTCCCCCTCACAGCGGAAGGCACCACAAGTGCGTGCCGCCGGGACAAACTATCCCATCTCATTAATAGGCCTTGCTTAAGTACCCAGGAGCCAGTTCGCTCCCGGCCCTCCTCGGGACCCCCCACCCTGCGGCGCAATGCTAGTGTAGGGGTGTTAGAGAGAGGGCCGTTATGCATGGCAGCTTATGGGAAACAAACACAGTGGGCGGGGCTACGTGAGTGCACGGGGGGGGTGCTCTCAACGACGTCCGCACCAGGCAGTCCGGGGCCCCACCCCTCAGCGGGGGTGGAGTATAAAGGGGGATGTGTCAGAGGGCTCGGGGCAGAATGTTAAAGCTAAACCAGTGAAGACCGAAGATCGTCTAGCTAGAGCCCTGGACTCCCCTGGGACGCCGCCCTTGTCAGGGCTGCGCAGGACCGAGCCAGCGGCGTGGTCCCAAGAACCAGAGCTAGTGCTCTGGGACTCCGGGTACCGTAGCCCGACTTACCAGTGTCGGGCCAGACAGCCTCCCCTAGCCCGTTAGTGGAGGACTAGGAGGTAGGTCAGAGATAGCTAGCAGTGTATTCCCAGCTAGCCGGGTGAGGGGGCCGATACCCCCTCTAGTATTGTATGTCCACAGTTGTGACTACTTGTACGGAATAAATACGTGTGCCTCACCAACGGTGTCCAAGAGTCATCAACGGTACTTCACTAGCAGGGAGCTGTCTTCCATTTGGAGACAGCCCCACTCAATCAGCGACAGTGAGAGTAGCGAGTTCTCTCCCTCAGGGGTAGTGGGAACATCCCCGATTGGTGCACCCGCGGTCGCAGCCAACGCCCCCATACCTTCCCCAACTGTCGGTTTACAGCGCGCCGATCCCGATAAGCACGCACATTTGTGAAAAGGCGACAATCGCGACAGGGCATCGGCGTTTGTGTGGCGCAACCCCTTACGGTATGTAGTCGTGAACTGATAGTCCTGGAGGACTTCCAACCACCGTGACAATTGGCCCGAGGGTTGGGCGACCCTCAATGAATACTGAAGCGCCGCGTGGTCCGTCCGGACTGTAAAGTGACGGCCATAGAGATACGGTCTAAATTGTTGTACAAAAAAAACAATAGCAAGCAGCTCGCGACGGGTGACGCAGTAGCGCTGCTCCGCCGGTGACAATACCCTGCTACCATAGGCGACCACCCTTTCGACTCCCCCAACGACTTGCGAGAGCACCCCCCCAATGCCCGTGTTGCTAGCATCCGTGTCTAGCAAGAAGAGACTCGCAAAGTCAAGATAACGCAAGGGTGGGGCACCCACCAAGGCGTCCCGGAGGGAGCAGAACGCGGCCTCATCCTCCGGTCCCCATCGGAACTTGACTCCTTTTGCCGTTAGAGCGTGCAAGGGTTTTGCAATGGTGGCGAAATGCTCAATGAATCGGCGGTAATAAGAAGCAAAACCGATGAAACTGCGCACGTCCGAAACTGACGTGGGCGTCGGCCATGAACTGACAGTCCATCTTCGCAGGATCGGTAGAGATCCCCGAAGAGTCGACAATGTGGCCCAAGTATCTAACGGACTTACGAAGAAGGTGGCATTTGGCCGGTTTAAACTTTAAATTAGCCGATCGCATTCTCAAGAACACCCCTCTCAATCGCTGGAGGTGTTCCTCAAACGTCTTACTGAAAACAATGACATCGTCAAGGTAAATCAAGCACGTATCCCATTGCAAGCCCGACAAAACCAACTCCATAAGGCGCTGAAACGTCGCGGGAGCGGAGTGAAGTCCCATGGGTAACCGGTTAAACTGGAACAGGCCCCCTGGAGTCCGAAATGCTGTCTTAGGTTTAGACTCGTCGTCGAGTGGCAACTGCCAGAATCCCGATAATAAATCAAGAGTCGAAAAATATCGCGCACCAGACAATGCATCGAGGGACTCGTCCATTCTGGGGAGCGGATACGCGTCAGCCACAGAGATTTTATTCAGGCGACGGAAATCTACGCAAAATCGCAAGGACCCGTCCTGCTTTTTAACCAGCACAATAGGTGCTCCCCAAGGACTGGAAGAAGGCGAAATAATGTCGGCTTCCAGCATATTGTTGACGGCCGACTGAACGTGTTCCTTCTCAGCAGGACTCAGTCGGAAGGGATTTTGCCTGACCGGTGCCGCATCGCCCGTTTCAATATGGTGGCGTAACAGGTTCGTGCACCCAATGTCATACTTATGCTTACTGAACACATCAGAAAACTCTATCAGCAACACACGCAGCGCACCCAACTGTACCGTTGACAAATCGTTCGAGTCCGCGCACAGCGAATCGACCCATCCAAGGTCCTCCCTCGCTGTAATGTTCCGCGTGGGGCTCGGATCAACCTGCGCAACCAGCCGCTCTTCCGCAGGGACCCGTGCCGCGTGAGCTAGCACGGTGCCCTGCTGAATAACGGCCGGCCGCAACCCAGCGTTTAAAACCATCACAAACGGGTCCTTGTCAGCCCGAACCAAAGTGTGAGCCACCGACAAATCGAGACCTCCGACAGCCCTATTTGAGGGACCCAAAAGCATGCCTTGTTCCGAGGTCTCTCCCACCCACGGTTTCCGCAACCGGAGGGGAATTAACATCTGTGAACCCGGGGCACGTGCACGGTCTGTGTTGCCAACGCTTGTATCGTAGCGCACGCCGTCCGAATTTCAGTAGGGTTCGTCAAAAATGAAATACGGCGACCCGATGGTAGTTCAATGCAACGCTGATCGATGAGAATTTTAATGGGCATTTTAGCCAAAAAATCTGTGCCCAATAGACAAGGAACTGCCAAGGAAGAAGAAACGAAAATGGGTCCCGACAATTTTATATCTCCAATGCAAATGGACGCCCTAATCTGACCGATAATGCCCAACGATCCCCCATTAGCGGCGTAAAATGGCACATCCACTGGGAGCAGCGGTCGACATTGGACGGGGAGAATGTTGTAAATGAGGTCCGATATAATAGTCGCCGACGCCCCCGTGTCCACTAACACCCTGACCTCGACCCGTAACGAATCCCGTAACGACGGATGATCCCGCCGAGGCAGCCACTATTCTGTGCCCCAACTCCGACCATTTAATGTCCCTCCGGTCCCGGCCGAACCCCCCTCGCCGAACCGAATCCCCGAACCCTAACCGGCTCTCCTCCGCCGCAACGCGACGGCCCATGTGTGTCGTGCATGTAGGCCGAGCATGTGAGGTGCCGCGACTTGCCGGGGTTAGTAGGGACGACTTGGGGCCTTGGTTGTCGTCCAGCCGAGGTCCCATGGCGCGCTGACGTGGAGCGCGGCAACCGGACGCCACGTGGCCCCGGAGGCCGCAGTTATAACACGTGATGAGGGTCGTCGGAGATCTCGGTTGCTCCAGCTTGCGGGCCGATCACAGAGGCGAACGACCCCCCGACCTCCAGTCCCCCGGTCGTCCCGTGGTGAACGCCTCCTCTCGTGGGCTGACAACTTGGGGTTCGGTGACCACCGGGCCCGGAGCTGAGGCCACGGCAGCGTTGCAGACGACCCCCTGTTTACGTTGAAGGACCTCGTGCGCCTGTATACTTGTTGCGACCCGCAAGGAAGAAATATCGATCTCGTCGGCCGTGTTGATGGGGACCCCCAGGTCCTGCGCCAACTTGAGCAGTTGCTCCAAGACCATCGCGTCCTGGCCCTCCTCGTCTATACGAGGGAACGCGGCGTCGGCGAGAGCCAGCAACGCCGTCCGGTAGGCGAGCACGGTCTCCGTGTCCGCCTTCCGCCTTGCGTAAAAATGATGGCGACACGCCGAGGGAGGTCCGTAGACCTTGGCCATGAGACCCAACGCGGCCTTAAGCGTGGAGCGGTCCGACCTCCGTGCTGACGTGAAGGCCGCGAGCGCGTTGTCGTCCAACATGGCAGGCAGTGCCCGCAGCGCCGTAGCGTCGGACCAGGCGGACATTTCCTGATGCACCAGAAATCTGTGCTGAAATTGGCCCCAGTCCCCGCCATCCGCCTTGAAGGCTGACAATGTTGGAAGGCGCTGTTGAAAGATGAAGTCGTCCTCTGCCTCGTGGTTCCTCTCCGCCGCTCCGTCGGTGTGCAAGATGGCGGCCCCAATGGCGGGTGTCTGATGGCGGTCCACAGCGCGCGTTGATGACGTAAGCGGCCGCGCTTGGAGAACCGCCGCCACGTGGTGCTCGCCGTTCCCGCCAAAAGATGGCCGCGCAGTAGAAAGGGTGGGAATCCCCCAGTCATTTTGGCGGGAATCCGCGGGGCGACCCTGTTGAATGTCCGCCGACGTCCCCGCTCCTCCCGACGTGCTGATCTCCGCCAGGATGGACGCGGCGGCGAGCAGCAGCTCCGCCAGACGGGAGTGCGCCTCGCGGAGCACGGCTTCGGTCCCCAATCGCTCGTCCGGCAACCTCGGCGGATCCTGCGGCGTCGGCATTTCTTCTTCCTCACCCCCCGATGGCAGCTGGCCCGAGTCGTCAAGGTTATCCTCGCGGTCAATCTCGTGAGTCCGACGGGTCTTCCTTGTATCCATGCTTGGAAGACTGGTTCACTTCTGACGCCAGTTGAAGTATTTGAAATGACGGCAGGAAACCACTTGACGGGTAGCACACTTTTTATTAAACCTTGACTTGTCACGATACAACGTGTGGTCACTATTCCTCTGACTACACATACTTCACTTGACACGTGTGGTCACTATTCCTCTGACTACACACACTTCACTTGACACGTGTAGTTACTATGCCTCTGACTACACACACTTCACTTGACACGTGTAGTTACTATGCCTCTGACTACACACACTGCATGCTCACACTGCACTCCGCCCCGTAACGTCCGTGGAGCCTACAGGCCCACCCCAGCTTGGGCGTGGGCCACAACCTCTGAGTCCCAAGGGCCGGCCCTCTCACGGACGCTCGGCCCCGGGTCCCAGGGTTCCGCCTCTGGGTCACACAGAGCCCCGGCCCCTCCAGGACAGCGGGACTAGGTACCGCAGAGCCCTATCTCTTCCTCCTCCGTCTTCAGTCTTCGCTGGTCACTCGCTCCCCGTGCGCCTGCGCGCATCCCCTTATATAGTCCCCGCTCACGGGAGACGGAGTGTATGCGGACCTCGACGTGAGCATCGCTCCTTAGTTGACCAATCACGACGCGCTGTTCCTACGATCCGTTTTCCCCAGCGCGTGTTACCACTACACAACCAATCACGCCGCGCTGCCACACGATCACTCCCTCTCAAGCGCGTCACCGGCACACAGCCAATCACTACGCGCTGACACACGATCCCTACCCCAGCGCGTATCACCACTACACAGGTAACGAGCAGAGATTAGGAGCACACTCTTAAAGGGAGTGCTCCTAATATCAGCTTGTTACCTGTATAAAAGACACCTGTTCACAGAAGAAATCAATCAATCAGATTCCAAACTCTCCACCATGGCCAAGATCCAAAGAGCTCTCCAAGGATGTCAGGGACAAGATTGTAGACCTACACAAGGCTGGAATGGGCTACAAGACCATCGCCAAGCAGCTTGGTGAGAAGGTGACAACAGTTGGTTCGATTATTCGCAAATAGAAGAAACACAAAAGAACTGTCAATCTCCCTCGGCCTGGGGCTCCATGCAAGATCTCACCTCGTGGAGTTGCAATGATCATGAGAACGGTGAGGAATCAGCCCAGAACTACACGGGAGGATCTTGTCAATGATCTCAAGGCAGCTGGGACCATAGTCACCAAGAAAACAGTTGGTAACACACTACGCCATGAAGGACTGAAATCCTGCAGTGCCCGCAAGGTCCCCCTGCTCAAGAAAGCACATATACACGCCCGTCTGAAGTTTGCCAATGAACATCTGAATGATTCAGAGGACAACGGGGTGAAAGTGTTGTGGTCAGATGAGACCAAAATTGAGCTCTTTGGCATCAACTCAACTCGCCGTGTTTGGAGGAGGAGGAATGCTGCCAATGACCCCAAGAACACCATCCCTACCATCAAACATGGAGGTGGAAACATTATGCTTTGGGGGTGTTTTTCTGCTAAGGGGACAGGACAACTTCACCGCATCAAAGGGACGATGGACGGGGCCATGTACCGTCAAATCTTGGGTGAGAACCTCCTTCCCTCAGCCAGGGCATTGAAAATGGGTCGTGGATGGGTATTCCAGCATGACAATGACCCAAAACACACGGCCAAGGCAACAAAGGAAAGGCTCAAGAAGAAGCACATTAAGGTCCTGGAGTGGCCTAGCCAGTCTCCAGACCTTAATCCCATAGAAAATCTGTGGAGGGAGCTGAAGGTTCGAGTTGCCAAACGTCAGCCTCGAAACCTTAATGACTTGGAGAAGATCTGCAAAGAGGAGTGGGACAAAATCCCTGCTGAGATGTGTGCAAACCTGGTGGTCAACTACAAGAAACGTCTGACCTCTGTGATTGCCAACAAGGGTTTTGCCACCAAGTACTAAGTTATGTTTTGCAGAGGGGTCAAATACTTAAGTAATAAAGGTCGTTGGGGTGACTTCTGGAATCCGGTCTTTTATTCAACTTGCATTACAGCTTTCCTTCACGCTGCTGACAGGCAGCGTGAGAGGGATAGATAGAGAGAGACGCACTGCCACGTGGCAACCCGGAGCCCCGCTCACGCGTGGCCCCCTTCCTCCGTTCGTTCCCGTTCTGACCATGTGTCGTTCGTCTCCACCCCTATTTAATACCCGGGTCACGTGGTACGTTTCCACCAATCCTGGTTAGCCTCCATGGAATATTCCAGGCTCCCTCCTAGGCTCCCGGGACCACGCCCCTGACTCATCTCCTCATTGGCTGTGGCCAAAGCCAGCAGAAACCAATACTCTACTTACAGCTGTCACCTTCCATTACGTCAGGGCCACGCCCCTAGGCTTCCCCCCATTGGCTATAGACCAGGACCGGCAGAGCCAATCATCATGACGAGTTGCGATACGTCAGTGAGCCGGATATATCCTCACATTACATTTATTTCCCTCATTAAAATGCAAATCAATTTATAACATTTTTGACATGCGTTTTTCTGGATTTTTTTGTTGTTATTCTGTCTCTCACTGTTCAAATAAACCTACCATTAAAATTATAGACTGATCATTTCTTTGTCAGTGGGAAACGTACAAAATCAGCAGGGGATCAAATACTTTTTTCCCTCACTGTACATAATGAGATGCCACTTGGTTGAGCTATCATTTGTGGCCAAGCTGCTTCAGAAAAATAGCTACATAGCTCCGTGGGCATTATTTGGTCAAATAAGAAAAACATTGTTTAGTCTTTGAGAGAGATCGCCCTCGGTGCATAGTCTCTCTCGTTGCAGCTGACGCTTTTCCACGAGGGTTCACGTTGAGAGGTGGCAGACATCAGTCGGCCGATGAGCAGCAAAAGAAAAGCGCCCTGAAGAGCCGATATGATTTTGCTAAATAATGTAAAAGCACCTCTGTGGAATGCCTGCAATGGCGCTCTAGCAACGTCACCGATTTGAAACAGCTTCTAACACATCGCTGCAGTGGTGTCACTGCAGTGCACTCGTAAAGACTCCTTTAAAGTCATTTTCTCATGAACGAAGCTTCAAACTTGTATCGGACAGCCCGGGACCCATGTTGGAGGTGCGTAAGCTACACGACAATGGCAAGTTGTTGTTTTGGGCTGCAGAAATCTTTTATATGCAGAGGGAGATGTGCAGGGTGGCTCAGAAGTCAGGCGGGCCACCTGTGAGTGAACGGGGTGGGGTTCACAAGTGTAGTGACACTCTCAGCCCCTTCACCAGTGAATATAAAAAACAAATGCTGCATTCAATCTGGATGTGTACTTACTTTGGATACATTCCCACTGTGAGAATAAAAAATAAGATTGACCGTGTTGTGATGAACGTTTCTTCTTGCATGCGGAGGGAGCTCTGTGATATCCGCTTTTGTGGGCCGCTCTCCAACACAAAGGGTCACACTACTCTGCGAGGGTTTCATGTGGAACCTTCGTGTCACCGCGTGACGTAATCAAACTGACAACTGACGGACGCCCGGAGACGTGCGCAGGTCACAATGCGGCTTCGCTCACCGGTGAAGGTCACCGTCGCCTGGAACTCCGCGGCCGCCACACTGCCCTCAGTGGCGCTGGCGCCCGCCCACTGGAACTCGAGCGTCAGCTCGCTGCGGCTGGACAGGACACTCCGGAAGGGCGCCGCCGCCGATGGCGCGGCCGGCGCGCCCGCGGAGGCCGGCCGCTCGCTGCAGATGCGCAGGAGGCGCGGCGATGCGGATGGGGGCCCCTCGCCGTCCGGGAAGCCATCACGCACCTCCAGCCAGGGCAGGGCACAGGCGGCTCGCGGCGTCGTGGTCACATCGCTCGCCACGCCTGTCCGGGAAACGCGGCGCCATTAAGAAGCCGCGTGGGTTAAGGTGTGAGACCAGGACAGTGTAGGTTAAGGTGCTAGACCAGGACGGTGTGGGTTAAGGTGCTAGACCAGGACGGAGTGGGTTAAAGGTGTTAGACCAGGATGGAGTGGGTTAAAGTGTTAGACCAGGACAGTGTGGGTTAAAGTGTTAGACCAGGACGGTGTGGGTTAAGGTGCTAGACCAGGACGGAGTGGGTTAAAGTGTTAGACCAGGACAGTGTGGGTTAAGGTGCTAGACCAGGACAGTGTGGGTTAAGGTGCTAGACCAGGACGGAGTGGGTTAAAGGTGTTAGACCAGGATGGAGTGGGTTAAAGTGTTAGACCAGGACAGTGTGGGTTAAAGTGTTAGACCAGGACGGTGTGGGTTAAGGTGCTAGACCAGGACGGAGTGGGTTAAGGTGTTAGACCAGGACAGTGTGGGTTAAGGTGCTAGACCAGGACAGTGTGGGTTAAGGTGCTAGACCAGGACAGTGTGGGTTAAGGTGTTAGACCAGGACGGTGTGGGTTAAGGTGTGAGACCAGGACCGTGTGGGTTAAGGTGCTAGACCAGGACGGAGTGGGTTAAAGGTGTTAGACCAGGATGGAGTGGGTTAAAGTGTTAGACCAGGACAGTGTGGGTTAAAGTGTTAGACCAGGACGGTGTGGGTTAAGGTGCTAGACCAGGACGGAGTGGGTTAAAGTGTTAGACCAGGACGGTGTGGGTTAAGGTGTTAGACCAGGACGGAGTGGGTTAAAGTGTTAGACCAGGACAGTGTGGGTTAAAGGTGCTAGACAAGGACGGAGTGGGTTAAGGTGTTAGACCAGGACAGTGTGGGTTAAGGTGCTAGACCAGGACAGTGTGGGTTAAGGTGCTAGACCAGGACAGTGTGGGTTAAGGTGTTAGACCAGGACGGTGTGGGTTAAGGTGTGAGACCAGGACGGTGTGGGTTAAAGTGTTAGACCAGGACAGTGTGGGTTAAAGTGTTCGACCAGGACAGAGTGGGTTAAGGTGCTAGACCAGGACGGAGTGGGTTAAGGTGTTAGACCAGGACGGTGTGGGTTAAGGTGTTAGACCAGGACGGTGTGGGTTAAGGTGTTAGACCAGGACAGTGTGGGTTAAAGTGTAAGACCAGGACAGTGTGGGTTAATGTGTTAGACCAGGACGGTGTGGGTTAAAGTGTTAGACCAGGACGGAGTGGGTTAAAGTGTTAGACCAGGACAATGTGGGTTAAGGTGTTAGACCAGAACGGAGTGGGTTAAGGTGTTAGACCAGGACGGAGTGGGTTAAGGTGTTAGACCAGGACAGTGTGGGTTAAGGTGTTAGACCAGGGCGGAGTGGGTTAAGGTGTTAGACCAGGACGGAGTGGGTTAAGGTGTTAGACCAGGACACTGTGGGTTAAGGTGTTAGACCAGGACGGAGTGGGTTAAGGTGTTAGACCAGGACGGTGTGGGTTAAGGTGATAGATCAGGACAGTGTGGGTTAAGGTGTTAGACCAGGGCGGAGTGGGTTAAGGTGTTAGACCAGGACAGTGTGGGTTAAGGTGTGAAACCAGGACGAAGTGGGTTAAAGTGTTAGACCAGGACGGAGTGGGTTAAAGCATTAGACCAGGACGGTGTGGGTTAAGGTGTTAGACCAGGACAGTGTGGGTTAAAGTGTTAGACCAGGACGGAGTGGGTTAAAGTGTTAGACCAGGACGGTGTGGGTTAAGGTGTTAGACCAGGACGGAGTGGGTTAAAGTGTTAGACCAGGACGGTGTGGGTTAATGTGTTAGACCAGGACGGTGTGGGTTAAGGTGTTAGACCAGGACGGTGTGGGTTAAGGTGTGAGACCAGGACAGTGTGGGTTAAGGTGTTAGACCAGGACGGAGTGGGTTAAGGTGTTAGACCAGGACAGTGTGGGTTAAGGTGTTAGACCAGGACGGTGTGGGATAAGGTGTTAGACCAGGATGGTGCGGGTTAAGGTGTGAGACCAGGTCGTTGTGGGTTAAGGTGTTAGACCAGGACAGTGTGGGTTAAGGTGATAGACAAGGACGGTGTGGGTTACGGTGTGAGACCAGGTCGGTATGGGTTAAGGTGTGAGACCAGGACAGTGTGGGTTAAGGTGTTAGACCAGGACAGTGTGGGTTAAGGTGTTAGACCAGGACACTGTGGGTTAAGGTGTTAGACCAGGACAGTGTGGGTTAAGGTGTTAGACCAGGACGGTGTGGGTTAAGGTGTTAGACCAGGACGGTGTGGGTTAAGGTGTTAGACCAGGACAGTGTGGGTTAAGGTGTGAGACCAGGACAGTGTGGGTTAAGGTGTTAGACCAGGACAGTGTGGGTTAAGGTGTTAGACCAGGACGGTGTGGGTTAAGGTGTTAGACCAGGACAGTGTGGGTTAAGGTGTGAGACCAAGACAGTGTGGGTTAAGGTGTTAGACCAGGACGGAGTGGGTTAAAGTGTTAGACCAGGACGGTGTGGGTTAAGGTGTTAGACCAGGACAGTGTGGGTTAAAGTGTTAGACCAGGACGGAGTGGGTTAAATTGTTAGACCAGGACGGTGTAGGTTAAGGTGTTAGACCAGGACGGAGTGGGTTAAAGTGTTAGACTAGGACAGTGTGGGTTAAGGTGCTAGACCAGGACGGTGTGGGTTAAGGTGTTAGACCAGGACGGTGTGGGTTAAAGTGTTAGACCAGGACAGTGTGGGTTAAAGTGTTAGACCAGGACGGAGTGGGTTAAAGTGTTAGACCAGGACGGTGTGGGTTAAGGTGTTAGACCAGGACGGAGTGGGTTAAAGTGTTAGACCAGGACAGTGTGGGTTAAAGTGTTAGACCAGGACAGTGTGGGTTAAAGTGTTAGACCAGGACGGTGTGGGTTAAAGGTGTTAGACCAGGACGGAGTGGGTTAAGGTGTTAGACCAGTACAGTGTGGGCTAAGGTGTTAGACCAGGACGGAGTGGGTTAAGGTGTGAGACCAGGACGGTGTGGGTTAAAGTGTTAGACCAGGACAGTGTGGGTTAAGGTGTTAGACCAGGGCGGAGTCGGTTAAGGTGTTAGACCAGGACAGTGTGGGTTAAGGTGTGAGACCAGGACAGTGTGGGTTAAAGTGTTAGACTAGGACAGTGTGGGATAAAGGTGTTAGACCAGGACGGAGTAGGTTAAGGTGTTAGACCAGGACGGTGTGGGTTAAGGTGTTAGACCAGGACAGTGTGGGTTAAGGTGTTAGACCAGGGCGGAGTCGGTTAAGGTGTTAGACCAGGACAGTGTGGGTTAAGGTGTGAGACCAGGACAGTGTGGGTTAAAGTGTTAGACTAGGACAGTGTGGGTTAAGGTGTTAGAGCAGGACGAAGTGGGTTAAAGTGTTAGACCAGGACGGAGTGGGTTAAAGTGTTAGACCAGGACGGTGTGGGTTAAGGTGTTAGACCAGGACAGTGTGGGTTAAAGTGTTAGACCAGGACGGAGTGGGTTAAAGTGTTAGACCAGGACGGTGTGGGTTAAGGTGTTAAACCAGGACGGAGTGGGTTAAAGTGTTAGACTAGGACAGTGTGGGTTAAGGTGCTAGACCAGGACGGTGTGGGTTAAGGTGTTAGACCAGGACGGTGTGGGTTAAGGTGTTAGACCAGGACAGTGTGGGTTAAGGTGTGAGACCAGGACGGCGTGGGTTAAGGTGTTAGACCAGGACAGTGTGGGTTAAGGTGCTAGACCAGGGCAGTGTAGGTTAAGGTGTTAGACCAGGACAGTGTGGGTTAAGGTGGTAGACCAGGACAGTGTGGATTAAAGTGTTAGACCAGGACGGTGTGGGTTAAGGTGCTAGACCAGGATGGAGTTGGTTAAAGTGTTAGACCAGGACGGTGTGGGTTAAGGTGTTAGACCAGGACGGTGTGGGTTAAGGTGTTAGACCAGGACGGTGTGGGTTAAGGTGTTAGACCAGGACGGTGTGGGTTAAGGTGTTAGACCAGGACGGTGTGGGTTAAGGTGTTAGACCAGGACGGTGTGGGTTAAGGTGTGAGACCAGGACAGTGTGGATTAAGGTGTTAGACCAGGACGGAGTGGGTTAAGGTGTTAGACCAGGACAGTGTGGGTTAAGGTGCTAGACCAGGACGGAGTGGGTTAAAGTGTTAGACCAGGACGGTGTGGGTTAAGGTGTTAGACCAGGACAGTGTGGGTTAAAGTGTTAGACCAGGACTGAGTGGGTTAAAGTGTTAGACCAGGACGGTGTGGGTTAAGGTGTTAAACCAGGACGGAGTGGGTTAAAGTGTTAGACTAGGACAGTGTGGGTTAAGGTGCTAGACCAGGACGGTGTGGGTTAAGGTGTTAGACCAGGACGGTGTGGGTTAAGGTGTTAGACCAGGACAGTGTGGGTTAAGGTGTGAGACCAGGACGGCGTGGGTTAAGGTGTTAGACCAGGACAGTGTGGGTTAAGGTGCTAGACCAGGGCAGTGTAGGTTAAGGTGTTAGACCAGGACAGTGTGGGTTAAGGTGGTAGACCAGGACAGTGTGGATTAAAGTGTTAGACCAGGACGGTGTGGGTTAAGGTGCTAGACCAGGATGGAGTTGGTTAAAGTGTTAGACCAGGACGGTGTGGGTTAAGGTGTTAGACCAGGACGGTGTGGGTTAAGGTGTTAGACCAGGACGGTGTGGGTTAAGGTGTTAGACCAGGACGGTGTGGGTTAAGGTGTTAGACCAGGACGGTGTGGGTTAAGGTGTTAGACCAGGACGGTGTGGGTTAAGGTGTGAGACCAGGACAGTGTGGATTAAGGTGTTAGACCAGGACGGAGTGGGTTAAGGTGTTAGACCAGGACAGTGTGGGTTAAGGTGCTAGACCAGGACGGAGTGGGTTAAAGTGTTAGACCAGGACGGTGTGGGTTAAGGTGTTAGACCAGGACGGTGTGGGTTAAGGTGTTAGACCAGGACGGTGTGGGTTAAGGTGTGAGACCAGGACAGTGTGGGTTAAGGTGTTAGACCAGGACGGAGTGGGTTAAGGTGTTAGACCAGGACAGTGTGGGTTAAGGTGCTAGACCAGGACGGTGTGGGTTAAGGTGTTAGACCAGGACGATGTGGGTTAAGGTGTTAGACCAGGACGGAGTGGGTTAAGGTGTTAGACCAGGACGGTGTGGGTTACGGTGTGAGACCAGGTCGGTATGGGTTAAGGTGTGAGACCAGGACAGTGTGGGTTAAGGTGTTAGACCAGGACAGTGTGGGTTAAGGTGTTAGACCAGGACGCTGTGGGTTAAGGTGTTAGACCAGGACAGTGTGGGTTAAGGTGTTAGACCAGGACGGTGTGGGTTAAGGTGTTAGACCAGGACGGTGTGGGTTAAGGTGTTAGACCAGGACAGTGTGGGTTAAGGTGTGAGACCAGGACAGTGTAGGTTAAGGTGTTAGACCAGGACGGTGTGGGTTAAGGTGTTAGACCAGGACGGTGTGGGTTAAGGTGTGAGACCAGGACAGTGTGGGTTAAGGTGTTAGACCAGGACGGAGTGGGTTAAGGTGTTAGACCAGGACAGTGTGGGTTAAGGTGCTAGACCAGGGCGGTGTGGGTTAAGGTGTTAGACCAGGACGGTGTGGGTTAAGGTGTTAGACCAGGACGGAGTGGGTTAAGGTGTTAGACCAGGACAGTGTGGGTTAAGGTGTTAGACCAGGACGGTGTGGGTTAAGGTGTTAGACCAGGACAGTGTGGGTTAAGGTGTGAGACCAGGACGGCGTGGGTTAAGGTGTTAGACCAGGACAGTGTGGGTTAAGGTGCTAGACCAGGGCAGTGTAGGTTAAGGTGTTAGACCAGGACAGTGTGGGTTAAGGTGGTAGACCAGGACAGTGTGGGTTAAAGTGTTAGACCAGGACGGTGTGGGTTAAGGTGTTAGACCAGGACGGTGTGGGTTAAGGTGTTAGACCAGGACGGTGTGGGTTAAGGTGTTAGACCAGGACGGTGTGGGTTAAGGTGTTAGACCAGGACGGTGTGGGTTAAGGTGTTAGACCAGGACGGTGTGGGTTAAGGTGTGAGACCAGGACAGTGTGGGTTAAGGTGTTAGACCAGGACGGAGTGGGTTAAGGTGTTAGACCAGGACGGTGTGGGTTAAGGTGCTAGACCAGGACGGAGTGGGTTAAAGTGTTAGACCAGGACGGTGTGGGTTAAGGTGTTAGACCAGGACGGTGTGGGTTAAGGTGTTAGACCAGGACGGTGTGGGTTAAGGTGTGAGACCAGGACAGTGTGGGTTAAGGTGTTAGACCAGGACGGAGTGGGTTAAGGTGTTAGACCAGGACAGTGTGGGTTAAGGTGCTAGACCAGGACGGAGTGGGTTAAAGTGTTAGACCAGGACGGTGTGGGTTAAGGTGTTAGACCAGGACGGTGTGGGTTAAGGTGTTAGACCAGGACGGTGTGGGTTAAGGTGTGAGACCAGGACAGTGTGGGTTAAGGTGTTAGACCAGGACGGAGTGGGTTAAGGTGTTAGACCAGGACAGTGTGGGTTAAAGTGCTAGACCAGGACGGTGTGGGTTAAGGTGTTAGACCAGGACGGTGTGGGTTAAGGTGTTAGACCAGGACAGTGTGGGTTAAGGTGTGAGACCAGGACAGTGTGGGTTAAGGTGTTAGACCAGGACGGTGTGGGTTAAGGTGTTAGACCAGGACGGTGTGGGTTAAGGTGTGAGACCAGGACAGTGTGGGTTAAGGTGTTAGACCAGGACGGAGTGGGTTAAGGTGTTAGACCAGGACAGTGTGGGTTAAGGTGTTAGACCAGGACGGTGTGGGTTAAGGTGTTAGACCAGGACGGTGTGGGTTAAGGTGTGAGACCAGGTCGGTGTGGGTTAAGGTGTTAGACCAGGACAGTGTGGGTTAAGGTGTTAGACCAGGACGGTGTGGGTTACGGTGTGAGACCAGGTCGGTATGGGTTAAGGTGTTAGACCAGGACAGTGTGGGTTAAGGTGTTAGACCAGGACGCTGTGGGTTAAGGTATTAGACCAGGACAGTGTGGGTTAAGGTGTTAGACCAGGACGGTGTGGGTTAAGGTGTTAGACCAGGACGGTGTGGGTTAAGGTGTTAGACCAGGACAGTGTGGGTTAAGGTGTGAGACCAGGACAGTGTGGGTTAAGGTGTTAGACCAGGACAGTGTGGGTTAAGGTGTTAGACCAGGACGGTGTGGGTTAAGGTGTTAGACCAGGACAGTGTGGGTTAAGGTGTGAGACCAGGACAGTGTGGGTTAAGGTGTTAGACCAGGACAGTGTGGGTTAAGGTGTTAGACCAGGACAGTGTGGGTTAAGGTGTGAGACCAGGACAGTGTGGGTTAAGGTGTTAGACCAGGACGGAGTGGGTTAAAGTGTTAGACCAGGACGGTGTGGGTTAAGGTGTTAGACCAGGACAGTGTGGGTTAAAGTGTTAGACCAGGACGGTGTAGGTTAAGGTGTTAGACCAGGACGGAGTGGGTTAAAGTGTTAGACTAGGACAGTGTGGGTTAAGGTGCTAGACCAGGACGGTGTGGGTTAAGGTGTTACACCAGGACGGTGTGGGTTAAAGTGTTAGACCAGGACAGTGTGGGTTAAAGTGTTAGACCAGGACGGAGTGGGTTAAAGTGTTAGACCAGGACGGTGTGGGTTAAGGTGTTAGACCAGGACGGAGTGGGTTAAAGTGTTAGACCAGGACAGTGTGGGTTAAAGTGTTAGACTAGTACAGTGTGGGTCAAGGTGCTAGACCAGGTCGGTGTGGGTTAAGGTGTTAGACCAGGACGGTGTGGGTTAAAGTGTTAGACCAGGACAGTGTGGGTTAAAGTGTTAGACCAGGACAGTGTGGGTTAAAGTGTTAGACCAGGACAGTGTGGGTTAAAGTGTTAGACCAGGACGGTGTGGGTTAAGGTGCTAGACCAGGACAGTGTGGGTTAATGTGCCAGACCAGGACGGAGTGGGTTAAAGTGTTAGACCAGGATGGTGTGGGTTAAGGTGTTAGACCAGGACGGTGTGGGATCAATGTGTGAGACCAGGACGGTGTGGGTTAAGGTGTGAGACCAGGACAGTGTGGGTTAAGGTGTGGTGTTTGCCCAAGGGTGTGGGTTTGTGAAACCAGAGTGGCATACTGTACGTGAGACGAAGGTGAAGTGGATCAGGCCATGGTGGGCATTGCCAAAATGAATTTTAACAAAAAACAAATTCAAGTAGTTGATCTAGCTCAGGAGCGGAATGCATGAGCCAGAAGAGAATGTGTGCGGGATGGAGACAAGTCATGATTCATGCGCAGAAAGGTTTCTCAATCCGCAAAACACAACATAAATCCCAGAATGTTTTTCATATCAAGATCACAACACCATGTCTACTCGAGGGAAGTCTGGTTTGCGGGGTCAGCGTTGGCACGCGTGTAGCTGCCAACCTGCACCGACCGGCATGGTAAAGTGCTGTTACATGAACATATTGGCGATTCGCAAGCCCAGTCAGAAATTTTTGCGGGGTGGTGGTGTTTGGTGCGTCAAAATCAGTTCTCATGATTTCGAAGCAGTCGGAAGATGAACGTTACGTGAGCAGCTGAATATGAAGCATCGCAGGCTGTTGCCGTATAGCAGCACCCAGCCTGATGTTTTGACTCATGCCCTAGACTTGATCGGATGGGTTCCTCGATTCAACAGACCCAAATCAACGGTCAATGTTGACCTTTTTTAGCAATTCTCAGTAGACTGAATAAATTAAAGACTGGTAAACAGATTTGCTGATTCAAATTTAGATTTGAAACTGTTTAATGAGGGCCAGAGTGTTATGTTGCACCGGTGTACCGCCAATATGTCCAACTAACCCCCACGACCCACACAGCAGGCTATATAAAATTTTGTGCCTTGGTAACTTGCTTTTCTAGTTGTTACCACCATCCACTGCTACTTAGTTAGGCACAACTAATCACGATAAAATTACACAATTCGATACTTGCACACGTATCCCTCGGTTTACGAAAGTTCGGTGGAAGACATTTTGCCGGCACTGACCGGGAGGTAGGTATGGTGCGGGCGGGCCGGAGGGAGCGGGCGACGCGTGAACGTGCAGGCCCGGCGGCAGCGGGGGAGCGTGCTGCTGCGGGACCAGCGGGGCCGCCGCTGGCGCCGCGCGCCCGTGGGCCGCGAGCCGCGTCACGTTGAGGGCCACCAAGTGTCCGGCGGGCGCGCGGATGTGCACTACGCACGACGTGGAGCCTCCTCGCTGCTGCAGCGACGTCACCGCCAGGCGCTCAGCGAGCTCCGCCCACGGGGGCACGCATTCTGGGGGGGGGGGGGGTTGCGGGGGGGGGGTGCGGGGGGAGGGGGGGTGAGAGACAGGGGAGGACGAACAATACGCGCGTGAGGTCAGGGTGCAGCCCCGCGACCGCTCGCTCACAAACCGCTGTCACGAGAGATTGGCCTCCGCTAGAGGAAACTCGAGATATCCCTTCGGGAAGGTATCTCGTACGACGCCTCACGAGACGTGGGAGCATCTTTAACGCTTCAACCCCACGGCATGCAACCTGCCAATCGAGTGCGGCGAACCCATTTTGTACCAATTCTAGATTTGAAGCTTTCGTGACTGCAAGGATTCATATTCTTAGGTTATTTCGGGAAAGTCACGTAGGTAAAAAAATAAAAATAAAATTAATAAAAGTAAAATACAAATAAAAGTATATATACAAGGACTGTTTTCTTGGACCTGAAGACGGAGGCTTGTGTTGCCTCCGAAACGTCGTGATTTTTATTTTATTTTTATTTTACTTTTATTAATTTAAATTTTTTACCTACGTGACTTTACCGAAAAAACCTAAGAATATGAACCATTTGTACCACTCGGTGGACAGAGGCAGGGCAACGTAAGAAACTCGCAGGTTGTTTGCAACTGCCGCGCCTGGAGGTCGAACCGGCGACCTCTGGATTGCGAGTCCAGAGTACGATAACCTTAATAACTGTTACATCACGGCAGTATCTCACATGGGGGGCAGGGGGAACAGAGGTAGAGACACGCACACACGAGTGATTGTTCACACGGGGGTAAAGGCGCACACACAGGGATAGAGAAAGAGGTACGGATATACGCATATAAAGGTAGAAACAGATTTACACACAACGGTATAGGGTGAAGAGACGTAAATATATACACAAGTGTACAGGAACATATACAGGGACAAATACATGGACACACAGGGTGTGTACATTATACACAGGAGTACAGAGGCCAACAAACATGGGACACACACACACACAAGCACGGGGCAGAGACACACACACAGGGTACCAGGGGACACATGTACAGAGTGCACAGAGATCAGACATTGAGCACGTACAGGGGTGGAGCCAGTACAAAAGCGTGAGCACAGCGGGTCAGGAAGACGTACTCCCATGGGTGCAAAGACGTGTACACAAAGACGTGAACACAAAGACGTACAGACACATCAGACACATACACAATCAGGCAGAAACATGGGACAATGGAGACAGAGGTAAGGAGACAGGGTACAGCGATATGGACACACAGGGGTGTAAAAAGATACACACAGGGGTACAGGGGTACAGACAAACAGACAGCAGTACAGACACGTACACGCATGCAGCAGTACAGACACATACATGCATGCAGCAGTACAGACACGTACATGCATGCAGCTACATCAACGAGACGCACTCACGTAGACAAGCAAGTAGACAAACAAGTAGACAACCAAATAGAAGCACACACACACACATCTGAATTCACCTTAGAGTAACATCACTATCTGCCATCACCTAACCCGGTATAGAATAAATCAGATGAAAATTGCCCCAAATCCAGAACATATGTTCATGTTTGGAATAATTGAACTGGTAAGCAGACCATATGCCTCCAGCAGTTATGCAGCATATTGCTGGGAAATATTAATAACACACGCACACACACTCACTCGTAAACACATGAACACAAAGATGCCCTTGTTGGCATAATAAACAGGGACAGGAGCCATTGGTGAGCACCTATTAAGGCCGGCGCAGCGCGCGGTGGGGTAAAGGGGTGAGCACTGCACAGGCCGGGTCGCCTTTGTCTCCCCAGTGCTGATGTTGACCACACCGCACCCAAGTACAGTAGTTACGACTCTAGGACAGGGGTCAGCAACCAAAACAACAAGATAATTTTTTTATTTTCGAATTCGGTAAAAAAAACGCTCGATGTTTCAAGAGCTGCCAATGCGACGTGAATACGTGACGGACGGTGGTCCTTAATGAATGACGTCACGAAGCGGTCCTTAAAGGGCTGCACGCGGCTCCGGAGCCGTGAGTTGCCGACCCCGACCCTAGGATCAGCTGACCCAGGAGTGAGTGGCTTCTGGTAGAAAACGCAGATTGCCAAATTTCCACCCGTGAGCTCATCCAGGAATGAAAACCTCTGTTCAATCAATAAAACCCTTGACGTGAACCACGTGAGAGATAACATTTAAACGACGATTTTCTTTCTCTGCTTGGAAAGGGAGATCTCGTGAAAATAGCCGGGCGTGGGCAAAGGGCGAGGAGACGGTGGACTAACACTCGAACAATCGCGGTAACATTCTTGCGGGAGGCAACAACACAGGGATAGCGCTAACTTGTACGCGCATTTCATAAAGCATCTGCAATTAAAAAAAAATACTAAGACCTACTGAGCTATATTGCTTTTTTTCAGAAGCGACCTGGTCACAAATAATAGCTCAATGAAGTGGCTTATCGCGAGGAAATTTACAGCAGCCAAATACTCTAAACACGTGATGTTGATTCTAAATGTGGAAGGAACCCAGAGAAAAATCCACACGACCGCGGGGAAAGAGACATCGCAAACTCTGAATATAAAGCAGGCGTCAGGTTTGAGATCGAATCCACGACTTCCTGCATACAAGGAGAGGGAGATAACATCTCGCCACCGTGGCACCCCTTACTGCCACTATGAAATAAAAATTGCGTAAAACAAGAAAATAAAGGAACCGTATTGTAAGGGTAGCATCGATTCAGGCATCAACACTGAATCATAAGAATTCGCAAGGTCCTTGTACTGTTTGTCTATACACTGTAGGTCACACATCCGACTCATTGGGGACTGGGATGTAGACGATACATGAAACGGTCGGATCTTGAACATCAATGGAAAATCATCACTATGCCGTGCAATAAAAAAGTGCACCGGTTTGCTGGAGGTTAATCAGTTAGCGGGAGATATGCGATGGTAGTTGTTCAAACAGTGCGGGTATAGGAGTGACGCACGTATGAATGTTGAACTTCTTTCGACAAGCACCGAGGTTGTGCGCGCTCCTCCAACGGCTTCGGCACAGTGGCTTCAGGGCGAAGTTGCGAACGAACGCACGGAGCACGCAAGCACACCGACTTCATTCACAATCAGCTGGGACCTCACGGAGCACGTGGGCTCCCGCAACGTACGGTGTAATGCTCAGGCCAGTGCGGATGTCCACTTCCTCGTTTCTAAAAGCAATGTTCATAGCCAGACACGAGCCCAACCCAGGGTGAAACGCTCTGCGATAATAGAATCCATATTTATAGGTATAAAAATGCTTGTTTTATTTTAATTTCATTCACTGAATACATTCTCAGAGAAACATTTTATTCCTTGAAAGTCAGAGCTTGACAATTGTGACCGGATAGTCCAACGGGCATCCTGCACCTGACGGAACCGAACTTGCGTACATTTGGTAATTCACGAATGGTAATGATAATACGTGTTCACACAGACACACAGTTCTTCAGCATTTAAAGAGATGCTGCCGTATAAATCCTGTACAGGGAATTTGGGAATGTGGTACAGTGAAGGCAGTGAATCCCACACGAACCACGACACAACTGTAGACACATACACGACCGTAGTCATGCGCACACACACACACAAATGCGCAGACACTTTCTCAAACACTTAATACCAACTTAAAGAACGCCAGAGCTCACAGTCGTTGAAAGAATGTCGCATTTTTTTTGTTCAACAATATTTTATACATTTTTTTGGCAGCTTATGTAACAGTACCTCTTATTAGCGCGGCTGGCTATATACGGTGCGAAAGAAGTTCAACATACATACATGCAACTATTAGACTATCACGGGCTGCAGGATCTTCATGTATGACAAGTGAGTGATGCTCATCAACCATTCCATCCCTTTAGAGCTAATTGATGAAAATTCCACATTCCTATAGGAAGGGGTCCGTGCATTTGTGCGACATGGACTGTCAACATTCCGAGAGCTGCAACTCATTTTCATCAACCTCACACATGAGATGGGTGAAAACGATCCCTGGCTGGGATTTGAACTTGAAACTTTATGACTGCGGATAAATTGCTCTGACCACAGCAAAAAAACTGGTGGCAACTATTAATAGACATTATTATCATTACGTTCTGAGTCAGTGAATATTTAAATGTTTTCAAATATTTTTAAAAGAGTAATTAGACACGACGTTGAATCGATGACGATTTTTTTAATTGGCTGGTACCGAGTGGAAATCGATAAAAACTTTACGGAATCCATCGAGAACCATTTAAAACGAAAAACTCCAAGAGCATTCCACTTTCTTGGCCTGACGCACAACAAAACGTCTTCAGGGCCCCATCCCATCTGGACAAAAGCAGAGGGCTGCAGGCCGGCCAGACCTGGATGCCAAGGCCCATGCGGCTTATGAGTAAAGTCGAAAGAAAGAAAAAAAATAATGAAATAAACTCTCCCACAAAAATAAAAACACGTCAAAATTTGCTGCCTCTGGGAGCTGGGAAGATGATGTGCTTTCCATGAGCCAGAGGAAAGAGTGAGTGCCTGCCAAGGTATGAAGATCTGTAATCCTTCGGGCTGGGGAGACGGCCCACTGCCAGAAAACGGCCGGCAGCGGGGGGCTGGACGGATGAGGGGGGGGAACGCTAAGCGTGGGATGGAACCCACTCCTCCTCCTTACGCGTGACTCCACGGGTTTGTACCACGCAGCCCTGATCGAGCCCCACGAGAAAATGTGCTTCCCCCCCACCCCAAGCCGTCCTGATATTAAACCGCCGGCTGCACTTTTATTATCGCTTTCATTCCTCCGAAGCAAATCCGCAAGCCGAGCGCGCGCGCACACACAAAAAAACCACACCGCCGCAGGCAAACAGCGGACACGTTCGCTCGTTCCTCCATATATTCCCCATGACGGCTAGAATATAACGTTGCCGAAGGAATTGTCAAAAAAAATAAAATGACAAAAGAGAGGGCGACGGCCCATATCCTCGGCTGACCCCCTCTCTACGCACATCTCCCGGAGCTGCTGCCCGCTCCCTCATGCTCTCTCGCTCTGCCAGATCCACCGCCTCATTCAGAGATATCCCCCACGTCAAGAATTCAACTGCTTCGATGGGGGGAGGGGGGAGGACTGCTGATGCGTGGTGACGGCGCCCGCAATTATATTGTCTCTTCGAAAGGGCAACGTTCAGGCTTCCATTTCACGTGATCTTGATATGCAACAGTTTCACAGAAACCCAAGTAAACATGAATCTCAGCCGTATTCAATCCTAAATTGATCTTCCAGTGAGTGAAGCGTAGACATTTTTACAAAAAGATAATCATGCAAAGGGATAAGTTGGCTTCATGCTCAAACAGGAGGACTTGGAGATTAACGTCTTGCAAGGTCAACTCAGCCAGAAATGAGCCACAGAGCCTCCCTTGGATCCACAAAACTTAAAGGGAGCACCACAGACATGGCATCCCAGACACGAACTCATCACGGTCAATCCACTGCTGGATGAAAGCGTTCCCAAGCCACCACAATCCCCTCATGATCCTCCGATGAATAACTGTAGACTTTAAATCCTACGATAATAATAATAAAGTTGTTATTTATAAGGATATGTAAATTAGAAGCTATCATAAAATAATTCTAGTATTACAGTGCATCAAATTAAGTTAAAACTACAAACACACAGATCCCGCATTTGAATGCGAGTTTTCAGTACCGCATGATTAAAATGACCAGCTTCTCAAGGAAAGATTCTCAGCACAGCTACGAATGACTGCACAAAAAACCCATCACGTTACATTTGGTTTTCCACTTCATTTAGCTAAATTGCAGCTCTGAGAATTAATAACACCGGTGACAAACATTTCTCTTTCACAGGTTGCGTGAGGGAAAAAATTAAGTACTTGTGAAGGGATCTCAAACGTAGTTTTCATGATATATCTTTGCACTCTCCTGACGAGTTCTAAATGGCCACGGTCTCATTAATAGACAGCGACGGCATAATTGGACTAAAATTGGAGAGAAAAACAATACAAATATTGAATCCAGGAAAATGCTGCGTTACTTCTAAAACCTCAAATAACCAGGCCGTAATTTTTAATAAATGACCCTTCCTGTACTGCTAGTGATGTCGTGTGAACACAACCCGACAGAGTTGCGCACATTCGCAACATGCACGGGTCTCAGCCGCAGTCTCATAAACCCAACTGACTTACGGCGACAAAAATGTGCACCAAGGCAATTGGACCTACTCAAGTGTCTCACGATACTGAGCGCACTCCATGGGATCGAGACGCCCTCGACCCAAGGCGGGCGCGCGCGTGATCCTGTCGCTCACCCCTTGCCAGACGACAAAGCCTGTAGGGACAGGTGCTCTGACTCCGCCCAGGCCAGGAAGTCCAAACCTCCACCATTAGAGAGCGACACTTGGGGGGAGCCACGACAACTCACCATCGCCACAGCCGTCATGTCGTCACAGTGAACGAGAACTTGCTTCAAATCTAGAAAGAAGAGAACTTGCTTCCCGTCAGAGCCTGGTCCGAAAGTAACGGAGCGCTAGATGCACTGCTCTGTCCGCTTTGCCCATCTGTCTTGACGGGTCTGCCATGGAGGTGTGCTCCCCCACCCCCACGTGCTCGCATCGGTGGCGAGGATCAAGTCTGGCGGGGGGTCACCTGGTGGGAGATCCTTCTGCAGATTCCACTGCTTTGCCCGCCAGAGCGGACTCTGCTACTCTTGCGGGGTCAGTTCGACTTGTTGATCGAGACTGCTGTGATAGGGATCACATTGACGCAGTATGTACGTACGTGTTTTGAACTTCTTTTGCACCGTACGTAGCCAACCGCGCTAATTGGAGGTGCAGGTGTCATGCCGCCGCCACGAAGCCGTTCAGCAGGCGCCCCATCTAAGACCTCGCCACCACCAAGCGACGGAGCCGACCCCGCGTCCCCCTCACCTCACCTCACACGAACACACCCGCACGCATTCCCCCCCCCCCCATAGAGCTCCGTGGGGAGGTCACCTGGCCGACCGGTTTTTATCCGAGAAGCCCTTATCGGGATTAAACTTTCACGGTTTCCGGCGACCAGGGAATTGGACGACCTCCCCCGACGCTACTTTGCACCGCGGCGCTGCGACCGGCCTTAAGGTTGCAAGGTCGCAGCGAGGGGCCACTCGGCCACCGCGGGTGAAACGCATCTCACACACCCCACACACGCAAGTATCGACGGGGCAGGCAGAGGGAATAAGCATTGTGATGGAGGAGCATCATTAGAAAACACGCAGCGCATCTGAATTGCATAATCAGGCACCCCCGCACAGGGAGCGGAGGGACGGCATAATTACGCCGGGGAACGCAGGCACCATTGTTAGGGGAGTTAAAGGATAAGGCTGTTAGTATGAGTAATCGGGAGAGCGGGGTCACGCGGGGAGCCGTGCACAAATTCCCACGGCGCACCTTTGTGACGGACGCCGATTGATTGGAATTTGCGCCGCGCAGGTTGAGCATTAAGTCGCATATCAAAAGCGCCCGGAACGGCGGTGCGCATGCGAGAGGGTCGCGAGCCTATTGTCCAGAGCCGCATTCTCTTTGAGGTAGGGAGGATAAATGGGGAGCGCAAAGGGGAAATCGCACTCTTGCTCCGAGAAGCCAACGTCCAGGACTGCCCCAGCTCTGCCCTCCAGACGTCCGTGCGACGTGTCGAGGCAAGCAGCGAGGAAAACCCACGGAACGTCGAGTGCCTCAAACCGTGAGTAAGGAGGTAAAAGTGTTTCGTGAACGATAAATAGGGAAAAGGTTCCGGGTTAGTAGAGTAGGCAGCCTCGTCGATTCATACTGACTCAACAACCAGTCCCACGTAGCAGACAATAAATCATTAATAGCTGATCGTGGCCTCGTGTGATCTCGTGTTATAAGTGTGAACGCGTGTGGTACTGTGTATGCGTAAGCTCGCGGCGTGCGTAATCGGCGTACCCCAGGTGCGCGATCATAACGTGAGCGGCGAGCGCGGCGCAGAGCGGCGCAAGAGTGGGTATCGCGTGTGGAGCTGTATGTGTGTGTGCGCGCACGTTCACGACGTGTATAATACAGGTGCGCGATCCTAGCGTGAGTGGTCAGGGTTGAGTGAGTGCCGCGCAGAGCTGTGTGTGGGTGTGCGCGTACGTAATTAACCATGCCTACTACGCGGACCCGCGGGGGAGGGGAATCCTGGAGCGACGGCTCTCACCCCATGGGTGAAGAACCCAGCAGCGGTTCGCCTAGCAGCGAGGGGGCGAGTAATGAGGTTAACCCGGCCGTTAGGGGTACCGAGGGAGGGATCTCGGGGGCTAGCGACCCTCACATATTGGTGTCAGAAGTGGGATGATCCCCCGCGCCCCCAAGGGAGAGAGGCCCCCTAACCCAAGTTAAAGTAAAATGCACATTTACGGGCAAAGGAATTCCATCATGGAAATCGTTTGCCCGCAGCATCAGGGGGGCTAAAAAGGTTAATGGGTGGTCAGATGAGGAGGCGTTGCAGCAGTTAGAGCTACATTTAGATGGGCGGGCAGCTGACTTTGTGGAAGCTTTGCCCGCAAGCGCACAAACTCAGTGGGAAGAATTAATGTGCGAACTTGAACGACGCTTCGGCGCCTATGACGAGGAGGAGGCGCAGGCAGCATTAGAGGCACGCCGTCGCCGACCCGGCGAGGATTTGCGAGATTACGCTGAGGACGTGCGCACGCTGACCCAGCTCGCGTACCCGGAGTACGAGTCAAAAATAATTGAGGGCCTCGCCGCCGGGAAGGTCCAGCGATATTTGGCACAAACCCCGTGGTGGCAGCCAAATGTCGACGGTGCACGCCTCTCCTTTAACACCCTCGTCGAGCGCGCGCGCAAATGCGAGAAACTCTCGGGTGAGCGCGCGCAGCCTCGAGGGAGGGGACGAGAGTGCGCCGTGGCGAGCCTACTCTCCGACGAGGAGGAAGAGATCGCCATCGTAGTAAGGGGACGGGCAAGGGAGCCCCAGAGACCCAGCGAGACCACCCCAGGGTGGGTAGCCGGGTTACAGGCTGGCATAGGAGATATACGCGAGGAAGCGAATAAAAATATGACCAAGCTGCAGTCCTCCGTTGAGGCCATCCAGTCCGAGATGGGGGAGCTGCGCGCCACGGTGGGAGGGCTAACGGGAAGGGTAACCCAACTAGAGGTGGAGTCCAGGCAGCGACAAACTGGGAGAGGGAGCGGGCAGGGGGCCCACTACGGAGCCGCCACCCCTCCCCGGACGTGTTATGTTTGCGATCGGCGAGGGCATCTCAGGAGGGACTGTCCTCAGGTCGCCCGAGCTAGACAAGAGCTAAGGTCAAACACTAAGGCCCCCCTAGAGAGGGGACCACCGGGGGGTGAAATCGACGTAGCCCTGACACGAACAAGCTGTAGTGATAATGGCGAGCGAGTGATCTCCACACAGGTTCCAGCAACAACGCCCCCGGAAACGGTGACTCCTGGCGACTGGCTACGGGAGCTGGTGGCGGGGATCACGGGGGCCACGTCGCTGGTGGAAGGGGAGGTAAACGGAGTGCGCACCCGAATCCTGCTGGACACGGGGGCGGTGGCCTCGCTCGTGAGTGCAGCGCACTGCAGCGCGATCGGGGTCGACGTGCGTCACCTGCAGGCCCCGGACCGCGCGCTGCACACGGCGAGCGGAGCCGGAATGGGGTTGCTGGGGAGAGCAACCCTAGAGGTCCGCATAGGCAGTCAGGTGTGCACCCAGGAGTTCTACGTGTCGAGTGCGTTGTGTCACGCGTGTATCGCAGGTACCGACCTCTTAGAACGGCTAGGACTCAACGTGCAACCCCGCCAGCGATGCGCCACCATGGAGAGCAACGGCGAGCGGATACCGTTCTTGGGACGAGAACCGACGCGCCCCCGCTTCGCACCTGTGGCCGCTATCCTGGCGACGGCAGTCACCATCGGCCCGCTCACCGAGATGCTGGTGCCGGTGGCAACATCCCCCACCGACCCCACGCTCCGACCATCAGGAGAGGTAATGCTAACTCCTCACCCGGAGTTGGCAAAACGGTATGGGGTCGTGGGATCCGCCACGTTGGTAAACGCAGATGGGGACCGATTGTTTATGCGGATGTTTAACCCCCACAGTACCCCAGCGATACTGCGGCGGCGCACCCCGATAGCCACCGTACACCCCCTGCACGCACGCCACTCTAACGACTCGGTGTTCGCACTCTGGGCTGAGGACCCCGGTCGTTCTGAGGGTGACCAGGACCTGGCCTGGCGAGTCGGCCCGACTCCCCGAGCCGAGGTCATTCCCCTGCTCGACGCGTTACATGTGTAGTGGTGATACGCGCTGGGTGTATATGTCGTGTGCCAGCGCGTATGTACGGGTGTGTGTGTGGTGACGCGCGCTGACGGGGAGGAGCAGGCGTCAGTGCGCGGGTGGGGGTAGTGCTGCTGATTGGCTGTGTGCCGGTGACGCGCCCAGAGGGAGTGATCGGGTAGCAGCGCGGTGTGATTGGTCGGGGAGTGGAAACACGCGCTGAGCGGAACCGGATCGTAGGGATAGCGCGTGGGGATTGGGTAACTGAGGAGCGGTGCCGACGTTGAGGTCCGCATCCGCTCCGTCTCCCGGGAAGAAGAGGTATATAAGGTGATGCACAGAGGAGCAGGGGGCAGAAGTGGAACCATCTAAGAATGAAGACGAAGGTGCAGAGATAGAGCCCGGAGAGGAGAGTAATGGAGAATAGAGGAGAGTAAGGTATAAGTGTGTAGCCAGCGAGAGAGAACGGTCTACACGAGCTGAGTAATGTATAGTGTGTAGCCAGCGAGAGAGAACGGTCTACACGAGCTGAGTAATGTATAGTGTGTAGCCAGCGAGAGAGAACGGTCTACACGAGCTGAGTAATGTATAGTGTGTAGCCAGCGAGAGAGAACGGTCTACACGAGCTGAGTAATGTATAGTGTGTAGCCAGAGAGAGAGAACGGTCTACACGAGCCGAGTATGCATACGGTGTAGCCAGAGAGAGAGGAAGGTCTACACGAGCCGAGTATGCATACGGTGTAGCCAGAGAGAGAGATGCAAAGTCTACACGAGGCGAGTGGAGAGTGTAGCAGAGGCGCAGAGTCTACACGAGGCGAGAGAAGAGTGTAGCCGAGGCGCGGAGTCTACACGAGGCACAGAGAGCCAGCAGCACAGAATCCAGAGAGTCAAGAGAAGCGTAGGGTGAAGAAGAAGAGGTCACGAGTTGTACCGTTGTATGGTGACCGCATTGTGAAGAAGAGAGGCCACGCGTTGTATTGTTACAAGTCAAGATTTAATAAAAGAAGTGTGTTCCCGTCAAGGAGTTTCCTGCCGTCATTTTCCAATACTTCACATGTACCATGGGCGGATTTACCTAAGGGAGAGGCCGATCGGCTGCGCGAGTTACTGCGGGAGTACGCCGACGTATTCAGTGAACACGACTCGGACGTGGGTCGGACCGATCTTGTTAAGCACCAAATTGACACCGGTGCAGCCCGACCCATCAAACTCCCTGCGTACCAAGTGGGCGCACCCGAACGCGCCCAAATCAAAGAGGCAGTTGGGGACATGCTTCGCGATAACATAATTCAGCCCTCGGCGAGCCCCTGGTCAGCCCCAGTGGTACTAGTGACGAAAAAGGATGGGTCAACCCGGTTCTGCGTCGATTACCGTAAACTAAATGCAGTCACGCTCGGCGATGCCTTCCCCATACCCCGCATCGACGACACCTTCGACAGCCTCGCTGGAGCGCGATATTTTTCCACCCTCGATCTCGCGTCCGGGTACTGGCAGGTGGAGATGGCGGAGGAGGATCGGCCGAAAACCGCATTCACCACCCCGATGGGGCTATTCGAGTTTCGAGTACTCCCGTTCGGACTCACCAATGCGCCCGCGACGTTCCAGCGGCTGATGGAGTTGGTGATGCGGGGCTTGCAATGGGAACAGTGCCTGATTTACTTGGACGATGTGATAGTGTTCAGTAGATCTTTGTCTGAGCATTGGTCCAGGCTTCGCGAGGTGTTCCAGCGACTGCGAGCGGCTCATCTCAAGCTCAAGCCACGTAAGTGTTACATCGCACAACGCGAGGTGGGGTACCTCGGGCATCGCGTCAGCGAGGCAGGTGTGCACACCGATCCGGAGAAGGTTACCGCCGTAGTGGAGTGGCCACGGCCAAGGAATCTGACGGAGATCAGATCATTTTTGGGGCTCGCCACCTATTATCGTCGATTTGTAAAGGGATTCAGCGAGATTGCACGCCCCCTCACCCAACTCACCTCCCCTAAGCACCCCTACCAGTGGACGGGGGCCTGTCAGACGGCCTTCACCACTCTCAAAGACCACCTCACCCACGCCCCCACCCTCGCTTTCCCCGATTTTACCACCGATTTTATTTTGGACACCGATGCCTGCAGCAGCGGGCTGGGCGCGGTGTTGTCACAGGTACAGGATGGGACGGAACGAGTCATCGCGTACGCCAGCCGGACCTTGAGTGGGGCCGAGCTTAACTATTGCGTGACCCGCCAAGAGTTGTACGCCGTGATTTTCGCATGTAAGCAGTTCCGGCCGTATTTGTACGGCAGGAAATGTCGCGTACGCACTGACCATTATGCTCTGCAGTTCCTTCTTACATTCAAGGAGCCGCGGGGGCAGATGGCCCGGTGGTTGGCGCAGTTGCAGGAGTACAACCTGCAAATCAAGTATCGGGCTGGCCGGACGCATGCAAACGCGGACGCCTTGTCGAGGCGACCCACGGTGGACGCCGAGACAAGGGCGGAGGAGGCCTGCCCATGCTTCACGGGGGGACGCTGCCGGCAGGCAACGGACCCCCGAGCGGCCGCGGCCACTGACCCCCCCCCCAGCGAGAGAGAGTGCAGTGTGCGCCACAGAGGCCCTCACAGGTGGCACCGAGGATCCCGTCGACCGCACGAAAAGCGCGGGACCCGCGGCTCGGGACCCGATCGGACGGATCCAGGAGGACGTCGGCTGCGCCTTCCCGGGCCTGAACGACGAGCAGCTGAGACAGACCCAGCAGCGAGATCCCGATCTGGCGGCAGTGGAGGCGGCACTGCGGGAGGAAAAGAGCGCCCTACCAGGACCCTGGAGCGGTTTGTATGCCCGGTTGTGTGTGCAGAACGAAGTGGTACGGGAGTTAACCGAGGCCGGCCAGCCGGGGTGCATCTGTGTTCCTGCCCAGGTGCGACCCCAGCTACTTCGGCTGGTGCATGACCACCCACTCGGGGGCCACGATGGGGAACGACGCACTCGAGAGACCCTGCGTCGCCAGTATCTCTGGCCCAAATTGGCACAAGACGTGGCGGCCTGGGTACAGGGCTGCCGCGCCTGTCAGCAGTGCGGGCCGAAACCGGCACGATACCAGGTACCCCTAAGGCCGTTCCGCGTCAGCCGCACGAATCAGCTGGTCGGGATTGACCTACAGGGGCCATTCCCGCGATCCCATCGAGGCAACCGATATATCCTAGTCGCAGTAGAGTATTTCACCCGCTACCCCGTGGCAGTGGCCATCCCTGATAAAACGGCCTTGGTGGTGGCCCGGGCATTCGTGGAACACTACGTACTTAAGCACGGGATCCCAGAACGAGTCCTCACCGACCAGGGTAGCGAGTTCGAGGCCGAGTTGTTCCAGGCACTGTGCCGAGAGTTCGGAATCCAGAAGGACCGAACCACAGCGTACCACCCCCAAGCGAACGGTATGGTGGAGCGCATGAATCAGACCCTAGCGGGGAAACTCAAACGTATGGCGGCCGCAAATCAACGGGATTGGGACGAACACCTCCCCTACGCCCTTTTCGCCTACGCCACCACCGTACACACGTCGACGGGACAAACCCCGTTTTTAATGATGTTCGGCCGTGAGTCTCGTTTACCCGCAGATCTGCTATTCGGCGTCCCTTCCCCCCAGCCGGAGGAGGGAAGCCGCCCCGTGGAACACCTGTTGGAGACCCTGCGAGAAGCCCGAGGCCGAGCATACCCGCAAGGGGAAGCCGCGCATCGGCGGCAGGAACAGGGCACCCGACCCCGCATGGAACCCCCCTTATTCCTGACAGGCGCTAAGGTGTGGCTACACACCCCTCGCGTCGGGGCCGGGCAGGTGGGGAAACTGACGACCTACTGGCGGGGACCCTGGACCGTGGTGCGACAGATCTCCCCCTGGACGGTACTAATTTATGGCGGGGAGAGGGATCGAGAGACGGTGGTCAACGTCCGCCGCTTAAAACCGTGGAAAGCGGCCCCGGCGAGAGAGAACCCCGTCACTCGAAGGCCCCGAAATCCCGGAGTACCCGCACCCCTCGTGTTGGGGGGCCTCGCACCCTACATGGGCCCCGCCGGGCCCCCGAGACGCCCCGACCCCGCCAGGGGACGGCGCGGACGACGGCCCCTAAACCCCTCCGCTTCTGAGTTTGTACCCCAGCCCGCAGGTACCGAGGTACAGAGAGAGCCGCTGGAGTGGAGGAGGAGGCCGCCGCAGGAGCTGCAGAGGACGGAGCCACCCACCCCGAGACCAGCCACGAGGGCCGGACGGACCCCCCGGACCCCGCAGCGTTTCCTCGTGGGCGCGGCTCAAGCAAGGTGCTCCAGTCAACCCGGGACGGGGACCAGCACCTCGGGGGGCTATGTCATGCCGCCGCCATGAAGCCGTTCAGCAGGCGCCCCATCTAAGACCTCGCCACCACCAAGCGACGGAGCCGACCCCGCGTCCCCCTCACCTCACCTCACACGAACACACCCGCACGCATTCCCCCCCCCCCCCGCATGGAGCTCCGTGGGGAGGTCACCTGGCCGACTGGTTTTTATCCGAGAAGCCCTTATCGGGATTAAACTTTCACGGTTTCCGGCGACCAGGGAATTGGACGACCTCCCCCGACGCTACTTTGCACCGCGGCGCTGCGACCGGCCTTAAGGTTGCAAGGTCGCAGCGAGGGGCCACTCGGCCACCGCGGGTGAAACGCATCTCACACACCCCACACACGCAAGTATCGACGGGGCAGGCAGAGGGAATAAGCATTGTGATGGAGGAGCATCATTAGAAAACACGCAGCGCATCTGAATTGCATAATCAGGCACCCCCGCACAGGGAGCGGAGGGACGGCATAATTACGCCGGGGAACGCAGGCACCATTGTTAGGGGAGTTAAAGGATAAGGCTGTTAGTATGAGTAATCGGGAGAGCGGGGTCACGCGGGGAGCCGTGCACAAATTCCCACGGCGCACCTTTGTGACGGACGCCGCCGCATAAACTGCGATAATGGGGGGGGGCCTGCGTGAGAAAGGGATTGATTGGAATTTGCGCCGTGCAGGTTGAGCATTAATTAGCATATCAAAAGCGGATTGATTGGAATTTGCGCCGCGCAGGTTGAGCATTAAGTCGCATATCAAAAGCGCCCGGAACGGCGGTGCGCATGCGAGAGGATCGCGAGCCTATTGTCCAGAGCCGCATTCCCTTTGAGGTAGGGAGGATAAATGGGGAGCGCAAAGGGGAAATCGCACTCTTGCTCCGAGAAGCCAACGTCCAGGACTGCCCCAGCTCTGCCCTCCGGACGTCCGTGCGACGTGTCGAGGCAAGCAGCGAGGAAAACCCACGGAACGTCGAGTGCCTCAAACCGTGAGTAAGGAGGTAAAAGTGTTTCGTGAACGATAAATAGGGAATAGGTTCCGGGTTAGTAGAGTAGGCAGCCTCGTCGATTCATACTGACTCAACAACCAGTCCCACGTAGCAGACAATAAATCATTAATAGCTGATCGTGGCCTCGTGTGATCTCGTGTTATAAGTGTGAACGCGTGTGGTACTGTGTATGCGTAAGCTCGCGGCGTGCGTAATCGGCGTACCCCAGGTGCGCGATCATAACGTGAGCGGCGAGCGCGGCGCAGAGCGGCGCAAGAGTGGGTATCGCGTGTGGAGCTGTATGTGTGTGTGCGCGCACGTTCACGACGTGTATAATACAGGTGCGCGATCCTAGTGTGAGTGGTCAGGGTTGAGTGAGTGCCGCGCAGAGCTGTGTGTGGGTGTGCGCGTACGTAATTAACCATGCCTACTACGTGGACCCGCGGGGGAGGGGAATCCTGGAGCGACGGCTCTCACCCCATGGGTGAAGAACCCAGCAGCGGTTCGCCTAGCAGCGAGGGGGCGAGTAATGAGGTTAACCCGGCCGTTAGGGGTACCGAGGGAGGGATCTCGGGGGCTAGCGACCCTCACACAGGGAAGGACAACAAACGAAAGCACAAAAATAAGTTCTAAAGAAATGAGTTTTCAATCTAGATTTAAAAGTGCACAGCTCTAGTGGCTTCCTAATATCTGAAGGAAGAGCGTTGCAGATGACCACAGAAGTACATCTGAAAGCGCACAATGCGGTGACCGTCTTTGTTTGATGGCTAGCCAAAAGCCGCTGTGAGGATGACCGGACCTCACGTGGTGGTCTATGCTCCTTGACTATATCAGAAAGGTATTGTGGTTCATTTTTGGCAAGCCCACTCTAGTGGTCTCATGTGTAGTCTCGCCCAGGGCACCATCTCCGCAGTGGAGGCCATGTGCCCCAGGAGGACGAAGATGCTCCTTGTCCTGGGGGCAGAAAAGCAGCACCTTGGTACATCCGGACATTGCTTCATCCAGATGTCGGCACCGGGGTGGTTAAGAGTCACCGAGTTGGTTGGAGGCTGGGTCGACCACCCAAATGTGGTCCTCAAGGAGTTGAAGGACAGCATCGGTCCTGCTGGACCGATGTGACGGTGTTCATCCAGACGGGTAAATGTGAACACCTCTCTCTTTCTCTTATAGATGACACCAACATGGCCGGGAGAACCTTGGTGGACGCCCTTGGAGGAGAAGCCAGGCAGAATGGCAGCGCTCGGTGCTTGCAATATTGGCCGAGAGCGCAGAACCGCAGGTAACTGGAAGCACCGCAAGTGCATGGACACATGGAGCAGTAGGTCCACTGATGTCATCTAATCTCCCCATTCCAGGGAGTTCCTCATGGAATGCAGTAACTCAATCTTGCAACGCTCCTTCTTGAGGAAGTAATTTAGCCTTGGACGGTCCAGAAATGGCCCTGTTGGCAGCTACGTATTGAACAGCTCGAATGTTTAGAAGTTGCGACATTTCCTTGGTGAGCGAGCACCTGAGGGAGCTCCGAATTCTCCGGCGGAGGCCCATTCCCGATAGATCTACTTTTCCAGATTCCGGATATGGAAGAGCTGTATTCTTTGCCGATATACCCCTGGTGAGGTCAGCTCTGACTTGGGTCGGCTGCCTGCGCCTGATACTCAGTGGTGGAAATGGGCCGGAACGCCCCAAAATGCTGTGACGGGAGGGAAAATTTGATCCTGACTGCGTTCCAGATGGAAACAAGGATTCATATTTTTGTATGTATTAGACTCACAAATACAACCGCTAGAGTAATAGAGAGACCCACAGACACGCTCAGAGACCCACAGACAAGCTCAGCCACACACAGACGCACATAGAATCCCACAGACACACAAAAGAGACCCACACAAGTAGCGAAGCCCTTCCTACGATTTAGTGGGAGGAATCATTTATGAGTTCCCCCAGTAATTAGTTTCCATTTCCAGGCCTGATGATACTATGCCTCAGCATGCGCAGGAGATCTTGTGGGAACGTCCATTTCTCAGTTCTCTCTTCAACCAACGAATCCCAGTCCAAAGACGATCCTGCCACCAAGGGCGCTACATCACCCATGCAATCTTTTCCCAAATTTGCTCTCCGACATAGAGCTTCTCTACTCATGGCCTCCTGCACAAAGGCGCCCAGATGAAGCTTGTCCAGCGGTTTCACACAAAGGCTTTCGCGACCAATATTACAATTCTGGCAAAATCTCCTGACAAAGCTGGATTTAATAGCCGGCGAAACATTACGGTACTCGAATTGGAAATGTTATGGAATTACTTTCCATACGGGTGGGCTGAACTAGTAACTAATTGGCACGTTTTGTTTACGTGACAAACCTTACTAATTGGCTGTGTCAGGTGATGGTGGGTTAACGATACATTTATATTTACTTGATCTAACCCAAAAAAACTAAACTTTATTATGACTTGTCCAAGCTGTATTGCAGGGTTCTGGGGAGACGTACTCATCCAGGGAGACGTAGTCGTCTGGGGAGACGTAGTCGTCCGGGGAGACGTAGTCGTCCGGGGAGACGTAGTCGTCCGGGGAGACGTAGTCGTCCGGTGAGACGTAGTCGTCCGGGGAGACGTAGTCGTCCGGGGAGACATACTCATCCCAGCCAACGAAATTTTTCTCCAGAGGTTTGACGCTTCCGCAGCGAGACGCCAAGCAAGCGGCGCTAACCTTTGATTCGCGACAGCGTGTGGACGCGCATTGTTGTTGTTGTTGTCTCCAGAGACTGACAATTCTGCCACATGCAGGGTACGTGGTTGCCTCGGACCAACAACAGCAGGAGGGGGGTCACTGTTTCACTGTTCCGGGAAAACGCCGGCGCCGGTACCACCCGAGCTTCGTGCAGTGTCTTTGGCAAAAGCCTCGGCTGTCTGGTCAGGACCACTGGGGCCCTCATGACCACCGAGGGCAGGACTGCCCCGGCACTCCGGTGAGGACATGCTCGTCTACATGTGTAGTAGGTTCTATGAGACGTAGACGACGTAGTCAGAGGCACACTTATTTATTATAACGTTTCACTCAGCACAGGCCAATGTACACAATACTCGAAGGGGTAACGGCCCATTCACCCGTCTAACAGGGAGAACCCAGTAACTCTAACCTGCTAGCCTACTCCCAGGTCCTCCACTCGAGAGCTAGGGGAGGCTAGCTGATCCAGCTCTGGTCAAGCTAAGATCACGGCACCTTTAGCCACCAGACCTGCTCTTACAAGAGCATCGGCTCTGGGCTCTCGGGGCCACGCCACTGGCTTGCCCTGGTCGGTCCTTAGAAGGACAGCGATCCAGGGGAGTCCCAGAACCTATCTAGCCAGTCTTCTCTCTTCACTGGTTTAAGCTGAACACTGAACCCCGAGCCCACCGGCTCACCGCCTTATATAGCAACTCCCCCCCGAGGGGTGGGGCCGTGGGGGATCACAGCGCCGTTACAGCCCCCCAGGGCTAACCGATGCGGATGTGGATGTAAGCATCCTTCCGTGTGCGGGCATAACCACCCCTTGTGTGTTTGTTCGCCCTCCCGTAACACCCCTACACATGGAATATGCGGTGAAGTCCCTGACGTGGCTGGCGCCGCGGTGGCGAGATGTTAAATACTTTGCCTGGTATACAGGAGGTCATGGGTTAGATCCCGACTGTGATGCCTGTATATATGGAGTTTGCATGTCTCTCCCCGTGGTCGTGTGTATTTTTCTCTGAGTCCTCCGGTTTTTCCCTTCACATTTAGAATCAACACGTATTTAGAGTATTTGTCTGCTTTAAATTTCCATGTGATAAGCCACATCGCTGCGCTATCATTTGTGGCCAGATTGCTTCTAAAAGAGAGCTATACAGCTCAAAAATTGTTATAAATAAGAATTCACAGTAAATAGTTAAATAGTATCTAATCCACGCCTCTTGCCGCACCACCATTACCCATGGCTCTTCAGGCACCAAATGCACTGCCTCAGCGTTCCGTCTTCCCTGTGCCGTGAGGTGAGCGCGTCACGCGAAATGTTTCATGCCCGAGGCAGTGCGAGCACCATGGCCACGGATCTCCTTGCCGCCTTCGACGCGTAATTGCGATACGTGACTGCGGCACTCCGGTACACGTGGTCATATGCTCCTGGACAAGGACTGCCATGTAAAGCACACCTCCGATTAGCACGGTTCACTACGTACGGTGCGAAAGAATTTCAACACACATACATACATACGTCTCTCACACGCGGCCGTCAGAGTAAATAAATAATGGTGCGCGTTGCGCTGCTCAAGCATGGTATTTTTATGTTGTGAAAAGAGATATAGGTGTATATTTTTAGGTTAGGAAGAGAGTTGTAATGACTGTCCGAAACACATCCAGAATTTATTGTATTAAGCTCATGGGGAAGTCATCCCGAAGTATGACATTATGTTTAATGCGTTTTTTTTTAAGAACGCATCCCTTTCGTAAATCGAGAGATACCTGCATTCATTTCAAATAACCTAACAAGGCCGGGCGTTATTGGGAACTCTTGCTGCGCCAAGCGTTGAAGGCTCGTGTGCAGAGCTGTGCGGCAGACATAAATCCTGCCCTCCACTTCCACGCCCACCAGCATCTAGGCTCACTTGGTGGTCCAGAAAGGGGCCTCTTGTAGTAGGTTCAGTCGGTGGCTCAGGAATGGCCCCACTTCCATGTGGCTCAAGAATGGCCCCACTTCCATGAGGCTCAGTGGCTCAGGAATGGCCCCACTTCCATGAGGCCCAACTTCCATGAGGCTCAGAAATGGCCCCACTTCCATGAGGCCCAACTTCCGTGAGACTCAGAAATGGCCCCACTTCCATGAGGCCCAACTTCCATGAGACTCAAAAATGGCCCCACTTCCATGAGGCCCAACTTCCATGAGGCTCAGGAATGGCCCCACTTCCATAAAAATCAGTCGCTCAGGAATGGCCCAACTTCCATTAGGCTCGATGGTTCAGGAATGGAATGGCCCGGCTTGCATGAGGCTCGGGGGCCCAGTAAGAGCTCCCCGTTGTATTCCAGGTTCGACAGTCCCACAGCTCTGATTCATGTCATCACCACCACCGCCACCGCACTCCGTGAACCAATGGAATCGATGGAGCCCACTCCCACGGCCCCTGCTCTGCCTCCCCTCCCTGGTTAGAGTGTGTGGCGTGGGAAGGATTTTTTTCAATGTTCTTTTTTAACAGTTTAGTTTAGACATATATTAAATTAGGCTGTTTAAAGTAAAAATATAACTTATTTTTACTAATTTCCACCGCGTTTTTTTAATAGTAGTGACACTAAGACTTCCCAGACAGCGCATCTCATTTGCGCACTGACCCAGCAATCTTACCAAGTTTAGCTCTGTTAAAAGCATTTGGTTCGGATCAAAAAGCAAGCCCCCTGGTTATACCGGCGCAAGACGAGACCGACTTCTTCATCGGAGCCATAGAACAAGGTTTTCATTTTCATAACACTCGACTCGAAAAAGATTAACTTCTACCGAACTCTAAAAACTAAACTTTCCAGCCCATTAAAACCACTGAGCATAATCACACTGCTATGCAGATAAGTGGGACTCAATAGACAGACGCATGGTAAGTTACCACTGGGGTAAAAGTTGTTTAGCTTCAGAGCTCATCTGCATAGAATAACCTAAGTCTATTATAAAAAAAATTAGAGCAGTGACACAAATTAAAATATATTTGGAAATTTTCTGGCATGCATTCGATCACTTTCCAACCGAGGTTGAAAACCGTTATAGGCAACAGAGCAAAATGTATCAAAGATTTGGCTGAATCTCCACAGAGCAGAACAAAAAAACCTCAATTGTCAATTGTAGAAAGGCACCTGGGGGCCTATCGCGATAACATCCGGTAAAGGCGAGCAGCCAGGCCCAACTTCTCCCCCATTCTGCTTGTTGCCGGGCCTAGCCGGCAAGGGGCTGCCACGGGAGCGAGCGCGGGGCCGTGCCGCCAAGTCTGGCTCACGAACCAAGGCAGCGTCGGCGGCTTCCCAGCGCCGGGTGGCAGCGAGTATGCAGCATGGGCGCCTGCCAAACCCAAACCCAGCTTCCCCGCGCGTGGGCGGCGGTGGGAATGGGGCCCCCGCTCTCCGCTCCGCTGCATTCTCCGGCGCCTAAAAAAATAAAAGGAACCCTTCGACAGTTCAAGAGCGTCGCAATGCTCGGACCAAAATATACTTTTTTTCATGGGATAGTTAGTTGAAGGATTTTGTTCGAGTTATAAAAGGGTCAAAAACTACTTTAAACATTCCCATGTAAGCGTGTACGCCTGTAGGCATCACACACTGAAACTGTTTGTGCAGTGGCTATTTGTAACGAATCCTTGAGTAGCTATTTTTTTTTGTTACCAATGTGCTTCATCCAGTTTACAATTTCATCATCAGTCTGAACCACTTAAGAAGCACAGGAAATGTCACTTATGAGGATCAAAAATCCTTGCATCACAACTGTGAAAACGTACTCAGCATGACAACAACCATGCGGGCAAATCCTGCCCTGCACATGGTGATTTCATGGTTAACTCTTGAGCTTAATGGAAGCAAGTTAAAAGATCGATGTCCGAATGCTCAAGTGAACATTGGAAGGTACTCTTTTCCATTGATAGTCCTGAGGCATTGGTGGAATATCCACATCACATTCCTATAGCACTCGTTTTATTAACCCTTAACAGATGATGGGCTGAGACAATCCCTGACCGGTATTTGCTTTAGAGTCGGTGGTAGTTAGTTGGCCGTAATTCCTGCCACCTTGTTGTGGAAACGATGGCCCGCTTTTCCAGAAAATCGACCCTTTTCCACATTTCGTAATTCACGAGGGGGCGATTTTCACGCCAAGGAGAGTCCACTCCACTGCAAACGGAGAATGGCCCAAGCGAGCGGGGTGACAGCAGGGTTAGGGAAACATCGCGGTGGTGGAAAGTTTCAGCGCGGAAACTTTGAGGATTTGTGTGTGAAATGGCGTGCGGTGTTTGTGCAGCGAGTGCTGAGACAGCGCCGGTGACCCAGTCCACACTCATTAGCGTGCTTGTTTGTTACCTTCATTCCGCAACTTTGTTGCACAATTTCAGCGCTAACTTTCGAGCGTATTTTAGTTGGCGTAACATGTGCGTGTGTATGTACATTGAACCTCTTCCGCACTGTACGGAAGCAAGTGTGCTGATGAAGATGCGGGGTTATGTGTGTGAAATAAAACTAAACTATTGAAAACTATTTTTCTATTACCAGGTAAGGCCCACTAAGCTACATAGCTATTTTTCAGAAGTGACCTGGCTATCACAAATGGTAGCTCAACTAAGTGGCTTATCATGTGGAAATTTATAGCAGCCAAATAATCTAAACACATGTTTATAAATGTTTAGGGAAAAACTGGAGGACCCTGAGAAAAATCCACACAACCACGGGGAAAACATGCAAACTTCAAATATACAGCAGGCGTCAGAGTCGGGATCGAACCCAAGACCTCCTGTATAACTGGCGAGATAGTTAACATCTCTCCAACGTGGCGCCCAAATGGCTGGATAGAGGCACACACACACACACGTGTGCGAAGATATGGATCCTCCATAGAGCCGTTTACGCGACGGACACAAGTCCCAGGACCCAGCGGTGGGCGTTGGCAGGCAGCAGCGCGACGCTATGGACCCAGCAGCCCGAGTTCGATTCCTGCCATGGCAATAATCAGTTGTAAATGTTCAAATTCCTACGTAGGCAGACCCAGCCTTATATAAATATATATGCCTGGTCAGGTGTGTACATATCATCGGTATACATCTGTAATCTAACGCTTTGGAGGGAAGGGTTGGCGGATCGCCATAAGATAGGGAATTGTGGATTTTTTTGGTTGGTGCATCATCATCATCAAATGTAGTAGGAAGCATTTTGATCATCAAAAACAATTAATTCTCAATCATCCAGATAATGCTGATTACCGTCATCAATTTTATTCTGTACCTAGGAGGGCAAAAAACACACACATCAGCACATGTGTACATGCGTATGTGTACATGCGTGTGTGTACATGCATGCGAACATGCGTGTGTGCATGCGTGTGTGGTGTAGCGGTTAGCACGCTGCGCTACAAACCTGGCGACCCGCGTTCGATTCCCGCTCACGGCCAACACCAGTGACACTTATCTGAACCGGTCCTGAGCCTCCCCAAGGTCAACTCAGCCTCAAATGAGTATCCGGTGAGGTATGTAAACATCGTCACTGGGGAGACAAAGGTGGCCGGGCGTGGTGTTGGCCACCCACCCCCTCGTGTGCCGTGCCGGCCTTTCAAGGTGCTCCTAACAGCACTTGCCTCAACAGTCTGTCAAGGTTATATGGGGGATATTTGTCTTTATTTTTGTTTTGTGTGCATGCATGTGCGTTAGATCGGGAGCAGTGGTGTAGGGGTTAGCGTGCTGTGCTGCAAACCCGGCAACCCCTATGTCCACTCAATCTCAAATGAGAACCTAGTGCGATGTGTAAACATCACCAATAGGTAGACAAAAGTGGCAGGGCGAGGTGCTGGCTATCTAACCCCCCCCCCCCCCCCCCGTTTTCCGTGCTGGCCTTATAGTCTATTGCTGGCTATATGGGGGAATCTGTCTAAGTTTTGTGCTGGATGGACGGTACCTGATTGGTTGGCTTGGGGTGCCGGTGGGGCAAGCGTGACGGTATCAGCGAGCATGGCACGACTCGCCACCGCACTCCCTCCACTGCCGATTGGCTGTGCGTTGTTTGTACGGAATGGAGGGCGTAATATATTCTGCCCGGTGTGATTTGGTCAAACAAAAACTCGCATGTACATTTTGTGCGAAATGCTTTCGCAGAATTCTTGAAAAGCCTGAAACCAAAATAAACATGAATCGGGCCCAGAAATCTATAACCACAGGGACACCGAGTCAGATTTTTAGTCGTCAAAATGGGATAAATTAAAAGTTAATAGTAGAGCTATTCTGCTGGCTATAAAGTGGAGATACTATGAATTCAAGAAGCGTGCAACACAATATTCAACGCACACTCGTGCGTGAGCACAATAGGAGGCGTGTGTTGTCGTCTGTCTGGGCGCATTCTTGCTCGAGCTCTGATCTAAACCCACTCTGTCAAGGTCACCATATCAACCAATAACTTAATAAAACTAGAGTGCTAACATGTTTGCCTTACACGATGAAATGTGGCCAGATAATCGGTGTGCCAACAGGGTATGTCAGCTTTGGCAAATCCTGACAACTGTCTGGGCGGCTTCGAATGCTCGGCCCACCCACCCACAGCCTCCCTCTCTCCCCCCGCTCTCCCCGTCTAAAAACACCCATCCATATCCACAGCACACAGCTACAACAGTCTATAATGCACGCATCAGCAAAACCTTTAATTTGGGGTTAAATCATTAGACAGGGTGAGCGTTCGGTGCCTTCAGACGTTGCAATTTGTCTCAAGGTGCTGTCGTGGGGAGTGTGGGTGGAGGAAAGGCTGCATATTAACTCGCTCGTGCGTTTGTGCATCGACCCCAGAGGGAATCCACGGCTTCTCACGGCGCACAGCACTGAGCTCGTCTGCAACTACTCATGGCGCCACTCGAGGTGCGCGATTGGCAGAGCGACGGGAAAGTCACGAGGCCCTCTTGTCGCCGATGCTGCGGCGACGTGGCGAGGCAATCGAAGGCACACTCCCTGACGAGCGGCTCAGGCTCGGAAATGACTCGGTGCCGTTGCAACCGATTCAAAATAAAAATCGGAAGCGGGTAACTGAAGAGTAGGTCCGCAATGCCCAACCGCCTGCCAACGCATCATAACGAGAGCCGATGAAGCCCCAGTGTGGACTTCTGCAAGCGCTCCCTGACAAACTCCCGAGCTTCAACTCAGATCAGCCCGTCCTCTCCACTCGCACATCGATCAAGCGAGGTGCATTCACTGGACTCGGTTGTCAGTGGAAAGCACGTCTCTGCACACTGCAGTTTGGTGCCCATGAGCAAACCCGTTACGGATTTAAAACATTCATCGTTCACTTTTGATTTCGAATGTAAAAAGTTCGAACAATTACGCATTCTCTATATGCGCCGCGTTGGTAAAACAAATCAATTTGTGAATTGTGCAATCTTGAGCCCCAAAATCTTGACAAATCACAGAATCGCAGATAGGATAAATCGATGGTCTGTGGTCTATGACGAGACACCCAATGTCGCGTGTGCGCTCAGGGAATCATGTCAGTGCAATGCACTCTCTAAGAGGTTGCCCAACGGCAGTCTACCACATGGGGGGGGGGGGGAAGGGGGCTGCACTCTAGTAATTCTGAAAAACGTGTTCCTCTGACCATGTGGATGTTGGCTCCATCAGAGAGTTGTGTGTCTCAACCACCAGACTGGGGGAGTTGGTGGGAGACCGCCAGTCGTTCTGAGAAACAGCACAAGTTTTATTGCCGTGTCACAACGCTTGGCAGCGACAGCCCGGCTCAGTGTTGGTGTCGCTCCTCAACTGACGCCAGAGCGATCATGTGACCGTCTTTTACAGTTTACACTTTCCCGAACAGTAGATTAGCCGTGTGCCTTTTGATTAAATCATGGGAGACGATGCGGCTATCCCCGCAAGTCCCGTGGCAGTAATGTGCTTTGTATCACGTCAAAAGCAAAATCTCCACGTTGAAACGAGCGTGGGGCAGTGTGTATAAAAACTAAAAGACTTTTATTTTATCAGGTAAGGCCTACGGAGCTATATCACTCTTTTTCAGAAGCGACCTGTCCACAAATGATAGCTCAACGAAGTTGCTTATCACGTTGAAATTCATAGCAGCAGCCAAATACTCACATGTTTCTAAATGTGAAGGGAAAAACCGGAGGACCCAGAGAAAAATCTACGCGACCACGCAGAGAACAAGCGTTAGTGTCAGCATCAGAACGCATCACCTCCTGTATACCAGGCAAGCTAGTTAATATCTCGCGACCGTGGCACCACCAGTATCTCCACTCGCGTTTCCCACGAGCCAGTGGTGAAAATTCCACATTGCTATGGTCAGAGCCTAGTCTCTCTCTAAGGCAACCGGTGTTGACTTCACACCGGAGCAGTACTTATTTTATCAATGCAGGAAGGATAATGGGCCGACACAATTCGCAACGACCCGAACTCCTTCCAAAAATGTGATTGGAGTGCTCTAAGCCACAATGCGGCGTGTGGGTATATTTAAAAAAATACTTTTCAATGGAAAAAAACATTCCTCTCCCATTTTGGAGCCAAAGTGGTATCGCGATGAGGAATATCAACAGTGGCTGTCCCAACAGTGAGTCCTGGGTCTTGAATGTGTCCAGCCGAAAGTTGGCTCTGCACCAGCCAACACTTATTTAAGGAAAGAGACGCTTTTTTGACTTGACTACAAACCAGCCGGGACTTTCCTTTTTGTTGCCGTCAGAATGTTAATGATGGGGCTCTTTAGACAAGAGACTAACATTATCATTGAGACCCTGAGCCCTCCTGTTCTACCACTGGGTATGCCTGTCACCTTGCTAGGACAATACCAATCATAGAGCAATTGCTTGCATGTGATTACACTGTGTGGGAAACACAATGTGATTTGTGAGCAGCGAAGAAAATTAAGGTGTTCTGGGCTATTCAAAGAGTAAACTTTTATATAATACCACAACATGATTTGATTTTACACTTAGAAAAAAGCACCAATTGAAGAATATGATAATGAAATAAATCCATTCAACACAAGTTGAAAGTACAAGTAATTTGTGGATGTGAATTACACGTGGAGCACTGGAGACATTGTAACGTCAGCGCGGACACCGTCGAAAATGGCCGCTCAGAGCGTGATAAATCCATCTGTTCTGAGAACAGGTCACCATCTCTTCATGGGGAACAGACACGCAAGCTTTGAACACAACTTTACTAAAATAAATCACCACGACCTAATTTTCCACCGTTTGCAAATTCATTATTTTATACCTAAAAAGGAAAACCGTTGTGCTAATTACTGCAAAGAGTCTGCACCTTATTCTTAGGTTTTTTCGGTAAAGTCACGTAGGTAAAAATTTAAAATGATTAAAGTAAAATAAAAATCACGACGTTTCGGAGGCAACACAAGCTTCCGTCTTCAGGTGGAACCGTCACAGCCCGACAGCTGTATCAAGTAAATGAGGGATTACAAGAGATACCACTCCGTCGGATGTGAGTGTGAAAGCGATGGGTATTACCTTGTTATCTCGGCAATCCCTCATTTACTTGATACAGCTGTCGGGCTGTGACGGTTCCACCTGAAGACGGAAGCTTGTGTTGCCTCCGAAACGTCGTGATTTTTATTTTTATTTTACTTTTATTAATTTTAATTTTTTACCTACGTGACTTTACCGAAAAAACCTAAGAATATGAATCCTTGCAGTCACGAAAGCTTCAAATCTAGAATAGTCTGCACCTTATTTTAAGCATTGGGACTTCATGCCCTTGTGGCAAGAATAAAGAGTGAAACTAAACTATGAACTAAACTATTTTTATTTTACCAGGTAAGGCCCACTGAGCTATATAGCTCTTTTTAAGAAGCAACCTGGACACAAATGATAGCCCAACGAACTGGCTTATCACGTAGAAATGTATAGCAGCCAAACTCTATACGCTATGTTTTTTCTAAATGTGGAGAAGAAAACCGGAGGACCCAGAGAAAAATGCACACGACCATGGGGAGATAAACATGCAAACTCCAAATATACAGGCGTCAGGGTCGGTATAAAACCCATGACCTGTATACCAGGCGAGGTAGTTAACATTGCCTAGCCACCGTTGCTTGCAGCGAGACTTGATTGTGGCATCAACGGCAGCATTGGCGCTAATCAAAGGCAGACTCGTCGCGAAACCAGCAGTGTTAGCACAAACTGACTACCGAAAACAGAGTCTGTCGTGAGCAGGGAAAATCCACTGATGTAATTGAATGAACGGGGCACCCTGTCTGTCTGGGATGACAATGTTCCCAAAGTGAGATTTTTACGTTTACTATTTATAAAATAACTTTGCTATATATTCCTGCGATCTGTAAGTATTGATGTCCCAATAATGTGGAAGATAATTTTAAAGGGTCCACCAAGGGGTGAATACACCTTTTTATGTCCTCTTACATTCATAGCTGCACATACAAAGTATGGTGGCCGAAACACATATTCATCACGCTGTACAGGCAGACGTTGACTTACGAACGCCCAACTTACAAACATCCGCACTTACAAACCAGCTTCCATAACATATATATTTTTAACATCGACTTACAAACATGAACTCGCACTTGCGAACCAAACCACAGCACTATTTTGTTTAGCGGAGCAATCCTCCATAAGATGTAATGAGTGACAGAGTATTTGTGTTTAGAGTATTTGGCTGCTATAAATTTCCACGTGATAAACCACTTAGTTGGGCTATCATTTGTGGCCAGGTCACTTCTGAAAAATAGTCATATAGCTCAGTGGGCCTCACCTGACAAAATAACGATATTTTGTGCGTGTACAGTGAGGGAAACAAGTATTTGATCCCCTGCTGATTTTGTACGTTTGCCCACTGACAAAGAAATGGTCTATAATTTTAATGGTAGGTTTATTTGAAGAGTGAGAAACAGAATAACAACAACAAAAATCCAGAAAAACACATGTCAAAAATGTTATAAATTGATTTGCATTTTAATGAGGGAAATAAGTATTTGACCCCCTCTCAATCAGAAAGATTTCTGGCTCCCAGGTGTCTTTTATACAGGTAACGAGCTGAGATTAGGAGCACACTCTTAAAGGGAGTGCTCCTAATATCAGCTTGTTACCTGTATAAAAGACACCTGTTCACAGAAGCAATCAATCAATCAGATTCCAAACTCTCCACCATGGCCAAGACCAAAGAGCTCTCCAAGGATGTCAGGGACAAGATTGTAGACCTACACAAGGCTGGAATGGGCTACAAGACCATCGCCAAGCAGCTTGGTAAGAAGGTGACAACAGTTGGTGCGATTATTCGCAAATGGAAGAAACACAAAAGAACTGTCAATCTCCCTCGGCCTGGGGTTCCTTGCAAGATCTCACCTCGTGGAGTTGCAATGATCATGAGAACGGTGATGAATCAGCCCAAAACTACACGGGAGGATCTTGTCAATGATCTCAAGGCAGCTGGGACCATAGTCACCAAGAAAACAGTTGGTAACACACTACGCCGTGAAGGACTGAAAACCTGCAGTGCCCGCAAGGTCCCCCTGCTCAAGAAAGCACATATACATGCCCGTCTGAAATTTGCCAATGAACATCTGAATGATTCAGAGGACAACTGGGTGAAAGTGTTGTGGTCAGATGAGACCAAAATTGAGCTCTTTGGCATCAACTCAACTCGCCGTGTTTGGAGGAGGAGGAATGCTGCCAATGACCCCAAGAACACCATCCCTACCATCAAACATGGAGGTGGAAACATTATGCTTTGGGGGTGTTTTTCTGCTAAGGGGACAGGACAACTTCACCGCATCAAAGGGACGATGGACGGGGCCATGTACCGTCAAATCTTGGGTGAGAACCTCCTTCCCTCAGCCAGGGCATTGAAAATGGGTCGTGGATGGGTATTCCAGCATGACAATGACCCAAAACACACGGCCAAGGCAACAAAGGAAAGGCTCAAGAAGAAGCACATTAAGGTCCTGGAGTGGCCTAGCCAGTCTCCAGACCTTAATCCCATAGAAAATCTGTGGAGGGAGCTGAAGTATACTCTTAGTTCTTTCGGTAAAGTCACGTAGGTAAAAAATGAAAATAGTAAAAATAAAACAATAAAAATCACGACGTTTCGGAGGCAACACAAGTCTCCGTCATCAGGTGGGACCGCCACAGTCAGATTTGCTGCATCAAGTGAGGCAAGGATTCAAGATGTAAGCCCTTAAAAGCAAGTTGAGGGGGGAGGAGAGGGGGGGGGAGCTCATCAGAATGTGGTAGCCAATGAATGGAACGTATCGGGAGGGAGGGGGGTTCGAGTTGCCAAACGTCAGCCTCGAAACCTTAATGACTTGGAGAAGATCTGCAAAGAGGAGTGGGACAAAATCCCTGCTGAGATGTGTGCAAACCTGGTGGCCAACTACAAGAAACGTCTGACCTCTGATTGCCAACAAGGGTTTTTGCCACCAAGTACTAAGTCATGTTTTGCAAAGGGGTCAAATACTTATTTCCCTCATTAAAATGCACGGTTCAAATAAACCTACCATTAAAATTATAGACTGATCATTTCTTTGTCAGTGGGCAAACGTACAAAATCAGCAGGGGATCAAATACTTGTTTCCCTCACTGTATGTGCATGCACGAACGTGTGTGTGTGTGTGTGTGAAAGTGAGTGCACGTGTGTGTGGGCATGCTGCTGTGTGTGTGGAGCGCGGTAGTGCAATGGTTAGCGGGCTGCGCTACCAACCCGATGACCTGAGTTAGATTCCCGCTCATAACCAATACCAGTGATAATTATCTGAATGGGTCCTGGGCCTCCCCGAGGTCGGCTCATCCTCAAATGAGTACCTGGTGCGGTGTGTAAACATTGCCACTAGGGAGGCAAATGCGGCCGGGCGTGGTGCTGGCCATCCATCCCCTTCGTGTACTGTAGCGGCCTTCATAGGCGCTGCTCACTAATAGCACTTGCCCCAACAGCCTGTTAAGGCTACATGGTGGATCTTTATGCATGTGTGTGCAATTCTGGTGACTGACAAATAAGCCAGCATAAGGACTCAAGGTAATAAAAACATTTTTTTTATCTTCTTGGTTCTTTCGGTAAAGTCACGTAGAAGGGAAGTAATAAAATAATAAAAATAAAACATAATAAAACAATTCTCACGACGTTTCGGCCACAACGCAAGCAGCCGTCCTCAGGCGAAGAATGAGAACATTATCAAGCTAGGAGCTTATATAAGTGTAGCGAGGAGGAGCGCCTTAACAAAAGAATGTGCATATGAAGAGGAATTTAGCATACCAATGGACAATGCGTAGGGGGTGGGCGGAGGGGTTTCAAAGTCCCATTATGCCCATGCATTATGCAGGATCAACAGCACCACGGGGGGGCGCAAGGAACAGCGTTAATAAAGGAAAGGAATGTTAGTGATATGTAGCTGCATTTACCAAACAACCACGTAGAAAACCGAAGTGAAAACTACATAAAAAACTAAAATATAAACTGATACTTACTATACTCTACAATAAGCTGAGTTACTAACAACAAATAATAAAATTACAATTCTACGTCGTAAGAAGTATATAATATACTTCCATCTAAACTTTATTCTCTTAGCATATACAGTACTATATACTGCCATAGATAAACCCAACATTAAATTATATACTGTATTGCTGTAAACCACCCTATACTTTATACATTTTAATATAACACTATGTATTATTCAACTCACCCTAATGTGTATCGAAATGGTTTATTACGTCCTTCCAATGATTGCTGAGCCTGAATCCATCTTCTCGGTTAAAATTGTCTATGTGTTTGTATATGTGGATCGCCTCATGAACGAATCTCTCATGATAGCCAGATGGCTTGCAGAGAACCTCCGTCTTGGAGAAGTCAATGTCATGTGAGCCCACTGAGTTGTAACAGTGGTCTGCCACGGCTGAGGTGTTTGTCCTACCGTGTTTTAGATCAGCTTTATGTTCACGAATACGGTCTGAGACGTGTCGTTTGGTTTCCCCAATGTAACTGCTACCACAGAGGCAACTTAGTTTGTAGACGCCAGGGTACTGTATGTCTGGAATCACATCTTTTACAGATGGTACCAGATCACGGATTTTATGTACTGTGTTGAATCGGACCTGGATCTTGTGTTTAATCAGGATTTTGGAGATCTTTTTTGTGACCCCAGCAATGTAGGGTAAGGTGATGGTCTTGAAAGGCTCCTCAACAGGATCTTTCTTGATGGTTGGAGTGATGGCTTTGCGGATTGTGTAGTCGGAGTAACCATTAGCCTTAAGAGCTTGGCGTACGTGTTTGAGTTCACTGGAAATGTGTTCATGGTCGGAGATGCATTGGGCTCTATGATATAGAGTCTTGATGAGGGAATTCTTCTGGGATGGATGGTGGTGGGAATCCGGTTTTAGATAAGCATCCGTGTGGGTGGCTTTCCTGTAGACAGAGTGGCTCATTGAACCATCAGGTCTCCTTTTGATTAGGACATCCAAAAAGGGTAGCTTGCCATCATTTTCGACTTCCATGGTGAATCTGATGGCTGGGTGTATGGAATTGATGTGGTCGAGAAATTGGTCTAGAGCAGGCCGGCCATGTGGCCAGATGACAAAAGTGTCGTCTACGTACCTCTTCCATAAGGTCGGGCGTAGAGTGGCAGTCTGGATGGCGTCCGTCTCAAATTTTTCCATGAAGATGTTGGCTACAACCGGAGATAGGGGGGAGCCCATTGGGGTGCCCTCAATTTGCTTGTAGAAGGTTCCATTCCAGGTGAAGTATGTATTGGTTAAGCAGTGTCTCACCAGGGGGGGTACCCCAGCATTTAATCCTTGATGAACCAAGTCTTCAATGATTGCGATGGTGTCAGGCACAGGCACCTTGGTGAACAAGGAAACCACATCAAAACTGACAAGCAGGTCCTCTGGGGACAGGGCAATCCCCTTGATTGTCGATACCAGGTCAGTAGAGTTTAGTACTGCAGAGGTGGTTTTTCCAGTGAAAGGCCGTAGGATTTCGGACAAAAAACGAGCCAGTTTGTAAGTGGGGGAGTTGATAGTAGAGACAATGGGACGAAGAGGTGTATCTTCTTTATGTATCTTTGGCAAGCCGTACAATCTTGGTGGCCTGGCTGCAGAAGGTTTCAACGAGAACTGTTTGGTCTGATCAATTAATGCGGTTGAAGCAAAAATGATGTTGTTGGTTTTGGAGACGAGGCTGTTGGTGGGGTCTCTTTTTATTTTTGTGTAGCTGCGATCGTTGAGTAGTTCTTGAATTTTGTTGTTGTATTCTATTTTGTCCATGATGACAGTGGCATTGCCTTTGTCGGCTGAGAGGATGACAATGTCATCCCTCTTTTTTAATTGAGCTAATTCAAAACGCTCATCTTTGCTGATGTTGCTAGCTGGCATCTTAGCGTTTTTGAGGGTTACAGAGATTTCAGATCTTGCTACGTCTGCAGCGATGTGACTCAAGCCCTTGAGAGCTACATCTACTCGAGCAATTATATCATTAACTGGTATGTGTCTAGGTGTGACTGCAGAACCAAGAAGATGAATCCCTGCAGTCACGAAAGCTTTAAATCGAAATTTTTTTAATATTTATGTTACTTTATTTTATGTTTTATTTTATTTAATATACAGTATTTATTACAAATGTACAATGTTTTTAATATTTTTATGAGTTTAACGCTTGGCCTTCACCAATCAAAAAATGTCTCAGCGGTATTCAATATTACTGTCATATTAATATCAATAAATCCAAGTTTAAAATCCAAACATCCCCAAACGGAAACGAGCACTGTTGATTTCTGCTGCCAGTCTTTCGGCAGTGAGAGACATTCCACATTTATTTTTTAGAAATTAGTCTGTCCACAGGACAAGCACTGCGGACCTCCCAGCAAATGGTGGTACAGCCTCATCAGGTGGCTCTCAATTTATTGGTTGTAGAGGGAAGATATTGCCTGGGGTTATAACTCACAACTTTGCATTTGTGAGCCTTGCTGCTCTACAAACTGAGCTCTGACCTTGACATATATTGAGGCCAAAATTCTTCAAACCATATTTTCTGGCGAGCCTGATAATTAATAAAACTAGCATGTGCTGGTGGGCCACGTGGTACTACATGCCGCGTGTACACACCTTACAATGTCACATGGGATTATGACATCAAAACGTGTGTGTAGATGTGACCACTAATCTGGCTCTACTATCACGTCAGGTGGGAGCACATCATCGAGGTTGCAGGCCTATCAACATGGCCGAGCGTTAAGTCTTCACACATGAGGATCAAGGGATTGGTCAAACATCCCGAGCAGGACTGTATTGCTAAAGCCTTGAGACCCAGTTATCTTTTCATGTATAAATAAATTAAAAAATATTTATAGACTGAGGCTGCCCAGTTAAAAGGTGCCGTGCAACATCTCAGCAGGGAACCCAACCCAGCAGTGAACTGAGAAGGGAGCTAGTGCTGATGCACACGGTGGTACCAGGCCAGGCCTGTCGAGACACGACTCTGTGTGCCAAGGAGGCAGAGCCGTGACATGCGCAGCAGCATTAGGATCAGAAGCGCCGCCCGCACCGCCCGGCTAAAAAAACAACGATAATAAAGTAAGATTCACACACACAGGGCAGCACAGACACAACGCAACCATTTACACAACTGCAGCAGCCACTGCCAACGCGAGACGTGGCCCAACCCACGGCAAACAGCACATGTACCAACAACAAATATAGTAAATTGGAACGCGCAAGATACCTTGGTGCCACTTGCATGACGGGCGAGGGGTTGGGGTGGAAGGGTAGAGGGAGGAGGTATATGACAGGGGTGGAGGGGTGGACAGATTGGGGGGGGAGGTGGGGAAGGTTGAACATGTGCCCGCGTCTCTGAGGCAGGTGGAGGTGTAAAACGGAGTGCTCATTAACTAAGCTGCAATCGAACCAACAAAAACCATCCCGCACCAAAGTTTTCCCTTTATTTATTTGCTTTCAAGTTGATGGGCCAAGTGTTCGGGAAGCCAGTCTGCTCATTGAAACAGAGTAACGTTGTGCAAGTACAGAAATCATGATACGTTTTTAGTACAAGTGATATGCCCGTGCAGATAAACAGGTCCCTGGCCAATATGTATTTGGGTTGCGTCTCGCGTACTGTGCGAGATGCGTTCCTGAAAAACAGCGCGTAAGTCGAATCGCAAGATGTATAATACTGTACGTGTTATACGAGGAGGGTGTGTTACCGAAGAACAATTAAGTACAGCATTTAATTTTATTACTTGACCCCTGGATTTACAAGATATATATAAATGTAATATTTAATATAGTATGTATGCTACAAAAATAGTGAATAAGAAGTTTAACAAGAGAGAATAATAATTTAGATTAAAACGATTACTACAGGCATCCCTCGATTTACGAAAGGGATGCATTCTTCAAAAGAGACGCACGTAAAACGACATTTCGTAAATGGGAACGGCTTCTCCCATTCGTTTAAAACAAAAAATGAGGGATGTGTCATCCCAACTCTACTCCTAACCGAAAAATATACACCACATATATCACTACAAAAATAAAAACAACAAACCTAAATATTAAACCCATTGAATAACAATTAATTTTAAAAAAATTATTCAACTTTTCAGGGAACTCGGCAAAAGATCTGCACGTTGTAACGACTGGTAAGGTGATGTGGAGGCGTTGCTGTTGCACTGTCAATTGCGTTAACGCGAAGTTTCGCCAACGTTCGTAAATCGAGGGATACCTGCACTTACAAAGATTACAAAAAAGTAGTAACTTGAGGGCTTTTTGATACGCTTCTGTGGGCTGCTGGCAGCAGCAGCATCGTGTGTGACGCATAGACGGCAGATCTACGATGGCAGCGCCCAGCCTGTGATACCGGGTGCTGCTTTGACGCGGTGACGCCATCACAAATAGATCTTTTAACTTTGAATTTTTATCATTGAAAATATTTTTTTATTTACAAAATGTAATTTACAATTATTTTTTCTGGAAGGATTAACTTTAAAACGCATAAAATATGTGTTAAGTATGTCCCTAAACATGAATCGCGTAACTGCGAATTCGCGCTATGTGGGAAGGCGTTACGCGAGGGATGCCTATAATGCATATTTGAGCAATATCCCCACATATGCGGGGAAGTTTTCTAGCCAATATAAGTTTCCTCTCACAAACCAAAACACTCAAAAAGGCACTGGCTGCACAATCCAAGCAGTACCTCTCCTAAAATACAATTTTGAGACTCGGTAAGGTTGTCTTGGATAAATAATTCAACAGCAAACAGATTATTGTCGTAATGAGAAATTTCAACCACTGCCTCATGGACACCAAAAAATATGACTGCCATCACAATGCCCGTTTCAAGATATGCTACGAATTTAGACTTTTGGAGTGGCGGATTGAATTATAATTTATGAGTGTATATTTTAGACACCTTTCAGACTGAATAAACATTACATATTGATGCAAAGCGATACAATATTGCAGCTCAGTGATTCAGTTTATAGCCTACGGAGGCAGAGCACAAAGTTGCCACGTCTCACCGTTAAACTCATTACAGCGGCAGAGCCAGCGGCCACCGCCGGCCGCACGCACGTGTGAAACTGTAACGCTCTGCAGTGCCAGGGTCGTGATGCATTCGGATCAAGGGCAAATGCAACCAAATGGACATCGGCTTTTTCTTGTTCCATCAGCACAAGACCCAGAGTCCGCGGGTCGCGCTCCGCGGTGCCCACGTGCTCTGCACTCATGGCTCCACGGCTGTTTGGTTAATAGAAGTTCATGGCAGGGAATTTAACAACATGACAACTTTTAAACGAGGCCAGCACTGGCTTCTTATCTGCCCTGGCCTCTGATCCGTAGACGAGACAGAACTACCTTATTCATCAACTGTGAGGCCACGACTGCTTGTGATCTGCTGTGAGGCTGTCTCAGGGTACTTCTGAGTAAAGTGACGGTGATGGTAGCGATGATGAACTGTGCTGTTAAATCAAATGCCGATTACGCACGGTATCAGTCCGCAGCTTTGTAAGCTCGATTGCACTCTAGGCAACTGGAGTATAACCCAGACATTTTAAGTAGGGGTGAGTTGACCTCGTGCTTGCTACTTGGTACTGGTTTCAACCGTTGTTACAAAACCCATCAGCACCATCAGCATAAAATCGAGCCCACGATGCATCGTGGGACTTCGTCTGCGCATGATGTGTATTACACGTGTTGTTCATGGCATGTCACCAACATATGCTCCCGTCATCATCGCTCGCGACTAATAATAATTTTCATAGAAGTGAGCTGGAGATAGCGCCTCGGTGAAGGGAGATAAAAAAAAACGTCGAGTCTGCGAGTGGTCAACAAAAGCTTGTCGCCTCCTCGTTAAATAAGGAGTGTTGGAAAATTAAATGACGACTCTTGTCTGGGAGCATTTAACAAAGCATTAACTGCAATAAAATAAATAAAGGATCTGAGGGTTCAATGAGTTTGCTGCTCGGTGTCTGCAATGTTGTGATTAATTCGCTGCAACTTTCTCTTCTTTCTCTCACCAAGGCCCTCTGGCAGGTCATTCTTGTCAAACAGCTTAAGACTGAATGTTTCTGAGCCGCGTCAACAAACACAATCAATGAGAAAGTAATCACTCCAAAGTAAAACCTCATTATTACTGCTGTATTTATAGCAGTAGTAGCCCGACTTCATACTTTTGTTGCAAGTACAGTACTGGTTATAATACATGGGATTAAGCAGTTCAATTATTCTTTATATATTCCTCAAAAATAGGTCAGACTGCAGAGCTTCTAAATATTTGTTGTTAACATTCTTAGCAAGTGGCTAAGCAACACACTGCACTGTACAATGTTTGTTGGTGTAAAATTGTAAATAGCACTTCAATGTTAAGAAATGCAATGCACAATTTTTTAAAAACGTACCAATGCACGTGTGCGTTTTTAGACGTTTGTTTATGTTGCTGGCTTGTGCCTCTATATTTATTGGTGTATCTGTTAAACAAATCTGCTGCTCACTGTCACTGCATTGGCTGGGAGTCGCTTTCAAAATACAACGGGGTCTATGGCCTGGTGAAAAATAATACATCCCAAATCTTAAATAAAAGAACACATCCTAAATAAAAGAATACATCCTATATAAAATAATACATCCTAAATAAAAATAATACATCCTGAATAAAATAATACATCCTGAATAAAATAATACATCCTAGATAAAATAATACATCCTAAATAAAATAATACATCCTAAACCCTTTGGTGGGCAGTTTCTTTAGTTGATTGGATTAACAGAGTCAAAGTCAAATGTATGGTTTAGTTACGGTCGGGGCAGTGATGTGTAAACTGTACACTTCATATTTTATGAAGGAACGCCTGTGTTCAGACTGCTGTGGAAAGTGTGACGTGAAAAAAAAGTTAAATATCAAATTTCATTAATTGTAGAGTGCATCTCCAACTGTCAATCAGCTGCTCCAACAGTCCATAGCAAATTCGGAGAAATTGTAATCACGATCATAATTTGAACGGAAAATAATCCAAATATCAGAGCATCCCAAGACGCTGTACAAGGCAACCCTTCATGCACGAGTGTAAACAACACACACATAAACAAAATAACACATTTATATTATTAAAATATATTGACAGAGCACAACTTTAGCGTATTGAGAATGTGGCGCTACATACCACGTATAAGCCGACTCAAACACCAGGAGCCCCAAGGTAGCGAAGAAAGCGACTGTCATGTGAATGAATCGTTTTAAGTAGCAACCAGGGGAAAAGAGGAGCAGGAGGGGGGGTGACGGATTTGTAAGGGGATGAAAGCGTCAGAGAGATTGTGCAGGGTTTTCCTTGGGGAAGTAGCTCATCAACGGAAGACAGCAGCAAGGCCTCGAGTGTGGACTTTGAAGAGGAGAGCGAATGTGGAATGAAGATGCGTCTCCGCTACATTCAAAATTCGCTCCAACTTGCTGACCCGCCCCTCACTGGACATGTGAAAAAGAGCTTCAGAGCTCATTGGATTCCTCCAGGATAAATAAGGCATCAAAAATAAAGATTCTGATACAGACTTCAAAACGGTCTTCAAATCACTAGCAATTTTGCAGACGTTTAATTGCATAAACCAATCTGAGCACACATTTTTGCTTATTTTCTAAAAGTGCAAACAAAATTCTTCATAGTAGTGTAGGGGTGTCAGGGGAAGGATTCCCACCAATAGATGGGTTAGTGGGAGGGGTGATCGAGGAGATATAAGGAGAGAACGGGCGGGAAGAGGGGGCCTTTGGCAGGAACGAGATTGGGACGGCTGGGGACAGGTGTGAATGGAAGAAAAGGAATAAAGGACGAGACCCCTGCAATCTCGTGTCGGCTCCCCTTTACATTTGGTGGCAGCGGTGGGATCCGAATGGCTACAAAGAAGAATCCTCGCGGGAGGGAGCCGAGGGAGGAGGAAGCAGGGGCCGGGGATCCTTCCCATCCTGGGCAACAAGGGGGCCTGCTGTCAGAAGCAGCAGAAGGGGGCCCGGATAGCCTGGAGGATCGCATGGAGGACCGCATGGCCCGCGTGGAGAGGGCGCTCCAGGAGCTATTGCAGAGGCTCCCTATGGGGGGCCCGCCGGCACCGGGACCCCCACCCCCACGCGTACTACGGGAGGAGAGGCCACGGGACCCGGAGGCCGACCAGCCGGCCGGGCAGGAGCCGCAACCAACCTCGTCACGCCAGCCGCCGCCGCTCCCGCCAAAACCCCCAGGGCTAAACACCCAACACGGAGAGCAGGTGGCCGGACGGCCGCGTCGGCTGGGGCCCGTCGACAAGTTTGTGGCTGAGGAAGAAGATTGGGAGGGGTTTGTCCGCCGATTCGAGGCTGCCTTCCACGCTCTCGAGTGGACAGACGAAGAGGCACTACGAGCGCTGCCATCCGTTCTGGGCAAAGAAGCACTCTCCTCTTACACCTCCCTTCCCTCGCACAGCAAGTCCACGCTACAGGCGGCCTACGAGGCTTTGGGGGAGATCTATTGCCCGGCGGAAGGAGCCTTTAAACGGTTCCAGGATCGCCAGCGAGGGGCTAAAGAATCCCCTTTAGCCTACAGGGGTGCGCTGCTCGTGTTGGCGAGGAGAGCTTTCCCTCGCCTGGCTGAAGAAGCGCTCGAGGACCTCGTGGTCGAGCACCTCATCGCCTACGCTTGCCGCGCCGGCGTTGTAATGCCTGTGGTGACGCCGGAGGAACGCACCTCGCTGTGGGCTGCCCGGACCATCCAAGCCCACGAGCAGGTCATGGGCCGGGCGCCACCCGTGGGCCCGGTGGCTGGCGCGGCGGGGGGGAACAGCCGAGCCGTTGCCGCGGCGCTACTGGGTCCAGCGACACTAACCGCCGAACCTGCACCGTCGCCACAGGCTGCCTATGGGGCAGCTGGGAACGGACCGCCGACGTCTGAGACGGAGCCATCGCTGCGGGAGGTGTACGCGGCGATCCGGGGACTGGCGGAGCAGAGGGACCAGGGACGCGACCAGCCGCCGCGTCGCTGGCAGCCGCCTCTACAACATCGCGCCGAGCCCCCCCGACGGAACGCCCCGTGGGTCTGCCACCGTTGTGGTCGAGAGGGGCATGTGGCGAGGGGGTGCCGCACGGAGCCGGAGGCCGCCAACGTCACCTGGAACCCGCCGGGGCCGAACGCCGACAGGATCCAGGCGAGTGACGCCGTCCCACCCGGCCTCTCGGTCGGGCCGAGTAATTACAATCCCGACGCCGCGAACTCACCTGGAGTCTCCTCGGGGTGGGCGCCGGTGGTGTCGTTTCCCGGTCCCCACTGTCCTGGTCGGGGGAAGGGGATAGCGCCGGGGCCTGTGAGTGCATCGCGACCAGAAGTGGCGTCGCGACCCGGAGTGGCGTCGCGAACGGACGTGACGTTGCATCCGGAAGTGACGTCGCGGCCGAAAGTGGTGTCGCGGATCGCGCCGGGAATTGCGCCGGGGCCGTGGACCGCGCCGGGAATCGCGCCGGGGCCGGGGACCGCGTCAGGGATCGCGCCGAGGCCGGGGACCGCACCGGGAGTCGCGCCGAGGCCGGGAGGGACGTCGCGGGCGGAGGTGACGTCGCGGGCGGAGGTGACGTCGCGGGCGGACGTGACGTCGCGGGCGGAAGTGACGTCGATGCCGGGCGTGGCATCGCGGGCGGGCGTGACGTCGCGGGCGGGCGGGGTTTCGCAGGGGGGCGTGACATCGCGGGCGGGCGGGGTTTCGCGGGCGGGCGTGACGTCGCGGGCGGGCGTGGGTTCGCGGGCGGGCGTGACGTCGCCGGCGGGCGTGACGTCGCCGGGGGGCGTGACGTCACCGGTTACCTGGGACGCCGGCGAGTTGCCAGGGGCAACGGGCCGGGGGCGGAGGTAGCCCACACGATTGACATTGCGCCCTGGAGCAGTTCCACGGCCCGCCTCGCCACCGCTTTGCGGCAGAGCGAGACGGAACCAGGGGGACCACGCCCCCGTGACAAAGGAAAGGGAGGGGAGAAGGGAGGGGCTCACGGGAAGGCCCACCCCCCAGTCCCCACCGCCCCCTACAATGGGGGGGCCCCCCCACACCACAAGGGGGGCCCATCCTACGTCACCAAGGGGGGGCAATTTGCACCACATAGAGAGCCCAGCCCGCAACCCAGGGGTAAGCCCACACTATGTAACAAGGGCGCGTTCACCCTGCTGCGACGCACTCCAAAGGGAGGAACCCCATCTTCAGTCCATCCACATCCATCCCCCATCATTTCACCATGCACCACAGGATAACGAGACGCCGCCTGGTCAGTGGCCGGACTCAGCCACACAATGGAGGAAGCTGGCAAGGCGGGTGGTAGCGGCCACGTCAGGAACCTCGGTCCTGGTCGGTGAAATCGCGGGAGTGTCGGCACGTATCTTGGTGGATACGGGGGCATCAGCCACGATCATCTCGAGCACCATGCATGAGATGCTGCCGGATAAAATCCAACCTTTAGTCCCCGTCAAGACAACGTTCATTGCAGCAAATGGAGGCAGCATGGGCTTCCTGGGCCAGGTTGAAGCCCCGATACAGATTGGGCAGCTTTCGGTAGCAGGACCCATCCTTGTCTCCGCAACGTTGCCCGTACCCTGCCTGTTGGGGACGGACTTTCTGAGGCGGATGCCAATGAAAATCGATCTGGCCAATGGGCGGGTGGAAGTTCAGGGAACGCATCTCCATTTCCTAAAGGCGGAGGGGGCCAGCCGGGGTGTACCCTACGTGCAGGCTCTGGTCAGTAAGTCTGTCTCCATTCCCCCGGCAGCCCAGATGCTGGTTCCGCTGCAATATCGGTCCCCCCTCGTGACAGCCCGACCAGACTCACCCATCCTGGTGTCTCCGGCGTCAGCGACCATGGATCGCCATGCGCTGGTGGGAGCCAAAACTATTGTACAGAGGAACCAGCATCTGTTCATTCAGGTGCTGAACACCTCCGATAGAACAGCGACGGTGGAGGAGGGAACAGTTCTGGCCCACGTTAGTCGCTTGTCACTAGGAGCCCCAGGGACAGAGCCCGAGCTTGTAGGCAGCATCAGCAAGTCCGAGGACAGAGGGGCCAAATCGTGGATGGACCAGCTGGCGGGGCCTGAGCCGGGATTGCCGCCCGACCAGAAACAGCAGCTGCACTCGTTATTGCAGGAGTTCTCGGACGTGTTCAGCCGGGGACCGTTCGACCTAGGGCGCACAAATCTGTCACAGCACCACATCAACACGGGAGATGCCGCACCCCTGCGCCAAAACACATATAGAATGAGCCCAATGGAAAAAGGGCACATTCAACAAGCGGTGCAGGAGATGCTGCGGGCCGACATAATTTCTCCATCCTCGAGTCCCTGGGGGGCACCGGTGGTCCTAGTCAAGAAGTCAGATGGGTCACTGAGATTCTGTGTGGACTTCCGACGCCTCAATGCCGTCACGCTGGCCGACGCATATCCCCTACCACGTATCGACGACTCATTGGATGCACTGGCGGGAGCAAAATTTTTCAGTACGCTGGATTTATTGTCCGGGTTCTGGCAGGTCCCACTAGACGCGGACTCCCGGCCTAAAACAGCGTTCCGGACACCACAGGGCCTGTTCGAGTTCAACTGCCTGCCTATGGGCCTCCAGACTGCGCCGGCAACGTTCCAACGCATAATGGAGTTGGCCTTAGCAGGCCTCCAATGGGAAACGTGCCTCATCTACCTGGATGACGTCATTGTTTTCAGCCGATCATTCGAGGAACACATTGACCGATTACGTCAGGTGTTCCTGCGGTTCCGGAACGCGAACTTGAAGCTCAAGCCGTCGAAGTGCCACCTTATGCAGTCGTCGGTACGCTACTTGGGCCACGTCGTCAGTGAGTCTGGAGTGGCTACAGACCCGGAAAAGACGGCCTGCGTGAGTGCCTGGGCTGTTCCCACAACGGTTCCGGAGGTACGCCGGTTTGTGGGTTTCATTTCTTACTACCGCCGGTTTGTGCCCAACTTCGCAACCATTGCCAAGCCCTTGCACGTGTTGACGGCGAAGAACCAGAGGTTTTATTGGGGCCCTCTGGAGGAAGAGGCATTCCAGCAGCTGCGCTCACGTCTGACAGATGCACCACCATTGGCCTTTCCGGATTTTGGCCTCCCCTTTATCCTGGACACGGACGCCAGCGACGTGGGCATCGGCAGTGTTTTGTCGCAAGTCCAGCAGGGTCGGGAGGTGGTTATCGCCTATGGTAGTCGCGTGCTTTCATCAGCGGAGCAGCGCTACTGCGTCACACGTAGGGAACTCCTGGCAGTCGTTCACTTTGTGCAGCAATTCCGACCCTACCTGTATGGTCGCAAATTTACGGTCCGCACTGACCACGCGGCCTTGCAGTATTCGCTCCGCATCGACCAGCCTTCGGGCCACCTGGCCAGATGGATAGAGCGCCTGCAGGAGTACAGGTACCAAGTAGTGCATCGCAAAGGGACCAGACATGCCAACGCAGACGCATTGTCCCGACTGGCGCCCCAGGGCCCTTGTGCATGCACCACAGGCGGGGCACGCTGCAAGGAGGCGAGGCCGGAGGGGACGGTCATCGCTCCCGTACGCACGGCGGAGGGACGCACAGGGTGAGGTCCAGCTGACCGACCACGACCTGGGGCTGACCTTGGACGATTGGAGACGGCTACAGCTGGAGGAAGCCCCACTGCGAACACTACGCGCCTCAGCAGAGGCAGGGGGGGAGGAGTACATCGTATGGGAGGATCTCCTCATGCGATGGGACCCGACAGGGCGCCGGCGATGCCTGGTAGTTCCGGAGTCGCTGCGTCAACAATTGGTTATGGACGTACACGGCCGCCAGCTGCTGCACCTGGCGGGGCGGAAGACACTGTACACATTACAGGGTCGGTACTTTTGGCCAGGTATGACCGCTGACGTGCATCGATGGGTCGCTACCTGCGTCGAATGTGCGCGGCGAAAGCCGCCACCCCGGGTAAGCCGGGCGCCCCTACAGCCCATCACGGTGACCAGGGTCAACGAATTGGTTGCGTTGGACATCCTGGGACCGCTGCCGGTCACGCCACGGGGAAATAAATACCTGTTGGTCGGAGTCGAGTACTGCACGAGGTGGCCAATGACGTGGGCCCTCCCGGACCAAACGACACAGACCATCGCCGATGCCTTCGTGGGAGGCTATGTCCTTGATAAGGGGGCACCGGAGCGGTTGCTCACGGATCAAGGCAGGAATTTCTCCTCACAGCTATTGAAGGACGTCTGCTCTATCCTGGGCACTAAAAAGGTCCGAACATCTCCATATCATCCCCAGACCGATGGGATGGCAGAACGGCTTAAACGCACCATAGCGGCCATGCTGTCCCAAGTGGTGGATGAAAACCATTCCGACTGGGACCTCCACATTCCATCGGTCTTAGCGGCGTACAGGGTGGCCCCACACGCGGCGACGGGGTTCTCGCCGTTTTTCCTGATGTACGGACGGGATCCCGTTCCGCCTATTGAGGTGCAGCTGACGGACATTCCTGCAAGAGCCGACGCATGGCCGAAGGCACTAAAGACCTCCCTCATTTATTTGAGAGAGGCCCGCCAAGCAGCCGAGGCCGCATCGGCCACGAGCCAAGAGAGTAATGTACGGATACGGGAGAGGACAGTGACAGCCGAGCCCTTTAAAGTCGGGGACCAGGCATGGCTACACTGTCCTCAGGTGCCGGTTGGCCTCTCACCAAAGCTGCACCGACCCTGGAAAGGGCCGGTCGAGGTCATTAAAGCACTCCGACCGCAGTGCGTCCAGGTCCAACTGGGTAAGCGACGATGGTTTGTACACCCCACCCGCCTTAAGCCATACATCTCTCCACCGTCATCTTCACCAACATCACCACCAACATCACTGCCAACATCATCATCATCCCTACCCAGGCCAAGGTCGCCGACCACCACGCGCCGACCGGCAGGGGGTTCAGTGCCCTGTGTTCCCTTGTCACCTACAGCACCCCATGTGAGGCCTGACGGAGTGGCGGCACGAGCGGGGGCAGGAGAGACAGCGGCGCCAGGCAAGGCGACACCGGCACCACCGAACCAGGGACCGCGACGAGAGGGCCTTCGAAGGAGGGGGCCGCCACGGTCATCTGCTGCCTGTGGATGTCCGGGCTGTTACGGGATGCTGGCTGGAGACCTGGGCAGGCCGCGCAATTGATTCGTTGTGTTATATTGCATTGTATAGTTGTGGGGGGGGGGGGGGTAAGGGCTGTCGTCACTGTCAGTGGTGGGAGGCATGGGGATACTTAAATGGTCCATGGGGGAGGCAGAACCGAGGACGGTTATTTTTTCTCCGGGGGGAGGGGGTGATGTAGGGGTGTCAGGGGAAGGATTCCCACCAATAGATGGGTTAGTGGGAGGGGTGATCGAGGAGATATAAGGAGAGAACGGGCGGGAAGAGGGGGCCTTTGGCGGGAACGAGATTGGGACGGCTGGGGACAGGTGTGAATGGAAGAAAAGGAATAAAGGACGAGACCCCTGCAATCTCGTGTCGGCTCCCCTTTACAGTAGTGTAATGCGGGCGTAAACGGCCTCGCGGATATGACGTCATGGGGGGGAGGAGTTAGGTCACGTGTGAGAGAGGGGTGAGGTCTTAAGGGAGAGATACCGGAAGAGACGGGGGAGTGTGGGAGAGAGAGTTAGAGTGAGGCCACGCAGGGCGGAGGTTGGAGAGTGGCGAGATCGCCACCCACGCAGGGCAAGACTCGGCACCGTCGGCCAGCGGTGACCGAGCACGGAGGAACGAGGAGCAGCGGTGGAGCTGCAGTGAGGGCAGCCGGAGGACTGCACAGGGGATCTGCAGCGGAGCTGCAGCAGAGCTGCAGCGGCGAGGAGGCTACGGGAGCGAAGGCAGCTGTGGAGCTGCCAAGCGGAGAGGCTCTGAGCGAGGGCCGTGTGGGACAAGTGTAAAGAACCCAAATAAAGGACAACGGAGACAGACCGAGTGATCGAGTCCTTTATTACACTGGTGTCAGAAGTGAAACGGCATGTCAAAACAGCTCAGAAAAAAAAAATATTCCTGCGCCATCATCTGCATCATCATCCGACGACGACGACCTTCCTCAGGCGGTGGACTTGCCTGCGATGGAGGAGGAGATCCGTGCGGGGACGAGTACGGGTCCGGGAGTCCAAGATGTCGCCGCGTCGGTGGACCCGTCTGCGCCAGAGGACGCGGATTGGCGATGGAGGCAGATGGCGGCGCAGCTGGAGACACTGAAAATCGTGCTCGCGCAATTGTGCGAGCTCGTTACGCCGAGGACGGCGTTGGGGAGAGCCGATGGAGGTCTGCAGGTCGCCGCCTTGCCTCCGCTGTCGGCGCCATCGGCCACGCGGCACGAAGCCGCCATCTTGGGCGTGGCAGGAGAAGAATGGTGGGAAGCCGCCATCTTGCGCTCTCCGCGGCGAGAGGCCGCCATCTTGAACACGTTGCGATGCGACGCCATCTTGAATATGCCGCCTGGTGAGTCATCGGCTGAGGACGGCGCAACAAGGAGTCGCAGTCGTCATCTCACGACCGTTAAAGAATTCTCCATCGGGGGCGATTGGAGTGCTTTCACCTGCAGATTTTTGATGGCGGTACGCTCAGCAAGGTGGACGGACGCTGAGGTGTTGGAGGTTTTACCGACTCTTCTTGATGACGAGTCGGTGAGATTCTTCCGTTCTATAAAGGCCGAGAAGAAGAAAACATTGAGAGGAGTTTTCGATGAGATGGCAGATGCATATGAGCCACCGGATGATGCTCATCGCTGGTTTGTTCAACGTCAGCGAGCACCCGAAGAGTCGCCGGTGGCATACAGGGGTGCGGTATTGGAGTTGGCCATGGCTGCATACCCGGAGATGGAGCCTGACCTGCTCGAACCTCTCATCTTGGGTAAGATGCTCGAGCTGTCCCGGGATTTGGGGATTCCTATGCTGGTGTGTGGCCACGAAAAGCTCACATTCCGGGCGGCCGCTAAATGTCTTGATGCCCAGTTCAACCTGCGCCGTTGGAAGCAAGTCACGGCGTGGACGGGGGGGCCCATCGTCGAAGGAGGTGCCGCGGGTTGGGATCCCAAGAAGGCGGTGTACGTTCCTGACGGGGGGGGCCCGCAGGAGCTGACAGCCGCCTCTGCTCAGTGGTCGGCCCGCAGTAGGCCGGGGCCGCGATCTGCGCCGCCGCCACGGGAGCGTCAGGACGGGGGGCCTGCGGCGCGGCGCAACGACATCGACTGCTTCCGCTGCGGCCGTAAAGGCCATTACGCCAGGGACTGCTGGGCCCGTGTCCCGGGTCCGCCCCAGCAGGAGGCCTCGACAGTGGACGTGCCACGGAAGGATCCTCCAGGACAGGCAAGTCGGTGCGCACCAGACACCTGGCAAGGCTTGACACCTCACTCATCACCGTTGTCGTGCGATCCGGGTGTTGTTAATAATGGGGGGAGGCCATCGACTGGGCCACGTCGCTCGGTAACGCAGTGGCGTAAATGGGCACGGCGGGTCGTCGCGGCCGCTACTGGTTCGTCCACTGTACCTGGTTCTATACAAGGGGTGGACGTGCGTATTTTAGTGGATTCCGGGGCGTCCGCGACCATTATATCGGATGTAATTTTCCATCTGTTGGACATCCCACCTGAGGCCGTGCGTCCGGTTTACGATTCCTGCGTCGCTGCGAACGGGGGTAGCATGGGCATTGTGGGCCAGGTGGACGCTAAAATATCTATCGGGGGAGTGTCGGCCTCGGGAATTGTGTTAATTTCGAGGTCCCTTGCGGTTCCTTGCTTGTTGGGAACTGACTTCCTGGCCAAGATGCCCATTCTAATTCGAATTAATCAAAACTGCATTGAATTACCGGGTGGGCGAAAAATTACATTTCTACCGTCGCCCTGGGGGCGACCTGCTCCGGTCGCTCAGGTGCAGGCGCTGTCCGAGGTATCTGTTGATATTCCACCTGGCTCACAGATGCTTATCCCCTTGCGATATCGGAAGCCTGTACCTGGTTGTCAAGGTGCAATTGGGGTTTTGTTGTCGCCGTCCACCACCATAACGGGCGGATCGGCGCTCGTTGGGGCGCAAACTATTGTCCGGCCAGACCAGCAGCCGTTTCTGCAGGTGCTTAATGCAAGTACCGAAAATGTGTGTGTGCCGGCTGGTACGGTTGTGGCACATGCCACTACGGCGTTTACGGCACAAGATCATCTGGGCAGCTAGGTCATGGTTGGTGGTGTTTCAGGTCCTGGTGCCGCAGATAATCGCTGGATCGCCGAATTGTGTGGGGAAAATTCTTCCCTTTCCGGTGAACAACGTTGCGCGCTTCGTAAATTATTATTGAGTTATTCTGATGTGTTTAGCTCCGACGATTTGGACTTGGGACGCACCTCGTTGCTTTACCATCATATTGACACAGGGGACGCTGCCCCTATTCGGTTAAACTCGCATCGGATGAGTCCGGCGGAGCGAGATCAGGTTCGAGGGGCAGTAGATGACATGTTGGCTGCGGACATAATATCTCCATCTAACAGCCCATGGGGCGCGCCTGTTGTTTTGGTTAAAAAGAAGGATGGCAAATTGCGATTTTGTGTGGACTTTCGAAAATTTAATAAAGTGTCTGTGGCAGATGCGTACCCCCTGCCGTGTATGGACGACTCCCTCGATGCCTTGTCGGGGGTGAAGTTCTTTTCAACGCTAGATCTCTCTTCGGGATTCTGGCAGCATCCCCTTAACGAGCCCTCGAGGGAGAAGACTGCTTTCCGTACGCCGCAGGGGTTATTCCAATTTAATTGTCTTCCGATGGGGTTGAATGCTGCCCCTGCCACATTTCAAAGGTTGATGGAGTTGGTGTTAACGGGGTTGCAGTGGGAGACATGTCTGATATATTTAGACGATATTATCGTCTTCAGCCGCACATTTGATGAGCATTTACTGCGGTTGGAGGCTGTGTTCGCCAGGATGCGTTCCGCTTATTTGAAATTTAAGCCTAAGAAATGTCACCTACTGCAACGGTCCGTGCTATTTGGGGCATATCGTCAGTGCGGACAGGGTGGCCACGGATCCGGACAAGACAGCATGCGTCCGTGACTGGCCAACCCCGGCCACGGTGGGGGATGTACGTCGGTTTTTGGGGTTTGCCTCATATTATCGGAGGTTTGTTCCGAATTTCGCGATGATCGCGAGGCCCTTGCACCTCCTTACGGGTAAAGGAAGGAAATTTGCTTGGGGACCACCAGAAGAGGCGGCGTTTCAGGGCCTGCGCGATCGACTGGCTACGGCACCGACGTTGGATTATCCTGATTTCGATCAACCCTTCATTCTGGATACGGACGCGAGTGACACGGGCATTGGGGCCGTGTTGTCTCAGTCAAAAGGTGGTGTGGAGCGCGTGGTTGCGTACGGTAGCCGGGTTTTGTCTCCTGCAGAAACCCGCTACTGCGTCACACGCAGGGAACTTTTGGCAATTGTTTTCTTTCTCCGCCAATTTCGACCGTATCTCTACGGTCGTTCGTTTATTGTACGCACGGATCATGCGGCCTTGCAGTATGCTCTCAAGATGGACCAACCATCCAGCCAGTTGGCGCGGTGGTTGGACACGCTGCAAGAATATTCCTTCCAAATTCACCATCGGAAGGGGGTGCGTCACGCGAATGCGGACGCGCTTTCTAGGTTGCCGCAGCGATCCCCTTGCGCGTGCGCGTCTGGGACGCATAGATGTGCGCCGATTCAGCAACCCCCTCAGCCTGTTGCGTTGGCGGTTGACGTGCCTGAAGCTCCAAAGGAGCCGGGACCGGCTGATGGGATTTTGAATCTTCCAAGAGCTGTGTGGATTCGGGAACAAATGTTGGATGATTCATTGGTCACGTCACGGAATCGGACTGCGAAGAAGAGTGGGGGACTGGGTACGGGGGGTATGCCGGAAACCGCTCTCCGCGATGGTCTGCTGATGTGGAGGGAAGGGTTACAGGAACGCTGGCGTCTGGTTGTACCGGCATCCTTGCGGTACGAATTGATTTGGACTCTGCATGGGGACACGCTTTTACATCTGGGGGTGCAGAAGACCCTATTGACGTTGCAGCGAGACTACTTTTGGCACGGCATGACAACGGATGTCGTCAGTCACGTTCGCACGTGTCCCGATTGTGCCCGGCAAAAACCACCTAAACAACCATATGTGCCGCCCATACAGTCTATTCAGGTGTCTAGAGTTAACGAATTGGTGGCGTTGGACATTTTGGGACCCTTCCCGCCATCCGCTAAGGGTAATAAATACTTGCTAGTTGGGGTGGAGTACCTCTCCCGCTGGCCGATGGCCTGGCCTTTGCCTGACCAGTCAGCGGCGTCTATCACAGACGCCTTTCTATTTGGGTATGTTATGGACAAGGGGGCGCCGGAGAGGCTCCTCACAGACCAAGGCCGGAATTTTTCTTCTAAATTGTTGGGGGAGGTGTGTGCGGCTCTTGAAACTAAAAAGATACGGACATCTCCCTACCACCCACAAACGGATGGTATGGTCGAACGGCTAAATCGGACTTTGTCCGCCATGTTGTGTCACACCGTGAGTGAAAAACAATCGGATTGGGATTTGCATATCCCTGGGGTACTTTTGGCATACCGGATGACGCCGCATGCGGCTACGGGATATTCGCCGTTTTTCCTTATGTACGGTCGCGAAAACGTGCCGCTAATGGATGTGCAGTTGGGAACTGGAGTGAGGGGACCTGCTAAGCCTCTTCCTGATTACATTCAGGATACCGTTCGCCGGGTTACTGAGGCGCGGGAAGGGGCCCGCATGGCTACTGCCAAAGCCCAGGCCCGGAACGAGCGGTGTGCTCGACGCTCAAAGGGGGAGTGCCCCTGGAAGGTGGGGGACATGGCCTGGCTCCATTGCCCGCAGGTGCGGCCAGATACCTCTCCTAAATTACACAAACCATGGCAAGGGCCGGTTCGCCTCATCGAGGTTCCCAACCCACAGTCCGCGCGTGTTCGGTTTGGATCTCGGCGTTGGTTCGTTCACACGTCGCGCTTGAAACCATATGTGGCCCCTCGAAACGATGCGTCATCTCCTGATGTTGCCTTGCCGGGGTCTGTTGCTGCCGACTCATCCTTGCCTGTGCCTGTTGACCTTGCAAGAGTGCCTGTCGTGCCTTTTACAGACAAGCCGTCCGTGACATTGCTGGAGACAGGAGACTCTGCTCGGGGTGTGCCTACCACGGCTGCGGGGACTCCGAGCCCCGCCGCCCTTCCCGACCCCGTCGCAGACACGATTGCGACGCACCCCCGACGCTGGGCCTTCAGGGACACGGGACCGGGGCGTTGACGGGCCTCCAATAGCGACAGGAGGACTTCATCCTGTCGCTCCTAAAACCCCGTCACGTTCCCCGTCTGCAGGGGGGCCGCCGCCCGTCCGGGACGGACCGGCGACCCGCACGCGCTCAAAGTCCCTTACGTTTCGTTGAATTTTACAGTTGTGTATTGTTGTTGTTGTTATATTTATTGTATGCTTCGTTGTCCTTGCATGTGTGATGGTTGTGTTCGCTCGCATTACTTGTCTCGTTATTGTTCAGCCAAGGTCGGCTGGATTTTCTCTACGGGGGAGGGTGGTGTAATGCGGGCGTAAACGGCCTCGCGGATATGACGTCATGGGGGGGAGGAGTTAGGTCACGTGTGAGAGAGGGGTGAGGTCTTAAGGGAGAGATACCGGAAGAGACGGGGGAGTGTGGGAGAGAGAGTTAGAGTGAGGCCACGCAGGGCGGAGGTTGGAGAGTGGCGAGATCGCCACCCACGCAGGGTAAGACTCGGCACCGTCGGCCAGCGGTGACCGAGCACGGAGGAACGAGGAGCAGCGGTGGAGCTGCAGTGAGGGCAGCCGGAGGACTGCACAGGGGATCTGCAGCGGAGCTGCAGAGGCGAGGAGGCTACGGGAGCGAAGGCAGCTGTGGAGCTGCCAAGCGGAGAGGCTCTGAGCGAGGGCCGTGTGGGACAAGTGTAAAGAACCCAAATAAAGGACAACGGAGACAGACCCAGTGATCGAGTCCTTTATTACAGTAGTATAATTGTAACAATAAAAAAATGTTTATCAAACTGGAACTACACCGATATTAGCGGATGTTCTCTGATACTTCTGCTCACAATGGACTCTTCTTCACCTCCCGACCGTCTGTTCAGCAGCGATGGTGGGTTTGAATAAAGTGCCTTCATGACTCTCCGTCTACTAATTTCGCAGCTTCATTCATCACCAATCCCCTATGTTCTATGTCTCCACTTGATCAATCCAACACATTCTATTTCTGTCTTAACTGCTTGATTCCTGTATTCTGGCGTTAATGCCACATTTGGTATTGTGTCCATGATCCATCCTTGATACATGTCCAAACACTGTCGTCTGCTTTCTTAGATCTGTTATAAGTATTTTTTTTATTATCTGAATAATTTTCTCGTAATCATTATGTTTTGCTTAATGAAGAGGCTTCAAAAGCCTGGTTTATGTATTGGCAAAGAAACAGACTCTGCCGATTTCTAGCAGAAAAAGCAGCCAAAAGAGCAGAAAATAATAGTAATTTAGCAGTTTTTCCAAAATTTACATAAACTACCTTTGTGCCAACATATGAATCAAAACCCTAGCAGCAATGGGCTTTTACCTGGTTAGAAGACATGGTAATAATATACAGTAGAAAGAGAACACATATTAATTCAAGTAAGGATCTTTGCTCAAGAGTTATTTAAGTGTATTTTCAACTGGTTCTGAAATAATATGAATGAATCGATAATCAAGACGTAATTGTCTATCCACTCCTGGATGAAGGCCGGCCTCCCCATACCATCACCATACCTCACTGTCAAGTCAGTGCTGCTACCATACCTCTTTCTTCGACACACAAACTGATCTCATCGCTCCATCTCTGCCATGGCCGCCCGCCTGGTTGCCTTCTCTCCTTTGACTGCCATTCCATCCCCAGGATCATCCATCGGCTCTCATCCCGTCGAGCGCCGTGTCCCCCTCAAGCTCATCAACTTGTCTTAATAGTCAAAATCATGTCTCTGATTTGTGTTTGTTCCCAGAACTGATAATAAACACCTGATACAGGCACCCAGGTCTCCCTTGCAAAGGAGACTCGGCGTCATTGGGCTCTTATCCGGTCAGAGACCAATTAAAATTGTCCGAATTTACTGTATTCAAATATGTTGCTCCAGTGAACGTACACAATCAATAACCAGTCAGTGAGTGGCTCTATTAAAACGGTGGTGAAAGGTCTACGTTCCTATGACAGGAGCCAGCCTATTCCATGGGATAATTGCTGCCGATTTCCCACAAGGTGATCGTCATAACTTGAGTAAAAATAAAAGGTTAAGTTAATATTCAAACAGGACTCTTTCACTGCCACGAAGCAGAAACATTTTTATGACTGAGACCAAAAAACTCCTGTCATGAATTATGCTTAACCTCTTATGCGATCATAAAGGTGCAGCCCAGCAATTCCTTTCTTACGGAATGGCCTCCAATACAGGGAGTCGTAAAGAGCCCCTATGGAGGGGATTTTGTCTATTTTTCCTTGCTGGTCATTCATCATGTAGGAGGCAAGAGTATGGAGCACGCAACCTGCCGATTGCAGTCTGTGGTGAACCCATTTCAACTGCTTGGGTGGACAGAGGTGGGGGGGGTTTAAGAAGTGTAACCGCTTGCTCAACTGCTGTGCCGGTAGATCGAAACGGACACGTACGAATTGCAAGTCCGTTGTGCTAACCATTACGCCAACGGCAGCATCCCAACCTGTTATTGTTTTTAAATGCATTTTTGTTAGCTCAATAGAGACGATGAAGCGAGCACAAAGTGAATGCAGGCACCCACTGGGTCCCGCTGTAGTCGAGATGCACATTTTGCGGAGGCGAATTCCTTGCGCGCTTGCCGTCACGCAAGAGCTAATGCACTGTTATTTATTATTCATCCTCCAAAAGCTGTGCTCCGCGTTTATTAAAATCAGTGCTTCTCTCCTGGCAACGAAAGGAAATCAAAAGCCACAAACATCAAGGGTCCAGGTACAGCACAACTAAAATTATCACTTTTCACGTTGGATTTTAAGGAATACATTAAAGCCACTTTAACATAACAATGAACACACAGATGACCGTTATTTGCCAACAGGTGAGAGGCAATTGAGACGTAGTCACTTTTCTTTGGAGATCTGGATATGACTCTCGTCACTAGATTTTTTAAATTTATTCACGTTCACTTCAATGAAGATTTTTTTAAAGATTAAATAAAAAAAAATACAGCTTTAGTAGGTACAGAACTAGGTTGTCAATCACAGGCTGTTCAACACAACGGTGAAGATTAATTTATAAGAAACAAGTCTCAATTTGACAGCAAAGCATTTGATCATGAAACTTGAGTTAAGTCCATGATTTCATCCATACGGTTTTAATTAACATGTAGACTTTCACGACCAATATCATCCATAATAGAGTTTTTTGCGATTAGATCACGGAAATACGCGATCTAACCTCTATTACGTCGTCAATGCAGTGATATCACGGGAATGCTAATGCTGCCTGTAACCGTGACTTTAAAGTTGTTATTCCTCCATAATGAAGCTTCAATCTCATGTGGGATGCACTGAGGCAGGTACATTACAACATTGTATAGCCGACTGGCTGAGGACTGAGGGATACGTGAATATGTAAAGATGCCAGGTACTCAACTGAGGCCGAGTCGACATAGGGGAGGGCGCAGGACCGGTTCAGATAATCGTCACCGGTGTTGGCCGTGAGCGGGAATTCGAATTCAGGTCGCCGGGTTTGTAGCCCAGTTCGCCCACCACTACTCTACCGCTCACCAATGACTTAGGGGCCATCCATTTAGTGCGTACGCATGGAGGGGGGAGGGGTCAAGTTTTGACGTATTTTTGCGTACATACTAAATGGATGGCCCCTTACACCGCCACCACCACGCACAGGCCCCTTACACCACCACCACGCACAGACACTGCATTGGGTGCCTGGGCAGTGAATTGACCAATGAGGATGTGTTGACGGTTGTATATTGTACACGGTCCTGTATCTTAACAAGGAGAGATGTATTTAGTGTTTGTTTTGCATTGAGTCTTTGAGCCTGCCCTTCCCCAACTGAGATGACAAAGCCACCCACCCACTCTTGTCAGCGCTGCTCATTTATGAGGATGTGTGAAAAAGAGCTTTATAGCTCATCGGATTCCTCCAGTATAAATACATATTCCGATTCTTATTCGTCGTACCACGAGGACTTGCACTCCAGAGAAGGACGCTTCGGTCTCCCGGCGCGGCAGCTAAAACACGGGCAAGTTTCTTAAATCTCCCTGCCTCTGTCAATCCAGCAGCATAGCCGTTTCCTGCACGGCCCACTCAAGTCGGTCGCGGCAGGCTGCCACGTGGTGGTGGTGGGGGTACGAGGTGGGTCTGTGTCACAGCTGCTGGCATGAAGGCGGTAGGAGGGCGACCTCGAGAACCACCCCCCCCCCCCTGTGGAGAGGAGTCATTGTGGTTTCCTCTTCCACGCTGTCCAGCACGTCTCGGAAGAGCTGGGAGTACCCGCACTTCATGGTTAATCCACTGCTAGATGAAAGCATTGTAAAATCTACTGGTGTTAATGAACACACAGCGGCACAAAAACTAGCGGTTTTAACCGGTTCACTGGTAACCGAATCCAGAATAGCTTAACAGTTCTTAAAGTCAGGAACCGATTAACGATTCCAGTGGAATGTTGGCAGAGGTGTGAAGGCGTCGATTGTAATTTGTGCCGATGTCTAAACTCGCGCGAAGGTTTGGGAGTCGAACCACTGCTGACCATGAGATCGCGACATCATCCGTTCCGAATTTAAATAATTATCAGCACAAATGTTGTGTTTGTTGCGATACATTTGTATACTGCACATGCGCAAACCGGTACCCGTTTCATTCGGGTTTTAATGCGCAACGAGCCAGTGCAAGAGACACACAGTATTTAACAACCCTCCTAAAACTTCTGCAGATACATGCATCGAATGAAACTACACAGGATTGCGGCAAAAACATCGATTCGTGAATCCGATTGCCCCGTGATCATTCACGTGCCGATTAGATTCTGCATTAACTGAAACCGTTTTGGTGCAAGCGTTGTCATATATGTTAAAGAACACGCGATCCTCATCTGTGTCACAATGTTCTACAAAGCTTATGACAAATAAGTGTTGAGGCGGGCCGGTCAACTCTGTGACGGGCACGAACTATCGGCGTGGGAATCGGTGTCCACGGAACTTCACGCGCGCCGCGTTGGGACGACGCCGCCGCGGGAAGATTTGCAAGAGTGGAAGGATTTGAAAGCTCGTACCTTCTGCAATGCTCGTCTCTTCGAAAAGCAGCACTGGAATGCGAACACACGTAGCAATCAATGCACTTCGATAGATAATGGGAGCGCTTTGCAAACTCATTTGAAATTTATTTTTAAAAAGTCGATTAAACTTTTACCACCACCGGAAGTGGCTGCAAACACTCCGGAAGTCACCGACCTTGGTGTTTATTTTATCACGAATTTAGCAAAAAATACCGCAATGCAGCCGAATACTTTGACAGCAATCAACAGCAAGGCTATCGTTCATTTGTGCATGCGTCAGAAGCGAGTTTAGTCATAGTTACCGATGAGGAAGAGCTGGAGCATCATGCGGGCCTCGGACGCATGGCGCGCGCTGCGTGTCGCCCTCACGCGGCAGTGGCGGCGCGGGGGGGAGGGGGGCGAGGGGCGGGGCTGTGTTTGTTATTCTGCGGGGAGCGGACGCGGAGGTCGCGATGTTCTGTGGCGCGAGGGAGTTCAGGGAGGCGTTGCACGAGACCCCGGTGCACGCGCGCGCCCACGCACGCGCGCTCGGGTTTGGTCGTCAGGCTGTGCGCGCGCCCACCCGCGCCTGCGAGCGTCTATCGGCTGCGGCGCGCGCGTGCGTCTCTCGCCGCGTCAAGCCGCGTGCGCCGCGCGCTGGGGCTGGGCGGGGGCCCCGTGAGGCGGGCGGGGGGGCGGGGTAATCGCGGTCAAGGGGGGGGAGGGGGGAAGTGCGATGAGGAGGCGGGGTTAGTGCCAAGAGGCTCCACGGCTGGGAGTCGAGGGGAGGGAAAGGCGGAGTCAGATTAAACGGGTTCGTGAGCCATGGGCGGGGCTAGATTCGAGTGGGAGGGGTTAGTGTGGCGAGGGGGCGGTGTTAGTGAGCCCCTCCCCCCACTCGGCGGGGGGGGGGGCGTGATTGAAACTCATTTCCAGTTTATAGATTTGAAGTTTTCGTTTCAGTTTTCATTTCATTTATTTCGTATAGCCCTGTGAGCCATTCGAATCTTGAATCGGGTGCCTACCGCAACAAACATGAAACAAAAACATGAACAAGAAAACATCTTAAAGTGACGATGTGACTATGTACAAACAGACAATCCAAGAAAAGACAGCGAAATATTTCAGACCGAAGGGTCCGTGGCAACCCCGCGGCTTGACAGCCCCGTGGCGTGGCATTGTCCTGAACCAACCGGTACCAGCTCTACCATTTACCATAACCAACTAGACCACCTGCCACTGGTACCAGCCCGTTATACTCCTGTAATAGGTTCCGGAGACATTTGTAGAGGTAACTTCTTTATTACAATACAACACTCCAACAGTCCTGATACTTTGTGACAGCCTAGGTACACAGCCTATGGACACAGCCTAGGAACACAGCCTACTCTAGCTATGCTCTGGGGTCCTCCGGCTACAATTACACTAGGGGAGGCTACCTGACCCGACCCAGCCAAGGTGCGGGTCTGAACTCTGGCTTCCTCGTAACTCGCCCTTACAAGGACGTAGAGCCGGGAGTCTCAGAGTCCCACCACTGGCCCGCACAGCGTCCCGGCCCTTACAAGGACAAGCGGGACGAGGGGGTCCAGGGTCCTAAGCTGGCTGGCTGGTCTTGGGTCTTGAGCTGCAACTGGCCCCGATCGGCCAGTGAGCGGCCCTTTTATGCCTCTTCCCCATCGAGGGGTGGGGTTGTATGTGCCCCCAGATATCCCACAGAGCACACACAGCCCCCCGTTGGTGGCGCCAAGGGGCTTAGCTGTCTGGGTTGCCTGGGGTCCTAGCGCCTGGCGCCGAGGGCTTAGCTGTCTGGGTTCCTAGAGCCCCCAGCAGCCCCTCCCCTCTTGGGCTGGCACAGTGGCACCTCCTATGGCACTACATTACCCCCCTCTACGTAGCCTCCAGCCGAAACGGCTGTCAAAAAAATACAATCGTACAATAAATTATTTGTTAGTTTAACACGTAGGCTTTCCCGACCAATGTTATTCATAATCAACGTTTTTGGGTTTAGATCGCGTTATTTATAAATGTGTCGTAACAATTATTTGTTATTTGTTAACCATCAGAATGAGTGTATGCGTGTCAATGACTAAATGGATGACAAAACAAGAAAAATGAGAAGAAAGCGCCTCTCCCCCTCCTGTGGTCACGCGTATATAAAAAAAACTCCAGGCCACCGATGCAGAACAACACTGTATAAACACATATATGCAGGACGAACGCACGCCCCAACCGCCCACTATACATGATGGCAAGGTGAGTGGCGGCGCGTTGGGACGAGAGTTCTTGGGCGGGGGTCATGAAAATCGTTTGAGTTTGGAGCGAGTCCGAGTGGCAGGTCTATCGGCCGCGATGAAGGCGGGAGGGGACCGACGACCCGTTGTTGCGCTAGTGTCCTGGGTCGCTGATCCCGCGGGCAAGCTTGTTCCCGCTGGGTCGGCCGTGGTGGGTTTCATTCCCGAGGCACCTGGGTATGCCGAGGATACGGTGGTGAGCGAAGTGCCGGGGTCGGAGGTCCTGAAGTCCGGCGTCGGGGGACCCGGGAGCCAGACGCCACATGGCCCCGAAGGCCACAGTTGTGGCAGATGATGGACGCCCCGTCTTGGCGCGAGGTTGGCCGGTCCCGCTTGTGGTGATCCCACTGGGATCGCCAGTTCGACGATCCGCGACTTCCTGTTGCCGCGAAGGCCTGATGAGGCCCCGAATGCACGTCATAGGCTTGTGCATCAGGTGGGCCTGCGCAGGCGGCGATGGTCGTGTCCTCATCGCAATGGAGGTGTGCTTGGATACACCTGGCAGCACGCAGCGACGTGAAGTCGTCGTCGTCGGCTGCCGGCAGGGCAACTCGAAGCTGCCGGGCCAAGCTCATGAGCTTCTGCAGCACGAGTGACTCCACAGCGTCTTCATCCATGCGAGGATAGGCAACCCCCGCCATGGCCAGCAGCGCGCTGCGGTACCCCAGCGCCGACTCGTGACTGCAAGGATCCATACTCTTGGTTCTTTCGGTAAAGTCACGGAGTACTTTACAATAAACAAAGTCACGATAGTACTTTACCGAAAGAACCAAGAATATCATTACAGATTTTACTCGGGTCGTCGCGATATGGCGATACCACGATAATTATTGTACGTTATGGTCCTGAATACCGTGCCGTACGTTTGCAAAAATTTCGTCATATTTGTGAATACAGAACTTTTGCTCATTTATTAATAAAACTTTAAAATGTTTGCCAAATAAAGTTCACAATAACAATGAAAGTTCTCAGACATCGGTGGTAGCCATGAGATTGGTGCCGCGTGAAGGGAATTCTCACGAGGTTGACAGCACCGCGGTTCCAGAAGCCGGCCCCGACTGGGGCTCAGTGAACTGCGGCTGAAAACAGCAGAGGAGTGCCCATTCCATTGCGCCTGCAAATAATTGAGGCTATTATTTTACAATTTTTTGACTACTGTGACGCTGCTTACAGATCAGCTACGAATGAAACAATAAACAGACTCAACCCGCTTCATCATTTTGCTCTTTGATTTGCACTGGATGTTACCATACATTGTGACTTCTGCTTTAAATACAATTTCACATTATTTGATGCAAGAAGAAATCTACATTGGGCCCTGTTCATCCACAACATCCTTATTGCCAATTCCGTGCTATACCGCACCTCCTTTTAAGCACGGTTGGCTACGTACGGTGCAAAAGAAGTTGAACATATTCTTAGCTACTTGATTAACCCCATTGTCGAACCCAAGAAACCTAATACGCCCATCTAATTGGGGGCCGTCCATAAATGACGTCACGCGATTTTGGCCGATTTTTGACCCCCCCTCCCCCCCTCGTCACACGGCGTCACAAAAAGTCAGACCCCCTTCAAATATGACGTCACAAAGCTCTGCCCCCCCACCAAACCATTTTTCCATTTTGAAACTAAAACATGATTCAAGTAAATTTAAACTATTGTTATTGTAGTGCACTCTGATGTTGTAGGAGGTGGCATTGGAAAGCTGGAATTTAGCATAAAATTCACTTGAAAACTGCAGATGTTCAGAATATTATATTGAAATTCTCTTATAATTATAAAATATTAAAGTAATTATAAATATTTAAAAAATACTTGAAATTTTGAAGTAGAACGAAGCGAAATGGAGAGTACAATTATAACAATCACATATTCATTCCACAGAATGAAAAGCCCTGGCACCATTATTCAAATCAAAATGTTTAATAACAATAATTCAGAACATTTACAAAATGTATTCTTCTCCATTCTCCCATGGAGAAGCAAAATGCTACTTCATGGAATAAATAAAAGGTGATCTTAGTCAATTTAAATAATTAAATAGTTAATAATGAAAATTAATCAAAATTTGTGTTGTTATAACAATTCTATTTAATTAAGCAGAACGTGTTGTTTATATTTAATGTTGCGCATTTTGATGTGACGTCACATTTCTCAACCCCCCTCCCCCCCCTCGTCACACATCGTCACAAATGTCTGACCCCCCTCCCCCCAGGTGCGTGACGTCTTTATGGACGGCCCCTTGGCTTTTAACTACCCCAAGGACAATAATTGGAATAGGTGACAAAGCCTTTGTCGTTGCAGCACCATCGTTGTGGAACAACCTTGTTTCCTACCTTAACATCATACTGTCGTTATGCATATCGTTTATTGTTAAATTAGAATCACAGTTCCTATGATCACTGTTACATTGTTTTTAGACCTTTGTTTTGGTGATTTTGAAAACGTTTTGGTTTAGCCATGTTTATTTGTTGTAGTACAGAGTTAGCCTGATAACTTTAATCTAAATTGTCTTATGGTTGTTATTGTTTGACTTGCATCCCACTGGGATTTTGCACACAGCGTTGGAATACGGTGTTTTTTCTGGAAGACTTTGCTGTTTTTCCTGGATTTTTCTGTTGCGTGTAGTCACTTTAAGATGTTTCTTGTTCATGTTTTTGTTTTGTTGCGGTTGCACCCGAGTCAAGAACCGCATGACTCACATGGTTATACCTAATAAATGAAATGAAACTGAAAAATAGGCTGAAGCAGAAGGTTAGTGCTGGATACAACCACATTTGCAAATGTGATTTGTAACTTTGACCCTTACCCATCTATCTATCTATCGTTATTCTCAGGTTTTTTCGGTAAAGTCACGTAGGTAAAAACATTAAAATTAATGAAAGTAAAATAAAAATAAAATAAAAATCACGACGTTTCGGAGGCAACACAAGCTTCCGTCTTCAGGTGGAACCGTCACAGCATGATAGCTGTATCAAGTGAGAGAAATTCCAAGAAAACAGTCCTTGTATATGTAGTAAGTATTCAGGAGGCTTGACGACGGGATCGGAGGCACACTTATTTATTAACACCAACTTGTGTACAGTAGCGGGTACACACAGTACTTAAGGGGTTAACGTCCCCTTTACTCAGCTAACAGGGAGACACAACATCTAACCCCGCTAACCTAAGCCCAATTCCTCCACTACGGAGCTAAGGGAGGCTACCTATCCCAGCCCTGGTCAAGCTGGGATCCCGGCATCAAGTATGCTGCATCAAGTATGCAGCTAATTCGGCTGTGACGGTCCCACCTGATGACGGAGACTTGTGTTGCCTCCGAAACGTCGTGAATTTTATTTTTGTTTTGTTTTATTTTACTTTCATTAATTTTAATGTTTTTACCTACGTGACTTTACCGAAAAAACCTGAGAATATGAATCATTGCAGTCACGAAAGCTTCAAATCTAGTATCTATCGTTACATTTTAAAGTTGTTGTCTTGGTGTGGTCTGGGACTGTTTTTGTTTTATTGCCTTGCCCCAAGCTTGCATTTAGTGTAGAAAAATAATCAGGAATTTATGTACTTATATACTTTTATATCAGCGAACAACTTTATCTATCTGTGATGAACGCTGCACTTTCCGTCGTTTTCATGCAGAGGGCGCTGCAAGCCTACACGCCCCCTGCATGAACGACGGAGGCGCAGGGACAGACGTTCGATTACGTTGGAATCGATCTGCAGACGGCGGTCTTCTCGCACGGCCAGCTCTATGTCGCCTTATCTCGATCCCGCAATCCCAAACAGGTGAAAGTCCGCATCGAACCGAACCCCTAGCAAGGCCATCTACTTAACGACGAGTGAAAATTCACACGAAATGTTGTTTTCAATTAAGTCTTACAGATGTAACATGATATAAGCTTTTAATGAAGAAATACAATTATCTAGTTCAAAACATAATACAATTCAAATATGTTTAATTTTAAAAACTTCAAAACGGAGCATCGGGTGCTTGCGTGAATGCGTCGTTCGTGTGCAATTATTTTTGTTACTTTCCTGGCCGAAGGCCGTAAATGGTTGTGAGGGGACGCCACAGGCACCCTTGAAAAACACAACCCCTAGTAATTTATACCTATATGCTTTATTTGTATCTATCTTTTTAGTGACTTGCTTACCTTGTCTGAATGTTGCACTCCTAGCGTGTGCTTGTATTGTTTGTTGTTGTAACTTGCCCACCTGCCCTTCACTGGGCATCTGTGAAAAAGAGCTTCATAGCTCATCGGATTTCTCCAGGATAAAAAACTATATTTTGATTGTGAATAATGTTCAAGCAATGTGCCGTACATTCCAACTTGAGGTTCACAAAAGCACAGAATATTGATACTAACGTACCAAAACATATGAATGTATTTTAAAATGAAGGGAACTGATATTACGATTATCGCCAAATCGTGAAAAGTAATATTGTCCTGGCTTAAAGCTTTCGTGACTGCAGGAATTCATATTCTTTGGGTCTTTCGGTAAAGTCACGTAGATAGGTTCAAAGGAAATAACAAAAAACTACGACGTTTCGATCGCAACACAAGCGGTCCTGGTGACGACCTGATGACGACCGCTTTTGTTGCGATCAAAACATCATAGTTTTTTGGTATTTTCTTTGAACCTATCTACGTGACTTTACCGAAAGACCCAAATAATATAATATCGTCCTATCATGGTATTGCGGCAACCATGCGTATAAGCAGGCGTTTGTCAATCCATTGCTGGCTGAGGGCTTTCTCACCCGGCAGGTGGCCATGGAGGAGACAACTCATTTGCATTTGCAGATGAACTCCAAGCGTAACATTGGCCGCGCCTGCTGTCAATCAGGCTCACAATGGCAGTGTCAGAGCCAGTATGGCTTAGAGGCTGGATTGGAATGTGTAAGGCCAGAAACATGTAGAGTACTTCTGTAGAGGAGTAGTGTGAGCAGCCATGAGGGGCGAACAGAGGGAGATGCGAGCGAGTTGACAGCTGATGATGACGTCATGTCACGGGTACTGTAAGGGGGTACCTTCTGGAACAAAGGCGGGTCCGAGCTTGGGGGAGGAGCCGCCAAAGGGGTACTTAAGGGGGACCCCGTGACAAAGGCGTGGTCATTGTGGGGAGCCAGGGCAAGGTTTGGCTGGAAGAGGTATTTTCCTCCTCGTCGCCGGGCGGTGTTGGATGAACCGCCGTCCCGGGCAGATGAGTGGGAGAGCCGAGGGGATAGTCGAGAGCAAGGCTCCGAGTATTCAGTAAGGATCGGCTGAGAGAGAGGGTTACTCTCTAATCGTGGCCGGGCAGTGTTCGATGAACCCCCGCCCCAGCCAGATGAGTGAGAAAGCCCCAGGCGATAGCCGAGGGTAGGACAATAGTGTTTGGAGGTCTGGGGCAAGGAGCAAGAATAGAGAGCACCTACCTCTGGTGTGAGTTAGAGTGTTGTGTGCATGAGTGTTAATAAATGGCATCAGCCCTTATAGTAAATCCCGTCTCCACGTGGTCGGACTGCACAACAACTGGTGCCAGAAGTGACTGAAAAAAACTTCGTCGCCATGTCAAAGTCGGCTTCGAAGAGCAAGAACCCACTTGTTGTGCAGTCAGACGATGAAGACGAGACGGAGGAGGTCCCCACAACGTCCCCAGAGTCCGAGGCCTCAGAGATGTGCCCCGCCGAACTTCTGCAACCGGTCCAGGAGATGGAGGCTATCGCTCGCGGCCACTCACCATCGCCGGAGGGATGGCAGCTCCTCATCAGCCAGCTCGGCCAACTACTGCAGTCAACCGTGCGCCTCGTCTCCCTCATGTCGGAGGCAGGAGCCCAGCCGTGCGCGCCCATCGCTGCATTGGAGTGGGAACGGGCGCTTACCGCCATTTTCTCGCCCGCCACATTTGAACTTGGCGCCAACTTCTCAACAGACGCGACACAGTAACCGGGCGCCAACTTGCCCTCGAGCATGACGCAGTAACCGGCTGCCATTTTAAGTGCGACTTAGCAACCGCCCGCCATTGACTGCTGCAGCGACGCTGCCGAGTGTGACCGGTGGGGCGCCCTCGCCGATCATCACCTCGGGCTTCTTCAAGCTTTGGCGCCTGCTTCCTGTTCGTCCTTTCACCGCAGTTGGGGGCGATTGGTCATCCTTCCAGAGCCGGTTCAAAGCAGCTTACGCCTTGGTCGGATGGCCTATGGACGAGGCACTCAAGATGCTTCTGACGGCATTAGATGACGATTCCCTGGCCGCCTTCAATTTGATTCCAGCTGCAGATAGGGCGACGTTCCCTATGGCGTATGCCCAGATGGCTGCAATTTTTGATCCGGCTTCCAGTGCTCGCTAGAAGTTCTTGCTGCGGAGGCGAGGGGAGGCCACAGCGCCTTGCTGGCACTGGGTCGGCTGCTCTTTCTTGCACGGGAGCTCGGCGTCGTCTTGACCATAGCAGAGGAAGCGGATATCTCTTCTATTAAGGTGGCGCAAGGTATCCAAGCCCACCTCGGCTTGCATCAGCGGCCCAATGTGGCTGCATGTACTGGGGACCTGGCTCCAACTAAGGCCACGTGAAGAGGATCATCTCGCCGCCTTCACTGCACGCGATCAGCGCTGGAAGGGTGCTGGTGGTCGTTGGCCGGAGCAGCGGTGGTGAGCGAGGGCTCCTATCTCGCAGGGGCCGCCATCCACCGTGTGCTTTTGCTGTGGCCAGCCTGGCCACATCGCCAGGGGCTGCCGCAATGCTCCTGGTGCCTTCAACGGGACCTCGTCTCCCTCCGCCCCAACATCGGCATCATCATCAGGGCCCCAAGCAAGTCGCGACGCATCAGCCACTCGGACGCTCCCTTCACCTCACACATCTAGCGGGGATAGGGTTCACGATCACCGGGTCACCGCTAACGTTCTTCGGCCGCATGATGGTTGTTCGCTGTCGGCCGTCGGGTGGCCAAAACAGGTACATCAATGGGATGCGCTCGCGCATCGGGTTGTGGTGGCCGCGGCAGGCTACTCCACGGTGGCTGGTTATGTTCAAGGTGTAGAAGTCTGTATCTTGGTGGATACGGGTGCATCGGCCACCATTATATCAGAAATTATTTTCAGCTTGTTGCCACACAGCGTTGTTGCAAACGGAGGTAGTTTGGGCATATTGGGACACATCGTAGCCTCCATTCAAATTCGCGACATTGAATTGGAAGGCCCCATCTTGGTCTCAAAGATGTTGGCCGTGCCATGCCTTTTGGGCACAGATTAAATGCCTCTTAAAATCTTGATCGACCAAGGTTGTATGGAGTTGCCATCGGGCCGTCGGTTGAACTTTTTACACGCCCCTACCTTGTTGACTCCTCTTGCCGCCAGTGTACAGGTTTTGGCTAAAGATTCCACAAAGATTCCACCTGGTTCCCAAATGTCGATACCCCTGAGGTTGCGCACACCCCTGCAATTGCACATGCCTGAGGCGGGAGTTCTCTTAACTCCCTCTAACTACTTTTCGCGGACTTCCTGCTTGGTGGGTGCCCTGATAATCATGTCGGAGGACCAGGAGCCCTTTTTGCAGATTTTGAATGCGGGTCCTTTGCACGTAGTTATACAGGCCGGTACCATTTTGGTGCACACAACCCCAGCTCACCCACCAGAAGATGCCACGCCGGTTGACAGTTTTGTGGCTGGCGTAGTGCATGAGAAATCTGATGCTTCAGGGATCGACAAACTTTGCCAGGAGAATTCTCTCTTATCCCTCGAGGAGCGATAATGACTCCGAGCGCTCATTGAACGATTCGCCGATGTTTTTAGTCACAGCAAATTGGATATCGGAAGCACGTCCCTACTATCCCATCACATAGACATGGGGAATTTCCCCCCATTCTGTTGAACTCCCATCACCTCAGCCCTAGAGAGAAGGATCATGTCTGCTTGGCTGTCGATGAAATGTTGGCGGCGGACATCATCTCTCCCTCTTATAGCCCTTGGGGAGCCCCCATTGTGTTAGTCAAGAAACCGGGACGGGAGTCTCCGTGTCTGCGTTGACTTTCGTAAATTAATACAAAATGTAGGTTGCAGATGCCTATCCCCTTCCCCGAATGGACGATTCGCTTGACACCCTCTCGGGTATGCGGTTATTTTCGACCCTAGATTTGCTTTTGGGCTTCTGACAATTGCCATTAGAAGAGGTTTCCAAACCAAAAACTGCATTCCACGCACCCCAGGGGCTGTGCAAACAAAAAAAACTCTGATAATGTATGCACTGTCCTTGAAATTGATTTGTCCACACCGGAGACAGCTTTTCTTAGAGCCTATTCTCACATGGTGTTGGACCAGATGACGCCAAAAGGCCAAAAGGCCAACACCATGTGAGACTAGGCTCTAAGAAAAGCTGTCTCGGGTGTGGACCAATTAATTTCAAGGACAGTGCATACATTATCAGAGTTGTGTTTTGTTTGCATTCGAACCGCAGGTATTGTGGTCAATGCAAACATGATTCCTCGTAAAAAGGTGTCAGTTTTGTTCCAATTCAATCGGCTTCCTATGGGCCTCCACTTGGCCCCGGTCACTTTCCAATGCCTCATGGAGATGGTCTTGGTGGGACGACAGTGGGAATCCTGTCTGATATATCTGGACGACATCATTGTTTTCGGCCGCACGTTTGACGACCACTTGCAACGTCTTGAATCGGTCTTCATCAAAGTGCGTGCTGATAATCTAAAATTAAAACCCCAAAAGTTCCATTTGCTGCAGCCCTTCGTGTGGTATTTTGGCCATGTGGTCATCACGTCAGGAGTCGCTACAAATCTGGAAAAAAAACTGCTTGTGTCCGTGAGTGGCTGACCCCCACATCTGTCGCTGAGGTTCGCAGTTTCGTAGGCTTTGCCTCATTTTACCGTCGCTTTGTACGGGATTTTGTGACTATCGCAAAGCCACTCCACGCGCTGTCCGCTCAGGGCCAAAAATTCCATTGGGGTAAAGAGGAGAAAGAAGCGTTCGTCGTGCTTTGGGAGTCCCTGGCTAATGCGCCCCCCATGGGTTACCCCGATTTCTCGCTGCCCTTCGTGTTGGACACGGATGCCAGTGAAACAGGCATAGGGGCTGTGCTATCCCAGGTGGTCGACGGTGCCGAGAGGGTTGTTGCATATGGCAGTCGCATGTAGTCCTCTGCAGAGCAACGCTATTGTGTGACCCGTAGGGAGCTGCTGGCCATCGTGTACTATATCCAACTGTACAGGCCCTACTTGTATGGCAGGCGGTTCACTGTTCGGACGGATCATGCCATCTTGCAATAATTCCTGCGCATAAAATAAGCCCTCGAGTTAGCTGTCCCACTGGCTTGAGGTGCTGCAGGAGTATGCATTTGACGTCATTCACAGGAAGGGGGCACAGCATGGAAATGCGGACGCTTTGTCTCGATTACCACAGGGCAGTAGGTGTGCTTGTACGACTGGCTCGAGTCGTTGCAGGACCCAAATTTACCATGGACCCCAGTTGGTGGCAACAGCTGATGCGGCTTCTCTTTCGGGTGCCTCGCTGCCCACGGATTTTGGCCTAGGTCTCCCTCGGGATGAATGGTCTCGCTTACAGATGAAGGACACCTCTCTGTTGAAATTGCGGCGCCGTGTTAAATCTGGCGATCATTACTCCACTCCGTCAACTGCCATTGTCTTGCATGGCGGGCCTCCTTATGCGCTGGGATACGGAGCTAGAGAGGTATTGCATTGTGGTGCCCACAGTCCTAAGAGGGAAACTGACTTGTGCAGTTCACGAGAAATTGATGGACCTTGGGACCCACGAGACCTTGTTGACCATCAAGCGGGATTATTACTGGCCGGGCATGCAAAGCGATGTGGCGCTAATTGTTAAGGGCTGCCAGGATTGCGCACGGCAGAAGCCCCCGGTTGTGCATGATCGTCACCCGCTGCAGTCTATTCATGTTTCTTGTGTAAATTAACTTGTGGCCCTCGACATTTTAGGCCCATTTCCAACTTTCCAATGGGGCCACAAGTATCTTTTGGTCGGAGTCAAATACCTCACACGTTGGCCCATGGCATGGCCCTTGTAAGATCAGTCAGCCTCGTCTATTACCGATGCCTTTTTGCATGGGTATGATTTATATAAGGGTGCCCCTGAGCAGCTTCTAACCGACCAGGGTCAGAATGTTTCTTCCCGACTGCTCAAGGAGGTCTGTGACCTCCTTGGCATGAAGAAAATCCATACCTCGCCCTACCACCCTCAAACCGATGGGATGGGTGGAGCGGTTAAATCGCACCCTCACATCCATGCTGTGCCACCAGATGAACGCGTCCCAGTCGGACTGGGACCTGTTTATTCCGGGCGTCCTCACCGCGTACAGGTTGGCCCCTCACTCCTCAACGGGTTTTTCACCCTTTTATCTGATGTACGGGAGGGAGCCAGAACCCCCAATGCACGTGCAAATGGGCCTGGGTTCATCTAAGAAGGGATCCGCAATGCCCGCTTCGATGAGGGTCACGCTTGACAGGCTGCATAAAGCAAGGGAAGCTGCCGTGAATAATTCGGCCAACCGACAAGCAGCTAACGAGCACTTACAAAAACACCAGGGATCCGGGCTTCCGTGGAGGAAGGAGATAAAGCGTGGCTACATTGCCCCCAGGTGCCCATTGGAACGTCCCCGAGATTACATCGCTCTTGGCAGGGTCCCGTTGAGGTCGTAGAGGTCCGCCAGCCACAGTGCGTGCGCATCCGGTTCGGTCACCATCACTAGATCGTGCATCCATCCAGGTTGAAAAGATATGTTTTTCCCTGTCCTGTAGATTAATCCCCAACTTCGCAGCGGCCGGTGCCTGACGCGTCCGACGAGCCGGGCCATCCCGGCCGGGTCGGGGTGCAGCATAAACTCTCTGTTTGTCCACCCACAGAATCCTCCTGAGTAGCTCCCGAGGCGCCGCCGGATTCCCCGTCAGGGGAGAAGCCAACATCGCTGGACACAACGCATCGCGCAAAAACCGGATTCTGCCCGTGGGAGCGGTCCGGCAGCACATACATGGTCCATAGGCACTCTGTTCCGCTGAACACCTCCTTCTGGGCCATTATATTCCAATGCCGGTCGTCGCCGACGGGGTGATTGATACCTTGGACTGAGGGATGGAGGCCTTCATTGCAATTGCATTCTGCCTTACACACCCTTATTGTTTCCTCCGCAGACGGCCCTGCCTTCACACCTCAATTCACGTTGTTATTGTTGATATTGTTACGTTGTTGTTCCAATTGTTCTTGTTGATGGTTTTCTGGCTGGTTGCCATCGACCGCGAAGAGGGTTGGTTTCAGTATAGTTAGCAGCCGGGATGGCTGATTTTTTTTTATGGGGGGGGGGAGGGGTGATGTAGAGGAGTAGTGTGAGCAACCATGAGGAACAGAGGGAGGTCCGAGCGAGTTGACAGCCGAGGATGACGTCAATGCACGGGTGCTGTAAGGAGGTGGATGCCTTCGCATCCACCCCAGACAGGGGATGGAGGAGAGATGATCGGCCGCGCCGGGATGATGCTCACCTGCGGAGGAAGATGTCGCCTCGCCCGGAGCGGGGCCTCGTGACGTGTTAGAACTGTGGCCTCCAACCGTCGGTCGTTGTGGGATCCAGAGGGAGTTGAGTTCCGTATGCTCGCCGACACTGGTGCGTCGACGACTATTATTTCCGAGCTCATCTTTAATATACTACCAGACAAATGCCATTCCCTGCGCCCATTCGAAGTGCCGTGTTTTGCCGCCAACGGGGTTCATTAGGTATTGTCGGCCAAATCACCGCTCCAATTTGTGTTGGCGATGTCAAATTGTCAGGCCGATCCTGGTCTCTTCGTCCCTCACCGTTTCATGCTTGCTGGGAACCGATTTCTTATGAAAAATGCCGATAAAAATTTGAATTGATCAGGGTGCATCGAATTGCCATCTGGCCATCGTTTGGCGTTCCTACCGTCTCCCACTCGGTTGTGTATGGCCAATGCCACAGTGCAGGCGCTTGCATACAAAACGGTTCGGATCCTCCCGGGCGCGCAAATGTTAGTCTCCCTATGCTTGCGCAAGCCACTTGATCCAGCGGCGACGGACGGAGAGATCCTGTTAGGACCCTCTAACACGGCTGTATGGGGATTGGAACTCGTGGGTGCGCAGACCCTAGTGTCCGCTGACAGGGAACCATTTATACAGGTGCTGAAGACGTCGGTCGTTTCGCAGGGCAGGTTCATGCTCACGCGCTGCCCGCACTTCGTGGTGCTTGTGTCATGGGAAGCATTGAGGCCGGGTCACGTCCGACGCCGCATTCCGGACCAGACGCCCGATGGCTGGATTCTCTCTGCTCGGAAGCTGCGGACTTGTCCAACTCCCAGCGTGATAAATTGAGGTCACTTTTACGGGAGTTTGCTTATGTCTTTAGCACCAGTAAATTCAATATTGACCGGACCACTCTGCTAAGTCATCATATTGACACAGGGGATACCACTCCTATCCGCCAAAACCCTTATAGGCTGAGTCCTGCAGAAAAAGAGCATGTCCGGCTGGCCGTTGATGAGATGTTGGCCGCCGATATTATTCCGCCGTCCACTAGCCCATGGGGAGCGCATATTGTTCTCGTTAAGAAACACGATGGCAGCTTGCGCTTGTGTTGATTTTCGGAGACTCAACAAAATTTTGGTTGCTGATGCGTACCCTCTCCCACGGGCGCCCAGAACTTTTCTACACTCTGCCTTCACACCTCAATTCACACATCATTTCACATTGTTATTGTTGATATTGTTACATTGTTGTTCCAATTGTTCTTGTTGATGGTTTTCTGGCTGGTTGCCGTCAATCTCGAAGAGGGTTGGTCTCAGTATAGTTAGCAGCCGGTACGACTGAAATTTTTTTTCGGGGGGGGGGGTGATGTAGAGGAGTAGTGTGAGCAACCATGAGGAAGATAGGGAGGTGCGAGCGAGTTGACAGCCGAGGATTACGTCATGTCGCGGGTGCTGTAAGGGGGTACCTTCGGGAACAAAGGCAGTAAATCCCATCTTCGCGTGGTTGTACTGCTCAACACTTCTATACTGTACTGCTCTGCTCCCCAACTTCAAACCGCACTGACCAGCATGGTGAAGTATGATCAAATAACCCCCGTGAAGACTCGACCGGCATGGGAGAGGCTCTCATCCAGCAGTGGATTGACAACACAGCTCCACATGTACAATGGGGTACCACGGTGTCAAAATGTTAAATACCTCGTCTGGTACACAGGAGGTCGTGGGCTCGATCCCGGCCCTGATGCCTGTGGTGTATTTGGAGTCTGCATGTCTCTCTCCCCGTGGTCACGTCGATTTTTCTCGGGGTCTTCCAGTTTTCTCCGTCCACATTTAGAATCAACATCACGCGTTTAGAGTATTGGCCGTGATCAATCTCAAAGCAATGAGCCACTTCGTTGAGCTATCATTTGTGGCCAGGTCGCTTCTGAAAAAGAGCTTCAAAGCTTAGTGCGCCTTACCTAGTAAAATAAAAATAACGTTTTTAGTTTATAGACTAAAACTAGGTTGGACGAGCATTGCAAGTTTTGCAAAAGGACCGTGAGAAATCGTGCAGTCATTTTCAATTATTCAGCTGTAGACAATTCTCACGTAAAATTGTATACAATGCGCTGTCGTTATTCATCGGCCCTCATGGAAATAAATTCAAATAAACATTCAAGAGTCTGTGAAGGGAGGGAAACCGAAGACTACACATCAGTGTTATAATCAGGGGTGACGGATGAGACCCTGAGAGTCAAAACCAGTCTACAGCTTGCCTGATTTAATGCGACTTGACAACAATGGTTTGTTCAGACGGCCCATAGGCTTATGGACTGTAATGTGAACCAGCCTCTGGTTCATTTTCAAGCATTGTTATATTTACATGGTGATGAACAGTAACGTACGAACTATGTAATGTACAAACTAGATTCGAAGCTTTCGTGACTGCAGGAATTATTCTTTGGTTCTTTCGGTAAAGTCACGTAGAAATAAATTAAATTAAATAATAATAGAATACGACGTTTCGATTGCAACACAAGCAACCATCATCAGGTACAAACGAATGAGAAAACAAACATAGTAAACTTGGAAATATAATGCAATATAACACAGAGAGTCGGCCAACACAAGTCAACACTGCATAACAGCGGCAATGTATTGGTTCCAATGTATATGTAGTTGCATCGTGGGATGCCACTGCATGATGCGTGAGCCGGGCTGTGTGTATCAAGGATCGATGGCATTGCACTTCACATGCAGTGCCAGCCCCAGAGGATAGGGGGCGAGAGTGCCAGGTATGGTGAAAGGGCTCACAGGGGGCCGTGGCATTCTGTATGAACCCGGAGGCCTGGTGACTGGAGGTACCAGCCCGGGGGCCCCCAAAGAGGGGGCTGGGGGACCACGGGACCAGGACCAGGTCCCTCTCAAAGGCTCGAGAAGGGAGACGTGGCTAGGGGCGGAGTAAGCCCCGGGACTGACAATATAAGCCAGACCCCTGAACAGGTCCAGCTGCTGTTGTACACCTGAAGACCTGAAGCCGTCACCCTGAAGAGAAGCCCCGAAGACAAGACCCGAACCCGAGTTTTGGTCCGGTCTCTGATAGCCTCCCCAGTTGTGTTAGGGCTCGTTAGCCCGGAAGGACTACTTTCTTAGGTTACCTGGTGGAAGGGGCAGATACCCCTTTGTGTTAGGGCTTTTGTTATTGTTATAATAAACGTGTTGCCTCCAGAGAACTCTCCCTCTCCATTTGTACCCACTACAACTGGAGTCAGAAGTGGCCAATTAGTTAGATTTCTTAACTAACTAGTATATATATGGAGACAAGGTGAAAAACACGTACCCACTCTCCAGCGGAAGACGAAGACGATGCAGCAGCCCCGGGGTTGGCGGCCCCGGAGGAGGGAGGAGATGCACCGCCGGTTGAGCAGTGCGCCGGCCGGCTAATTGACGGCTCACCACCATTGGGGAGGGCGCTCCGGGTGGCGCACTCCCGCCTGTCTGAGCTTCTCCATGCGGCTGCAGCTATCTTGTGCAAGATTCACCACGTGGAGGCTGCAGTGGAGGACGGGAAGACGGAGCGCCTGCCCGTTTTAAAAGAATTCTCCACCGCTGGAGGTGACTGGGCTGCCTTCCAGTGGTGCTGGAAGGCAGCCCAGTGTGGACAGAGGCGGAGTCGCTACGGGCGCTTCCTGCAGCAGATGGCAGCGATTTATGGGCCGCCGTCCAACACCCGATACAGCTTCGCCCCACGGAGGTGCGGGGACTCCGAGTCACCCCTAGCCTTCCGTAGCACGCTGTTGGCGTTGGCCAAGGCAGCCTACTCCAGGATGGAGGTGGAAAGCATCAATGCCCTTGTCATGGAAAAGCTGCTGGCGTTGGCATGGGAGCTCCGGGTGGTCGTCCACGCTGTCGACGACAGTGACCTCTGCTCCCTGCAGGTAGCCAGGAGCATACAGCCCAACTTGCTTCTACAGCGGGAGATGGGTCTGGTGGCGTGTGCTGCGCCGGAGGACGCCCTGGCCTTTGCATCCACCCCGGACAGGGGATGGAGGAGGGATGACCGGCCGTGCCGGGATGACGCTCACCTACGTAGGAAGATGTCGCCTCGCCCGGAGCGGGGCCTCGTTACATGTTACAACTGTGGCCTCTAGGGCCACATTGCGTCAGGCTGTCGGGCGCCTCGACGATGCTGCTCCAGGCCCCGGCTGTCATCTACCCGACCATCCTCCTCTTCGTGGCGACCTGAGGCAAGTCGCGACACCGTACACACTCGGACCCTGGTTCCACCTCATGCATCTCATTGCTCCGGTTTGGGGTTGAGTCATGCGTTGGTTCTGGGGGGGCGAATTGTGTGCGGGATGACTGGCCACTCCGACCAGGTCAGTGGTCGGAGTTGGCCCACAGGGTGGTCACTGCAACCGCGAGGTCGTCAGTCGTATGCTCGTCGACACTGGTGCGTCGACGACTATTATTTCCGAGCTCATCTTTAATATACTACCATACAAATGCCATTCCCTGCGCCCATTCGAAGTGCCGTGTTTTGCCGCCAACGGGGGTTCATTGGGTATTGTCGGCCAAATCACCGCTCAAATTTGTGTTGGCGATGTCAAATTGTTGGGGCCGAATCTGGTCTCTTCGTTCCTCACCATTTCATGCTTGCTGGGAACCGATTTCTTATTAAAAATGCCGATACATTTTTGTATTGACCAAGGGTGCATCAAATTGTCATCTCGCCGTCGTTTGGCGTTCCTACCGTCTCCCACTCGGTTGTGTATGGCCAACGCCACAGTGCAGGCGCTTGCATCCAAAACGGTTCAGATCATCCCGGGCGCGCAAATGTTAGTCTCCCTATGCTTGCGCAAGCCACTTGATCCGGCGGCGACGGCTGGAGGGATCCTGTTAGGACCCTCTAACATGGCTGTACGGGGATTGGAACTCGTGGGTGCGCAGACCCTAGTGTTCGCTGACAGGGAACCATTTAACCAGGTCCTGAATGCCGGGTTGAAGACGTCGGTCGTTTCGCAGGGCAGGTTCATGCTCACGTGTTGCCCGTACTTCGTGGTGCTTGTGTCGTGGGAAGCATTGAGGCCGGGTCACATCCGACGCCGCGTTCTGGACCAGATGCCCGATGGCTGGATTCTCTCTGCTCGGAAGCTGCGGACTTGTTCGACTCCCAGCGTGATAAATTGAGGTCACTTTTACGGGAGTTTGCTAATGTCTTCAGCACCAGTAAATTCGATATTGGCCGGACCACTTTGCTAAGTCATCATATTGACACAGGGGACGCCGCTCCTATCCGACAAAACCCTTATAGGCTGAGTCCTGCAGAAAAAGAGCACGTCCGGCTGGCCATTGTTGGCCGCTGATATTATTCCGCCATCCACTAGCCCATGCGGAGCACATATTGTTCTCGTTAAGAAACAAGGTGGCAGCTTGCGCTTATGTTGATTTTTTGGAGGCGTACCCTCTCCCACGGATAGACGACTCCCTGGATGCCCTAGCGGGTGCCCAGTACTTTTCTACGTTCGACCTTCTGTCAGGGTTTTGGCAGTTGCCATTGGACAATGCTTCTAGGCCAAAGATGGCTTTCCGTACGCCGCAGGGCCTTTTGAATTAAATCGGCTCCTGATGGGACTCCACTCCGCGCTGGCGACATTCCAACAATTTATGGAGCTAATCCTAGCGGGGCTTCAGTGGGTCTCATGTCTGATTTACCTTGAAGACGTAATCGTCTTTAGCCGCACGTTCGACGAATATGTCGGTCGTTTGCATGCTGTTTTTGCCAAAATGCGGGCTGCTAATCTCAAATTTATGCCCCAAAAAATGTCACCAGCTGCAGAAATCCGTGAAGTATCTTGGACATATTGTCAGCAAGTCCGCAATTGCTACGGACCCCGAGAAAACGGCGTGCATTCAGACTTGGCCAACCCCTACGTCAGTGGGGAAGATGCGAAGCTTCATTGGCTTCGCATCCTACTACCACTGCTTTGTAGCCGGATTCACTACCATCGCGAAGCCCCTCCACGCGCTGACGGCCAAAGGTCAGAAGTTCCAGCACTCCAAAGCTGATGCCCTGTTCAAAATTTGAAGCTTTCGTGACTGCAAGGATTCATATTCTTAGATTTTTTCGGTAAAGTCACGTAGGTAAAAAATTAAAATTAATAAAAGTAAAATAAAAATAAAATAAAAATCACGACGTTTCGGAGGCAACACAAGCTTCCGTCTTCAGGTGGAACCGTCACAGCACGATAGCTGTATCAAGTGAGAGAAATTCCAAGAAAACAGTCCTTGTATATGTAGTAAGTATTCAGGAGGCTTGACGACGGGATCGGAGGCACACTTATTTATTAACACCAACTTGTGTACAGTAGCGGGTACACACAGTACTTAAGGGGTTAACGTCCCCTTTACTCAGCTAACAGGGAGACACAACATCTAACCCCGCTAACCTAAGCCCAATTCCTCCACTACGGAGCTAAGGGAGGCTACCTATCCCAGCCCTGGTCAAGCTGGGATCCCGGCACCCTGAGTCTGGGCTCTCGGGGCCATGCCACCGGCTTGCCCTGGTCGGCCCTGACAAGGACAGCGAGCCAGGGGAGCTCCGGGGGCCTATGCTTGCTGGTCTTCAGTCTTCGCTGGTTAAAGCTGATACTCCGACCTCGAGCACTCTGGCTCACCACCTTTTATAGTACTCGGCCCCCGGGAGGGGCCCGTGGGGGATGCAGGTGCGGACGTCGGTGTGAGCACCTCCTCTGTGTACGGCCCTAACCACGCCCCTTGTGTTTGTTAGCCATCTGCGCCCATACACAATTACACCTCTACATCACCCCCCCCTGTACAGCTCGCAGCCGTCCCCGGCTGCAACAAAATCAGAATAAAGGTGCATCCCTCCCCAAAACCGTGTGTGCCTCGCGTAATTTTAACAAGAACAATGACAACCATAACAACAACAACAGGAAACAGGTAGAAGAAGAAAGAGAAGGAAAAAAAAATAACCCGGCGCACCCCCCCGAATAAATACCCCATTCCGCAAACCCAACATATATATACACGCTCTCCGGACGCCTCCCCCCCTCGTCCGCAAAGGCCCCCCAACGGCCGACCTCACAATAGTCTGCGCGTTTTGGCGCGCGTTCTCGCGGCGGGCCCGTCACAAGGGCCCGTCCCGGCATGCTCAGTGGCGGTTGTTGACGGTCCGGGTGCGAGAGAGTCTGGTTTCGCTGCCGAGTGACCCCCGACCCCCCCGGGGGGGGTTGGCGGTCGTGGACCCGTCACTCCAGTTGCACCTGGAGATGGAACAGTTGATGTCAGGTCAGGCGAGAGCAGCGACGTCGGGGAGTCGGCGGACCCCTCACACGTTTGGCCATGCGTGTGTGTGTGCGAACCACGGGGCGGCGCATTGAACGGTTTCAACCTTGAGGGGTGCACGTACCACCGACGCCTCCCCCATTTGACGCGTACACATTGCGGCCGCAAGACCTGTACGACCTCCACGGGCCCCCGCCACGGCCGTACCAACTTTGACGAGGTCGCCAGCGGCACCTGGGGGCAGTGCAACCATGCCCTGTCCCCTGGTTTCCATTTGAACACATGTGCCCGCCCCAGCCGAAGCCTCTCGTTCGCCTTCTGGCGGAGTTCAGAATTTTGCACGGCCGCTTCCCGCACCTCAAATAATTTGCCGATGTTAAATTTAACGTGTTCGGACAATGTAGACTTCGCCCGAGGCGCCGAGAGCTTCAGCTGGGTCGTCACAGGGGGGTTAGCCTCGCGGCCATACATTAAAAAGAAAGGGGAAAATCCGGTGGCCGCATGGGGAGCCATCCTGTAGGCTTGCAACACACCGGCAATGCGAAGGTCCCAATCTGTCTGGGATTCCGATACCTGCTGGGACAGCATAGACGTGATGGTCCGATGCAGCCGTTCCACCATCCCGTCAGTTTGTGGGTGATACGGGGAGGTCCGAATTTTCTCCGTACCCAAGAGGTCGCACACCTCGCGGAAGAGTTTCCCCGAAAAATTCTTACCCTGATCAGTCAGCAGCCGTTCCGGAGCACCTTTGTCGAGGACATAGCCCTGGACAAAGGCCTCCGCGACGGCTGCTGCTGACTGGTTGGCCAGGGGCCAGGCCATAGGCCATCTCGTGAAGTATTCGACCCCTGTCAATAAATACCTATTTCCCCTGGGTGTAGCGGGAAATGGCCCGAGAATATCTAGAGCAACGAGCTCGTTAACCTGGGAAACCTTTATGGACTGCAGCGGAGGGTTGGACCCCCTTGCTGGTGGCTTCCGCTGCGCGCATTGCGTGCACGACCCCAGGAGATCCCCCACGTCCTTTGCCATGTCCGGCCAGAAGAAATCGAGCTGGAGCGTGGCAAAGGTCTTGTGAACCCCTAAGTGCAGGAGCCGCTCATGAGCAGCCCATACCACCTTACCCCTTAATGCTGCAGGCACCACGAGCCGTTGGCGACGGGATTTTCCGTCCCAGTGCATTAAAAGACCCTGGAACAACCCCCACGAGTCAACGTTCGCCACCCCCTGACCAACCTCCCCGGTGCGACGGCGCAGAGCGAGGAGGGAGGTGTCCTCCATTTGGAGGCGTCCCCACTCCGCGACCGACAACCCCAGCAACGAATCCCTCCCTTCTTGTCCATCCGCGGGAAAGCTGCCTTCGCCAGGGCCAGGAGAGCTGTCCGGAAGGCCAGGGGCGATTCGTTGGCGCCCCGATGCCGATCGTGGAATAGCTGCCTGCAGTCCGAAGGCGGGCCATAGACAGCTGACAGCAGCTGCAGCGCCAAGTGCAGCGTGGCGCGCTTTTCCTTAGGCGCCGAGGTGAGAGTAGCCAGGGCGTCGTTGTCCAGCATCGCCGGCAGCGCGCGTAGTGCTTCGGCGTCCGTCCAGTTCGCCATCTCTTGATGAGCGATGAACCGCCTTTTGAAGCCGCCCCAGTCTCCGTCCGCGCCCACGAATTCTTTGAGAGGCGGCAGTCGCTGCTGTAACGCGACGTCCGTGGCTGCGGATCGCGCTCCGTCGTTCCCAGCAGACGTTACAGTGTGGGCGGGCTGCGAGCATGGCATCGCCGGTCGCTCTGTTGTTGACGCGCTGGCCGGTGTTGATGATGTCACGGCTCGTGCTTGGCCCTCAGCAGTCACCTGATGCAGGCCGGCCCCGCCCTCTGCTCGCACTGTAGTGACGGCGGGAAATTTAACCGCAAGCCGCGTCGGGGTGGCGGGAACTGTCGCCGCGCGTCGGCTGCTGTCGTCGTCCCGCGCAGCCCCTCCAGCCCCCAGCCGCGTGATCTCTTCCAACGCGGCGGCCGCAGCGTAGAGCAGCTCCGCCAGGCGGGAGTGAGCCAGCCGAAGTCCCTCGGCCGACGCATCCCCCCTTTCCTGTCGTAGCAGCGCGGGTGTACTCGGCCCCGGCTGCTCCAATCCGACCTCGGCCATCTCTGGTGGCGATTCGGCCGCGGTGTCCTCCATCTCCGACTCCCTGGTACGTGTCGTCCCTCGTGTGTCCATCGTTGAACGTTTTACTTCTGACACCAGATGTAGTACGTATTCAGGAGGCTTGACGACGGGATCGGAGGCACACTTATTTATTAACACCAACTTGTGTACAGTAGCGGGTACACACAGTACTTAAGCGGTTAACGTCCCCTTTACTCAGCTAACAGGGAGACACAACATCTAACCCCGCTAACCTAAGCCCAAGTCCTCCACTACGGAGCTAAGGGAGGCTACTTATCCCAGCCCTGGTCAAGCTGGAATCCCGGCACCCTGAGTCTGGGCTCTCGGGGCCATGCCACCGGCTTGCCCTGGTCGACCCTGACAAGGACAGCGAGCCAGGGGAGCTCCGGGGCCTATGCTAGCTGGTCTTCAGTCTTCGCTGGTTAAAGCTGATACTCCGACCTCGAGCACTCCGGCTCACCACCTTTTATAGTACTCGGCCCCCGGGAGGGGCCTGTGGGGGATGCAGGTGCGGACGTCGGTGTGAGCACCTCCTCTGTGTACGGCCCTAACCATGCCCCTTGTGTTTGTTAGCCATCCGCGCCCATACACAATTACACCTCTACATATATATACTGGTTGAGGGTGGGAGGAGCCAAGGTAGGCCCTGAATATTATTTTTGTGAGGTTCGGTGCGGCTGAAGCACGCTGTGAGGAATGAGCCTTTGTTGTGTAAACTAGGTGCGGATGATGTAAAGGTGCGTGTAAATGGGACTGAGCCTTTTGTTATGTAGAGGTGGTGCGGCTGAAATCGCTGCCAGGAAGGAGTCTTTGTTGTGTATAATGGTTGACTGAGCCTTTTGTTATGTAGAGGTGGTGCGGCTGAAATCGCTGCCAGGAATGCTCCAAATATGTGTAGTTAAATCTTTTTTGCATGGTTAATAATAGCTTTTCAATGATTACTACCTTTGTACCCATCATCACGGTTGAAATTATGTCTGTTTGTATATTTGGATGGCCCCGTGTACAAACCTTTGATGGTAGCCAGGAGACTTGCAGAGCACTTTGGTCTCGGAAAAGACAATTTCATGAGAGCCCACAGCGTTGTAGCAATGATCGGCAACGGCGGAAGAATCAGTTTTGCCGTGTTTCAGATCTGACTTGTGCTCGCGGACACGATCAGAGACATGACGTTTCGTTTCTCCAATGTAGAAATCACCACAACTGCAACTCATTTTGTAGACTCCAGGGTATTGTAAGTCAGGAATGACATCTTTCACAGATGGAATTAGATCACGGATTTTATGTACTGTACTGAATCGGACTTGGATCTTATGTTTGTTTAGAATTTTGGAGATATTTTTGGTCACGCCTGCTATGTATGGCAACGTGATAATTTTGATCGGAGTTTCATGTGGCTGTTTCTGTATGGTGGGAGAAACAGCTTGGCGGATGGTGCGGTCAGAGTATCCATTCATCCTGAGGTCCCGATGTACATGTCTTAATTCACTGGCCAGGTGGTGTTGGTCAGAAATGCCATGAGCTCTGTGGTATAACGTTTTGATGAGATAATTATTTTGAGATGGGTGGTGGTGGGAATCAGGTTTCAAGTAGGAATCTGTGTGGGTGGCTTTCCTGTAGACAGAAGGTCCCAAGGATCCGTCAGGTCTCCTCTCCAACAGAATATCTAAGAATTGTAGTTTACCATCTTTCTCCACTTCCATGGTGAATCTGATGGATGGGTGTCTGGAATTGATGTGGTCCAAAAAGTGGTTCAATGCTGGGAGGCCATGTGGCCAAATGACATACCTCTTCCACAGGGAAGGACGCAGGCTGGATGTCTGGATGGCGTCTGATTCAAACTTTTCTATGAACATGTTGGCTATCACTGGTGACAAGGGGGAGCCCATATGGGTACCCTCATTCTGTTTGTAGAAGGTGCCATTCCAGGTAAAATAAGTGTTTGTGAAGCAATGCCTAACCAGCGCAGGTACATCCGAATTCAATCCATGTTGGACCAAGTCCTCAATTATTGTTAGGGTGTCAGGTACTGGGACTTTGGTAAACAGAGATACTACATCAAAACTGACGAGGATATCATCAGGAGATAGTACCATGTCCTTGACCATAGAGACTAATTGGGTTGAGTTGAGTACTGCCGAAGAGGTCTTGCCTGTGAAGGGAAGCAGAGTATCTGATAGAAACTGGGCCAGTTTGTAGGTAGGAGAGTTGATCGTCGACACGATGGGTCGTAGCGGGGTGCCTTCTTTATGGATCTTAGGAAGATAATAGAGTCTGGGAGGTCTTGCCGCCGATGGTTTTAGAGAGGGATGCCCTGTCTCGGTTGCCGCTGCTCACCGACTGTTCTTGACTTTCGGGCTCTGGGCGCTGTAAGCAACCTGTAGACGATTCGGTCCTGCCCCTTGCAGCGTCAGCTGAGGTGGCCCCCTCGGAGTAGACAGACAGTCCTGTGGCACGCGACGCCGTCCTTAATCTTAACCTTGCTGAATGGGGACGTCTCCAGATGGAGGATGCTTCCCTGATCAAGATGCGCCATCGCGTCGTGCACTCTGATGGGGATGAAGGCCATAGGGGCTTGGCCCCGGTGGTCCTGCGGGATGGCCTATTAATATGCTGGGACGAGGGTGCATGCCGTTACGCTCTTGTCTTGCCCACAGCCCTGCGAGGGAGGGTTGTGTGGGCCGTGCATGAAAAACTTCTGCACTTGGGCGTGCACAAAACCCTCGCCACAATCCAGCATGACTTTTTCTGTCCGCCCTTACAGTCTATGCGTATCTCTCGCATCAATGAGCTTGTCTCTCTGGACATCCTGGGTCCCTTTCCCGCCACCCCGTGGGGTAATACATATTTACTGATGGGAGTCGAATATTTTTCACGCTGGCCTATGGCCTGGCCGCTCCCCAACCAGTAGGCAGCTGCCATCACTGACGTGACGCCTTCCTGGATGGCTACGTCATGGATAAGGGTGCTCCCGAGCATCTACTGACGGACCAAGGAAAAAAAAAATCCTCCAAATTACTGCGGGAGGTGTGCGACCTGTTGGGCACACAAAAAATTCGAACATCGCCATACCACCCCAAACGGATGGTATGGTCGAGCGCCTGCACCGAACGCTCACTGCAATGCTGAGTCACCAAGTCGGCGAATCTCAGCTCGATTGGGACTTATGTATTCCGGTCGTGTTGGCCGCTTATCGTATGGCCCCTCGTACATACACTGGCTATTCGCCGTTCTTCTTAATGTACGGCAGGGATCATGACCCCCAATTGACGTTCAATTACGCGTCGCACCAACTAAAACGAAATCCAAAATTCCTGATTCGGTACACTTTAACATTCAGAAGCTGTCGGAAGCACGGGAGGCTTCGAGGATGTATTCTAATTCGCGCCAATTGGCTAATGAACGCCTACGGGGTCTACGTACTTCTGGCCATGAGTGGAGTGCGTGTGATGAGGCATGGCTCCATTGCCCTCAGGTTCCGGTGGGAACGTCACCGAAATTGTTCAAGCCCTGGCGAGGGCCTGTCGTGATCGTTCGCGTTGTCTGTCCGCAATGTGTGCAAATTCGCTGGGGCCGCCGTTGCTGGTTCGTCCACCCGTCGTGCCTCAAGTCCTTCATTGCTCCGCGCGATACCATCTCACATCCACAATGCAGGGGCCGAGTGTATGACGTGTCCGACGAGCTGCGGAGTGTGCCTGCTGAGGTGCATCCTCAGTGGAAATCTGTAACTTCATCCTCAGATGCCGCACGACTGACACCCCTACAGTCACCACCGTCTTCTGCTCCCTCGGCACCGGACACTGCAAGCTCCTTTGCCCAGCCGGATGCTCCCTGTGCGGAACCGGCTGATCCGCCACACTTGCAAGTACCCCCCGGGTCCTCCGGGGTGAGTGGGCCCACCTCGCACGTGGGCCTGGCCACGAGGACTCAGTCCAAAACTCTTCGTTTCTCATGATCCCCAGTCACACACACCCCCATACCATTTATTGTGTGTCTCACTCGTCAGGCCATTTTTGTCGTTGCCTTTATTGTAATATCAAGTGGTGTTACAGTGTTGGTGACGGTGGTTGTTGGGGTGCGGGGTCGTGCGCTTCGCGCACTTTGCGTTGTTCCTCTACCCCATGTTGTCGCTCCCTGCTTCCGCCCTTTTTCCGGTCGCTATATATATTTGTATATATTGCACATTTGTATAGGTGGGCTGGGGTATTTATTGTTGGGATTGTGTTGTGTTGTGTTCTTATTACTATTGAGGCACACGTTGTCGTTATGTTGCTGTTGCAGGCTGGCTGAGCTTCAAGGGGGAGTTGTCAGCCCGGACGGCTGAGTGCAAAGGGGGGGGGGGGGGTGATGTAGTGGCATCGTGGGATGCCACTGCATGAGCCAGGCTGTGTGTATCAAGGATGGATGGCATTGTACTTCACGTGCTGTGCTAGTCTCCAGAGGATAGGGGGCGAGAGTGCCAGGTATGGATGAAGGGTTCACAGGCGGCCGTGGCACTCTGTATGAACCCGGAGGCCTGGTGACCGGAGGTACCAGCCCGGGGGCCCTCAAAGAGGGGGCTGGGGGACCACGGGACCAGGACCAGGTCCCTCTCGAAGGCTCGAGAAGGGAGGCGTGGCTAGGGGTTGAGTAAGCCCCCGGATTGACAATATAATCCGGACCCCTCAACGGGTCCAGCTGCTGTTGTACACCTGAAGACCTGAAGCCGTCACCCTGAAGAGAAGCCCCGAAGACAAGACCCGGAACTGGGTCGAGGTCCGGTCTCTGATAGCCTCCCCAGTTGTGTTAGGGCTCGTTAGCCCGGAGGGACTACCTCCTTAGGTTACCTGGTGGAAGGGGCAGATACCCCTTTGTGTTAGGGCTTTTGTTATTGTTATACTAAACGTGTTGCCTCCAAAGAAGTATCTCTCTATTTTTACCCACTACATATATATCGATGCTACGATGTAGGCGTTAATCTCTCCAATAACATTGGAACGTCGATTTTCTTATGCTCGAGATGCGGTTGTTATCCACGCCGTATTTTACGAAGTACCCCCCCCCCCATCCCCATTTTTTTATCGTCATTAAAGAACCCAGAATATAATAGGAATTGCAAAAGGAGGGGGGAAAGAACAGGTCACGTATAACAAGCCAGGGTGTAATCCACCCTCAACATTAGGGATCGAACGAGGGCATCTGGGCTCACTGCGCTACCACGGTTGGGGTAACGATCGGGAGCAAAGACGGTCACTGCAAACTCGTTTCCTTAGAACTGCTTTTTGTGTTTAGTTTGGTGTCCTTCTCCCGCACCTCCAATTAGTACGGTTGGCTATCTATGTACGGTGCGAAAGAAGTTCAACATGGGAGAAATGGGAAGTGGGGGAGGAATAATGAAACTGAAGAGAACCTAAAATCACAAACGCGATCTCCAAGTTTGTCAGTCTTGTTATCTCCCAGGAGCAATGGTTACCATGCGTGAAGAAGGGTGCTGTCGTGTCGAAAACCGGCACCAGCGGTGTCAAGATCGGCCTCTATGGAGGAGGCTTGTGAAGCACGCTGCTGCTACTGAGCAGTTGGAGGCAGTCGCCCTCCAGCAACAACGGAGGGCAGATGAGCGACCCTCACAACGAGCGTAGCGCCGGGTCGGTAAAATACTGCAAGTTGGCCAGTAGGGGATACAGCTGGTGCGTCTACCGGTCATCTCAGTCAACCAACCCATGGCATCTGCAGGGTCTGTGCCGTGACCTCCTGTCAGCGAGCCTTCGACACTTCACGTGGCCTGAAAGTGCAGCTGGCCTGGCACAGGCACCGTGGTGACGTCGCCGTCAAGGCGGCTGTTGTTGGTCGTGTTGCAGTGTCCAGAGTCTCCCGCACGCCTATCTTGATGAGAACCAACTCTGATTAGACGACATCTGGGCCCTCTCCGAACGCGGCTGACAGCTGTCGATAACCTATCTTGTAGATATGTTTATAGTTTATATTCCGGAAGTAGACGGCAGTTTGATATTGGTCGAGTGTTTGAGCCTTGGAGTTGTTCAACATTGCTTTTCAATATCTACGTCGCTCTTTCTCGTGAGTAACAAATCCCCCCCAAAAAAACACCCCAAGAAAATGTTTTCATTCTGACCTATGACTTCTGAGCGTACAAACGTGTTCACTCAAAACGTCCGACTACGCGATATGTCTTGCGATCATGTCCACTCCCCAACTCCTGCCACTCACGGGCCACGCGGCGGCCCCGGTGCAGGTGCTGCGTGGCCCCCTTGTGGGTCCCGCGCTGAAGTGCGATTGACGCGGCGCCTGGGCGAGCAGCATCGCACATCACGCGCTGCAACTTAATGCAGTCAGAATCAGAATCCGCATTTAGAGCGGAGGAATCCGATGAGCTGCGAAGCTTTGTTTTTGCACAGAAGTCCAGTCGGCATGACCTATACTGATGCGTATGTATGTAACGGATCGTGAATGCGAGGCTGTTTGATTCAACACACCCATTAAACAATGCTGTTTGAGCACCAACAGTTCAATGTGATATGAATCAACATTACAACTTGGCACGGCAGCGTGTTGGTGATTACAAGCCCATGGGCTGCACATAAGTCTAATAGCCTCCTACCCTTGTTATCGAGCTGATCTGATCCATGCCTTTCAATCACTAAAGCCCAGGTGGGGAATTCACACACATACACACGCTAAGATCCCCCGCTCTGAACAGACTGTCGGGGCAAGTGCTGTTAGCGAGCGCCTATGAAGGCCGACACGCGATGGGGTGGGTGCCCAGCACCACGCTCGGCCGCCTTTGTCTCCCAAGTGGCGATTATTTAAACATCCCACCAGGTACTCATTTGAGGCTGAGTAGACCTAGGGGAGGCCCAGGACCGGTTCAGATAATTGTCACTGGTGTTGGCCGTGAGCAGGAATCGAACTCGGGTCGCCGGGTTCGTAGTGTAGCGCGCTAATCACGACACAAAAGCTCCCCACACGTACAATTTAGGATATTTTTTAGATGTTCTGATTTTCACATCTTTTGAATTATATTGATAATAATTAAACGCCTCTTCTTGCTAACAAAGGTTCCGTCACCCGCTGCCACGCGGTGATACAGGGGTTCCCGATATACATCGGGGTTAGGGACTGGAAATTTGCTACTTATAGCGAAGCGATGTATACGAAGACGTTTTCCCCATAGGAATACATATAAATGGGGGTGGATAGGGACCGTAAGAGCGTAACATTGCCTATGCGACGCAAAGCGGGGAAATTTCTCCCATAAGAAACAATAAAATAAGGTAGGGATAGGGGCCGTAACTTACGATAATGTTGTTTCACATCTAGCAACCAAAATACGTACTTGTAGTTTACTGTACAATACAATGTACACATTTATAACCAATTTTGAGTTCAAGAACCTTTTAACGGCATTTATACTTATCAAACACTTAATTGATAATTGGTTCTTTACCCTTCTATCTGGCAACAAAACTGACACCTTTTCACAAGGAGTCATGTTTGCATAGACCGCAATACCTGCAGTCATAATACAAACAAAAGAACATAACTCTGATAATGTGCACTGTCCTTAAAGTTGATTGATCCACACCCGAGACAGCTTTCCTTAGAGCCTAGTCTCATATGGGTTGGACCAGATGACGCCAAAAGGCGCACAACTCAAAGACAATGCACCATCAGAGTATGAGAGCTCGGGGCAAGCATCTACACTATGGGAACCTCATTTGCCAGTAAAAATATGATAATTGGTTCTTTACCCTTCTATCTGGCAACAAAACTGACACCTTTTCACAAGGAGTCATGTTTGCATAGACCGCAATACCTGCAGTCATAATACAAACAAAAGAACATAACTCTGATAATGTGCACTGTCCTTAAAGTTGATTGATCCACACCCGAGACAGCTTTCCTTAGAGCCTAGTCTCATATGGGTTGGACCAGATGACGCCAAAAGGCGCACAACTCAAAGACAATGCACCATCAGAGTATGAGAGCTCGGGGCAAGCATCTACACTATGGGAACCTCATTTGCCAGTAAAAATATGATAATTGGTTCTTTACCCTTCTATCTGGCAACAAAACTGACACCTTTTCACAAGGTTCCCATAGTGTAGATGCTTGCCCCGAGCTCTCATACTCTGATGGTGCATTGTCTTTGAGTTGTGCGCCTTTTGGCGTCATCTGGTCCAACCCATATGAGACTAGGCTCTAAGGAAAGCTGTCTCGGGTGTGGATCAATCAACTTTAAGGACAGTGCACATTATCAGAGTTATGTTCTTTTGTTTGTATTATGACTGCAGGTATTGCGGTCTATGCAAACATGACTCCTTGTGAAAAGGTGTCAGTTTTGTTGCCAGATAGAAGGGTAAAGAACCAATTATCATATTTTTACTGGCAAATGAGGTTCCCATAGTGTAGATGCTTGCCCCAAACACTTAATTGTAAATAATTTTTACGAGCATTTCAAAGCAGCCCTGTACACTTTTAAAACGTGTTCATTTTTTTTTATACAAAACGTATTTGTGACATTTGAAAGCAATAACTCAAACAGAAAACCATTTTCGTGTAAAAGAAAGCAGACTCTTAAACAACATTATAAAAATATGTTACCTAAACCTATAATTGTTATGATCTTGCTTTGAGGAGTGGATGAGTTGTGCTTGATTGGATGTGTTGGGAGAGGATTAGGCGGAGGATGGAGATGCAGCAGGAGGGTCTTCAACTGGCATCTCAACATCACCGACATCACCAACATCCACCGTCGTTATCTCGGTAGAAGACGCAGCCTCAGGATTTCCCTTCACTTGAGTGCCAGAAGGTCCTGCTTGAGGTTCATCCGTGAGTGGTTGGGGATGCTTGGGTTTTTTAAATTCAAATAAAGAATCCAAGGTTGTCTTCTTTTCTACTTTGCAGTTTTGCATTTAAAATTGCACGGTCACGTGCCAAATAACCTCCTACAGTCCGTGCCACCTTTGCAGAGCGATCCCGAATAGTGTCGTGTTTTTCAATGTCATCGAATGCTGGTTCGACATGGCCAAACATATTTCTGAGCATCTAAACTGTGAAGCCTCTTTGTTGAGAAGAATTCTCCTCATCATCATCCATAGTTTCTTCTTCAAAAGTATGCTTATCTACTTCAGCAAGATCTTAATTACTTAGAGGCATGACCGTGTGACACCAACAGATCTTCAACATCATTTTCTCCTACTTCATCGCATCCCACTTCGTTTTGCTCGTTGCGCTATTTCACCGCAGAGGTGTGGACTCGAGTCATGTGACTTGGACTCGAGTCAGACTCGAGTCATGAATTTGATGACTTGCGACTCGACTTGGACTTGCATAACAATGACTTTGTCCCACCTATGAGATGTGGACTCGAGTCATGTGACTTGGACTCGAGTCAGACTCGAGTCATGAATTTGATGACTTGCGACTCGACTTGGACTTGCATAACAATGACTTTGTCCCACCTCTGTTTCACCGTGTACACGTAATGTGTCATCAAACCCCTCAAAGCAATGCACTGCATCAGGATAAGCTTTCTTCCACGCACATCCTTCATTAGGTGGTTCGAGACTTCGTCCAAGGAATAACCAATCCGACAAAGTCGTGTCCAAAATGTCAAACTCCTTCCAAGAATTCCTGGACTGTTGGTTTGTCGTCGTCACCGTCAGTGTCACCGATACGTCTCCAGAATGTATTTCTCAAACAGTCGGCCTGGAAGCACGCAGAGACACCCAGGGTCGTCCATGGGCTGCAAAGGCGACGTTGTCCTCCCTGGCATAAACACGACGTTGATGTTGTGACACAACTGTTCTAAATCCAGGACACGAGAATAATGTAAACATTATTCCTTGCAAAAGGTTTCAGTTTTGTTGCCAGAAAAAAGGGGAAAAACCCTGTTATTATATTTTGGTACTGGCAAAGGAGGCCTCATGATGAAGATTTACAATGTGAAGCGAGGGAAACAAGGTTGTTCCAAAACAATGGTGCTGCAACGACAAAGGCTTTGACACCTATTTATTCTTGTTTTTGGGTTAGTTAAAAAACAATTAGATGGACGTCTTAGGTTCCTTGGGTTTGACAATGGGGTTAATTAATAAGCTACGTAAAAGGGCAGATTTGCCAATAAGCATTTTATAGATGAACGGGCGCAATGTAGATTTCTTCTTGCATCAAGTGATGTGAGATTGGATGTTAAGTCGAGGTAACAATGGTGGGTTCTGTATGGTACATCCACTGCAGAGCAGGTTTACATTTCACGATGCCTTTTCCAGTTGGTCGCTCCAACATGCATCGTCCGTTATTTTCGCAGCCTTGTTGGACCTTTGTTTAGTTCATATTCATCTCGTCCCACATTGCAGCCACCTTCATTAAACTCGTCTATTATTTACTGTTTCATTTCCACTTGTATTCATGACTGTGATGTCAGGAGTATGAGATGGTAATGATTGCTCAATTTATATTAATGCGTTTAACTTGTCCAATTTATCCTGAAATCCGCGTTATTTTGTCTGACCATTGGTTACTGGGCTGACAGTGAAAATTAACGGAGTGTGACACCGATTTCATTCAAAAGCTGTACATTAACAGCGCATGGTCTTTTCTTCTTCTTCTCCTGTCGTAGGGCAAACAGGACTGGCGAAACTCCACATGCCCTAGTGGCCCACGTGCTAATGCATTCAAACTTTAAAATGATGAAGTACACGAGTGGAAATTAATATAAACGTGAGAGAAAGAGAGACAGATGCAGCTCATGATGGGCAGGACCTCTCACGATCAATGTCGCCTCATAATAGCTGCACCCTCTCCCACAGCTTTCTGACAGTTTGCTTTGAAGAATAAGTCAATTTGTGAGCTGCGACTTGGGGATGTGATCGATGTATCCCGCTTTTAACCAACGTACATTTGATGGCATTCTTGAACCGAGGAGGGGCCCAAAACCATTTGTGTTGTGTCAGGGACTGGAGATTCAAGATATTATCCATCCGTTAGATTAGAAGTCACTGACATCCAAAGGATCCAAAAGAACACAATTCGACACTTTCCGGACAAATTATTTCTACGTGAAGATGAAGTACACATCCGATGGTTGGGTTATTCCTGAACCGGAATTCCAGCTGTTGATTTCTGATTTCACACTTGCTTATCACCTCTTGATATTGCTGTTCCCCAGAAGTCAACCATTAACAGTAAACTAGATTCCAAGCTTTCGTGACTGCAGGAATTACTCTTTGGTTCTTTCGGTAAAGTCACAAAGAAATAAATTAAATAATAATAGAATACGACGTTTCGATTACTACACAAGCAACCATCATCGGGTACAAATGAATGAGAAAACAAACCTTGTAAACTTGGAAATATAATGCAATACAATACAGAGAGTCGGCCAATACAACAGTCAACACTCCATCTGGTTGATTATGTTCTTCCAAAGATTGCCAAATTTGAGAGAGATAAAACATAGACACGGAGACACACAGACACACAAGCAGAGAGAGACTCACACAGAGACAAACAGAGAGAGACACACACATAGGCACACAGAAAGACAAGTTACTATGTTTGTTTTCTCATTCATTTGCACCTGATGATGGTTGCTTGTGTTGCAATCGAAACGTCGTATTCTAGTATTATTTAATTTAATTTATTTCTACGTGACTTTACCGAAAGAACCAAAGAGCAGTAGCAGTAACTTGTGGCTGTATTCTGAAAACCTACCTCGTAATTTCATTGCGAAATCGATGTCGGCTTATGATGGCGTCTGATGTGGGTCGTCCAATGGGGAAGTATGACCTCCAAAAGCTGAGTGACGTCGAGAAGGGTGGACGATTGCCACGGCGAACAGAAGAAACAGCAGCAGCAAGACGGCAACTCGTGGCGTATGTAGAAACCTGGGGTCGGGATGGTCGAGGGCTAATTCCTCTTTGGCTGCGCCTGAGAGAGGCCACGTGAGGTGCCACCAATCGCCTTCTATCGCCTCATTTTGGTTGAAATGGGAAAGCGTCACGGTCCCTGAACGTTCCTCGCGAGAACAACTCACAACTCTCGATCACACGGTTCAACGTGTGAATTGGGAACCATGAGAAACAAATTAACCCAACGGATTACACCCGTTGGGTTGCACTCCCTCGTCGAGGAGGCCGCTCTTCTTTTCCTTCTTTTCTACAGTTACATGCTAATTTCTCACATTAACATCATGCTAATCCCTCACATTAACATAGCCACTTCCGTGCCCTCTAATTTCTCACATTAACATCATGCTAATCCCTCACATTAACATAGCCACTTCCGTGCCCTCGTCGAGGAGGCCGCTCTCCTATCTTACAGTTACATGCTAATTTCTCACATTAACATCGCGAGCCCCGGCCACTTCTTTATAACCCTTGAGCTACTCCCATTTCAGACCTTTAAAAACAGTCTGCCTCAGCAGCAGATCACGCTTTCCCACCTGATGATGGACGCTTGTGTTGCGCCCGAAACGTCATTTATTTTATTTTCTACCTACGTGACTTTACCGAAAGAACCAAAAAGTATGGATTCCTGCAGTCACGAAAGCTTCAAATCAAGATGATATACAAACCCTGGATACTTCAGTGGTGGTTGGGCCCAGTGCTCTGACACGGGCACAAAATGAGCACCCTTCGTACGGAGCTTTAATTGCTGGACAACAACAACAAACAAAAATGTCATCAGCTCAAGAGACTTTGGCATCGCCGTTTGGCCGCGGCATCCGAGCGCTCTGCGCGCCTCGTCCACGTGCCGCCCACGTGTGCACGGTCCGGCTAGGACAGGGGTCGGCAACCTGCGGGTCCGGAGCCACTTGCGACTCTTTAGCTACCCCCTTGCGGGCAGACGATTTTTTTTACTGACTTTATTTTACATATTCGCTTGCGGCTCCGGTGCCACAGCCTGCTTTTCAAGGACTGCTTCGTGATGTATTCACCACGTGGATTGCGGCTCTTGAAAGATTGAGGTTTTTTTTTACCGAATTTGGTAAAAGTGTAATAAAAGACTCGGACGCTTCTCTCTGTCCTGTGTCCTTTATTTGGGTTCGATCTCTTTTCCCTCACGGCACTCCCCTATATACTCTCTGCTCTGCAGCCCCAGGCTGCTGTCGCTCACGTAGCCCAACTCCCTCCTAGCAGACCCGCTGCTGTCTCGTCGTGCAGACCCCTGCTGCCCGACTCCTCCCTTGCAGACCCGCTGCTCTCTGCAGCCTCCTCGCTGCTCCTGCTGCCCGGGGGTCGGTCACCGTTGGCCGACGGTGCCGATCCTCGTGGCTCGGGTGTGTGGCGATCTCGCCACTCTCTCCTCACCCTTCGCCCTGCGTGGCCTCCCACTTTCCCAGTCCTCCGATCACTCCCGACTGCTTCCGGTTACCCCCCTTATAGACCCTTACCCTCTCCCTCACGTGACGTAACTCCTCCCCCATGACGTCACTTCCGGGAGGTCGTTTACGCCCGCATTACAAAAGGAAAAAAAAGGAAAAAATACTTTTCTTGTTGTTTTGCTTTTCGACCCCTTGGCTATGAGGTGGTCGATGCGCGCCACTGGCGAGCACTCCGATGCAATGGCATTGTTGCAATTATTCTCTGCATTACAAATGCTTAGGAAACAGAAACCAGCATCCGGGCTCACCGCACACGCGGCACAATGCTTCACTCCCCGTGTCGTGCCTCTTTATGTTTGGACCTTTTTGTGGGGAGCGGTGGTGCAGCAGTTAGCGCTCTGCGCTACGAACCCATCCATCCGAGTTTGATTCCCGCCCACCAACACCGGTGACGATTATTTGAACCGGTCCTGGGCCTCTCCGAGGTCGACACGGTTTCAAATGAGTGCCTGGTGCACTGTGTAAAAAATCGTCACTGGGGAGACAAAAGCAGTCGAGCGTGGTGCTAGCTAAGTGCTGGCCACCCACCCACCACCTTGTCCGTCGTATCCGCCTTTAAATGTGCTCGCTAACAGCACTTGCCTCAGAAGTCTATTCAGGCTATACGGGGGATCTTTGTCTTTTCGTTTTTTTGCCATTTTGTTCAATCCGCTGCTGGATCAGGACCTTCCCACACCGTGGGGGTTATTTAACCATACTTTACCATCCTTGTGCGTGCAGCTTGGCGAAGGTGGCGAACGTGGACGCGGGAGCTCACAGGAAGAGAGCAACACAAACGGATTTCTCTGCTGCACGGGCCTCTGTTGCCCACCGCAAATCCGCGGTACCGTGTGGTAAAGACTGTGCCACTTGGTGTTCAGCCAGCAGCGATTGCGCTGGGCACAGCGGTGGCGAGATGTTAACTACCTCGCCTGGGAAGCAGGAGGTCGTGGCCTCGATCCCGACGCCTGCTGTAATATTTGAAGTTTCCGTGTCTTTCTCCCCGTGGTCGCGTTGATTTTTCTCCGGGTCCTCCGGTTTTCCCCTCCACATTTAGAATCAACATCACGCGTTTAGAGGATCTGGCTGCTATACATTTCCACATGATAAGCCACCCAGTTGAGCTATCATTTGTGGTCAGGTCTTTTCTGAAAAGAAGCAAAAAGCTCAGTGGACTTTACCTGCTAAAATAAAAAAAAATTATCATGAAAAACTTGGAACCGCTAACTCGAGCTCAGAGGAGCGCCCTGGCATTGGTCCGGATCGATGGATGGAAATTCGACATGACAATGGCTGGGTAAAGTCTTTTCAATGAACACAATTATTGTTGGCTGAAAAGAATAAATTCTGGCAAAATTTTCATAACGGAGGGAAAAATTCACCAAGATGACACTGGATGGGATGTTTGAACTTATCATCTGACGAATGGAAGGCACATGTCACTCTGCCCTCGAATACACAAATTTATATCCCACATTTCCCCTCAGAGCACGAGGTAGCGTGAAAACGATCGCGTGTAGTGGGGGATATTGTGCAGGCCGTGGGATGGCGCGAGTTGGCACACGAAGAGCGCGCCGCTCGCTGCTTCGCTGCTTCGGTCAGCGCGACCCTGCCGCCCCCCCCCCCCTCATAGTCTGCTGGGGCAAGTGCAGCACCTGCAGACATGCATAGACGCACACGTTCAAACTCTCACACACACACATGGAGATAAACACGGACAAAACACTCACGTATTAACATTTCGCAGACTGTTGGGGCAAGTGCGTGCCGTTAGCGAGCACCTATTAAGGCTGGCACAGGTGTAGTGTGGGTAAGTGTGGTCAGCACCATACCCGATCGCCTTAAGTCGCACATAATGATGACGTTTACACAGCACATCTATGTCCGAGTCGACCCATGGGAGGTCTATGGTCGGGTAAGTTATTACTCTGTTGACGTCAGCCATGGCTGGGAATTTAACTCAGATGGCCGAGTTCATAGCACAGTGCGCTAACCACTACGCAACGGCTCCCAATATATACAAAGATCCCGCTATACTACTCTTAGGTTTTTTCGGTAAAGTCACGTAGGTAAAAAATTGTAATTAATAAAAGTAAAATAAAAGAAATTAAAAAATTCACGACGTTTCGGAAGCAACACAAGCCTCCGTCTTCAGGTGGAACCGTCACAGCCACGACAGCTGTATCAAGTAAATGAGAGATCACAAGAAATACTACCCCGTATATATAATGGTTGAGGGGGGAAGGGCCAGGAACGGCACACTTTTTTATTAATATGGTAAGGTGAGGCTTAAGACCAAGAGTAGACTGCATAACAAAGGACTGAGCCTTTGTTATGGAGAGGTGCGGTTTGTAACTAACACATGGCATACATAACAAAAGTGTGAAAAAAGAAAAGCAAGTAAAAACTAAAACGGGTAAAAACAACAAACTGGCTGTCTATCAATAACCTGTAATAGTTGTCTGTCAAATAAGATAGTCCAAATAAGTGTAGTTACATCTTTTTTGCATGGTTAATCACATCTTTCCAATGATTACTCAGTTTGTAACCCTCATCACGGTTGGAATTATGTCTGTGTTTGTATATCCCGCTATACTGTAGGAGCAAGTGCTGTTAGCGAGCACCTATGAACGCCGGCACGACACACGAGGGGTGGGGTGGCCAGCACCAAGCCCGGTCGCCTGTCTCCCTAGTGGCGATGTTAACACACTGCACCAGGTACTCATTTGAGGCCGTGACGACCTAGGGGAAGTCCAGGACCAGCTCAAAAAATCGTCACTGGTGTTGGCCGTTAGCAGGATTCGAACTTGGGTAGCCGGGTTCGTAGTGCAGAGCGTTAGCCGTTGCACTACCGCTCCCCACGCTCATACAAACACGAAGCACACGCAGATCTGCTTATAGCCTGAAGATTGTTGGTACAAGTGCTGTTAGATTCCCTTATAGGGCTGAAACAACACGCCATGGTGGGGCCAACACCACGCATGCCTGAGCGTCTCTGACCGCCACGCCACGTACTCATGTTAGGCCGAGCGGCCCGAGAGGAAGTCCATGCCAATGTCACGGCCAGGAATGTCAACCAGTATTGCGGAGATCGCAGCGCAGTGCCAATGTTAATCACCGAGCCACGGCTCCCATCGCTCACGGTTCATTTTAAGAGTGGAATTCCGTCAAATGAACCTTTGCACACTTCCACCTCATAGCCAATGACGAGACTTTCCAGACGAAACGCACACTTCTGTCTCACGTGCACTCACTGTATATGTCCAGCGTTCGTAAATGTTGTACGCATGACTCCCTTGCGAGAGTAATAATGCACCTCTCACCAGTTATAAATACATTTGTTTTATTCATGTTTTATTAATTGGTAGACAAAATAAAGTGCAGGGCAGCACACGCTGAAGAGACAATTTCACACTGCTGCCATGTATGCTGAAGTTAACAAACACTGCATGAAGACAATGCTGGTGAGGATGATGATTTGATTACAACGAGACAGCTGATCAGTGCTGTCCAGCTCGACAAAGGCAACAACAGACTTGGGGGTGCTGTCCATGGTGGAATGCAATCGGTGTTCCCCAGGCTCCAACAACGAGGGAGAGCTCATCTACACTGTTGGTCGCAACCAACTGAGAGATTCCATATTCTCGTGCTGGGGCTCAGTCTGTTCTGAAAATACCAAACAACCTTAACTAGTCACTTCCCAGCGAGTGGTTGTGCTTCCGCAGACGCCAGTTACGCGGCAGAGGCCACTCGGCACATGAGCGGTGTCGGTGCGATTCAACCGCGGTGAAACATCGGGGCTCTGTCCACCGTGAACGGGCGAGCAGCTGGGGGGGGGGGGGGTCAAAGTTAAACAACAAAGCACAGGCGGGGGGGGGGTAACTTAGTAGCCTGCTGGGCCTGGACCGCAGATGCCAACGTGAGCAGCAGCAATTTGTAAACGCAGCCCTCTCAACTCCCGCCCAGCCACACACACAATCACTGCCTGCTCGCGGCACTTTCCATCAACGCACTAATGCAGTCTGCGAATTAATGTCAAAGCGGGAAGTTGGCGGACAAGCGAAGTTGGGAGCCCGAATAGGCATGGGGAGGTTTGCGGGGGGGGGGGAGATCCACACGAACCTTGCCTGTTTGCATCAAACACCAAGGGTGCCGTTCTCATCCCGATGATCGGTCGTTTCCCTCCGTTGAGATTTTGCGGTCAACACCGTGGTGGCAGCTCCACTGGCGGGAACGGAGACGCAGTTATAATTCTTTTAAAATATGAAAATTACAAAAAAAACACGCAAACCGTCGAGATGAGAATCATCCCGTCCGGAGTAAACATTCCCATTCTCAATTAAAGCAATGGACGTCAAGGGAACGCGAGCGCGCTCGAGGCAGTTTACGCAATGTGATGCCGGTGGTAGCTCTTGGCTCCAGTTTGATGAGGTAACAAACTCCAGCCCAGATGATCAGTCTCTGGCGACTCGTGCAGGTGGTCTCATTGAATAATCGGTGCAATCCACTGTCATAGTCCATTCGATCCTGTAGCTCCCATGGGGACAGTTATGGCGAGAGTCCAGTACTAGTTTATTATTACTACACATCGAATGTGCATTACCTAGACGGCTCAAGAGTGGCTTCTGCACACCGGATCCATGCACCACCACTGACACGAAGACTGAACAGGGTGACGAATGGGCGGTGGCCATGTATTGTGATGACGATGACAGACGCCCGGCCAACATGTCGCAACTTGTAAAGAACAAAGCTAAATGTGCAGCCCTTCAAATTGCTCGTGTAACCTGCTGGCAGAAGGACCTCTACGCGAGCTCTAGCGATCTCTCCAGAGGGCACGTGGCCTACACTTCCACGCTGCCGACACGTCCGCGAAGAGTTGAGCACTTACACTTTATCCCACCACACACGACTGTCTGATCGACTGTGGTGTGCTCGGTTATGCTGCTGGGTGGAGAGGTGGGGGAGTTGAGAATCTGGCACCGTTGTTTGAACTGCCGCGTCCGGAAGAGGACCCGGCAAGTCCATGAAGAGATCACATCAAGCGACATTCATTGCTCTGTACACATCGCTACGTGTGGACCCGTGCTCTACACGTACGATGCCAGATTATTTTCCAGCAATAACGATGTGAGTAAACGTATCTCTAGATACAACTAGGAAATGCCCCTGGGAAAATCCAAGGCCACATTTTGATTGGAATGTATTCATTGGAAGAAAAGCCTAATGCTCTAGACCCCTTGAAGACCACGGGAAGCTGCAGAATCTGGGCACGGTCCAGAGAAAAACAATATTTAAAAAAACTCACACGTGCTTCGGTTAATAATGCAGCATAAGCCCACCAGACGCTGGTATATGGGCTTCATGGGATGCTCACAAATCCGGGTTAAAAAAAAAAGTACAAAAATAAATTCCCCACAACAAATATAAAGATGGGTTGGCCTGGTTCTTGTTAGTCCAAACCATGGCGATATAACGAACACTGCTTGACAGGCATCTACTGAATGCATCACACGCCGTATCATCCAGGGTAGGCTCCGAACCAGCGGTGTAGTCCACATACGCCCATTGCGCGGGTCACTCTCCTCGCGATAACTTTGTTGACCTGTGGCTGTTCATTCTGATAAGCCTCGACTTGGGTTAGAATTCACGACCTCTCATGTGCCGACTGGGCGAGTACCTCCACACACTGCGAAGGAGTGGTTTCAATCTAAAATAATGTAAAAGACGCATCCAAGTCCAGTAGGAAGTATCGATCACGAAGCATCTTGTTTTGGGATTAAGCGTCAATGACCGCGTTTGTAGTGAACGTTCTCAGCGACTCCACCACATCTCGCCCGGTATGGCCAACGCCAGTCCAAGAGCTCTCGACATTGAGGTCACCTCATTGGGATCACCAAGAGCTCTCGACATTGAGGTCACCTCATTGGGATCACCAAGAGCTCTCGACATTGGGACAGCCTCTGAATTCCGGTGTTGGAAAGCAATGCAAATAATGACCTCAACTCCAAACGTGCATGGGACCGCCGTGGTGGCGGCATGACATTGTTCTCGTGAGACAAAAAGGCCACTGACTTGCACCACACCAGAGACACACGCTCAGTGCATGTCGTGTAGCCAAATATTTAAGCAATTTGTTTTTAGTATATTTTATATATTTGCTGCATTTTTTTTCCAATTAATAAGGCCCAGTCTGAGTTCATAACAGTCTCCTGGGTACATACAACTGTAGACGAACGAGGGCCTGGTGCACGTGTTGAACAGCTTGAAATGGCTTTTGGCTAAACGCGCGCACAGCTTGCAAACTTCTCCCTCCACGTCACGTCACAAGCTGCTGCCGTGCCACCAATCGCGCCACCGTTGCCCATCACGCGCGGCTTTCGTTTGTCCCGCGACCTCCTGAGGGCACCGCCACGACCCCGTCCAGCTCCACCAGCTTCCTGCAGAGCCCACAGCCGCCAGCAGCAGCACGTCCCGGACACGCGCGACCCCTGCGCGCACGCTCTCCTCCACCACATGTGGGAGTAGGGCTGTTGCCACGCCACCTGTGCTGGTTGACTCGCGATGCCCTCCGTTAGAAGAAATTAAAAGTGGCGGTTTTTATCGGTTGCATTCTAACACACCACTCAAGACGAAACACGTACACGTAGTTTCTACCCTTTTCCCAAGATATGCCCTAGTGTGAGAAACACTCCTGCAGTAGTAATCCAGGCATATGTGGACTTCACACTCTCCGCAACTGCTAGTGTCCTTAAAAGTAACTATAAACCTAATGTAATCCTAACATTAAACCTGGTCTAACCCTAGCACAAAGAGCATAAAGCCCGACACAAAAGCCTTCCACACGAATTCATAATCCCTAAACACAAACATCTCTAGTTTAGCTCCATGGACTGCCATGGCCACGATGCGAGTGAGCGTGTTGCGTATCAGGGCCGGCGTGGCAATGAAGGATGGAGCTAGCGCCAACAAATGCCCGGTTGCCGGTTTCTCCATTCTCGGATGAGGCTACCGAGGGGAGGTCACAGCCGTCACGCGGCGGTGAGCACCACGGCCAGGTATTGAACATGGGAATGCTGGGGGAGCAGAGGAGCCGCAGCTCGCCACATGTACGTGCACGCACGCATGCACTCAAGAATAACACTTTTGCTTTTTGTTGAAACAGAATTGTGGTTTGAGCCTGCCGTCCTCCTTGTAGGCACGGCGTCTGTTTCGTGGATTTCACCTCGAGGGGACCCTCTCAGCTTAGTTACAGGGCACGCTGCCCCAGAAAATGTTAATGCAAAGATAATCTTGTAAATGAGCTATTGCTGGAAATTTTCCACAACCAACCCATGATACCAACAAACAATATTTTGCTGTGGACCAGACTCGCCTACCTAATACCCCCAATTGAACCAAGATCAAGCGATCTCAAAAAGGCTTCCATTAATTTGTCCGCCGTGTGTGTGTAGTGTTGTATGTAAACACAAGAGGAACAGTTAATCGCTTAAGAAAAATGAAGGCAGCTGCTGCTGTGGACGGGAGTGAATATTTCTTCTTACATTTAGGCTTCTCGGCGAATGCTAACATGCGAGACAGCCAAGTATGTGCATGTGATCATGGGTAGGTGTGACTGGAATGTGAACGGGCGTGCATGTGTGTAAGTGACTTTTACGAGGAGGTTCGTGAAGGACGCTACTGGGCAGTTTTAGGCAGTTGCCCTCCAACAACAGCGGAGGGCAAAGGAGCGACGCTCACAACAATGAGCGGAGTGCCAAGCGGCTAAAACGCAGCAAGTTGGCAGAGCAGGGGATAAAGCTAGTGCATCTGCCAGTTATGTCAGTCAGTCAACCCATGGCACCTGGGTCTGTCCCGTGACCTCTTGTCAGCGACCCTTCACGTGGCCTTGGAGTGCACCTGGCCTTGCACAAGCACCTTGGTGAGGTGACAGCCACTTAGTGGCAAATGGCGGCCGCTGCTGTTGAGCGTGTGCGGCTAAACGCGTCCACTCACGAGCGTGTGTGGACGAGTCACCAACGAGTTGCCCAAATTCACCTCTTATAAAAACTTACATCAACAATGTGCGGCGATTTTCGTGGAACGTTACGATTACGAGTGTGAACTGGCGCGCATCATTGTTTTTTAATGCGTGTACAATAATGCGCGTGTGAGTGTTCGGAGGAGCATGAATTTATGAACATGTGTGCGTGAACACATGCATTTGCTGTTGTGAATAACCTATGAACGCACACCATACGTGTATGAGCAATAAGTACTGTTTACGTGCGTGCATGACCGCGCATATTCGTATGAGCACGTGAAAGTGCGTATGTACGAGCAAGCACATCACGAGAGCACGTGCTTTTGAGCACAAACACACCCGTACACAAGAGTACACAAGAAAGCACGATTGTGAGCACAAGGACACGCGTCTACACACACGTGCACATGCTTGTACACAAGAGTGCTGGAGTGTGCTAGATCATCGATAGCCTGATAGGAAAGCACCGTCTCCCCCCATCCTCCTCCCTGTGCATCACTGTGGGGCGGCTATGGCCTCCCCGTGCAGGCGCACGGACAGACTGCTCCCTGGCGCCGTCTCGATGACCAGAAGCCCCTCGCTGGTGCCGGCCACCAGTGGCTTGAACTGCACCGGTAGATTCACGTAGTGCTGGGCCCTGAGGGAGTGGTGTGGGCAGCAGAGAGACAGAGGAGGCATTGTGAGAGAGAAAGAAAGGGAATGTGACGAAGGCATTCGGATGCCAAGGAGGTGCCCTGGGAAGCCCTCCCCTGTGTTGCTGTCACATCAGACCGTCACCAATCACAGCCTGCAGGACATCAAATATAGAATTCCCATACAACAATGGAGGTCCTGCGAATAGACTCAGGACTGTGGAATTTACAACTTTGATTCAGGGGTACAGACAGTAGATGAGTGCCCGTCCACACAGGACATCACTTTGACTTTTGACTTGCGTCCAGACAAAGGCCGTCAATGGGTGGTCATTTTCTCAATGAACAGTCTTTGTTTACGGACCCACGTTTTCTGGTAATTTTGACTGCACTGTGATACATGACGTCATGCAGTGCGACCATTGCTGACCGAATCGACTTCACGAGAGGCACTCACCAGGAGGGACATATTTGTACAACTCCACTGCTTCAGAGGCTCTCACAGGGAGGTTCTCATCCCCGACTCGGTTTTGTTATGAAATAACTTTACAGCGTGACTAATTATGATTGAACTGCCTTCATAAAACCAAACTTTGAGTGAAGCCACGGCCACTCCCCTGCATGGCCACGCCAGGCTGCGTCGCAACACACCACCACCGCATCCACCGCTAGTGGCTCACTGGGCTGTCCATCCGCATGGCCACCCGCCCTGTGCACGCCCCTCGTCTGTGCGTTTTCGCTTTGGCGAAACAAAGTTTGCTTCCTAATCAAAGCCAGGGACGGTGGGCTAAAAAAAGCCTCATGTGGCGGTCGTGAACAATCGCGAACATGTGGCGACGATGCTTGCCATACAAAACACGGTCCGCTAATTGTGTTTATAAAAAAAAAATAGCGCTGCTTTGAATTGCACGTCCAAGCGTGGTGGTAGACAATATGGTCACTGTGGAAGGAAATCAAGATGTCCAGAGGAACGCTTTAAAAGCAGGGGACAGGTCAGAAAATATATTTGCGGTACACGCTGCACAATGCACGTCGCTGCCCTATCGCCTCCAAGTGTCTGGACCACAGACGTGCACTACCACCACGCTCGGGCTGATGTTTAGGTAAATTCAATGTTCAGTTTCAGTTTCCTGCATTAACACTCAGCTGGGTGGCAGTGGTCAGATTGTGCGGCTCACAATACTAAGGTCGAAATCCAAATCAACGAAAAATTATTACTATTTAGTAGGTAGTCAACAGCAGTTGTTCTGTGAAAGTACTTTCCCTTCACGGAAGCAAGATAATTGGTTTTTTACCCTTCTATCTGGCAACAAAACTGACACCTTTTTACAAGGAGTCATGTTTGCATAGACCGCAATACCTGCAGTCATAATACAAACAAAAGACATAACTCTGATAATGTGCACTGTCGTTGAAGTTGATTGGTCCACACCCGAGACAGCTTTCCTTAGAGCCTAGTCTCACATGGGTTGGACCAGATGACGCCAAAATGGACCAATCAACTTCAACGACAGTGCACATTATCAGAGTTATGTCTTTTGTTTGTATTATGACTGCAGGTATTGCGGTCTATGCAAACATGACTCCTTGTAAAAAGGTGTCAGTTTTGTTGCCAGATAGAAGGGTAAAAAACCAAGTATCATATTTTTACTGGCAAATGAGGTTCCCATAGTGGAAGCAAGCTGTTAACTACCTCGCCTGGTATGCAGGAGGTCGTGGTTTCGAACCCGATCCCGATGCCTGTATATTTGGAGTATGCATGTCTCTCTCCCCGTGTTCGTGTGGATTTTTCTCCAGGTCCCCTGGTTTCCCCACCTCACATTTATAATCGACGTGCATTTAGAGTATTTGGCTGCTATACATTTCTACATGATAAGCTACTTTGTTGAATCATCACTTGTGGCGAGGTTGCTTCTGAAAAATAAATACTTGGTAAAATAAAAAGTTTAGTTTAAGTATTTATTTATAGTGGTTTGCTTACCATTCCTAAACTTTGCACTACCTTTTGTTTTTTTCATTGTTTGCTGTTGTAACCTGACCCACCCCTACTGGACATTTGTGAAAAAGGGCATCATTCCTTATCGGATTTCTCCAGGCTAAATAAAGGTTCTGATTCTAAATGTGGACGGTAAACAAGACATAAGCGCGCTGCCCCACACTTTTGGTGCAAAGAACTCAGATTTTGAAATAATTAACGGTCATAGAACCCAGATGAGAGCGTTACGGAAATAGCGCGGGTAATCGAGGGCGACCGCGTTGGGATCGAGCGTGGCCGGGACTTTGGACTCGCGATGGCGCAAGCGTGGCCAGGCCAACAGTCTCCCCCGGGTTGCCGGGTCCTCCTCCTTTTTTTCCAGGAAAAAGAAAAATGATGGCTGGAATTCTGGTCTGAGTGGAAGGAGGAGTGGTGGAGACGTGTGTATGTGCGTGCGTTACGTAAGCATGTCTGCACTCGTGTACACGTGTAATCGTGTGTATGCGTGCATGTGTAGTGGGTCCAACTGAGTCGCAGACATTGTTCCTTTTAGAGGCAACACTTTTATTTGTAACACCGTAACACAAAGGGGTAAACTGCCCCTTTACCAGACTCCAGCGAGTTACTGCTACAAAGGGTCGATCTCTCACTCGGGTCTCCGACCACGTGGTTGCCTCGTAGGACGGAGAGCTTCAGCTTGAGACGTAGAGCTTCCCAGCTTATAGGTGTTGAGCTTCCAGCTTGTAGAATGCAGCGACCCCGGTCCCGCTCAGGGACCCGCCTTATATCCCTCTCCGGTCGGGGCCTCTTCGCCCTCGGCCCCGCCCACCTTCCTGAACATTCTCGTTCCCTCTCGATCCTTCTCAAGAGCTCTCTCCGGACACATGGTCATCCACTAGTCCCCCCACCTGGGGCCCCCTGTGTGGACATTCCGGATCACGTGTCTATGGGGTTAACCAGAGTGCCATGGCCCGGGGCAACCTTGCCCCTGGGCTGACACTCACCCCCTCCCCCTCGGGGGAGCCCCCACCACACACTGTGCGTGGTGCCTGCACTATCCCAGTGCTCGCCAAGCCCCGTTATGGCTGGTATTACACACAGCCACCCACATGGTGCTGTCCACGATGTAGGAACATCGAACGGCACGACCCTTCCAGGCCGGCACCATACAGTGACATCCCTGATGTCACTATATCACCCCCCCCCCCCCCCTTCGTAGCATCTAGCCTTCCCAGCTGTCAACTAGCCCCTCAATGAACAATAAGTGAAATGCAACGAGCAAAAAAACAGTGTGCCTCAACAATAACAAGAACAGAAATAAATACCTCAACCCACTTGTACAAAAATGACACTATGCGGTGGTCCCGGCTCCGTGCGGGACACAGCGCAAGTCGCCAGCGCCCCGTCCCGATGCAAAAGTTGCTGGGCTCGGACGCACTTGGCGATTTTGTGGCGTGCGTCCGCTGGAGGCCCGTAGATCGAAGGCCTGCGTAAGGGTGGATCTTTTCAGCGGCGGGATGGCGAGAAACGCTGCAAGGGCGCCTTCGTCAATGGCGACAGGTAGCGCTCACAGTACCTCCTTCTCCGACCACCCCGCCAAGCCGGCGTTCGCGAGGAACCGCCGCTTGAAAGCCACCCAATCGCCGTCGGGAGCCATGAAGTCTTCGACAAAGGGAAGCCGACATTGGAGAGCCGGGCTGTCCCTCAGCGCCGATGGCGCACCTTCAAGTTTGTCAGGCTGCGCGCTCCGCGCAGGCGGTAAAATGGTGGCCGATCGCGAGGGCTACGCCACCGCGTCTTCCGCCCGTCGTGAAATGGCAGCAGAGTTGCCATTCACGAGCGGTCTTGCCGCTCCTCCCGTCGCCGGCGAGATCGCAAGGCTAAACTCCGCTAAGAGCGAAGTCGCCGTGTGGAGGAGCTCCGCGAGACGCTCGTGCGCCTCCCGGAGGATCGCCGACAGCGAAGCATCGAGCGCCCGGACGGCACCCGGCTCCGCTGACAGCGTCTCCCCGCATCCTCCGGAGCTGCAAGCTGCACGAAATCCTCGTCATCCTACGTCCAGGTACTTGGTCCGCAACGTGTAGAGTCTACAGCTTACTTGAGTAACTAGCGTGTTGGCCACTTCCGACACCAGTCGTAGTGGGTCCAATTGAGTCGCAGACGTTGTTCCTTTTAGAGGCAACAATTTTATTTGTAACACCGTAACACAAAGTGGTAACTGCCCCTTTACCAGACTACAGCGACTTACTGCTACAAAGGGTCGATCCCTCACTCGGGTCTACGACCACGTGGTTGCCTCGTAGGATGGAGCTTCAGCTTGAGATGTAGAGCTTCCAGCTTGTAGAATGCAGCGACCTCGGTCCCTCTCAGGAACCCGCCTTATATCCCTCTCCGATCGGGGCCGTTCCGCCCTCGGCCCCGCCCGCCTTCCTGAACATTCTCGTTCCCTCTCGATCCTTCTTAAGAGCTCTCTCCGGACACATGGTCACCCACTAGTCCCCCCCACCTGGAGCCCCCTGTGTGGACATTCTGGATGACGTGTCTACGGGGTCAACCAGAGTGCCATGGCCCGGGGCAACCCTGCGCCTGGGCTGACATTCACCCCCTTCCCCTCGGGGGAGCCCCCACCACCCACTGTGCATGGTGCCCGCACTATCCCAGTGCTCGCCAAGCCCCGCTAGGGATGGTATTACACACAGCCACCCACACGGTGCTGTCCACGATGTAGGAACATCGAACGGTACGACCCTTCTGGGCCAGCACCATACAGTGATATCCCTGATGTCACTACACATGCATGCGTGCGGAGAGCGGTAGTGTAGTGGTTAGCGCGCTGCGCTTTGAACTCAGTTATCCGGGTTCGATTTATGCTCACGGTCAACACCAGTGACAATTATCTGAACCGGTCCTGGGCCTCCCCGAGGTGGACTCAGCTTCCAATGAATACTTAGTGCAGTGTGTAGTAAATATCGCCAATGGGGAGAGAAAGGCAGCGGTGGTGCTCGAGACCCACTCCATTGTGTGCCGTGCCGGCCTTCATTGGCACTTGCCCCAACAATCTGTTAAGGTTATATGGGGGATCTTTGTCTTTGTGTGCGCGCGTGTGCGTGTGTGCGCGCGTGTACTCGTGTATGCGTGTGATGGTGTTCCCAATGGAGGGTGATGGCAAGGCTCCCTGCTTACCGGATCAAGTGGTTCGAGTGCTGAATGTGGAAAGGAGCTCGCGCACACACAAACTTCAGCTGCAACGACAAGACGGACGTGAAAACGGGACAGGAATTAGTTTTGGCATAAAGGTTTTTTTGGAGGGATTTGTCTTGGAAATTATCCTTGGATTTGATTTGCCTCTGGGTGACAAAGCAACTTGTGTGTAGCGCCGTAGATGGGCCGCACTTACCTGGAATGGTGGACGGGGCCCATCTATGGCGGTACCTTGTACCGCCAGGGGAGGGGCTGCTGTCCTTATCAGGGCCGGGACTCTGTGCGGCTCAGTGGGCGGAACTCGCACCCTGGCTAGGGCGAGCTAGAATAGCCTCCCCCGAGGCACCCATAGCCGGAGGACCCTGAGTGTAGTCCTGTGTTAGGGCAAGTTAGCCTGGAGTCAGTACCTCTCCAGACAGTGGTGTAGCCCTGAGTGTTCTGGGACTGTACTGCCGAGTGTGGTGTTAATAAAAAGTGTTGCCTCCAAGAACCATCTCCGACGTCTCCTGAATCCACAAACACTACATGTGCAAGAAGAAATGTCACCATTCTCCGCTGGTAGTTTTTTCTGTGAATGCACTTTTAACCCCAATATATAGAATCAACAATGCCGGTGGCATCTTGTCCCAAAGCCAAGCATTTTGCATTCTGGAACTCCTTGCAAAAGGAAACGCATCCCACACATACCGTCGAGGAGTGACACAAGTAAACCACTCCTGAGTTTGAATTGTGTTATTCTGCGGTCTAAACGGGACAGCCTTACCAATAAACTGGTGACTTTAAAACACACACACACATCCCTGTCCCACGGGCACAGCTAAACAAAGTTTCCCATCGGATCCTGCAGATTACTCCTATTGACGAATCAATGGTAAAATGTACTCCATATACTCAGGGAATAAGGTCCAGAAGGGATTGCATAGTTCAAACGTCAATAGTGTTAACAGGCAGCTTTTTGTAAGGTCAAAAAGCTTCGTCTAGTTCAAATAACAAACATTGCAGCGAGGTGATGCCTACAGCCGTGTTCATGTGCTGATTTCGCCTTTGTTAGGAATCATCAACACAGCCCAGCAGGTAACCTCCGTAATGTCACAGTATACATGGGCTACTTTATGCATCAAAATGCGGCCATAAAATTAGCGAATGAGCGCAGCACCTTGCTGCCAATTATTAGATGAGTGCGATAACATCTTTAAAAACATTATTGGACCTGAAGAGGCCGCTCAGTGATCCCATGCATTACCAGCTTTGCATTTCGTACTGTGTGGAGACAGTGAAAGTCTCATCTTTATGGCCCGCACCCCGAGACATTTACGTCGGAAATGCAATTCAATCTCCAATGTAACCACAGAAGAGAAATTTGGTGGGATTCAATGTTCTCTTTAACAAGATGGAAGAGGTGGCTCGGAATCAAGTTGCGAGTTAAAATCCTGGTTGGTGGTTGACTCGGACTTGGATAGACTCGCTCCCACCACAAGAATGCCTCGATGCTCCTTTCAGATGGACGTCACTTGGACTTTTAGTCTTCTCTTCTGCAAGCGAGGGCTGAGCGAGCAGCACCTGGATCTGTTTATTGCTATTGTTGTTGTCACCGCTATTACGCTAGTTCCCCAGGAGAGCCTGATCGAGTCTCAAGACCCTTTGTCAGGAGGGTCCTGCTAAGTTGTCACAGTAGGGGGCGGGGGGGGGCAACGTTCCAAAATGTAATCCCAATTGAGTAATGTTTTGCACCAGGATGTTTGGCGCATCACAAGTTACATTGTGCATTTTATTTGTTTGCATGCCAAGTGTTCCGAGGGCTCAAGGAGGTGCCGTGAGGACTGCTGGACTGCGTGTGGCGGTGGTAGTTGGGACGGTCACTCACGGTGTGTGGCTGCGACGTTTTGTTCCGGATCGACACCTTGACAGTGCTGGAGGAGCCGAGCGCCGTCTGTGGGAAGGAGTATGACTCCCGGGGCACATAGAGCCCACCAGCAGCCGTGGTGGTAGCGGTGGCACCAGCACTCCCCTTCCTGCCCACACATCCCACAAAGCAACGCGCACCGTTATCCCAAAACACGGTGGACGGTCTGCTACAGCGTTAAAAGAGCAGGATTCTAGTCCAAGTCTGTGCAGGAGCACGGTGGGTCCCACACCTCCTCATCGGTCCGCTGCACCAGTAGCGTTTAAATTAAGGATTCTGAAAAGTGTGCGAGCAAACCCACAGCTAAAGATGACGTGTGCACGTTAGAGCCGTGGGTACGCGGGTGCGGGTTACGGGTGTACCCGTCCTCGTGTGCCGGGCAGCCGTGGCTGTGTTGGGCTGGCGCGGAAAGCTCAATGCCATCCCGCGCCCGCGGTGGGCTCGGTGCCGGCGCCGTCTTCACAAGGCCCACAGGAACCGCCTCCGCGTCGGTGCCTCCGCCCAGTGTCTCCCCGAGTGCCTGCGATGGACAAGGTGCCAGCGTTAAGCCCCCCGCTCCAGGGTGTACGCACACTAGAGGTGGACTGCTGTAGCTGGTCAATGGCAGTGGTGTATCGTAGTTGGCATAGCCCAGCCCCTGGGCACTTGGGCCTCTATACTTCATAGCTATGCCACTGGTCAGTGCAGTCAGTGGTCACCAACATAAAGTGTCAATTATCCATCATCATAAAATAATAAAGTAACTTTTTTACCACATAAGCATTCATTAAAATATCCTTTTGGTCCATCAGTCTATATGAGCCTTGAGGACAAATGATTTGCTAGAGGATAATACTGGGCCGATTCCAACGTCCTGAATCTCATCGTCACCGTCACCGGTTAAACAACATGTTGGTGCATTGTGCAATGAGTTATCATTACGATGACACCGTCACACATTGGCAGCTGTCCTGTGGATGGACTGGCCTTTTCCATGGGAATGTGGAATTTGCACCAATGTCTCAATTTGAGCCACTAACAGAGTTGAGAACTAAACAGTGTTTAAATAGAGAAAAATTGGCCTACTCTGGTGAATGAAGTCAGAAGGGTCCTTAATGTCCACTTCACAACAGCAGGCAAGCTTTGGTAACAATGCACAGATATTTTTCTTGTCCTCCCGCATCTCTGATTAAGCACAGTTGGTGACGTACGGTTCGAAAGAAGTCCAACATACCTACACACTTATGGTCGGGCAGCTGCAGCGAGAATCAAGCCATTGGCTTACTCAGGCCACGTTTATGAATAAACCGCTCAAAGGTCCTCAGCGTCGATGCTCAAGCTAGTGTGTGGGGCGGCAAACATCTCTACCCCGACCCAGTGGTGGACATTCCACATGTCTTTCACAAGCGGTCATTCTATCCACAGGACAATTTTTGTTAACTTCCCACACAGTAGTGGCTGCACGCAGCCCAAGTTGGGTTTTGCGCTCGCACCCTCAGCGATAGCACAACTCCGACTCTGTCGACAGTGCCACCCGGCTGGCCTTGCAAGTATGTAATTATGGTTTGCATATTGCGCACGCGCTCCGGCGTACACATGCACACGCACGCGCGGGCGCACACGCACGCATTTAATAAGCGGCCATCTCCCACTCATTAGGGAGGGAACCACGACAAATATAAAGGATAATAATCCAATAAAATTCCCCGCATCACATTCAAATTCAGAGGCATCAAAGGGGCTTTAATTGAAAAACTGGGATTTTTTTTGTTTAGGAGGGAAATAAAAATAAATAAAAAGCCAACACTTTAAAAATTAAAAGCACGGCGGGGCTTTGAAGCAGGTACCCCTCTGTTGGCAAGGACTTCAATACCAGGCGAACCCCACGCTGAAATTTGCATTTCATCAAAAGCTCCTAAACCTTGGGTCTGTTAATCCTTCATAACCCTCCTCCCTGGAGTTAATTTATTCTGTGGCAGTTTTGCCAGCTGTTTGGACTAACTCCGATGGTGGATGCGGTGTCGTTGCGGGGTTTTCCGCATGCGCACACGCGTTCGATGGGCTGTAACTTAGAATATTTAATGTAAGAAAAATCAACCCCTATAAACAATTCAACAAAAACTCAGCACAACTATCAACAAATGCCATGAAATGGGAAAAAAAATCACAATTGGCAACATTTTGGGCAATGGGCCCTTCTTACAGCATCTCTGCTATGAAGACGGGCCATGTGCTGCTTAAGCACCACGGCCAATGCAGGATCACAATAACATGTGAATAACAAATTTATTCATTTACCACAATTATTCAATGTTAAGGCGCCTCGTACATTTTTTTTACGTACAAAAAAATATACCCCGTATAGCCTTTACAGTGTTGGGGCAAGTGCTGTGAGAGAGCACCTATGAAGGCTGGCACGGCGCACAAGGAAGAGGGTGGTCTCGATGTTTCCATACTGCACCAGGTACTCATTTGAGGCCAAGTCGACCTAGGGGAGGCCCAGGTTCGTAGTGCATCGCACGAACCGCTGCACTATTGCTCCTCACAAACATACACATCTGTACAAGACAAATAACCCTCGTATAGCCTTAACAGACTTTTGGGGCAAGTGTTGTTAGCAAGCAGCGCCTATGAATGCTGGCACAGCACACGAGGGGGGCCGGTGGCCACGACCACACAAAGCCACACCAGGCACTAATTTAAGGCTGAGACGACCGAAGTGAGGGCCAGGATTGGCTCCGATATCGCTCGCCACTGATGTTAGGCATTGCCGAGAAATGAACTCGAATCCCTGCTTCCTTAGCGATGGGGCGCTCTAACTACTGTGTCAACAAACAACAATCGCCATTCGCCACTAAGTGGCGGTGACATCACCACGGCGCTTGTGTCAGGCTATGTGCACGTTAAGGCCACGTGAAGTATCGAACGCCTGCTGGCAGGAGGTCACGGGGCAGACCCAGGTGCCATGGGTCGACTGAGATGACTGGCCGATGCACCACCTGTGCCCCGCCACACACGCACGCCACACACACGCATGCGTGTGCTGCACACCTCTGCCGAAAGCTGCACACGTGTGTGGTCCCGTAGGTGTGTGTGCCCTTCGGGGTGACACTCCAGGTCCCAGAACTGGGCGTAGCATCCACCATCGCGAGGCATGAATTCAGCCCACACCTGCGCAGCAACACAAACACAGAACGCTGGTGCTCACTGCAGTCCAGGAGAGGTTCGTTTTGCGGTAATCATTCCAAGCTGTGTGGACCTCGGGGAGGCTACCCTGGATTCTCATTTCAGGCCGAGTTGATCCAGGGGAAATTCTTATTAGGTCCCATTTCAGACTGAATCTGGGGGAGGACTTCGCTGTTTGAATATTTCAGAATGAAGTGACCTAGGAGAGGTCTTTATAACAGGTTCCTGGTTCAGGATGAGTTCATCTGAGAACAGCTGTCAAAAAGTTGTCATTTCAGGTTGCGTTAACTAAGACGTATCCACAAATGTGGCGCTTGATTCAGGCTGGGTAGACCTTGGGGTAAACAGGTACATGTAGATCCCTTTTTGTCAATCCACTGTTGGAAGATGTGGCCTCTCCACATCTTGTGCGTCGTGGGGGTTATTGGACCATGTTTCACCAGGTTGGTCAGTGAGAGTTGGTGGGAGTGGAGAACATGAGCGTGGAAGCATAGAAGCACAGTACAAGAACGGAGTTTGCTTCCCTGCCTGCTGCCAACATAGCACAGCCCCATTGCTGCCAATAGCAACCTGAGGTGCATGGTGGCCACCCATCTGAGCTATCCAGGCTCAATCCGGTTGCATAGCACTCAGCACTAGATGTGCTCCCTCCATCCATTCCCCTGATCTTCGATATCAAGCTCTCTGGTTATCAGTTTAACAACACATCCTGTATAAAGTTGTCATCCTCGGTTATAAAGCACGCATGTTGGGTCAACCGGCATACTTAGCTTCCAGTCTCATTGTACATTGCATCTCGCAACCTCCAATCTGGTTCAGGGGCTTCCTCCTTATCAAAACAAGGTGGCGAGATGTCAACTACCTCGCTTTGCATAAAGGAGGTCGTGGGTTGGATTCTGACCCTGACGCCTGCATATTTGGAGTTTGCATGTTCTCCCTGTGGTCGAGTGGATTTTTCTCTGGGTCCTCCGGTTTTCCCTCCAAATTTTGCCCCAACATCCGTTTAGAATATTTGGCTACTATAAATGTCATCATAATAAGCCACTTTTTTGAGATATCATTTGTGGCCAGGTCGCTTCTGAAAAGAGAGCTATATAGCTAAGTGGGTTATTTCCCCTGAACCTCTGAATTTCATCTTTAAAGTTCACATCATGCATCTTATAAATGCATTCACAAATTAAAAGAAATTTAGTTCACGAGTGAAAGGGCAATTTGGTCAAAGGCTGACCTAGGCAGTGGCGGCCATCAGTGCGAGTGGAGCTGGTGGCCGGGAGTGGGGCGGGGATCACTCACCGTGGCCTTGCCAGCGGCCTCCAGCGTGCCAGCCATGCGTGAGAAGCGGAAGGTGGAGTAGGTGGCACGGAAGACGTCACCAGTGCCAGCCACTCCCTGCCACGGGGGGGGGGGGCGGGGGGTGAGACAACAGCCTCAGCCGGACGGCGATGTCGCGTGACGTGTGAGGTACGACAAAAGAACCAAACACCCTTTCTTGCTGCATAGAAGTTTCACTTGTTCATACCTCCCACCCTTGATGAGGAGCTGGGTTTACATTTTAAGCGTTGTCTATCAACTTCAATTGCGTTATTTTCTACTGGCCACTTGGCGTTTGGGCCTTTGGGCATGTGTTTAATAACCGTGATAAGATGAAATAAAAAACTTTTACGTGGATTATCACACACATGCGCATCTAGCCTGCACGCACCTTTGTGTTTGATCAGCTTCTCACAATTTACAGTGTTAGAATTATTGGTTCATTGTTCCCTTGGGTCAAATAGGTGCTGAGCAATGCTCATCTCCATTGGTGGCCTCGAACCAGCAAAACTTTCGAGACTCACTTTACCACAATTCATCAGTGATGACACCAATCCCAGGCCAACAGATTAATGTTAAAACGTAAATCACCTACACAGTCCCTAAACGTGTCCAGAAATCATCACTGTTGATCACACACACACAGAGACAAGGCTGACGTGTTTCTGATGACCGCACAGCAGCTGCCCACCTTGACATACGGAGGAGCAAAGGAGGTGAGGTACCACTTCACCTCCTCAGTGCCACGGTTGGTGAACTCCAGCGCAGCCTCTGTGACAAACGACAGATTTGGTGCAACCACATACGCATGCACGTCATCAAAACTACCACCGCTATGAATCACAAATCTATTTGATGGCAAGTGTTGTTTGCAAGCACCTATTAAGAGCTATATATTTGTGCTGTACATATATTTATGTTGTAGAGAGAGGCAGTCAGTTGTAGGGTTTGGGAAAAAAAGGTCTTTATAGCTTGGCCTTGAACAGCGGTTGAGAGCCGACAGCACAGATGGCTGAAGGAATGCAATTTCAGACAAGTGCTGCAGTAGACGAGACTGAGTAAGAAGATAGTACGTTTGGTATTCGCACCATTTTTATAACGCGAGGCTATCACAAAGGCACTACTGTGTCACAGACGCGGACTGCAGTCGTTTCACAGTAGGGAGCGATTTGCTGTGTAATTCCAATGGAGGAATTTGCAGGAAATTTCACAAATTTAATGACAAAACAGGCACACAATGGCATTACGGGATCTTTAATGTTTTCTCTCAGGCAGACGGTGCGTATATTTTATTTACGATAAATACATGCGCAGTGTTAACTAGGGTGGCCTACTGGATTTGAACCGCGAAACAAGTGGTGAACGCGCTACCACTGGAGCTGTGCCACCGTCCCGTGAATGCTGACTGGGGGTGGTTGCAAATAAATCATTTGTTGGTGGGACAGAGGGCACGAAAGTGGTGGGGAGAGAAGGCTGCCGGGTGAGTCAATGGAGGAGGCTCTGCCACCCACAGGAGCTCCGGAAAACCGCGCTTCCTCTACTCACGTTTGCGCGATTCACGGAACAATACGACAGGCGGAACAAACGTGGAACTCACTGGACGTTTCTCCGACGCGTGTCGCTGGGAAGTACACGGTCTTGTTGGACACCTCCACGCCGCCGAGCACTGGCAAGGGCAGGGACCGTCTTGCCTGTATGCTCGGTGTGGCGAGCAAGGCGGGCAGCATGGCGGGAGGGATGGCAGGTGTGGCGGGCGTGGCGTGTGGAACGGCGAGCGTGCGTCCCACCGCGGGGCCTGGTGACACCATGTCAGCCTGCACCAGATCCTCTCGGATCTGCACGCGCACCACCTGGACGGCGCCCAAGTGATGCGAGAGTGACGCGAGTGATGAGATGCATGGCTGCTCGCAGTTCCAGATTGAAAAGGCAACCAAAGTCCACCTCGGATTTTCCAGAATCGGATGATAATGCGCGTGGGTTTATGTATTGTAAAGACGTTTTGAAATGTTGCAGATATTTTACGTTCATTCAAGTGTGTATATTTGCTTGTACTTATGACCAAACCACCCAGAATGCATGTAATCTCATAAAATGTTGAGAGCTCAGCAGGGTTTGAACATGTAGTGCCTGGATGGGCGACCACCATGCAACACAGGTGTTATAGGCTGTGGGGCTACAGTGTCAGCAGAGGACAGTGCAACAATGTTCCTTGGCTTCACCAACCCACAATAACCAGCAAGACGAAGTATGGTCAAATAACCGCCACAATCTGCACGGCATGAGGAAGCCCCTTATCCAGCAGTAGAGTTATGAAAGGGCTGTACACAAACACCCCTCGTATAGCCTTAACAGACCGTTGGGGAAAGTGCTGTTAGTGAGCACCAATTCAGGCCGGCATGGCACACGAGGGGGACAGGTGGCCAGCACCATGCGCAGCATAGTGGCGATGTTTACACATTGCACCAGGTACTCATTTGTGGCTGAGTAGACCGAGGGGAGGCTCTGGACCAGTTCAGATAATCGTCACTGATGGTGACCATGAGCGGGAATCGAACCCAGGTCGCCAGCTAAGTAGTGCAGCATGCCAACTGCTGCACTAACTAGTGTGTGTATCTGTGTGTACACAACAACAACCGCCATTCCCCACGAAGTGGCGGTGACATCACCACGGCGCCTGTGTCAGGCCAGGTGCACTTTGAGGCTATGTCGAATGTCGAAGGCTCACTGACAGAAGGTCAAGGCACAGACCCTGATTCCATGGGTTGGCTGACTGAGATGACTGGCAGATGTACCACCTGTGCTCCCCATTGTGCAAACTCTGTGTTTTAGCCGCGCAGACGGTGCTAATTGGCACAGATGTTCCTTTCTAGGTCCCCACGTTTTGCAAGCAAAGAGAAGGGAGGGCATAACTGTGGCCGAGAAAACCCGGAGCTTTGTATGGAGTGACAGGCCAGGTAGCCATCTCGACTGTACCCGAGCATCAATCAATCTCCGATTGTATCTATATTAGATGGGAATTCCACCGGTACATCCATGGGAAGAGTCTTAAATAGTGTTGGGGTCAGAGGAAATCCCTGTCGTACCCCAAGGTGAACAGAAAATTGTTCTGACACTCAACCTCGCAATTTTACCCGAGCCTGCCCATCATCATGAAGGTCCTTAATGATTGTAAGCAGACGTCTGGGACTCCAAAAGCATAGAGAATAACCCAAAGCTCTGGCTTTGACCAGGTCAATAAAGCAAAGATGTAGGTCCTGTTGACCTCTGCTGTAGCATATAGACAGACAGATAAATTGGTGTCAGTACAGAACCGCTCTGGACAAAAACCACATTCGGGCTCCGCACGCTTCTCCTTAGCATATCTAGCGATGTTAAATTATTCTTGCCAGCACCTTTCCCAGGACACCGAGGAGGGAGATACTCTGGTAGTTGTTGCAGTCAGTGTGGTCACCCTTTTTAAAAATGGGGCCCACCAGGGCATCCATCCAATCTTGTGGAACCCGTCCTGTGCACCAAGACGGTTGTAATGATGTCAAATTGGATAGTCTGCACAAAAACGCCACCCTCCTCCTCACCAGTTTGGCTGAGAGGTCATCTCTCTGGAGCTTTACCTGGTTTCAAGTTCAGGATCACCCTACACACTTGCTCAACAGAGGAATCATCAGCCAATCGCTAAGGAGTGGCGATTTCCTCCAATATTTGGGGCACAGCAGCACCAGCAAGGTGAACCCCACCTTGCCCTATAATAATATTAGAGCTAAGGGGGTTCCCCTCCCCCAAAACCTCACAGAAATACACAGTAAAACCTGTGAACCTGTTCACACATATACACACACACATTTGCGTGCAGGCTAAGTTCAGGTGTGCTCCTTGCACAGCCCCTACCTGCTGCTGGTTGTCACAGTGCACGTAAAGCCGGCCACTCCAGGGCAGCTTCGTTTTTGCAGACGTAGATGACGTGGGGCTTACCAGGATGAGCAGCGCCCCCCTGCTCACACGCACATAAGAGAGCTCAGCTTTAAAATAATCCTGGCCCCATGAGATCTACCAATCAGCAACAGCTCACAAATGAAATGTATCTGACACTGATAACTGCTGACATCTAAGCCGCACGAATCAGTTACGAGAGCGGGACATTTTCGACCAGACAACGGTGGATTTATAATGTTAGCACGCTCAGTCACTGCAGTCACTGGAAGGGAATTTTGCTCAGCCACTTCGGCCGGCTGAATGTGTCACTCAAATGCTGACATTTACACCCTGTACCTGGGTAATCGTTTTAGGTTAGCTTGACCCACAGGATGCTCAGGACAGCTTCTGATACCACCTGCTATTGATTTGCATGACTGGGATCAAAGCTTGGTCCATGTAGGTTGTAATGCAGTACGTGAACCACTTGGCCACCACTACCCTAAGAGGACACAACACCACCCCACAGAAGTTACCCCCATCCAATATTACACATGTCGAGGCAAGCACGAAGAAGACCTGCGTAGCACACAAGCACATCATGTGACCAACATCACATCAACACAATTGCCCTTGTTATCTCGTACTAATGTTCATGACCACACTGCAACAAGAACTAACTTTAGGCCGAGTTAACCTAAAGGAAGCAAAGGACATGTTTAGACACCAACTGCAACAACTACATCAACCATAGGAAAGAAGAAGAGCAACAACTACAATTTCACATTCAGGTGGTCAAGCTAGACAACGGCGTCAGGAGTAGCGGAGTGTATCGCCTTGATGTTTCTTTCATATTTGTGGATCGGAACTTGCATCGTTATACATTGCACTGTCTGTTCTGGATGACCACAGTCGAACACTACTGGAGATTTGTTTAATCTTCCATTTGTGTGTAGTGGGTTCGAATTAGGTGCACACACACGCAGCTTGGAGGCAACACTATTTATTAAACGGTAAGTAATATAACACTGTACATGAGGTGGTGACCACCTTCCTCAACTCACTAACACTCTGGAACACGACACAGAGTGGACCAGGCAGGCAACGGCCTGCCTGGCCCAGAACGACGACCCGGAACTTGAGAACCGATGATGTCGTCTTCACTTCGGAGTACAACAGCCTCGATCTGCGTTCACACCACGCTTATATCTGCTCTGGCGTGGCCGGCTCCGCCCAGGCGTGGCTGGCTCAGTCCAGGCCACTCCTCCCTTCCCAGGCCACGCCTCCCTTCCCCCACCTCTGGGAAGGTCCGGGTCCCTCCACCACGAGACCCCCCAGGCACCCCCTTGGGGCCCCCAGCCCTCGTACGGGCCGACAGAGTAGTGACCGTTCTATGTCACTACATGTGCATCAGGTATCTGAATTTGCCATGGTTTGTGCAGTGGATGCAGTTTAGGGTGGACCATGAGCTTCAGTTTTCAGTTTCAGTTTCATTTATTAGGTATAACCCTGTGAGCCATGAGTCTCTTGACTCGGGAGCAGCCGAAACAAACAAAACATGAACAAGAAACATCTTAAAGTGACTACACGCAACAGAAAAATCCAGGAAAAAACAGCAAAGTCTTCAGAATGGCCTGAAATAAAATGTATCGTTCAGGATGACCGCTGCAAAGCATGATTTTGAGTTTTGATTATAGTGTGCTGATCTTTAAAGGTGTATTCGTGGAGGATCAAAGCCAGAGATCTTCTGCGGTGGGTCTTTCACCACACAAGGTGTTAGTTTGGGAGTTATTTTGAACTCCATTCAGCTCTCCAAGCTTCACCAATTGCATTGATGTTGCAGTTGGCCAGTGGTTAGAAGACTTGTACCGATTCAGCTTATTTGATGAACTGCCACGAGTCATGGCACGTCTCGTATAAAGGTAACATTGCATATAATTTGCAAAGCTTGTGCACCATGGATCTCCCTCGTAAAATAGCCGGGCAACTGGCTAAACAGGATAAACCGTGTAACAAATTAAAATAAACTTAACGTACGTATCACATGTATGTATTGTGAGCACAAAGTTTAGATTTTCATTCTTTGGTTCTTTCGGTTAAGTCACGTCTAAAAATAAAATAATAAATTAAAATAATAGCGACGTTTCGATTGCAACACAAGCAATCATCATCAGGCATAAAAGAAATAGCAATAAAAATCTAACTAGAAAACTATAGACAGACATAAGCAGACAGACATCACAAGGACACACAGAGAGAGGACACATATCGGCACAGAGAGAGGGGGTCGTTTCTGTGACGGTCCCTTAAATATAGAGAGGGGGGGGCGGGGACGGAGAGAGGGAGGGGGCAGAGCAAATTAGCAAATCAATGAGTGTACGGCAACGTGTTGCTGCTGCGCAAGTGAGATGACGACGTGGCACGGCACACAAGCTTGAAATTAGGAGAAAGGCACACTAAAATTAAATAACCTCGCAAAATATCGAAATGTGATGTAATACAACACAGAGAGTCGATCAACACACAATTAACGCATAGCCTGGTTGATTACGTATTTCAAAGATTGCTAAGTTAGAATTTAAGTGTGAACATTCCAAAAGAGAGGACACAGGCAGAGAGAACAAATAGCCAGAGAGAGAAAAAAGATAAGCTTAAACGGCAACGTGTTGCTGCTGCGCAAGTAAGATGACGACGTGGCACGGCACACAAGCTTGAAAATTAGGAGAAAGGCACACTAAAATTAAATAACCTCGCAAAATATCGAAATGTGATGTAATACAACACAGAGAGTCGGTCAACACACAATTAACGCATAGCCTGGTTGATTACGTATTTCAAAGAATGCTGAGTTAGAATTTAAGTGTGAACATTCCAAAAGAGAGGACACAGGCAGAGAGAACAAATAGCCAGAGAGAGAAAAAATATAAGCTTAAAACTTCCCCGTAGAAGTGGTTCAATCTTAATTTGGAGCTTTCGTGACTGCAGGAATTATTCTTTGGTTCTTTCGGTTAAGTCACGTCTAAAAATAAAATAATAAATTAAAATAATAGCGACGTTTCGATTGCAACACAAGCAATCATCATCAGGCATAAAAGAAATAGCAATAAAAATCTAACTAGAAAACTATAGACAGACATAAGCAGACAGACATCACAAGGACACAGAGAGAGGACACATATCGGCACAGAGAGAGGGGGTCGTTTCTGTGACGGTCCCTTAAATATAGAGGGGGGGGGGCGGGGACGTGACTTAACCGAAAGAACCAAAGAATAATTCCTGCAGTCACGAAAGCTCCAAATTAAGATTAGATTTTCACCATTCAAGTGATGGAACTATTTTCATGACTCTGGAAGGTTCTCCATCCCAAGTACTCATACTCTCACTCTCACATACACATGGCCACGAACAGGTCTGGCCATCACTCACTGTGGGTCGAGCACACCCTGATGGGGAGTGACGGTCAGGCAGTGCGCAGGCCAGGACAGTTCAAACGGCAGTGCTCGTGATGTGTGGTTCCTCAGCGTCACGCGTCCTTCGGAGTGACCTTCCGCAGACAAAAACCACCCGTTAGGTGTGCTCTCCTCAACCCATCAATGATCGCTTAGCATGCAAATTATTGCCACTGATTCGGAGGCCGAAAAGTCGACAATCAACCTCTCTCTCAGAATTGCATACATCATCACCACGACTGCACCTCTTGGCAAAATTCCTACGAGTCAAGCTCAAGGCATCACGACAACCAGCGTTGTCGATGCCGCCAGCGCGAACTGCTGTGTGAGTGAGCGAGCCGTCAGCGCGAGCTGATGTATGTAGCGAGTGAGCGAGGCGGCACTGTCCCCGTTCGTACCAATGGTGGGCGCCGGCAGGAGCAGCAGTGTGGGCTCGGCGCTCCATGCGCTCGCCTCCACGCCCGCGGCCGCCCCCTCGCTCTGGGGTCCCCGCACGGGCAGCACATCCAGTGAGGTGCTGCCATGCTGCCTTGTCGCCCGTTGGGCCTCGCCTTCCCTGTACATTCCAGTCACCGGTGGGCTTAAAGTTAAACTCTGTTCTACGGTCGTGCTCCATGGACCCAGACCAAATGTTTTACTTGTTGGTACTGCATGAGATAGAAACACAAAGTTGTACCAAGTGCAAAGAGTAGTTCATTATGCAATCTACTCAGTAACAAAAAACTCACATCCATCGATAACACCTCCTTAAAAGAGAAAATCTAATAAACAACGTTTCAGGCAGTGACCCTTGTTCACATCACATAGATGAAGAAGGGTCCTTGCCTAAAGCAGCCAATTATATATTTAAAAAAATCCTTTATGTCAGTGTAAGTCATGAATGTGTCGTTATTTACTCGTCAAGTAATGTATTTTATTTACTCAATACATCTTGACTTAAAGCTTTCGTGACTGCAGGAATTAATATTCAATGGGTCTTTCAGTAAGGTCACATAGATAGGTTCAAAGAAAATAACAAAAAATAACATTAAAATGCTAATTTCTCACATTAACATAATCACCGCGGCGCGCTCGCCGTGGAGGATGCTCGGCGATCTTACATTAACATGCAAATTTTTACCTGGCAGCCCTTTGATTGGTGGAAAACCCACCACCGCCGCAGTCGCTGCCCACCACTTACATTAACATTGGCTGCTGACATTTGGGCTACGCCCATTTCAAACCTTTATAAACAGTTGTCTTTAGAAGCTAACCCCCCTTTTCCTGATGACGCCCGCTTGTGTTGCGATTGAAACGTCGTAGTTTTTTGCTATTTTCTTTGAACGTATCTACGTGATCTTACCGAAAGACCCAAATAATAATAATACAGTGGTACCTGGGTATACGTCGTTAATTCGTTCCAGAAGGTAGGACTTACACCAATTGTGAACGGGGCATACGCGGGTACTATACGCGGTGACTCATCCCGACCCATACAAGTTCTAGCAAGCGCGTCGTATCCCAAGCAAGACGTCATATCCCAAGACATTTTCTCTCTCGAAAAACACGACGTATACCAAATTCGACGTATTCCAAAGCGGTCATATACCGAGGTTCCACTGTAATTACTCAATACATTATTATATAACTACTTTCATTATCCACATACAGAAACTAGCATCCCTAAATATTTGCCAGCACCCCCCGATATAAAATTCTGCTCTGGCCAAGAGACGAATGGGGAGTGACAAGGTGGCTCAGGAAGCTGAAACCATGTCAGAGACACTCAGCTGTCTCCACTGAGAACCTGGGTTTGAATCCAGGTCTGTACCGCCCCGTACTGCAGCTCTCCCACCTCTCAACATTAAACTGGGTTCTCAGGCATGGAAAGATCGAAAACAGCGGGGAACCTGGTTTAATCTTGGGCGACCAAAACCCAGATTTGAACCTAGAATCTCAACTGTGCAACCGTGCTGATTTAGGGCTCTGACGCAGCCATCTTAAGAACCCCGATGAGCAACCTGAACCAACCGAGTTTCCCCTCGAAAATTAACATTAGAGAAACGTGCAATCCAACGCGTACCTGCTGGTGCTGCGCCGCTGGCCACCGTCATCCCTCAGGTGAGTCTGCAGGTGCACAGAGTTCATTCAGCATCAATTATATTATCAGTCCACCCTCTCACTGTGAGACGATGAAGGGCCCTTGACCCGAAACATCACCTAATATACACTCTTCCTTTTAAGGACCCAGTGTTATTGACAACTGTGTTGAGTTTGTCACTTTCTCTGTTCATCCTACAGGCACAACATTGTCCGGCAGGTCGATGTGTGAGAACGCAAGCATGCGTGCAAGAGAATGAGTGAATTAATGATTAAATTAGCGCATAAGGAAGTGAGAGAATAAGTGTGCATGAAAGAATGAGTGGATGATTAGTTGAGGGAAAAGCTGAATGAGTGAATATGTGATCACCTGGGCAAGTCGCGAGTAAGCGAGCTTTACGATGGAATGACTGAGCGCAGTGACTGAGTGGAGCGACTGGGCGGAGTGACCGAGCGAGTAACCGAGCGGAGCGACTGAGCAGAGTGAACAAGAGTGACCGAGCGAGTGACTAAGTGACCGAGTGGAGTGACCGAGCGGATTGACTGAGTGAGTGATCGAGCGAGGGACTGAGTGACTGAGTAAGCGACCGAGCGAAGTGACCGAGTGAGTGACCGAGCGAGTGACCGACCGGATTGACCGAGCGAGTGACTTGAGGAAGTGGCCGAGTGGAGTGACCGAGCGGAGTAACCGAGCGGATTGACTGAGTGAGTGACTGAGTAAGTGACCGACCGACGTGACCGAGCGGAGTGACCGAGCGGATTGACTGAGTGAGTGACCGAGCGAGTGACCGAGAGGAATGACTGAGCAGAGTAACCGAGCATAGTGACCGAGCGAGTGACCGGGTGATCGTCCGCAAGATCTCCAGGCACCTCTGCTTGTGCCGTGTCCTCCAGGCTGTCGGCGTAACCCGTGTCAACCGTGTCGGTGTCTGCAGCCGCTCCCGGCTGGACCGCACGCCCCGCGAGAGACAGCAATACACGGCTCATGTGGCTGTAGAAGGAGGCGGCGTCATTGGGCCGCTCTGGAAGGTCGTACACTGCACCCACACAGAACCGCGACGCATTATGGACTCTCATTCATATATCACGCATAGTCAGCAAAGATCCATTGTGCCAAACGTGTGACCTCTTGCAACAGCATTCAGATGAACTGCTCTTGCTGTCATACCGTTGTCGAGTGATTTGTTTGATTCACGGATCACGGGGGTGACCACAGGAGCAGAGCCATTCCTTTGAGGGTCGCAGTCCGCTTTGAACATCAACCGCCAAACCAAAGTGAGTGCCATTTGCTGGAGTCTGCGCATCAAGACGGGGTGACGTGTCGACAAAGTGACAGCCATCGCCCTCAAACTAAGCTCTCAATCGCTAGGAGACCGGTCTCAGATGCAATGGTGAAATTTCTGACGATCGCCGAACCATCGGATACCGAGAAGAGGTCTTTGGCATCCCATGTGGAAGGACTGCAGTCGATCCAAAACAGCCTGGAAGCAATGGCCAGGCCTCCGCACCATACAACAACACTGACAAAATATAGCACCAAATGCGGTTCAGACCATTAATTATTCCTGAGGCCAGGCCAATTCAGGGCATGACATCAGGTCTACATCGTTCGTCAGTGGTCTGTATAGATCCCAATTAGATAAATGCCTCCCCTGCTTCAACAGCATTACTGTTGATTACGCAGGGTGCTTCTTGAGGTCCGGAGAAGCCCAAGTTCTGGACTCAAGGCAAGTTTTTTCTTTATATACTTACACTTGTTAACTCAGGAAGGCCTCACCAACTCTCAAGACTTTTTTCTGGAAGGTCCTGGAAAAGTTTTGCAGTCGGGGCAATGTTGCTGCCGTGTGTGATCCCAATTGAGTAATGTGCAGGTAATATTTCAGCATTGGGATGTTTGGCCAATGGAGAAAACTGGACAATCGGGAGGGATCCATAAAGAACCGGGGGAGGTACATACACATAGGTTTCTAAGTCGGGATCTGAACCCAGGCCCTTCTTGCTGTGAAACACCACTGTTACCACTTGCGCCACCCTGCTGGCCGAACACTCAGCATCTATTTTAAAAATACACATGTACATGGACAGCCCTTCTGTCAATCAACTTCTGGATAAGGGTCTTCCGATGCTGCGCAGGTCTAGAAGGTGATTTTACCAAACTTAACCATGATTGCTCGGTAAGTTCCATTCGTGTTTTGGGTTGTTGTCGCCGTTAAAGGATTACACTACACGATGAGGTTTTGCATGAAAGGCCAGTGTGCCAACACAACCCACACTGCCTCAGTCTCCTGTCTCTTTTCAGAAAGGGTGTTTATTTTAGACAGAATTAACCCAGAGTTGCCACAGAACTCGTGCAGAATGCCAATTTCCACTTGTGCTGTAGTTCATGGCCATGATTGGAACATGGGTCACTGGGATTGTTACCGAGTGCAGGAAAACCTTTCCAAACACAACTCCATCGAATGCGCGCTTCGGCTCTGCTACACGCATTACCTGATGAGCACGTGTCGTGCCGGGTACGTGTCGTGACGAGTGCGTGTCATGATGGGTATGCGGTCATGTCAGGTACGCAGTCGTGCCGGGAATGGGGTCGTGACGGGTACGCGGTCGTGATGGGTACACGGTCGTGAAGGGTACCGTTTTCCAGAACACATGGGTGATGTTTCGGCTCTATGTGGTTAGACGCTGCAAAGATTATCATCTCCCCTCATGCACAATGGCACATCTCGAATGTTCACATATTGACGCATGCGTCGAGATGTCCAGTCGTTGAGGACTTCATTTCATACGGATGCCTGGATGGCGAATCATTAACGTTCAAGTGACAGGGACGAGCGTCGGGCTGGCAATTCAGTTTTAAAGTGAGCGCTGCACGCAAGTGGTGTGGTACGGGAAGAGTAATGGAGATGGGTGTTTTGTGTTGAAATTTAAAAATAAAGAGTGTACACACACACACAAGAAATGAAGAGCGACTCAGCATCCATCAGTACAAAAACAAGAGCAGAAACCTTAAAAGCATTCGTTAAGGGAGAGGGGTGATCATTTCGAACCCAGGAACACAACCATATATGTACCATAAGGTATATTATTTGTTGAACACAGTTTTGCCCAAAAACGGAAATTTACATAAACACAACTCCCACTTTTGGCAAGGTCTGCCTGGATAGGAACCACTTACTCCATATACACAAACCAATATAAAGATCAATGTTTTAGCCTCACAGAATCAAGGAGCGAATGCTGTTACCGAGCACATATTAAGGCTGGCACGGCCCATGTGGGAGTGTTGAAGCGATCATATTAGACAAAGTGAACCTGGGGAAGAGTTCAAAATATTTACTGGTGTTGTGCAGCCTGAAATGAGGTCTTCACATTGTATTGATAGTCACATTTTAATGTGCAATTTAATTGAGGAACTGTGTGTTGGCTTGGAGTGGTATGGAACTGTTGTTGATCTTTTGCTGTCTTGCCCCAAGGTTGCATTTGTTGTTGACAAATCGGAAGGAATTTACGGACAATTTATACTTAAAGTATAAACTTTATTTTTACGTATTTATTTATCGTGACTAGCTTTACCTTTTCTCTACTTTGCACTCCTAATGGTTTTTGTATTGTTTGATGTTGTAACTTGCTGACCCGCCCGGACTGGACACCTGTGAAAAAGAGCTTTATAGCTCATCGGATTCCTCTCACAGTCTAAATAAATAATTATTAACAAGATTCCGATTATGGATCTCTCCAAGGGGCCACTATTCCTAGGTCATCTTGGGATGAAATAAGGTCGCGGGCGAAGACCTTCCCCTTGGGTCAGCTGAGCATGCAGCGGTGGTGCACTTACCCTCGGTCACGGCCTCCTCCCCTGGGAAGGGCACATGGAAGTCGACGGCCCTCAGGGGGTTCTCCTCCGACAGCGCCGGCTTCCACCTCCCATCTGTCTGTGCCATGGCCCTGTTGAGCACACGTGCCGCTTAGTAACAGAACCCAGTGTACAGTAAAGTTGTTAATAAATGCGTTGCCTCCAAGAACGGTGTGTGTGAGACTCAGTTACATACACTACACATACATGGACTGACACACACACATCGACTCACACACATATATGTAGCGCTGTAAATGGGCTACGTGTACTTACCTGCAGTAGCAGACAGGGCCCACCAGGGGCAGTAACTTGGACCGGCATGAGGGTCGCTAGATTCCCCAGCCCCAAACCAGGGGGGGGCTGCGGGGTGTTCTAGGATGCCCCGAGACCCCCCCCTGGAACTCTCTGGAAGAGAGGCGTGGCCAGGGGCGGACACACCTGGGAAGGTGTATAAAAGCCTGACCTCTGGACGAGTCCGGGGCCAGTCCGAAGACCGAAAACCAGCCAGCCTAGGACCCTGGGAACTCCCGGGGCCCGACGTCCTTGTAAGGGCCGGGACGGAGAGGGCCAGTGGTCGAGACCCATACCTTGGCTGGGTCGGGTCAGTGTAGCCTCCCCTAGGTCACCCTTAGCCGGAGGAGAGAGAGCCCGTGGTCCCAGCACGCGAGCCCGGAGGTCGTACCTCCCCAGGTAACGGGTATAGGGGCCGCCGTTACCCCTTTGTGTTAGGGACCGTTACTATTGCTGTTACCGTTATTGTAAATAAACGTGTTACCTCTACAAGTCGTCTCCACTCTCCTTGAACCCACTGCACATACATCGACTCACTCACACATCGACTAACATACACACATTGACTAACACACACAACGACTTACACACATACACATCCACTAATACACACAAATCGACTTTCACACACACACACACACATTGACGCACACACACATTGACGCACACACACATCGACCCACACACACACACACCGACCCACACACGACGCACACACATATGGACTAACACGCACACATGGACGTGTACACACACACATTATTACTTTAATATTTACGAAGTAAGTTTTTTTAATTATAGTTTTCTATGTGCGTTACTTTAGCGAAAGAAGCAAGGAAGAGGGAAAATGCAGGTGTGTAATAAGTAATTAAGAGCGAGGGCGATGGTGTTCCGCCATTTTTGTGCAAACATTTTGCGCGAGCAAAAGCTGTAAATAAATGAAAGTCAACGATTCAAAAATCAACTTATCCTACCTGTAACTATGAGCAGATGCGCACCAATTAAGCATAATTGACATAACGTCACTGCTCAACCCCCGTACTGAGGGGGCAAGTGTAAATATGTTCGAATGAAGACGAAATAGCATACAGTATATTTCTTTGCTTTTTGGTTCTTTCGGTAAAGTCATATAAAAGAAAATAAATTAAATAATAGAATACGACGTTTCGATTGCAACACAAGCAACCATCATCAGGTAGAACTGAATTTGAGAGAGAGACAAAACACAGACACGGAGTCACACAGACAGACACATAAGCAGAGAGTGACAACATAGACACAGAGAGAGAGAGACACACAACATAGACACACAGAGACCCATTGCCTCTGTGTCAAGGCCTTAAATAGAGAGAGAGGTGGGTCTGCTGGAGCAGAGAAATTAGCATGTTAATCAATCCACCCCGAAGCAAAGAAGATCGAATGGTCCCCATGAGAGCCTGGTAAATTTTAGAGAGAGACAGAATGAACCAAACCCAGGCAGCACGGCTTATGCCGGCTTATGCCATGCTACCTGGGTAATTTTATAAAGTTAAACCCGACGGTGCATGAGCCAAATCCCTCGCAAGTGTTGGCCACACACAAACAGGCAGACAAAAAAATCCTTTTATAGGTTAGACTAGCGGGAAGAACCCGGCATTGCCCGGGCGAAAAAGACACACACACACACATATGGACTCAAACACATTCATCGACTCACACACACACATTGATTTACACAGCAATCCCGAATGCCACAGCTAGAGCAATTTTCTCCATCTGGCAAACCTTTGCAAGGAGCAGGTTGAGAACAAAGGTCTTCCCAGTACCCCCAGGTGCATCAAGGAAAAAAATGCCTCCATTTTTTGTCTTAATGTCTTCCAAAATTTTGGTGTAGGTTTCTGTTTGTGCATCCATCAGCTTTGGTTAATTTTCCTCAATAAATTTAAGAAGCTCTAAACCATCATAGGATATTTGATGTAGGATCTCTTGAGCAAGGGCATGCAGGTTGTCCCTGTAGGGTGTTGGTAGTCCCATAGACGTGAGGTTTTTCCACCAATTGAGTGCAGTTTGTCCTCAAGAAGGATGAGGGCCTGGTTGAAAATTACATAAGAAAAGTTGACGTCGAGGTTTGGATTTTCTCGTTTAGCTCTGTGGAGGATGCCCTCACTCATGGCCTCTTTTTATTTTTGCCAGAGTCCCATGGGGGTTCGATGGGCTACAAACTTGAAGATGTATGCAGAAGAACAATCTCAGTTGGGAAGGGGACTAACAGACGCTTCTGTCATAATTCTAGATTTGAAGTTTTCGTGGCTGCAAGGATCCATACTCTTTGTTTTTTTCGGTAAAGTCACGTAGGTTATAAAAGAAAACAAATAAATTAAATCATTACGTTTCGGAGGCAACACAAGGTTCCGTCTTCAGGTGGAACCGTCACAGCAAAATTACTGTATCAAGTGAAGAGAGCTCTAAGAGACACAACCTTATATATACTGGTTAAGGGGAGGGGAGAGGAGCCAGGATGGGCCGTGGGGGGGGTATAAGTTGGTGAGGTGACGACCTGTCCTGCAGCGGACCCGCCTGGAGCTTTGTGATGTAGATGGCGGAAGTAGATAAGCAAGCCGCCTTTTGTTATGCTCGCTGGTGGGTTATATTCCAAAGCAGGCAAGCAGTGTGTAAAAAGCAAAAAAATTATTATGGCTGTACAATTGTAGGGGTGTTAAGGGGGGGCTGACAAACACACACGAGTGTCTGCTCCCACACGCTACACGGGTGTCTACACCCACGTCTACACCCACATCCGCAAACGGTTTACGCTGGGATCCACCACAGCCCCACCCCTCGGGCGGCGGTTGCTATAAAAGGCGGGGAGCCGGAGGGCTCGAGGTCCCAGTGGGTGAGCTTCAACCAGTGAAGAAAGAAGACCAGCAGATAGGCCCTGGAACTCCCCCGGCTTGCCGTCCTTGTCAGGGCCGAGGGGGGGAAGGAATCACTCGCCTGGAGCTGGGAGGAGCGGCACGGCGGGACGACGGGCAGCGCTCAACGGCAGTTCCCGCCACGTCGCCGGGGCTGCAACTTGATTTTGCCGCCATAACTACAGTGGGTGCTGCGGGCGGGGCCCCGGCACATCAGGGGGAGGATGCTGACCAACCAGAGGGCGCTGCGTCATCAACAGGGGCTGCTCGCTGCTGCCTCCGCGCAGCAGCCGCCACGTCATCAATGGCGGCTGACTGTGGTGTACGTCAAGCATCGGCCAGCGTGTCACCAGCGGTGCGACCGCCGATGGCGCCCGCCATTGCTCCCGACACTGTACGGGAGAGCGGGAACGGTGACCAGCGAAACGCATCGGCAGCGTCCACATTCCAGCAGCGTCTGCCGGTCCTCAAAGAATTAGTGTCGGATGGCGGTGACTGGGCTGCATTCGAGCGACATTTCTTGGCTCACCAGGAGATGTCAGGGTCGACAGATGAAGAGGCGTTACGAGCGCTCCCGGCGACGCTGGACAGCGACGCCCTCGCCACCCTCACTGCGACGACAAAGTTGGCGTGCGCTACGCTGCTATCGGCACTCCGACTCCTGGCCACGGTCTACGGGCCACGATCTGACTGCAGACAGCTATTCTACGAGCGACGAAAGGGCGCGAAGGAATCGCCCCTTGCTTACCGCACGGCTCTCTTGGCCCTGGCGAAGGCGGCTTTTCAACGAATGGATGAAGAAGGAGTGGACGCTATGGTAGCAGAGAAGATTTTGCTGCTGGCTGAAGACCTGAACATCGTCATCATTGCACAAGACGACGCAGACATGTGTTCTCTGCGTGCTGCAAAGCACATCCATGCCAATCTACTGTCCCAGCGTCGTAAGGCGAACAAGGCGGCCGCCGGGCACTCCGTGGCTGCGACCGTCCCCACACCGGAGGAGGTCTTTTCTGCGGGTCGCCCTGCGGAATGGAGGTCCGGCGAACGTCCGGCTCGGGACGTGCCGAGCCACCAGGATCACCCCAAGCCGACCGGGGCACTCACCCGGTGCTATAACTGTGGCCTCCGGGGCCACGTAGCTTCTGGCTGCCGGGCTCCTCGGCAGTGCGGTGCAGGACCTCGGCCAGACGATGCTCCTCTTCCCAAGGCTCCGCAGCGAAATCCGGCAAGTCGTGGCACCACACATGTTCTGCCCACATACGCATCTGTCACTCACATGGTGCAACGGACGACAATTTGGGTGTTGTTGAGTCGAACCGCGGCGAGATGGGGAGGGCGCTCCAACTGGGACAGTGGTCCGCGCTGGCTAACCGCATTGTAGCCGCGTCGGCGAAGTCGTCGGTTGTTGTGGACCATATTGACGGGGTTGAGGTGCGGGTTCTGATTGATACGGGAGCATCGGCAACAATTGTGTCCGAATTGATTTACAACATTCTTCCCGTTCAAAGTCGCCCTTTGCCTCCGGGCGATGTTCCGTGTTTTGCTGCCAACGGGGGCTCGTTGGGTATAATTGGCCAGATTCGGGCACAAATTTGCATTGGAGACATTAAATTATCTGGGCCGGTGTTAGTCTCGTTCTCTCTGGCTGTCCCGTGCCTGTTGGGGATGGACTTTTTGGATAAAATTCCGATCAGGATATTGATCGACCAGGGTTGTATTGAACTCCCTTCGGGCTGACGTATGCTATTCCTATCCTCCCCCGATACTTTGCGTACGGCCTGCGCGACGGTACAGGCGCTCGTTACGCAAACAGTACGTGTTCCACCGGGGTCTCAGATGCTCGTGCCTCTTCGGTTGCGTCGACTCTTCGCTAAAGGGGTTTTGGATCGCGGTGTTTTGTTGGGACCGTCAATGGCAGCGGAAAATGGGCCGGATTTGATAGCTGCCCAGACAATTGTTGGTGGGAACAAAGAGCCGTTCATCGCGGTTCTTAATGTCGGGCTGCGGACGGCTGTGGTCCCCCAAGGAACTGGGCTTGCGCACGCAACGCCGGTACCTTGTGAGGAACCAGTCATTGGGCAGGTGGCCACCGCTCCTCCGCTGCAAATGCATTCGGACCGCGATGAGAGTTGGCTAAATGCACTTTGTGCAGGATCATCTGACCTGTCCGACTCGCAGCGTGCCAAATTGCGAACCCTTTTGCGCGATTTTTCCGATGTTTTTAGTCAGCACAAATACAACATTGGCTGTACGAAAACGCACCGATCCGCCAAAATCCCTTTCGGTTGAGTCCCGCCGAAAAGGATGTCAAATCGGCTGTAGATGACATGCTAGCTGCGGACATTATATCTCCTTCAACCAGCCCTTGGGGCGCACCCATCGTGTTAGTCAAAAAGCATGATGGGTCTTTGAGATTCTGTGTTGATTTCCGTCGACTGAACAAAATCTCGGTGGCCGATGCGTACCAACTTCCTCGAATGGATGAATCCCTTGACGCCCTGGCTGGAGCACGATTCTTCTCCACGTTGGATTTGCTGTCGGGGTTCTGGCAGCTCCCTCTGGATGATGAATCGAAGCCGAAGACGGCTTTTCGAACGCCACACGGCCTATTCCAATTCAACTACTTGCCAATGGGGCTCCACTCAGCTCCGGCAACTTTCCAGCATTTGATGGAATTGGTTCTTGCTGGCTTGCAATGGGATGTTTGTCTGATCTACCTGGACGATGTCATTGTCTTCAATGAAACATTTGAGGAACACCTTCAAAGGTTGCGGACCGTTTTTTTAAGATGCACGCTGCAAATTTGAAATTTAAACCGCAGAAGTGTCACTTGCTCCGTGATTCTGTGCGGTATTTGGGTCACATTGTCGCTCGGTCAGGGATTTCTACCGATCCTGCCAAAACACAGTGTGTCAGCTCCTGGCCCACTCCCACCTCAGTGGGGGAGGTCAGGAGTTTCATCGGATTTGTGTCGTATTATCGGCGGTTTGTTGCGGACTTCGCGACGATCGCTAAGCCTTTGCATTTCACTGGGGCCGGGAGGAGGAGGCCGCTTTTCACTCCCTTCAGGATGGCCTAGTGGGGGCCCGGCCATTGAATTACCCCGACTTTTCAAAACATTTCTTGCTCGATACAGACGCAAGCAACACGGGCATTGGTGGTGTGCTTTCCCAGGTAGTTGAGGGTGTAGAGCGCGTGGTGGCATATGGCAGTAGAGTTTTGTCTCCGGCGGAGCAGAGATACTGTGTTACCCGTCGTGAACTATTGGCAATTGTTTTTTTCATTCAACAATATCGCCCATATTTGTACGGCCGGCACTTCACCGTCCGCACAGATCATGCGGCGTTACAGTACGCCTTGCGGGTTCAACAGCCTTCAGGACAATTGTCTCGATGGCTGGAGATCCTTCGAGACCATATATCGCAAGGGTGTTCGCCACACGAACACGGATGCTCTGTCGTGCTTGCCGTCCACTTCAGATTGCGCTTGCCTCCGAATGAGAGCCCTGATTCGGTCCTTGCTGCCGCCGCTGATGTGCCTGTGATTGCGGGTCCTATTGAGCAAGAAGGGAGGGATTCCTTGCTGGGATTGACTGTTGCGGAGTGGGGACGCCTCCAGATGGAGGATGCCTCCCTCCTGGGGTTGCGGCGTCGCGTTGGAGGGTCTGTTCCGGCTGCGACGAAGGTTGACTCATGGCGGCTGCACCAGGGTCTCCTGATGCATTGGGACGGAAAGACCTGTCGCCACAGGCTGGTGGTGCCTTGCACACTGAGGGGTAGAGCTGTATGGGCTGCTCACGAGCGGCTCCTGCACCTGGGGACTCACAAGACCCTTGCCATGCTCCAGCTGAACTTCTTTTGGCCGGGCATGGCAAGGGATGTGGATGATCTTCTCAGGTCCTGCACTCAGTGTGCACAACGGAAGCCACCGGCGAAGGGTTCCAATCCACCGCTGCAATCTATCTCTGTTACTCGGGTTAACGAAATCGTCGCACTTGACATTTTGGGTCCATTCCCTCCTACGCCTAGGGGTAATTAGTACCTATTGGTTGGCGTTGAATATTTCACGCGATGGCCTATGGCTTGGCCCCTCGTCAACCAGTCGGCAGCAGCCGTCGCCGAGGCCTTTGTCCAGGGCTATGTCCTCGACTAGGGCGCTCCGGAGCGGCTGCAGACCGACCAAGAGAAAAACTTCTCTGGTAACCTGCTGCACGAGGTGTGCGAGCTCCTGGGTACGAAGAAAATTCGTACCTCCCCATATCACCGACAAACTGATGGGATGGTGGAGCGGCTACATAGGACCATCACGGCCATGTTGTCCCACCAAGTGTCAGAATCCCAGACCGATTGGGACCTTCATATCCCGGGGGTTTTGGCGGCCTATAGGATGGCTCCCCATGCAGCGACCGGCTTCTCGCCCTTCTTTCTAATGTATGGTCGCGAAGTTGAACCGCCTGTCATCAACTTTGAGTTTAAAGACCCTTGCTAAGATGTCATGTCTGTCTGTTGGCTTTCGGTTTGGATAAAGTTGAACCTGGATCCTGCATAATGGATGGGCATAATGACTTTGAAACCCCCCCCCCCACCTCCTACACATTTCACTAGTACTAATCACATACCAGCATTTCCCATAAATATGCTAAATTCCTCTTGATATGCAAATTTTTTGTCAAGGCGCCCTTTCCCCCTTCCAACCCAGCTTAAATATACACTCCAAGCGTGGTGGTGTTTCATTCAGACGCTGTCTCCCCGACAGACCTGGTCTTCACCTGAGGACGGCTGCTTGCGTTGTGGCCGAAACGTCGTGAGAATTGTTTTATTTTTATTATTTTATTATTTCCCTTCTACGTGACTTTACCGAAAGAACCAAGAAGATGAATCCCTGCAGTCACGAAAGCTTAAAATCGAAATTTACATTACTATTGTAAGATTTGCAAACTTATTTTTATAATAATACTTTTCTATGTACGCGAGTTTAGCGAACGAGGAAATAAATTAGTACTTAACATTGCCATGTTGAGGACTAGTCCCGTGCAGAGCCCGCAGCCTCGCCTAGATTGCCCAGAAAGCCGAGGTGGCACCTTGCAGGCTGGGGGCTGAGTCGCTACCCCCACCCGCGCTACAATAATACTATCTAAGCGCTATAATAGTATCTACCGACCCTATAGTACTAAGTGCACACATTGGGGTGGGGGGAGGGAGAAGAGGACATCACACTGTGAAGAATTCACCTCAGCGTTTTTGTATTTTTAAGCATTTTTAACGCGAATGATAATTTTTGGCGATCGTGTGTGCATTGCTAGGGGCAACCGCTATTAGCATTTCGCGCATGCGCAAATGCGTGCTTTATCCCGTGCCGAGCGGCGAAAGTAAATAATTAAATGAAGAAAAATCGTACTTAATCGCTAATTAAACTAATTTAAAGTTGACGGATGAGAAAAAAGAATAGCGCTTGCTTACGACGGGGCTTACGGCGTGCTACCTGGCTATTTTTAGTTTGAGAGCCAAATCCCTCGCAAGCACGCGCACACACACAGACAAAGAATGCCTTTTATCGGTAAGAAGCTAGCGGGAAGTACCCGGCATTGCCCGGGCTTACATTATATTGAAAAACTTATCTTAAAAACCTTACATATGTAATGCGAGCGTAAACGGTCTCGCGGATATGACGTAACAGGGGGGAGGAGTTGGGTCACGTGGGGGGAGAGGAGAGCTTTTAAGGGCAGGAACCGGAAGGGCTGGAGGAGAGTGTGGGAATAAAGACAGGAGGAGGCCACGCAGGGCAGGAGGTGGGAAGTGGCGTGATCGCCACAGGTCGGGACTCGGCACCGTTGGCCAGCGGTGTCCGGGCACGGAGGAGGCGGAGAGCCAGCAGCGGGGCTGCATAGAGAGCAGCCGTGGGGCTGCAGGTCGGGGACAGAGAGGCTGAGGGAAGATCCAGCAGCGGGGCTGCATAGTGAGCCAGCAGCGAGTCTGCAAGAGCGACGGCAGCAGTGGGGCTGCCGAGCGGGAGACGGAGGAGACTCTGAGCGAGACGCCGTGTGGGCAAAGTTGTACGAACCACAATAAAGGACAACGGAGACAGACCCAGTGAAAGAGTCCTTTATTACACATATACATACACAGATACTAAGCTATTGTCAAAGCCCAGTGGGCCATTTGTCCATTCCTCCACTAACAAAATTATAAGAGGCTTGCTGAAGTCCAAAAAGTTATAGAAAGTGGGGGGTAAATAGTTGATATAAAAGGTTTCCGAAAATGGTTGACCACCCCCTTAAAAAATATTTTTACTCCCGCGTAGGTATATAAACGTACACACCCTACATACAACAGAGTAAGTAGTATTTATTGACTCTGTAGTTGTATCAACTGACTGTACAGTAGTATCTACTGAGCGAGTAGTAGCTACTGACTGTATAGTAGTATTTACTGACTGTAGCAACTACTGATCGTAGTAGTATCTACTGGCCCTACAGTAGTATCTACCGACTATATAGTAGTTAACTACTAACTCTATAGAAGTGTTGTGTAGTACCTTTCGACACCCAGGAGACTTGTAGAGCCAGACGGAGACGAAACTCATATAACGGCTTACGCCGTTTATTCACATCTGTTACACACTCTTTTACACTCTCTACACTCGACGCTTACACCCGTTATGGCGCACGTCAGAACTCTGTCCTTTACGCGGATATCCCTCAGCTATCTACGCCCTGGTACGGTTTCCCTTATGTCTACCCCCTCATCTGCCCCGGGCGGGGGCTCACTAATCACCGCCCGGCGACGAGGTGAGACTTCTACATCTCTAGCCCTTCTTCGGCGGTGGCTGGGATGTCTTCCACGCAGGTTCTCGTTCCTATCTCCCTCATTCCCTGACGGCGACCACCTCACTCTCCCCACGGCGACCTCACTGTCGTCACGGGGTCCCCCCCTTAAGTACCCCTTGGCGGCTCCTCCCCTTAGCTCAGACCCGCCCATGTTCCCAAAGGTACCCCCTTACAGCCCCCGTGACATCACGTCATCCCACTACTCCTCTACAGTAGTATCTGATGATTCTATAGCAGTAGCTACTGACCGTAGTAGTATTGACTGACTGTATAGTAGTATCTACTGACTGTAGCAGTATTTACTGACCATAGTGGTATATACTGACTGTTTTAGTATCTGCTAAATCTATATAGCAGTATCTACCAACTCGATAGCAGTATCTACTATAACTACAGCAGTGCATACTGACTGTGGTGGTACCTGCTATCACTGCAGCAGTGCATACCGACTATGGTAGAACCTGCTTTCACTGCAGCAGTGCATACTGACTGTGGTGAAACCTGCCATCGCTTCAGCAGTGCATACCGACTGTGGTGGTACTTGCTATCACTATGGCAGTGCATACCGACTGTGGATGTGCCTGCTATGATTACAGCAGTGCAAACTGACTGTGGTGGGTACCTGCTATGACTACAGCAGTGCATACGAACTGTGGTGGTACCTGCTATGATTACAGCAGTGCAAACTGACTGTGGTGGGTACCTGCTATGACTACAGCAGTGCATACGGACTGTGGTGGTACCTGCTATGATTACAGCAGTGCAAACTGACTGTGGTGGTATCCTGCTATGACTACAGCAGTGCATACGGACTGTGGTGGTACCTGCTATGATTACAGAGTGCATAATGACTGTGGTGGTACATGCTATGATGGTGGTAACTGCTATGATTACAGCAGTGCATACTGACTGTGGTGATACCTGCTATGATTACAGCAGTGCATACTGACTGTGGTACCTGCTATAATACAGCAGTGCATAATGACTGTGGTGGTACCTGCTATGATGGTGGTACCTGCTATGATTACAGCAGTACAAACTGATTGTGGTAGGTACCTGCTATGATTACAGCAGTGCATACCGACTGTGGTGATACGTGCTATGATTACAGCAGTGCATACTGTGGTGGTACCTGCTTTCACTACAGCAGAGCATTCTGACTGTGGCGGTACCAAACTACTAACCTGACAGTGCCGTCGTTAGGCCTAGCCCCCGGCCTCGCCTAGATTGCCCAGCCGCCCGAGGTGGCACCTTGGCAGGCTGGGCCGCTACCCCCGCCCCACCCACCATCCCCCCGCCCGCTCTACAATAATAGTATACAAGCGCTATAATATTTGTATCTACTGACCCTATAATACTAAGTGCACACATTGGGATGAGGGACGGAGAAGAGGACATGACACTTTGAAGAATTAACCTCAGCTTTGTGTATTTTTTTTGCATTTTTAACGCGAAGGAGAATTCTCCCCCCCCCCCCCCACCCCCACCGATGACGCGTGTGCATTGCTAGTGGCAACCCCCGGGCAGTTTTAGCGCTCGCTGAGCGGCGTAAGAAAATAAATAGCACTAAATTGCTAATTTAACTACTTTAAAGTTGACGGATGGGAAAATGGAATAGTGGCGTGGTGCCTGGTTACTTTTTCTAAACGTCAACCCCACGGTTTGTGAGCTAAATCCTTCACAAGTTTTGTCCACACAGACGGACAGACAGACAAAAAATGCCTTTTATAGGTAAGATGGACCAGAGGTCTGCTAGAGTGGGATTAGCAGTTGCAGGAGATTAGGGGTCACCTGCGGAAGAGCTGCCGTGTGATCTCGTCGCCGCAGAAGAAGCAGACGACGGCGAGGAGGGCGGTGCTCGTGTTGCACAGCGCGGATTCCCGCGCGGTCGCCCGGCATGTCAACTCCACCTCCTGCACCGCCGTGCACAGATCATCGTCCATGTTCTCCCATTACACACACATCCTACTCAACATTTGCCGATGGAAAACAAATCATGTCAACTGTATTGAAATGTCTCAATGTTTCCCAGGGACCACATTGTGAAGTGCGGTCTCCAATTAGAAGTCAATCAAATTACCTCCACTCTCTCCACGGTGAAGCAAGGGCCGCCGGCTATAACTCACATTGTCACGAATGCAAAACATTTATTTGCATAATAAACATTCATATTCAAGCAGTGAACGTATTTAAATTAATGTTAACTGAATTGGAATTTTAAGTATAATCTTTAATTTACCTGTACAGTGCTGAAACGTAGAATTCTTATGTTTAAGTGGGACTGTCAAATACAAAAATAGATAAAACCAAATGGATGGAAAAAAAATATCTTGTTCTAGGCTGTCTGGGCATCTCGCTTTGTCATCGGGCAACGTTCATCACAACGGTAGTTTGTACGGCAGTGCTGTCAGGTTAAGTGCTTGCTGGGCAAGGCCGTGAGCAACAATGGCACTTACACTGATGGTAGAAAAAACAACAACAACAACAACACCACCACGCAAAGTTGTTACTCATTCCCTCCTCTGGAGAAAGAATTTCAAAGCTCTCGCCACATCCAATGTGTGGAGAGGCGGTACACCAAAATGTGGACTTTATCTGTCCCAACAAGTTGAAATAATTATTATAAAAGCTGCGGAGATGAGAAGATAATTGGTAAATTTGGCATTGGAATGGGGAACTGAACTGAGTGTGCAGACTCTCTTAAGAGGTCCTGCTGCCTTGGCATGTTTGGCTAATACCACTGACATTGCATGTTTGCAGCAATGAGAGGATACTTGAGAATGCAGAGGAAATCCATACAGAACAGGGGGAGAACACACTGCTTGCAGAACCAAGATCATTTTCTCTAGGCGAGGCATAAGCGTTACCACTGCTCCACCCTTATTGCTCAATGAATAGTCATCATTACAATCCATGGGCAGATAGCTCGTAGGTGTCCACTGCCCATTTCCTAATTTTCTCTGTCTTGTGCCAATATGCTTTATAATAGCACACATCTTTCTGGCACTAATCTCTCATGTTGTCTTTCCGATTTCTTCAATTTTTACTAACAACACATTTAGAATTTCCTGTTCTTGTCCATTCTACATATGCGCCCAAATAGTGCCAATTTCCTTCTCATCACTGCCTGCATCATCAGGTTGTCTTCTATGCGCAACCTTTATTCTTACTTCTACGTTGGTCACTATTTGGGGGGTCGGTCCCGTTTAGAGGCGGTATCCTTCTGTAGTGATACATTTAGAAAGCGCAATATCTTGACGAATGCAGCTCAATGCATTCGTCAAGATAGTGGCGGCGCCAAGGGGTTCTCGGACGGAAGTCAAACCTGCTCAGCTCTCTCCTTGAGGACGAAGTGCCCCGGGGAGATGGTGAACACAGAGCCGTCGGCGACCTCGCGCGCCTGCATGTCACCAAAGCAGACGGCGCGCACGAAGGCGGCGCGTGTCCCCGCGTTGCGCAGGCGCACGCGCGTGCTGCTCACACGCCCATCCGCAACGTCTCTCAGCACCGCCGCGTAGCTGTCGGACATCCTCCGGGCACCCTCCAGCAACACGTGGCTGCAGCCGCCGTAGCCTGACAGAGGGATCTGTGACAGTGTGCGTGTGCGGCATAGAGATGCGTACAGGAGAGCTTTGTTGTGGGAGTAAATTTGTTGTGGGAGGAGTGGCACATTGGTGTCTAGGTGCGTATTTGGTATCCAAACATGTGTACCTGTGCATCAAAGACAGAAATCATGCAGTGGTGGAGAGGGGGCTAAGTGGTTGGTGCACTGCGCTATTAACCCAGCCAGCAGAGCTTGAATCCCAGCCACCGAAAAAGTAAGAGGAAAATAGTGAAACTAGTTCTAGATTTGAAGCTTTCGTGACGGCAAGGATTCATATTCTTAGGTTTTTTCGGTAAAGACACGTAGGTAAAAATGTTTAATTAATAAAAGTAAAATAAAACAAAATAAAAAATTAACGACGTTTCGGAAGCAACACAAGCCTCCGTCTTCAGGTGGAACCATCACAGCCACGACAGCTGTATCAAGTAAATGAGAGATCACAAGAAATACCACCCCGTATATATAATGGTTGAGGGGGGAAGGGCCAGGAACGGCACACTTTTTATTAATATGGTAAGGTGAGGCTTAAGACTAAGAATAGACTGCATAACAAAGGACTGAGCCTTTGTTATGGAGAGGTGCGGTTTGTAACTAACACCTAGCATACATAACAAAAGTGTGAAAAAAGAAAGCAAGTAAAAAACTAAAACTGGTAAAACAACAAACTGGCTTTTCGATTTAAAGCTTTCGTGACTGCAGGGATTCATCTTCTTGGTTCTTTCGGTAAAGTCACGTAGAAGGGAAGTAATAAAATAATAAAAATAAAACATAATAAAATGAAATAATTCTCACGACGTTTCGGCTACAACGCAAGCAGCCGTCTTCAGGTGAAGAATGAGACACTACCAAGCTAGGAGCTTATATTTAAACTGGGTTGGAGGTGGAAGAGCGCCTTAACAAAAAGAATGTGCATATGAAGAGGAATTTAGCATATTCATGGAAAATGCGCAGGAGGTGGGCGGGGGGGGTTTCAAAGTCATATTATGCCCATGCATTATGCAGGATCAGCAGCACCAAGGGGGGGTGCAGGGAGTAGCATTAACAAAGGAAAGGAATGTTAATGATATGTAGCTGCAGTTACTAAACAACCACGTAGAAAACTAAAGTATAAACTACATAAAAAACTAAAGTATAAACTGCATAGCACCATCAGTATACTTACTTACTATACTCTACAATAAGCTGTAAGGACAACTTGATTTTGATTTCCAAATTCAACCGCCTCTCAAACAAGAAACCGGACCCACACATTGAAAAGCTAGATGTTAACAAAGTCGTAATTAATCGCAGTAACAGTTCTATTTCTGAAGGTTTGAAATCCGTTTTATCTAAAGGACTAAACTTTGCAGTCACACCTAGACACATACCAGTTAATGATATAATTGCTCGAGTAGATGTAGCTCTCAAGGGCTTGAGTCACATCGCTGCAGACGTAGCAAGATCCGAAATCTCTGCAACCCTCAAAAACGCTAAGATGCCAGCTAGCAACATCAGCAAAGATGAGCGTTTTGAATTAGCTCAATTAAAAAAGAGGGATGACATTGTCATCCTCTCAGCCGACAAAGGCAATGCCACTGTCATCATGGACAAAATAGAATACAACAACAAAATTCAAGAACTACTCAACGATGGCAGCTATACAAAAATAAAAAGAGACCCCACCAACAGCCTCGTCACTAAAACCAACAAAATCATTTCTGATTCAACCGCATTATTTGATCAGACCAAACAGTTCTCGTTGAAACCTTCTGCAGCCAGGCCACCAAGATTATACGGCTTGCCAAAGATACATAAAGAAGATACACCTCTTCGTCCCATTGTCTCTACTATCAACTCCCCCACCTATAAATTGGCTCGTTTTTTGTCTGAAATCCTACGGCCTTTCACTGGAAAAACCACCTCTGCAGTACTAAACTCTACTGACCTGGTATCGACAATCAAGGGGATTGCCCTGTCCCCAGACGACCTGTTTGTCAGTTTTGATGTGGTTTCCTTATTCACCAAGGTTCCTGTACCTGACACCATCGCAATCATTGAAGACTTGGTTCATCAAAGACTGAATGCTGGGGTACCCCCCCTGGTGAGACACTGCTTAACCAATACATACTTCACCTGGAATGAAACTTTCTACAAGCAAATTGAGGGCACCCCAATGGGCTCCCCCCTATCTCCGGTTGTAGCCAACATCTTCATGGAGAAATTTGAGACGGACGCCATCCAGACTGCCACTCTACGCCCGACCTTATGGAAGAGGTACGTAAACGACACTTTTGTCATCTGGCCACATGGCCGGCCTGCTCTCGACCAATTTCTCGACCACATCAATTCTATACACCCAGCCATCAGATTCACCATGGAAGTCGAAAATGATGGCAAGCTACCCTTTTTGGATGTCCTAATCAAAAGGAGACCTGATGGTTCAATGAGCCACTCTGTCTACAGGAAAGCCACCCATACGGATGCTTATCTAAAACCGGATTCCCACCACCATCCATCCCAGAAGAATTCCCTCATCAACACTCTATATCATAGAGCCCAATGCATCTCCGACCATGAACACATTTCCAGTGAACTCAAACACGTACGCCAAGCTCTTAAGGCTAATGGTTACTCCGACTACACAATCCGCAAAGCCATCACTCCAACCATCAAGAAAGATCCTGTTGAGGAGCCTTTCAAGACCATCACCTTACCCTACATTGCTGGGGTCACAAAAAAGATCTCCAAAATCCTGATTAAACACAAGATCCAGGTCCGATTCAACACAGTACATAAAATCCGTGATCTGGTACCGTCTGTAAAAGATGTGGTTCCAGACATACAGTACCCTGGTGTCTACAAACTAAGTTGCCTCTGTGGTAGCAGTTACATTGGGGAAACCAAACGACATGTCTCGGACCGCATCCGTGAACATAAAGCTGACCTGAAACACGGTAGGACAAACACCTCAGCCGTGGCAGATCACTGTTACAACTCAGTGGGCTCACATGACATTGACTTCTCCAAGACAGAGGTTCTCTGCAAGCCATCTGGCTATCATGAGAGATTCGTTCATGAGGCGATCCACATATACAAACACAGAGACAATTTTAACCGAGAAGATGGATTCTGGCTTAGCAATCATTAGAAAGACGTAATAAACCATTTCGATACACATTAGGGTGGGTAGAATAATACATAGTGTTATGTTGAAATGTATAAGGTATAGGGTGGTTTATAGTAATACAGTATATAATTTAATGTTGGGTTTATCTATGGCAGTACGGTATATGCTCGTGTGATGTAAGAGAATAAAGTTTAGATGGAAGCATATTATATAATTTTTACGACGTAGAATTGTAATGTATTACTTGCTGTTAGTAACTCAGCTTATTGTAGAGTATAGTAAGTATACTGATGGTGCTATGCAGTTTATACTTTAGTTTTTTATGTAGTTTATACTTTAGTTTTCTACGTGGTTGTTTAGTAACTGCAGCTACATATCATTAACATTCCTTTCCTTTGTTAATGCTACTCCCTGCACCCCCCCTTGGTGCTGCTGATCCTGCATAATGCATGGGCATATGACTTTGAAACCCCCCCCGCCCACCTCCTACGCATTTTCCATGAATATGCTAAATTCCTCTTCATATGCACATTCTTTTTGTTAAGGCGCTCTTCCACCTCCAACCCAGTTTAAATATAAGCTCCTAGCTTGGTAGTGTCTCATTCTTCACCTGAAGACGGCTGCTTGCGTTGTAGCCGAAACGTCGTGAGAATAATTTCATTTTATTATGTTTTATTTTTATTATTTTATTACTTCCCTTCTACGTGACTTTACCGAAAGAACCAAGAAGAAAAAAACAAACTGGCTGTCTATCAATAACCTGTAATAGTTGTCTGTCAAATAAGATGGTCCAAATAAGTGTAGTTGGAAAGATGTGATTAACCATGCAAAAAAGATGTAACTACACTTATTTGGACCATCTTATTTGACAGACAACTATTACAGGTTATTGATAGACAGCAAGTTTGTTGTTTTACCAGTTTTAGTTTTTTACTTGCTTTCTTTTTTCACACTTTTGTTATGTATGCTAGGTGTTAGTTACAAACCACACCTCTCCATAACAAAGGCTCAGTCCTTTGTTATGCAGTCTATTCTTAGTCTTAAGCCTCACCTTACCATATTAATAAAAAGTGTGCCGTTCCTGGCCCTTCCCCCCTCAACCATTATATATACGGGGTGGTATTTATTGTGATCTCTCACTTACTTGATACAGCTGTCGTGGCTGTGACGGTTCCACCTGAAGACGGAGGCTTGTGTTGCTTCCGAAACGTCGTGAATTTTTTATTTTACTTTTATTAATTTAAATTTTTTACCTACGTGACTTTACCGAAAAAAACCTAAGAATAAGTGAAACTGGTTTTGAGCCTCACCAAGGTTGACTGCTGTAAAGTTTGAAATTCGAAACTCGACATAGGCTACTGTTAAGACTGCTGTGGGGGCCAATTGACATTATTGTGGGCACTGCCACAGAGACTCCATGACAACGGTAATTTAATTTCCTCACACAACGATTCCACCTCTTGCATCAACAATTCTACGAACCGTCATGATTTCGGCTGGAGAATCAATTCATGAAATAATTATTCTTCACCCTCGCAGAATCAATCATGGCTGCAGAGCGGTGGTGGGAGAGGGGGTGTGTGCCACGCTCACCGTGAACTTGACGCCGGGCACAGTAGAGCGTGTGCCGCTCTGCTTGATCTCCAGCTTGGCGAGCATGCAGGTGCGGCGCGTCGGGACAAACAGAAGGCGCACCGGCACGTCCTGGCGCGGGCCCAGCACCAGCTCGCGCGCACTGCTCAGCCTCTCCTCCCGGCCAAACGTGCTCTGCAGCTGCACATGCACCATAAGTGTATGTATGTATATTGAACTTCTTTTGCACCATAAGTAGCCAAGCGTGCTAATCGGAGGTGCGGGGGTATGACAATTCAACACAAAAAGCAGTTCTAAAGAAATGAGGTTTAAATCTAGATTCAAAGTTCATAGCTCCAGCAGCTTCCTCATATCAGAAGAGCGCTCCAGACCGTCGCAGAAGCACATCTGAAAGAATGCGATGCGGCGACCATCTTTGTTCGATGGCTAGGCAAAAGCCTCTGGGAGGATGATTGGAGTTTGCGTGATGGTGAATGCTCCTTGACGAGATCAGCAAGGTATTGTGGTTAAATTATGGCAAGCATTTTTTTTGTAATGAGTGCGACCTTATAATGTGTTTGTTGGGCAACCAGAAGCCAATGCAGATCAGCGATCACTGGACAGACACGGTAGGATCTTGCAGTATCCATCACGACACGTGCCAAAAAATGTTGTACATGCTGCAGCTTGGTAATGTTTTTGCCAGATGTCCTGTAGAGTAATAAGTTGCAATCTTTGAGCCTTGTTGATATACTACGCTACACGACACCCACGCCGACACTCACGCTGGAGGCAAGTGGCATTAGCGCACAGCTTAAGGTCAGAAGAGCCTCTCTAGCATGGTGGTGTGCCCAGTACCGCTTACTATGCGTTCTCAGCTCCCTTTGCTTCCTCAGTGCTAATAGATGACTGGGAAAAGGAGTTTTAGACTTTAGGAGAAGCAAATAAGGATGATTGTCCTCCCACTAAGCAAAGATCAGTAGAACACCTTTGTTGCTGAAGTGGGGGGGGAGTGTGTTGGAGAGTAAACCTATAACATTTACATTTCGAGCATGACATTTCGCTGGTAATTACAACCAGCCTCATCAGGCGACAGCCGGAGTTGTGGAGAAATCCTCCTCCTGTCTAAGTCTTAAATAGAGGGGGTAAATGTGATATCGTCATGTTGAGCCATTCAGGTGCGAAGACCAGATGGGGGTTAATGTAGTCATTAACCCCATCTGGTCTTCAACATACATAATGTTATGCTTGGCTCACAGTGACGACATCACATTTACTCCCTCCGATGAGGCTGGTTGTACTTGAATTGTAAATGTTGTGGGTTTACTCTCCAACACCGGTGTGCTGAACGAGTAACTAATTGGCATGTTCTGTTTACGTAACAACCCTTACTAGTTGGTTGTGTCGGGTGGTGGCATGTTTAATGACACATTTATATTTGCGCGATCTAACCCAAAAAAACTATTATGGATAATATTGGTCACGAAGCCTATGTGCTAAACGAAAGTGGGGAGTGTGTTGAGGGGAGTAGAGTGAGATGATATGAGAGAGATAGGCAGGGGTGAGTCAATGGGTGATCTTGAAGACGGCAAGTGCAGTCTTCAGATTTATCTGAGACTGGATTTGGAGCCAATGAAGCGATCCAAGTGTTGAGGTTATGTGGTTCCATTTCCAGTTGTGGCTAAAGCGTCTGGCAATTTAGATGATTCGGTTGTTTGTATCAGAGGAGGACCTATAAGCGGGTTACGATAGATGAGTTGAGCCTTGATTAAATAATGGACGATGATGTCAGCGGCAACTGGGGTAGCCCATGTTGACCGTGCAATCACACCAGTGGCCAGTTGAAAAAGAACACTGCAATGAAATTTCCACTAATTTATTCTGCTCGAAATGACGAACAAAGGTGAAATCAAACTTTAAAAAATTTGATAATAGGTTTTTCTCCTTTTATCTGGCAACAAAACAAGTGTTAAGATGTTAAAACACCAAACTGAAACCTTTTACAAGGAATCATGTCTACTTTGACCACAATGCTTGTGGTCAGAATGCAAAAAAAACACTGATAATATATGCATTGTCCTTGAAACTGATTGGTCCACACCAGAGACAGCTTTTTTTTGAGCCTCATCTCTGGTCTAACACCGTTTGAGACGAGGCTCAAAAGAAAGCTGTCTCTGGTGTGGACCAATCAGTTTCAAGGACAATGCATATATTATCAGAGTATGTTTTTTGTTTGCATTCTGACCACAAGCATTGTGGTTAATGCAGAAACGATTCCTCGTAAAAGGTTTCAATTTGGTGTTTGAACATCTTAACACCTGTTTTGTTGCCAGATAAAAGGGGAAAAAAGCTATTATCATATTTTGATACTGGCAAAGGAGGTCCCATGATTTCAAAAATGTATTCAACAGGAGACGGATGCTCTTTTCACACCGAGTCACGTAACGAAGGCTCAGGCTTGATGTTGTGCATCATGGCCGGGAATTCAACCTGGGTCACTTTGATTGCCATAGTGCACACAAACCAATGGACCACCACTTCTCACAATTCACACACGCAGACACAGACTGTAGAGATTAGGGACATATTTGCTTGCTCCCCCTGATATTTATTTATGTATGTCGAAATTCTTTCACACCGTACGTAGCCAACCGTACTAATCGGAGGTGTGATTAGCAACCAGGTAATATGAGTTATTACCTGATTAAAAATGTATATATTCTGTAATTGTGGTACATGTGTAGTGGTGGTGTTGACGTGCGCCAACTGTGACAGTGATGGATCACGGGGCGGCGCGGGGTGCGGGGTTGGGCACGCGTTGTGGGCGTGGTGTGGACGCGCGCGCCGGGAGTGACAGATGACGGGGCGGCGCGGCGTGGGTGCTGAGGCACGCTGAGATGTGGGAAAACAGGATCGTAGCCAGCGCCCAGTGATTGGTCGAATAAGATGGGTGCTCGCAGCGACGTCCGCAGGTGGGGTATAAAGGGGGACGCGCGAGAGCACTCGGGGAGAGTTACCCAGTTGAAGACCAGAAGACGGAGCTGAAGACCTAGTGCCCCGAGACCCCTAGTCCCGCCGTCCTTGTGGGGACCGGGGCCCTGTGTGGCTCGGAGGCGAGGCTGTGGGACCCGGGGTCCGACGCCCACGTGGGTCGGGCTGGGGACCCACAGTCAAGACGGATACCCCGGGCAGGGAGTGTCCCGAGTAGCTCAGGGGCGTTAGTCGCCGAGTAGCTAAGTGGGTGTTGGTCACCCGAGTAGCTCAGTGGGCGTTAGTCGCCAGGGTAGCTAAGTGGGTGTTTGTCACCCGAGATACTAAGTGGGTGTTTGTCACCCGAGATACTAAGTGGGTGTTTGTCACCCGAGATACTAAGTGGGTGTTTGTCACCCGAGATACTAAGTGGGTGTTTGTCACCCGAGATACTAAGTGGGTGTTTGTCACCCGAGATACTAAGTGGGTGTTTGTCACCCGAGATACAAAGTAGGTGTTAGTCACCTGTGAACGAGTTTGGTAAAATAAAGAGTGTGTTACCCGTGAAGTCGTCTCCCGCCGAGTTACTACATTACAACTGGCGTCAGAAGTAAACCTGTCTTCAAGAAGTATGGACACGAGGAAGACTACCCGTACCCACGAGCGAGGTCGGGACGACGACGGCGTACCGGGGACACCAACCTCGGGAGGAGAGGACGAGGAGTTGCCGCCGATGCAGCACTTCGCGGTGATGGCCGACGCTCCGCTCGCCTCCGACACCAGCCTCCAAGACGCGCACTCCCGGTTGGCGGAGTTGCTACTCGCCGCCGCCGCTGTCTTGGCGGACATCTCCGTTCCGGCGAGCGGAAAAACGGCTGCGGGGTTGGTGGAGAAGGCGACGTTGGAGGGATCCCGCCAAAAGGCGCTTCGCGCCAAAAGTCTGGAAGTTGCCGCCGTTTTTGAGGGGCCGCCATCGATTGGCGGGAAACACGGACACCACGTGGCCGGAGACCTCCGCTCAGCGCAGCCCACGTCATCAGCGCGCGCCGGAGCTCTCCATTTTGCGCCTGACAACCGAGCCGACATTTTACACAACTACAGCGGAGCGCGGGAAAATCTCTCCGACGTCGACGACGATCGGGTCCTCCAGCAAAGATTGCCCGCGCTGTCGGCGTTCAAGGCGGATGGGGGCGACTGGGGAGCCTTCCAACGAAGGTTCCTCGCTCATCAGGAGATGTCGGGGTGGTCCGACACCACTGCCCTGCATGCGTTGCCAGCGATGCTCGACGACGACGCGCTTGCAGCCTTCACATCTGCTGCAAGGTCGTCCCGCTCTACGCTCCAGGCCGCACTACACCTGATGGCGAAGGTGTTCGGACCGCCCTCCACGTGTCGCCACCAGTTCTACGATCGGCGGAAGGTGGCTGGAGAAACGACGCTCGCCTATCGCACGGTACTGCTCGCCTTGGCGGACGCAGCTTTTCCCCGCATGGATAAGGAGGGGAAGGACGCCATGGTGACGGAGCAGCTGCTGGCGTTGGCCCACGAGTTGGGGGTCCCCATCAATGTGGCGGACGAAATGGATATCTGCTCCCTGGCGATCGCCACGAGCATTCACGCGTACGAGGTCCTCAAACGCAAGCCGGGGGTCGTCTGCAAATGGGCGGGGAACGCGGCACTGGCCGCCACGATCGCCGAACCTCAGCCAGCTGCGGATCAGGAGCAGGCCTTCGCTGCATCGCGCCCGGGGGAGTGGAGAACGGGAGGTCGTTCGCCCACACGTTCATCCCGCAAGCTGGAGCAACCGAAACCTACGACGTCCCTCGTCGTCTGCTACAACTGCGGCCTTCGGGGCCACGTCGCAGCCGGGTGCCGGGCCCCGCGTCAGCGCGCCACAGGACCACGTCGGGACGACGACCAGGCCCACAAGTCATCCCAACAAAACCCGGCAAGTCGCGGCACCTCACACGTTCGGTCCATAAACACGGCACATTCGGGTCGCCGCTTGGCGGTGGGGGGTTCGCGGCTGGGTGCCGGGGGTTCACTTCGGCGAGGGGGGTCCGTACACGGCCCGCAAGCAGTCGAGTGGTCCGAATTGGCCCACAGGATAGTGGCTGCGTCGGCCGGGTCGTCCGTGGTGACGGGGTTTATTGACGGGGTTGAGGTCCGGGTGCTGGTGGACACGGGTGCGTCGGCCACTATCATCTCGGACCTTATTTATAACATTCTTCCCGTCCAAAGTAGACCCCTTCTGCCAGTAGACGTGCCATTTTATGCGGCGAATGGGGGATCCCTGGGGATCATCGGCCAGATTCGGGCGACTATTTGCATTGGTGACATCAAATTGGCGGGCCCTATTTTTATATCATCATCGCTGGCCGTTCCCTGTTTGCTAGGTACGGACTTTTTGTCCAAAATGCCCATCAAAATTCTTATAGATCAGGCCTGCATTGAGCTTCCGTCAGGTCGGCGGGTTGCGTTCTTGACGAGCCCTACCAAAATACGCACGGTTTGTGCGACGGTGCAGGCGCTGGCAACTCACACTGTACGGGTGCCCCCGGGATCGCAAATGTTGGTACCCCTTCGGTTGAGGAAACCACTCGAGGTGGGTGCGGAGGCACAGGGGGTGCTGTTGGGGCCGTCTAACAGGGCCAGAAGGGGCCTCGACTTAGCGGTTGCTCAAACCATGGTGAGAGGGGACAGTGAGCCGTTCGTAATGGTCCTGAATACGGGCTCGCGGCCGGCCGTAATTGCGCAGGGAACGGTGCTGGCTCACGCCGCGCCGCTACCCGTTGAGGAACGGCTCGTGGCTCAAGCAGATTTCACTGTCGAGTCGCATCCTCCAAGTGATGAGGGGACTGAGTGGTTGGACTCGTTGTGTGCCGGTTCAGCTAACTTGTCCAAGGTGCAATTGGGAGCATTGAGGACTTTGCTACTCGAGTTTGCTGACGTGTTCAGCAAACATAAGTACGATATCGGCTGCACTGACCTGTTGCGCCACCACATAGCTACAGGGGACGCGGCCCCTATTCGTCAGAATCCCTTCCGGCTCAGCCCAGCCGAGAAGGAGCATGTGCAATCGGCGGTTAATGATATGTTGGCGGCCGATATCATTTCGCCCTCTTCTAGTCCGTGGGGTGCTCCTATTGTCCTAGTAAAAAAACAGGACGGGTCCTTGCGGTTTTGTGTCGATTTCCGCCGCTTAAACAAAATCTCGATGGCGGATGCGTATCCGCTCCCCAGGATGGATGAGTCGCTGGATGCCTTGGCGGGAGCACAGTTTTTTTCCACACTCGATCTGCTTTCCGGATTTTGGCAATTGCCACTCGATAACGAGTCTAAACCTAAAACCGCTTTCCGGACACCTGGTGGCCTATTTGAATTCAACCGGTTGCCCATGGGCTTACATTCCGCTCCCGCCACGTTCCAGAGACTCATGGAATTGGTTTTGTCGGGCCTCCAATGGGATACCTGTTTGATTTATCTCGACGATATCATCGTCTTCAGTCGGACTTTTGAGGAGCACCTCCAGCGACTGAGAGCGGTGTTCCTCAGGATGCGTTCCGCTAAGCTTATATTTAAACCGGCTAAATGCTTTCTGCTTCGGGAATCGGTCAGGTATTTGGGCCATATCGTGAGTCGTTCAGGGATCTCGACGGACCCTGCTAAGACGCACTGCGTCAGCTCATGGCCAACGCCAACCTCGGTCACGGAGGTTCGCAGTTTCATTGGTTTCGCCTCCTATTACCGTCGTTTTGTCAAGCAGTTTGCCACCATAGCCAGGCCCCTGCACGCTTTGACGGCTAAGGGTGTGCGGTTTCACTGGGGGGCGGAAGAGGAGGCTGCGTTCTGCTCCCTTCGTGACGCCTTGGTGCAGGCTCCCCCCTTGTGTTACCCCGATTTCACACAACCGTTTTTGCTTGACACAGATGCCAGCAACACGGGTATCGGGGGGGTGCTCTCACAGGTGGTCGGGGGGGTTGAACGGGTGGTCGCCTACGGTAGTAGAGTTCTTTCCCCCGCCGAACAACGCTATTGCGTAACTCGTCGTGAATTGTTAGCGATTGTGTTTTTTACACAGCAATTCAGGCCGTATCTTTACGGCCGTCATTTTACGGTCCGTACGGACCATGCGGCTCTACAATAAGCTATGCGCGTGGCACAGCCATCGGGCCAATTGTCCCGATGGTTGGAGGTCCTTCAGGACTACCAATTCACGACGATTTACCGCAAGGGATTGCGACACTCAAATGCGGACGCCTTGTCGCGGTTGCCACCGTGCACGGACTGCACATGTTTGTTGGGATCGGCGCGGTGCAAACCCCCGGTCGCCGGCACCCCGGGAGTTGCGCTCGCCGCCACTGACACCCCGGGAGTCGACGCCCCCACGGGGAGGGATTCGCTGTTGTCGTTGCCCCTCATTGAGTGGGGCCGTCTCCAAATGTCCGACGGCTCCCTAATTACGCTACGTCGAAAAGTTGGCGCTCCCGAGGTAGGGGATGCGCGGGTCGGTTCCTGGGTGTGCAGACAGGGCCTTTTGATGAAGTGGGACAACATGTCCCGGCGTCACGTGCTCGTTGTGCCTGTTGCTATGCGGGGTAGGGTCGTTCTGGCAGCTCATGAACGGCTCATGCATCTGGGTTTTCACAAAACGCTCGCCCTAATCCAGCGAGACTATTATTGGCCGGGGATGGGTAACGACGTGGCGAATATTCTTAAGGGATGCGTAGGGTGCGCCAAAAGGAAACCGCCACCATTGGCAGCTAATCCACCGCTGCAATCCATTCAAGTTTCGCGCATAAACGAATTAGTTGCGTTGGACATCTTGGGGCCCTTTCCTGCTACACCAAGGGGAAATAGATTCCTGCTGGTTGGCGTAGAATACTTCACCCGATGGCCCATGGCATGGCCACTCGCCAACCAGTCGGCTGCAGCGGTGGCGGACGCCTTCGTCCAGGGCTATGTTTTGGACAAGGGCGCCCCCGAACGCTTGCTGACGGATCAAGGAAAGAATTTTTCGAGCGTTTTGTTGCGCGAGGTGTGCGACCTGTTGGGTACAAAGAAAGTGCGTACTTCCCCCTACCACCCGCAGACTGACGGGATGGTTGAGCGTCTGAACAGGACGATTACGTCTATGTTGTGCCAACAGGTCTGCGACGATCAGGTTGATTGGGACTTACAGGTGCCGGGGGTACTCGCGGCCTATCGAATGGCCCCTCATGCGGCGACGGGGTTTTCCCCATTTTTTCTTATGTATGGGCGGGAGGCCGATCCGGCCATGGACGTCCAACTGGGGATTTCCCAGCCACGTGCAAAATCAAAATTGGCAGACCACATCAAATTTAATATCGCCAAATTGACTGAAGCGCGGGAGGCGGCGAGGTTGAATTCGCGGTCTCGGCAAATTGCGAACGAGAGATTGCATGGGCGGAGGGTGCATACGCATGATTGGAAACCAGGCGATAAGGCCTGGCTGCATTGTCCACAGGCACCGCTGGCTACGTCCCCCAAGTTGTTGAGACCTTGGAGGGGACCGGTGGAAATTGTGCGGGTTGCACGACCCCAGAGTATACAGATTAAATGGGAAAAACGCCGTTGGTACGTGCACCCCTCCCGACTGAAGCCCTATGCGGCACCGTGTGACCCCGTTCTGTGCCGTAACGACCGGGCGTGTGATGTGACCGTCGACTCGGGGAGGGAGGTGTCGCAGGCTGATCCTCACGTGTCTCCACCTGACCCACCCCCAGGTGCCTCGGGCTTGACGGCTGCTGACCGTCGGGAGCCTGAACCCCGGGGCACGCACGGGTCCTCGATGCCTGGCCGATGTCTTCCTGAACCGCCGGCACCACCGGACGTTCAACCGCGTCTGGTGCCGTACGACGGACCGGCAAGGCGGACTCGGGCTAGGGCACAACAATTTTCATGAAGACGTTTTTTTCGACACCGAGCTCGCCCGGTGTTCCCCTCTGCCGGGGTAATGTCCCGTTGTAGGGACGCTCGGAAAGAATGGGACGCTGCACGAGTCGAGAGAAAAAAAAAAAAATTTCCATTTATTTTTCTTGCTGCATACACATTGCTATTGTCACTCGCCGAATTGTATATATTGTTCTGTTGTCGCGGTGGCATTGGTTGATGGTTGCGGATGGTAGTGTTCGCGTTGTGTTGTGTTGTTACGTTAGTTGTTGTTCTTGTTGTTGTGTTGTGTTACGGGGCACACAGGGGGGTTTGTATATTTTTATAGCAGCCGGGTCGGCTGCGAGCTATGTGGTAGGGGGTGATGTAGTGGTGGTGTTGACGTGCGCCAACTGTGACAGTGATGGATCACGGGGCGGCGCGGGGTGCGGGGTTGGGCACGCGTTGTGGGCGTGGTGTGGACGCGCGCGCCGGGAGTGACAGATGACGGGGCGGCGCGGCGTGGGTGCTGAGGCACGCTGAGATGTGGGAAAACAGGATCGTAGCCAGCGCCCAGTGATTGGTCGAATAGGATGGGTGCTCGCAGCGACGTCCGCAGGTGGGGTATAAAGGGGGACGCGCGAGAGCACTCGGGGAGAGTTACCCAGTTGAAGACCAGAAGACGGAGCTGAAGACCTAGTGCCCCGAGACCCCTAGTCCCGCCGTCCTTGTGGGGACCGGGGCCCTGTGTGGCTCGGAGGCGAGGCTGTGGGACCCGGGGTCCGACGCCCACGTGGGTCGGGCTGGGGACCCACAGTCAAGACGGATACCCCGGGCAGGGAGTGTCCCGAGTAGCTCAGGGGCGTTAGTCGCCGAGTAGCTAAGTGGGTGTTGGTCACCCGAGTAGCTCAGTGGGCGTTAGTCGCCAGGGTAGCTAAGTGGGTGTTTGTCACCCGAGATACTAAGTGGGTGTTTGTCACCCGAGATACTAAGTGGGTGTTTGTCACCCGAGATACTAAGTGGGTGTTTGTCACCCGAGATACTAAGTGGGTGTTTGTCACCCGAGATACTAAGTGGGTGTTTATCACCCGAGATACTAAGTGGGTGTTTGTCACCCGAGATACAAAGTAGGTGTTAGTCACCTGTGAACGAGTTTGGTAAAATAAAGAGTGTGTTACCCGTGAAGTCGTCTCCCGCCGAGTTACTACATTACACATGTAGAATAAATGATGGTTCCATGACCATATCAGGTGCAACAAATCATTAGAATCACTTTTAAACGATGAAGCATTCTATCTCTCGAGTAGCTATGTTTGCCTTTCTTGTATGTTGCCCTATCATGTTTTTTGTATTGTTTTTTGTTGTAATGTTCTTACCCACCCTTACTGGACATCTGTGAAAAAGAGCGTGATAGCTCATTGGATTCCTCCAGTATAAATATTCTGATCACCTAAACATTTCCATCCAACAACCCTGCCCCCACTGTTCAGTATAATTAATAATCCAAAGCGCGGAATTAGCACACGTGGGCTCTGAATCTCACAGTAGCCGTACGTAGGTACGCACGCACCTGGAAGCAGTCGTGATCCTGCCCACGGATGACCATGCGCAGTGGCAGTGAGGCTGTCTCCGAGTTGTTCCGTAGGGTCAGCTTCTGCTGGCTGCAGACACAACAACACGCAAGTACGCACAAAATTGCAAATGCGTTATGAACATGTACACAATGTACAAAGATTAATATCCCCCATATATTCATAATCAACGTTTTTGGGTTTAGATCGCGTTATTTATAAATGTGTCGTAACCCTCTACCACCCGACACGGCCAATCATTATGACACATTCATAAATAACGCGATCTAAACCCAAAAACGTTATGAATAATATTGGTCGCGAAAGCCTACGTGTTAAATCCCCCATATAACCATAACAGACTGTTGGAGGAAGTGCTGTTAGCGAGCACCTATGAAGGCCAGCACGGCACACGAGGGGTGGGTGGCCAGCATCACGCCCTACCGGCTTTGTCTCTCGAGTGACGATGTTTACACACCGCACCAGGTACTCATTTAAGGCTTAGTCGACGTAGAGGAAACCCAGGACCGGTTCAGATAATTGTCACTGGTGTTGGCCGTGAACGGGAAGCAAACTCGAGGCGCCGGGTTGGTATTGCAGCGCGCTAACCGCTACACTACCGCTCCCTGCACATAATATACCCACACATACAGGTGTATAAACCCATGTGTGTGCATGCTTGTATATGTGAGGGGAGCGGTGGGACAGTGGTTAGTGCTCTGTGCTACGAACCTGGCATCCAGACTTCGATTCCTGTTCACGGCCAACACCAGTGATGATTATCTGAACTGGTACTGGGCCTCCCCTAGGTTGACTCATTTAGTACCTGGTGCGATGTGTAAACACTGCCTCCAGGGAGACAAAGGCGGTTGGGCATGGTGCTGGCAACCCACCCCCTTGTGTGCTGTGCCGGTCTTCATAGATGCTTGCTAACAGCTAAACTAAACTACACTTTTTATGTAATCAGGTAAGGCCCATTGAGCTATATCACACTCTTTTTCAGAAGTGACCTAGCCACAAATGATAGTCCAAAAACAAATGATAGTGGGTTATCACGTGAAATTTTATAGCAGCCAAATGCTCTAAATGCATATTTCTAAATGTGGAGCAAAAAAACGGAAGATCCGGAGAAAAATCCATGCAGCCACGGGGAGAGAGATATGCAAACTCCAAATATACAGGTATCAGGGTCGGGATTGAACCCGCGACCTGCCGAGGTCGTTAACATCTCACCACCGTGGTGCCAGCACTTGCCCCAAATGTCTGTTACCGCTATACGGAGGATCTGTCTTTGCAGAGTACATGTGAGATTGAGTACGAGAGTGCACGTGCACGAATATGCGAGTGCGCGCGATGACTGTGGAGACCCACATGGCGCGCCCCAGAGAAACGCCACCCCAGCTGAGGAACTGCTTGTTGGAGAGGAGCGGGGGAATGTTGAGGAGGGGCGATGGGTGCTGCACCTCCCCTTTCAGGCACACCTCGTACTGGGGGCCCATCGGCAGTACCAGGATCTGCAACAGGCTGGGGAAAACATCAAGTTACGGCAACATCAATAGCGTGTTCTGTAAGGCTAAAGGGTCTCCCCCTATTTGCCTTTTAACTATCCCAAGAACAAGAATAGGTGACAAAGCCGTTGCACCACCAATGTTGTGGAACAACCTTTATTTTCTTCCTGTACATCGTAAATCTTGCTTAAAAAAATATATCCTGAAATAGAAGATTAGTGCTAGGTAAAACCACATTTGCAAATTTGATTTGTAACTTTGATCCTGAATCGTGTATCGATAGTTACATTTTAATGTGGCACTTTTGTTGTTATTTTGCTGCCTTGCCCAAGCTTGTATTTAGTGTTGAAAAATCGACAGGAATTTCTCTACTTTGCACTCCTATCGTTTTTTGTATTGCTTGTTATTGTAACTTGCTTCCTCTTCCATATGGCTGATGTAGATGCAAAGCAACAACTATAATTTAACATTCAGGTGGTCAAGCCAGACAATCGCGTCAGGAGCAGCAGAGTGGATCGCTGTGATGTCTCCTTTGTATTTGTGGATTGGGCATTGCGTCATTATATAAAATTTTCATTTGTGGATCAGGTATCCGCATCTCCCATGGTTTGTGCAGTGGATGCGGTTTAGGGCGAACCATGAGCTTCGTAGAAGATGAAAACTCGGGATCTTCTGCGTTGGGTCGTTCTTTTGAATTCCATTCAGCTCTCCAAGCTTCATGGGGGTTGAACTCGCATTGAAGGTTAAGCGCATGGGTCCAAAAGGGCTTGCGTGACTTCAAGCAATGGCGAGGGATATTACTGAGGTCCTGATGAATGGGTAGGCAACTGTTTTCCTCGATTCGCAGTACTTCCCAGAAGGTTGCCCCAGTGCACCGGATGGGTGGGGAAGACATATGGTGACAGCATCGGCAGCCAGGGTTTTGGGGTCGACTTGAGGATTCTAGTGATACACCACATAGCAGTGTCCATTTGAACATGAACAAGTCGAGTGTGATGACTGAATTTGTAGTCCATACTGGTGCACAGTACTCAGCTAAAGGCCAATCGTTGATGTCCGTAGCACTGGTGCTGATACTCCCTAGCTTGAGCTTGCCAGGTTCTGGACCAGGTTGACCCTTGTTGAGGTCTTGGCGATGGTAGAATGTTAGCGTAGGTCCAACTTCACTCTGAGATAGGTTGGAGTGGGGTCATGTTGCTCAGTATTGCCGCAGAAGTTAATTTTCAGAGTGTGCTTGCCGCTCCTATTATCAAGATGAAATGCCGGGACTATTGGTTTGAGGGGAGTTGGCTTGAGCCTCCATTTCGTAAATACTCAACAATGGTGTTTAGGTCTTGGTTCAGAATGGACACAGCAGCTGCCTCCAGGCCAGAATCCCGCTTGTTCTCTAGGCATCACGGACTCGACAAGGGGGCTGATTCTCCAGAGGATGGTGCGTTTTAGGAGTGAATAGGTCGTATACAGGAGTGATGTGAGCCTATAGCTTCCCGGGTCGTCAGTTGATTTGCCCTGTTTGGGCATTGCAATGACCATCGCTTCTCGCCATACTTTTGGGATGCATCTGGATTTAACGGGTTTGGTGTACAGTTTTGTAAGCCATTGGAGTCCCTGAGGGCCTAAGTGATGGAGGAATTCTGGGGGGGGGGGGGAATACGATCTCTGCCGGCAGCCTTGCTTTTCTTCATTGCAGCCAGACCCTTTCTCACTTCCTCTGTGCTTATGGCGGTGGGATGTTGTCAATAAATGGAGCAAAATTTCTAATGTAATGAGCAATGGACCTCCCGCTTGATGTTTTTGTTGGGCGATCTTTTTGTGTTCTCCACAAGTTTGGAGTCTATAGAGTTGAGCAGAACCCTTGCGGTCCAGTATTCTGTTGTATTAGCAGCACCCAGATATCGTAGTAGGGTCTAGGCACAACGGCTGGAGTGTGAAGCACAGGCCTTCCACGCACTCAATCCATTACTGATGTCTGGCTGAGCCTAAAGACTCTAGCAAGGCCTTTGCAACTTTGAGCTGCTCGAGTGGTTGTACTGCCGGAGCAGGTTCTGGGTCTCTTTCGTCCAGCAGGGAGTATATTCTTCAGGGGATAGTCTCCTTGGCGGCTACAGTAAGGGGAGTTGCTTGCTGCTTGGGATCGAAAACCAGGTGCAGATCTTTGGTGGACATCAAGTCGGTGAGGTCTTTTCCGTCGGCCTGATTTACTCCATAACCTCACATAGTATAGTGGTTGTTAAAGTCAACAACGTATCGGGCTGGGATTGATGCACTCGGGAGCATTGGCTTTGGCCATATTGAATTAGGGGCTTTGTACACATTGGTTATGTGCAGCTCTCCTATCTTGATGCTGGTGAAGTAGGTGGCTTCTTCTTCAGTTGGTGGGTAGGCATATAACTCTGTGATGGTGTTCTTCACGTACAGTATATGGCCAAGCCATATTTTGGGTGGTACAGTTGCTCGTCAGGAGGTTGTATCCATGGATGTGTTAGCGGCCACTGGCATGTGGGGCATCCAAGACGTGGGTTTCTTGGAGCGACAGGACATCAATGTTATGGGTTTTCATTACGATTGCGAGATATTTGCACTTTGCCCGGCAGGGTCTCTCAATGTTCAGTTAAAGATTATTTGTCCCATGGCCTATCTGGTGCAGTTTGGCTCTGAACATGGCCATTGGCTTGGCTTGTGTTGTTGCTCTGGAGACCGGGAGATCGATGATCGATGATCGATGTTCAGTCACCACGTTGATAGCATTAGTCGTGATATCGCACTTAACAAAGTAGGTCGCATGAAAGCTGCCATTTTCACTCCATTGTAACTTACTGACATGCCCCTACTGGACATCTGTGAAAAAGAGCTTCATAGTTCATAGGATTCCTCCAGGATAAATCAATATTCTGATTGTGCTCTCTATTAACTGCCCTGCGCCAGTGGTGAATATCCCACATTCCCATGATCCCCTTGTGGGTCCTTACACCTTTTACACACATAAACATAGCACCCGCAAAGTGTGATGTGTGGTGTAGCATCCTTGTTACCCATGGGCAGGGCAGATATTGTCATCGGACAGAGCGAAGGAGACAGATAGATCCGACTCCTGACCAGCAGAAAGGTGCAGTGTGCTCGGCTGAACGGAGAACGCCACACCGGGACCCACAACCTGAACCGCACGCACAGGTGCAGAGGTTTCAGACAACACAGGCCCAAGTCTCAAGCGAGTATTGCACTTACTGTGAGAGATACAAAAGGAAACATTTATTTCACTACACTGGCATGTAATATAAATAAAAAATACGGTAAAAATCTTGCCAACTACAGTGGAGTGAGCGGTGTTGTATTGTTGGGGAAGAGCAGCACAAGGGGTTATGGCGTGCTTGTCTGGCGTGAACAGGCGTCACACTAGCACCACCATCACGCCGTGCCTCACCTTCATGCTGAGCTCCACGTTGATGTTCCCAACGTTTTGCAGCGGAAGCTTCCGAACGGTGGACGTGCCAGGGCGGGCTAAGAACTCCAGCGTCTGGAGTGGGAGACACCACGTGGCCCATGGCTGTTAAAGCTAAGCTACGTTTTGCCAACATCAGTGCTGGTGATTCTTAAGACTCCAAAAGTGTCATGGGAGCAAACTGCAATATTCTCTCGACAGAAGCAGACTTCATTAACTACGATTCCTGTGAAAGGGTGTGAAATTTAAAGCCAACAAACGGCGCCATTCTCTGGAAATGGCCGGTGCTGGGTTGGGTGAGGATCGCCACCTGCAAGTGCTTGGGGGCATGGACACGAGCGACGCCGACGCGGGCGCGGAGGGGCAGGCTGCTCACGACGGTGCTCGGCCCGGGGCTGTCCAGCTCCACGTCCACGCGTGCCGAGAAGTGCTCCACTGGACCCACGGCGTCTACGGGACGAGACAGCGAGGGCAGGGAGACCACACATGCGCTGACGTGCATTGCGTGCACAATCTCACAAGCACACACAAAGTCATAAACATGCACTAACAAACATAAATGCACACACTCAATAATGTGTTCCCAGGCACATAAACTTACACACACATAGATGCACACTTGAGCACAACAAACATACAAACAATAACAAAAGCTCGGGGTGACGTTTCCACGGTGCTTGTGGCAGGCTAGGTGCACTCCGAGGCCACGTGAAGTGTCGCAGATTTGCCGACAGGAGGTCATGGGACAGACCCAGGTGCTATGGCGTGATTTACAGAGATGACTGGCAGATGCACCACGTGTGCCTCCTACTGTGCGTTTTAACCACCTGGTGCTCCAATCGTATTTGTGAGTGTCACTCCTCTTCCCTCTGTTGTTGTTGGAGGGTGACTGCCTCCAACTTGCCCCGTACCATCTATTACGAACCTCCGCCATAGATGTCAATCGTGACAATGCTGGTACCAGTCATTGGCAAGTCCAATCAGCTCCACATCCTCCTGGATTGCATCATTCCATCTTTTCTCCAACCCGTGCCATGCCCATTTAGCCCACTCTATCCGGCCAAACAGAAGCCGCTTGGGCATGCGGTGGCTGGGCATGCGGGCTACATGACCGAGCCAATGCAGCCTTGCCTGCTGGAGTAACTCGCTGATGAGAATGAGTCCTGTGGAACCCATCCTGTGGTCCAGACAGTTGTGATGATGTTATGTAGGGCAGTCTACCCACAGACGCCACCCTCCATCAGCAGTTCACTTGAGATATCATCTCTGCCCAGCGCTTTTTTTGTACTTCCTCAACAGAGGGAACCTCAGCCAGCCACAAAGGGTGGCTACTTCTGCCAATATGAGGCACAGCAGCCCCAGCAGGGGCGTCGCCAACTTGCCCCATGATACAAACCTGCAGACCTGTTCCTGGGTGTAGGTCAGATCACCATTCTTTCCCTAAAGGATGGTGATAGGTGAGGCACTGAAAGTTACTTTATTGATGGAATTAGAGTTATTTGAGGCAGATTTCATCTCCTTAACAAACCACGCCCACCACTCAGTGCTGTACGGCACTACAAACTTCTGAGCTGCAGTAAGCCTCCTCATTCTCCGACATGGGATATTGTAGACAATCAGAGTGGGCCTGCCATTTTCTCTCAGCCAGCTGGAACTCCTCCTCTTTCAGCCATGCAGCTGCATGAGCCACAGTACTGAATCTCACCCATTTCCCCTGGGCATCAGGAGTGGGGGACGATGCCAACTTCAGCTGCAAGCATTGTTGAAATTCCTGCTTGCACCTTTCATCAGCTAGCTGAGACCATGCTACTGTGAGATTTGAATGGGGTCCAAGGTAGACACCCACTACCGGAGTGGAAACATGGTAGGGGGATCTTAGAGATGACACACTCACACACACGTACTAACATGCACATACACTAATAAGACTCCAGCATTCACAAAGGTACACAAGGACACACAAGCACGTACTCACACACGTAAGCACACACACAAGCACACTTTCGCATGCTCACACACACATGCACACACCGAGCCATTTAGTTACTCTACTTGTGCAAGCCACGATTGCAATTAATGCTGGATTAATGCCGGATGCAAGGTGTTTCGTGATTGATTTGCACATGACATTTTCCATTTACTTTTTGTTGCGAGTGTTTTATTTTCTTGTTGATTTTTATGACTGTTTTCATTCCTTTTTTTCCTGTGCTGGGATATTTACATCTCACAGTGCTCTCACTTAATTACAAAGTTCACTCCAGCCAATGAGTATCAAAAAGTGTGCGTCTATTACAAGGTTCCTGGATTCATGTTGATTCATGTGGTGTGCACGTGTCGGTGTGTGCGGTCGCATCGGCCAAAGGTGGCGGTGACACGGACAAACTCACCAGTCCGACTGCTGTGCCGAGCTGGAGCTCTGAAGCAAATCCACAAAGTGGCCGCCTGGGACTCGGCCTCCTGTGCACACAGCAAGCAGCGCCATCAACATTGACACAATCGCCAATATCAGCAACATCATGAACGCTATCACTTTCACCACTGCCCCCTTCATTGTAGGGGTGGTTAAACGGTAATCGATGACCACTTGCCAAAAGTCCGGGATCGGTCATGTTTTCATAATTAATGCATTGATTGCCCTCGTTTCTGAGTTGAAGTTGAAGAGACTTTCCACTGAGCCGAAGGAGATTGAATCGAACCGGTGACCTCTTCATTGCAGGTCCAGTGTGTGGAACATTACATCACGAAAATTACCTTTGTTTTTCGGCTAACAAGGTAAAAATGTAATAATTGTTGGGAGACACCTCTATGCGCAGCAAACATGTAACTACAGTAGACTTTCGATTATCCGCGCTAATGACGGGGAGGACGGCCACGGATAATTCAAAATTGCGGATAATCAAAAAATATCCATTTTCCGTGGATCTCTATGCCAAAAACCACGTACATAGGTATACATTAAGAACGAACACTAACGATCAACCGATCGATGTACGTGCTCAGTGATAACACTTTCTTGCTCCTGTGTAGAAGACCCTGCCCACTAAGTGGATGATAGCAGTCACTTAGTGGGCAATCAAACTCCGCCTACTGTAGTCAAGATATGCAACTCCTGTTCTGTAGAAGTGATCACGTGGATTTTGGATTAACCGGAGCACATATTTGTTAGGTTTAAGCAAGTGACTTGTAATAAACATTTACAAGAACAACAATGTAGAACTGTTTATAGATTATTAATTTGGGCTAAAGGGAAAATCCATGAGTTATTAACTTATGTCAAATCTCAGGTGGTTGGTTAATCTGTAAATCTGATAAACTGCACGCAGATAATCGAAAGACTACTGTATTTTCTTTCATGCGATTACCGGTCACGCAAAAATGTGTTTTTGTTGCCAGCCCCATAATGGACACAGCCCCAATTGGTAGTGGGAGGAGCCATTGGAGTGAGGGTGGTGAGGTAGCACCTGTGCGGAGTGTGCAGCGTGCATCACGAGGTTGATGATGGAGGGAGCGGACAGGGCCTCTGTCGTGGGGTTGGACGCAGTCTCTGGGTCGCTTCGGCTGAACGTGAAGCAGCGCCACGCCACAGCGTTCTACACGTTGATACAAAAGATCACCTGTATAGCCTTAACAGACTGTATGAGCAAGTGCTATTAGCAAGCAAGTATGAAGGCCGGCAAGGCACACGAGGGGGGTGGGTGGTCAGTCCACGCCTGGCCGCCTTGGTCTCCTGAGTGATGATGTTTACACACCACACCAGATACTCAATGGAGGCTGAGTCAACCTTGGGGAGGCCCAGGACATGAAATCGAGCCACCAAGATCATAGTACAGTGCGCTAACCAATGATCCACTGCTCTGCACAATACAGAGAAAGATCCCCACATAGCCGACAATGACGACTGGAACATGTGCTGTTAAGAAAGCACCTACTAAGGCTGGCATGGCACAGAATACATGCACAATACAGTGGAACCTCGGTATACAACCGCTTTGGAATACGTCGAATTTGGTATATGTCGTGTTTTTTCGAGAAAAAATGTCTTGGGATACGACGCCTTGCTTGAGATATGACGCGTTTGCTAGAATTTGCATGGATCGGGATGAGTCACCGCGTACAGTACCCGCGTATGCCCCGTTCACGACTGAAACCAAAGCGAGAGGGGCGTTTACAGTATTTGGCTTCTATACATTTCCACATAAGCCACTTCGTTGAGCTATCATTTATGGCCAGGTTGCTTCTGAAAAAAAACGACATATCTCAGTGGACCTTAACTGGTAAAATAAAACATTATTTATTTTAGATCCAATCGGTCTTTGTCCTGCATTTACAAGTGCCCAAGTCCCAGAAATGCACGTCTCCCCTTACTCCATGTTCCTCTCCCTGGGAGTGGTACATATGTACGCATGTTGAACCTCTTTCGCACAGTACATAGCCAACCGTGCTAATCGGATGTACGGGTTTAACACGTAGGCTTTTGCAACGAGTTTCATTCATAATAAAGGTTTTTGGGTTAGATCGCGTTATTTATAAAAGTGTCACAACCCTCTACCACCTGACACGGCCAATCAGTAAAAAATGTGTAACATTGACAAACATTTCACTACTTTAGCGCACCGGTGTGTTGAAGAGTGGATCCACAACACTTTTGTTTAAAGAAGTCACCTCTCCACAAGAAATAAGTGGTATTTAGACAATGGTCGGCTAGTTTTTGAATATCTTCTGGTAAACCTGTCTTCTTTACCAGTGTATCAAGTAATTTAAGTGACTCGTTAACTGACACCTTAGTGAACAGAGACATGACATCAAAATTTACCAGAATATCATTAGGGTTAAGTTTAATATCTTTAATCACATTCACAAGATGTTCTGAATTTCTTATAAATGAAAATATCATTCCGATGTAGGGCTGTATTTATTTAGTTACATATTTTGCTAATTTATATGTGGCAGAGTCTATTGTACTTACTATGGGCCATAATGGGATACCGATTTTACGAATTCTTGGTAGCCCATACAATCTTGGTGGTTTTTAGGCCCGTGGCTTAATTTGGTATTGCTCAGTCTTGGGGATTAATGAATTTGCAATGATTGCAGAAGTCTTGCGTTCTAAAGTATTGGTTGGATATTAAAATTAAACAACACACTCCCATTCCTGGATATTTTGCTTGGACGCAGTCAAAATGGCAAAATAACACACAGCGTCGACCGAAAGGGAACGCACACAGATGCCTATCTGAATGCAGATTCACATCATCATCCAGCACAAAAATCCTCTCTTATCAAGACACTCATACATCGGGCAAAGACAGTGTCAGATGGTGAAAGTTTATGGAAAGAGATCAAACATGTTAAAGCACTGAAACTGAATGGCTATAATAATGCTCAAATTAACAGAGCATTGAATGCCAAATCAAGATCGAACAACAATACTGCTGAAAGTGATCAGATTATCAAAACAATTAAAATACCATATATCTCGGGAGTTACTGACAAATGAGTCCGTGTTTTGCAAAGCAAAACATTAAAGTGAGATTTGGTACGGTACACAAAATTCAAAAACTAGTGTCTTGTACTAAAGATGAATTAACGAAGTTCGCAAGAGAAGGTGTATATCGGATCCATTGCTTATGCAGTAAGCGTTATATTGGACAGACGGGACGTAACATTAACGTAAGACTAAAAGAACACCAAAGGTACATTCAATTATCCCAAACACAGCTGTCAGCAGTGGCAGAGCATGATTGCCAACAAGGACATTCAATTGATTTTGATAACGTTGAAGAATTATGCAGTACTAATTATTACTGGCCAAGATTAGTTAAACAATTTATTGAAATTTAGAAGAATTCAAATAATTTTAATCGCTATCGACTCAGCGCAGCATGGAAGCGTATTATTAAGTAATACACATTGCAATTCCTGAGAGGTGAGTCAAATGCTAAGTGGCTGATTACTGATCTATTATATAATTGCATACACCCCCACCTCCGCCTCTGATCTCGAATCCTGATGGGGTTCAACAATGATGACGTCATCCTGCACTATTTAAGACCGGAAGCAGGTGGATGGCTTCACTATTCTGGCAAATCACCCGACGATTCTGGATGTAATTTCCAGCGAAACGTCGTAAACGAATTGTAAATGTTGTGGATCCACTCTTAAACACACCGGTGCGCTAAAGTAGTGAAATATTTGTCTTTTGTCAACGTGACACATTTTTTACGGATTGGCCGTATCGGGTGGTGGAGGGTTGCGACAACCCAAAAACCTTTATTACGGATGAACGGGGTTAGGATAACTAACTAAACACAGAAAGTAGTTTGAAAGTAAGGAGTTTTCAATATAGATGCAAAAGTCCATAGCTCAAGTGGCTTCCTAATAACGGAAGGACTGCAGGAATTCATACTCTTTAGGTCGTTCAGTAAAGTCACGGAGATAGAAAAATAAAATAAAAAATCACGAAATATATATTTCTTCCTGCCTCAGCAGTCTGCCTGCTGTATTTTTTCCCTTTAAACGATTGCTTGTGTTGCAATCGAAACGTCGTGATTTTTAAAATTATTTTTCTATCTACGTGACTTTACCGAAAGACCCAAAGAGGAAGAATGAGAGTTCCAGATGGCCGCAGAAGCGCATCTGAATGCGGGCGATGTAGTGACCGTCTTTGTTCGACGATGAGCCAAAAGCCGCTGCAATGATGACTGGAGTTCACGTGATGGTTTATGCTCCTTGACGAGATTAACAACATATTGCTGTTCAAGCACTTTGTGTGTGTAATGAGTACGACCGACAAAATGTATTCGTTCGGCAACTGGAAGCCAGTGCAGCTTGGCAAGCACCGGACGGACATGGTCGGATCTTGCAGTATCCGTCACGACAAATGCCAAATAATTTTGTATACTTTGCAGCTCGAGGTGGCGCTCACCGCAGAGATGACAAGACGCACGGGAACGGTGGCGTGCGTTCGGTTCGTCAGCCGCACCGGCAGTACTCGCGCCGTGCCCCACTGCACGTCGCCAAATTCCACGCCCTGGCCACTCCCGGCTTCCACCTGTGAGCATCACCAACAACAATACCGCCATCATCAATCATGGTCCACCACCACAATCAACCTCAATCTTTTTTACTTTCTTTTTACTTTACCAGGTAAGGCTCACTGAGCTATATCGCTCTTTTTCAGAAGCATCCTGGTCACAAATGACAGCTCAATGAACTGGCTTACCATGTGGAAATGTATAGCAGCCAAATACTCTGAACACATGTTTCTAAATGTGAAGGGAAAAAATAGAGCACCGGGAGAAAAATCCATGCGACGACAGGCAGAACATGCAAACTCCAAATATACAAGCTACATGGTCGGGATCGAATCCATGACCTGCTATATAACAGGATGAGGTAATAAACATCTCACCACCGTGGCGCTCATTGCAAGATCATCAGCACCACAATCACTGGCAGTGTCCACCATCATTATCAATATAGCCATGATCATCACCATTATTATCCACCAATATCATTATGATCATCTTTATCAGTTGCCACAATCACAATAATCATAATTTCTGTTGTTGCTAACATCGCTATTATTATCACCATCAGTGTCCACCATCATCAGTACTCTTTCTGTGGTCCATTGGTAATAAAAAACCACATACAGCCTAACATGTGTAGTGACATAGAATCGGTCATGTAGCAGCAAAGTGCTGGCTGCTGGCGGGGAAGTGTATCTGCAGCTTAAAGTAGCCCTGACTGACAGCAGGCCAGGTGATCGACCAGAGGGATCTAGGGAAAAGGACACGGAAAGAGGCACATTAAGAACTCGCTAGTAAGTTCCAGAAAGGGGGTGTGGCCGGGGGCGGAGCCAGGCCACGCTGACAGTATAAGAGGGGCCCCTGTAGGGGACCGAGGCTGTCGTGTGGAGTGGGATCCCGTCGTGCTGCTGGAGTCTTCGCCGTTGTCTCCATCTTCGCGTCGCCAGTCAGGCAGTGAACCAGGTGTCCTGACTGGGAACCGTAGTTCATTTAGTTACGATTTATGAAGTGTTAACTGTCAAGCTGTGCTTCCTACTTTTAGTGTCTCGGAGTCAGTCACTACACATGTAGAAAGACAAAGATCCCCCGTATAGCCTTAACAGACTGTTTGGGAAGTGCTCTTAGCGAGCACCGATGAAGGGTGGTACGGCACACGAAGGAGTGGGTGGCCAGCACCATGCCCGGCCACCTTTGTCTCCCCAGTGGCGTAGTTTACACACACTGCACCAGGTACTCATTTGAGGCTGAGTCGACCAAGAGGAGGCCCGGGATCGATTCAGATAATCGTCAGCGGGAATTGAACTCTGGTCTCCGGGTTTGTAGTGCAGTGCACTAACTGTTGCACTACCGTTCCCCACAAGCTGAAAGACACACAACGGACACCTGAACATGGGGATGCTGCGCCAGCGCCGTGAGCAGCACGCGGGAGGCGAGGGCGCCGGCGTGCGCCACATCCACTGGCGTAGCCGCCACGGGCCACGACGCCACAGAGAGCATGCACACGTGCACGCCAGCCCGGCGTGGCACTAGCAGCACGCGCACGTCCTCGGAGGAGCGCGGCCCCAGCACTGTCTGGCTCTTGAACACCAAGCACTGCTGGCTCTCACCCTCCACCTAGGCAGGCATGCACACACGTGAGTGCAACAACAACCGCTATTTGCAACGAAGTGGCGATGATGTCACTACGACACTTGTGCCAGGCTCAGTACACTTTAAGGCCAAGTGAAGTGTTGAATACCCGCTGGCAGGAGGTCACAGGACAGATCCAAATGCCTGAGATGTCTGGTGATGCACCACCCGTGCCCCCGACTGCGTCAACTCGCTGTGTTTTAGGCACAAGGCGCCCCGCTCGTTATTGTGAGCGTCACTCCAACAACATGCGGAGTCTTATTCAGACACAAGCAAGCATACACACCTCTACAGACATAATAAACATTGAGTACATTTCATGTTTCTTCCAATTCGTAAAGTGCAAAACCATCACAAAAATGGGGTGATGGTGGCTATATGTAATCCCAATTGAGTCATTTGTGAGTCTTTTTTTACTTGGCATATTATGGGCTACTAATTTTGAATGGAGTCACTGGATTTTTAACGTCCATCGTGAAGCGGACAGTGTGTATTTTATGGTCAATACACCAGCAGCAATAACCACGGTGGCCTGCTGGAATCAAACCGTGAACCCTCTGCAAAAAGTAGTGAACACACTGCAGCTGGGCCACGTTACAGCCCCATAACAACAAAGGCCGTTCACCAGTAAGTGGCGGTGATGCCACCACGGCGCTTGTGCCATGCATGGTGTACTTTGAGGCCACGTGAAGTATCGAAGGCCTACTGGTAGGAGATTGTGAAACAGACCCAGGTACTATGGGGTTGATTGACTGAGATGACTAACAAATGCACCAACTGTGTGCGCCCCAATGTGCTAACTTTCTGTGTTTTAGCTGCTCAGCGCTTCACTTGTTGTTGTGAGCGTTGCTCTTCTGCCCTTCACTAACGTCCTCCACGGAGGCCGATCTTGATACTGCTATAAGCAGTCATCGGCAAGTCCAATCAGCTCAACATCCTGCTGTACCGCATCAGATCATCTCTTCTCTACCACGTGCTGTGCCCATTTAGCCCCAACTATCTGGGCATGCGGTGGTTGAGCATGCGGACTACATGACTCAGCCAATGCAGACCCACTTGCCGGAGGATGTCACGGATGGGAATGTGCCCAGATCTTTCAAGAAACTGTGCAATCTGAACAGAATCTAGTCTCGTTAAACCCAAGATGGATCGTAGGCAGGCGAGCCTAAACGATTCAAACCGGCGCAGATGTTCCTTTAGAGCAGGGGTGGGGAACCTTTTTTCTGCCAAGGGCCATTTTGATATTTATAAACATCATTCGCGGGCCATACAAAATTATCAACTTCAAAATTAGCCTGTTATATTTGGTCAAACATTCAATTAACTCACCCCTAATGTGATGACTGGAACTGCTTCTCTTTGGTGAGGCGTGTGATGTTAGCTGGTATTGATGATGTTGCTACTCGCAACTGCTTTTCCGGGTTTGCTCCTAGATTCATTGAATTTAGAGTCCTGCCTGTGGTTGCCTTGGCAGGGCCAGACTAAATGATTTTGCGGGCCTTATATGGCCCGCGGGCCGGACGCACCCCACCCCTGCTTTAGAGGGCTCCACGTTTTTCCAAACAAAGCTAAGAGAGGGCATAACTGTAGCCGAGAACACCCAGAGCTGTATGGAGTTACAGGCCAGGTAGCTTCCATACAGTGTTACGTAGCTGATGAAAAGATAATGCCGCTCGACTGAATCGGAGTGAGACCTCAGCTGCCAAACCGAAGCTGGTCATACGCACACTGCCCAAGTATGGAAACTTCTCCACTGTCTCCACAACTGCCCCATCACTCATGAGTTGAGGGAGGGGAGTGTTTGATGATACATAATACCCAGGCAGGTGCCTTTGTTTTTGTGGGGCTGATGATAAGGCCCCATCTCTTAGTAGCACGCTCCAGGTTCAACAGTAGCATCTCCAACTCCTTCTCAGAGTGGGCAGTAATCACCAGATAATGCGCATACCAAGGGTTGACCAATAGGGAGCCATTCCTTGACTGGTACATCCATGGAAAACATCGTCAAAGAATGTAAATTTGGCCTATCTATTGCACCAGCTGCCCTATCCTCCAGCTCTGGCCGAGAACAACGTCGTCCTTGTGGCACGCACGTTCTCGCACCACACACCACCTCGCACCACACACCACCTCGCACCACACACCTTCTCGCCGTCGATGGAGGTACTCAACAGGCACAGCGACACCTGCAGCCAGCGCTCCGTGGGGTTGTAAACATTGAGCGACGTCTGTGCCGCGATGCCCACGCAGCACGCATTGGGGAAGCCCAGCTCCTCCGGCACCAGCACGCGGCACGGTGTCGCCCCGAGGTCTGCACGGACATGGCTGTTTAGTACGCATTTGGAGATTCACCCCCATAGCAATTCAGCCATCACAATTCGGGATGTAATTCTATTCAAGCAATTATTATTGTCTTATAATACCCTCCCGTTTGTATTATTTCAGATTTTATCTTGCTTGTACAGCTCTCTCCACTCTACATACACAATTTTATCCACGAAGCGAGAGCATAACCATTTTAATTCATAAATCAAGACATCGTCATATGCCCAGTCTTGACCGTAGGTGATACCAGATGCCACGCACGCACAGGTTGCAATTATATCTCTGCTCACCCAGCATGTGCACCATTCCAGAATGAGTTCCCGGAAGCAGCCCGTGTTGCGCCCCCTGAAGGATTCCGGCGAGTGCCGGCATGCTGTACAGTCCGGCACTCGCGGCGGTGCAGCTCACCGCCGGCACCGAACTCATGAATCCCGCCGTCGGGAAGGCAGCCCCGGTGACGCCGGCGACGCAGTGCAGGTGGCACGAGGACGGAAGCGGCACGGTGGGGGCCGGCGGCACGATAGGGGCCGGCGGGACCGTGTAGTGTGGCGTGGCCAGCGCGCCGGGATAGTCGGCTGTGATGTTGTCCGTCAGGTAGCGCTGCACCAGCGCCGCCGAGGACATCAGAGACTGCGCCGTGAGCAGCGTCGGAACGGCATTGGACGCCAGGACTCGGAGAGGGGCTGCCAGTTTCCCGGGGTCTGTAACTCTGTCGGGTGGCAACCGGATGGTGCCAGAACTGGCGACATGGTGGTAGGAGGTGGTGGAGGACAGCCGCAGGGTTTGGTGAGGGCTGTGCTGTAGCTCGACTCCGCTGGACGCGGGGGTCAGGGTAGCATCCAGGTCTGGCGTGGGGCTGCTCGACACGATGGTCGTGCTGAGTTCATTGCACTGCGGAGCACAAACGCACGCACATGGGTGGCAGGCCAGGTACTGTTAGCGCCAACTCATATGGAGAATGATCCTTTATGTTGTGGTCTAGGCATTCTGCACTGCAGACTCAGTGCATGTCTACAAGTACTCCCTTAAATGTTGTCCCTTTTACTCTGCCTATAACTCTCTCTCCATCTTACCATACACTCACCATCTCCCTGTCCACTCACCATCACCTCTTCTTCCAGCATGTGTTCCTAATCTTTGTACATCATTTTGTGATGCAGTCACATTTGGATACTTAATACTCAAATTTGTACTGAAGTGCTCTGGAGGCAGGGTTGGTGAATTCTATTAATTCCTCTCAGCCTCAAACATCTCAAAAGATCCCACATCATCAGCTGACCCACAAAACCCAGGTTGGGAGGCATTAGGACACGTTCTCCACTATAAAAAACAAAACATCTGGGATACTGTATTTGCAGTGGTGTACAAACACGAAAAAGACTCGTGTTCTTCAATAACAATGCCCAAAAGAGTCATATTTATAAAACAGGTGAGGTGTCAGGAAATGGCCCATGTTCTCCACTGTGAAGAAGGGCTATTGCAACAACATTACCCGTAATATCAGTTTCCTTCTTTAGGGTACTCTTATTGAAGAACGTGCTGCAGTGGTCAAGGCTCACCTTGGTGGTGGAGATGGGATGCGGGGGAAAGCAGATGCTGTTCTGTAGGGTGCTGTCACCTTCAGACAGGTACGTGAGGCGGCTGAGGTTTGGGTCACACGGGGAGGTAGGGGACGCATGGCCGACTGCCCCGTTCACGCTTGGAGTGGCGCACGGCACAGACGTCCCACCGGCCCGGTCGTCACGCACGACGCTGCGCACGCACAGCCATTTACACAACACCAGAGCAAACCTGGCGTCACACGCGCTACTACATACTATTACCACACAATGAAACATACTGGAGGGATGCAATGCTAAGCAGACTGGACTTGCAATCTGCCAGTCCAATTTCCCACCCAGCACGGCAGTTGAAACCATGAGCTGAATTCTTAAATCCTCCCCTACCCCCCACGTTGGGTGGTGAGAAAGATCCGCGCCATCGGCCACGAGGCCGAAGGACCTCAGCATGCCGTCGGCCAGCGGTGTGCGGAGTGCGGGAATAGAGGAGCTAACGGAGGAGCGTGCGTGGCACGCGAGAGAGAGAGAGTATGCGTGGCACGCGAGAGGGAGCGTGCGCGAGACGACACTGAGGAGGCCAGTGGGGTGCGGAGAGGGGTGCGGAGAAGAACCTGAATAAAAAACAAACGGAGACCAGCAGTGCCTGATGGAGTCTTTTATTACACTCCTGTAATAAAGTATTTCCACGACAATGCTTGTTGGGTGCTTCTTTATTCACAACGGTACAGCACAGCTTCACTTCCCCTCCCGATGGCTACACTCTCCCAAACCGTGGACGAGGCGCCTCTCTCTCTCTCTCTCCACATTCCCACGAGGCTCACTCCACTCTCCGGCCTCGCCGCTGGCTGACGGTGCACTGGAAGCGGAGGCGAGCTTCGAGGGAAGATCCACCACGTGGCCCGTGGCGAGGAGAAGGGAACCCAGGCTTTCCCAACTGACCTCGAACCTTCCCCCCCGCTCTCCCTTATATCCCCCTCAGCGGAGCTAAGCCCCGCCTCTGGCCACACCCCCTCGGGGAACCTTCTCGATCATATCCCCCCTCTCGGATTGGATCCCGATGACATAATCGTGCACGTACTCGTTACCCTCTGGCATCCCCGGGATGGTGCTCCTTCATTACACTACTTATAGTCGACTTATTGAAACGTTTTGGTATAAACGAGTCGACTGTGAGGTCCATTAAAAAGAACGCGAATGCAATCTGGGAAAGTGTTGTGGCTAGCACTCCCCAGAGTGCTAAAATAACAACTCTGCATTGTCATCAAACACCTGCATCTACTGATGAGTCATCCTCCTGAATTCCTCACCACCACCTCCATCTTTGTCAATCATCATTATTAAAGAGAATTTTTAAAAAAACATTGTTCTGAATATTTTTTGTTGTCGTCTTTGTTTATTTAACATTTACCATTTCCCCCATGTACACACGTACCAGGAACGAAACCCCATTTTTCTCATTAGAACAAGGTTTCTGCATACGCAAATTTTGCATTCGCAAGCGTTTTTCAAGAACACGGAGAGGGTTTTCAAGAGAGGGTTTACTGTACTAAGCATGACAAAACCATATGGTACCACACACTAGACAGTACTACACATGATAACTAAGTACACAACGTGGCATCACACAAAACAACACCACATGAAAACAAACACGATGCTATACACGCACAACACCACACATGAAACACCACACATGCTGGCGAGGATAGAGGAGGAAATACCTTGGTGGCAGTAAGGATGATGGTTGTGACGCTGATGGTGATGGATGCGTTGCAGCAAACGGTGGATATGAAGGTAATGGCGATATCGATGGTGAATTGAGCTTTACCTGGGGGCGGTGTTGGTGCTGAGAGAGTTGCTGGTGTCAGATCCCTGGCCTGGCGACGAGTGAGACAGCGGCGACGTGGACGGGCGGAACAGAAAAGTCTCCTCGGGCTGCCCTCCCCATGGCTCGCTTGACCCCAGGTTGTGCTCTGCCAAGCACGCCATTAGCAGGAATGAGCACACCTCAAGCACGTGTACACACTGCTGGAAGAGAGCCTCTCCTTTCCTGCTGATCAGTGTGTTTGCGAAGGCAAGGAGCATAAATGTGAGAGCATAGAATCAAAGTACATTGAATTTTGTTGCACAGCCCTCTAATGACCACCATAGAGCAGTCCCACAGCCATCTTTGACAAACATGGCATGCAAGGTGGTAACCCATCCAAGTATTATCCAGGCTGAGATAAAATACATTATTTGATCGTGCTGTGATGTTGTGCCATAATGCTGTGGTGCTCAAGCAGCAATGGTCCCAGTAGAGGATCACAGACAGTGCTCGTGCAATGTTTGACGCCGGTTCAGTCTATGGTTTTGAATACTGACGATGTTTTAAAAGATTTGTACGACCAATATAACATGACATCCCTTTAACTACTGACTATCAAATTCAGGACCTAATTAATGGTAGCTACACAAAAATTTAAACAGATCCCACTAACAGTTTCTTTACAAAAACGAACAGTATCATCACTGATTCAGCTTCATTAATTGAACAGACCAAACTGTTTTCATTAAAACCTTCTGCTGCTAGACCACCCAGATTATATGGCTTACCAAAAATCCATAAAGAAGGTACACCCCTTCGTCCCATCGTCTGCACCATTGGCTCACCCACCTACAAACTGGCCCGTTATCTATCCGAGACAAGGCCATAATTATAATATATATTGGGGGATACACATGGGGGGGAAACATCCCCCCCAATATATTGCTATAAAATAGAATATATATGATTGTGGTTATGGTTGTACTTTATTAATCACTAATCTCTGCCATTACATACAATGAAACAATAAAAGGTAAAAAAGAAAAAAACAGCAATGTAATACAATACACTATTAGACATTATTGTAAAAAATCAATAAAAAGTCCATCCTAGTGAGGGAACCCAGAGGCCCTGGAAGATTTGGTCCCCCCGAATTTTGACTCCATGGCTACGGCCTTGGTCTGAGACCTTGCAGCCATTCACTGGTAAGACCACCTCTTCTGTACTTAACTCAGCTCACCTGGCATCGTCAATTAAAGACATCTCACTGTCCCCAGGTGATTTTCTCGTTAGTTTCGATGTAGTTTCTTTGTCCAAAGTTCCTGTGCCAGATACCATTGCAATCATTGAAGATTTGGTCCAACAAGGATTGAATACTGATGTAGTGGCCCTGGTGAAAAATTTCGTCACCAACACTTACTTCACCTGGAATAGAACATTCTATAAACAAACTGAAGGCACCCTAATGGGTTCTCCCTTATCTTCGGTTGTAGCCAATATTTTCATAGAAAAATTTGAGATGGACGCCATCCAGGCATCCACTCTACGCCCGTCCTTGTGGAAGAGGTACGTGAATGACACGTTTGTCATCTGGCCACATGGCCGACAGACTCTGAACCAATTCCTCAACCACATCAATTCCATACACCCAGCAATCAAATTCACCATGGAGGTAGAAGAAGATTGCATGCTACCTTTCTTGGATGTCCTAATCAGAAAGAGACCAGATGGCTTAATAAGCCATTTTGTCTACAGGAAAGTAACCCAGACTGACGCCTACCTATGTATCTGATCACTTAGTGTTAACAGTAAGATGTCAATGATCACCAAAATAACACAGGAAGATGCATCTGATCGCTGGGAAAAAACAGGAAGATTTATCTAAATATATGTTAAATAATTTGGCACTGCTGGCACAAAATCAAATACCTATGCTCTGAAGACAATTTAAAACCTGTAATGGAAGGGTAAACAAAATATATTTGTTTTATGTGCAGAGAGTTTTATCCCATCACGCACATTGGCTTCTGAAAGCACGGACTCAATTCCCAATTCACTTCCTTAATGCAGCACGGGACTGCAGCCAGGAAGTAAATGGCATCCGTATGGTTTCCACAAACACCATTAGATTTGATGCAAAGATCTCGCGATGAGCACTGTGAAGGTGTGTGGACTATGTTGGACAAGTGCTGCCCGCAAGGATCTCTCTTTGAACATATGTATGTATGGTGAACTTCCTTCGCACCATACGTTACCAACTGTATTGATCGGAGATGTGGGCGAAGGACAAGAAACTAAACAAAAACTAAACTGGTTACATGGATCACGAAGAGAAGACTGAGAAGATGTCTCTGACCATCGGTGGAATTCCCCGCTGTCCGGACGTCTCTCTGGAGGACGTTCCTCTCCCCCTTGTGGCTCCAGGTCCCGTCTTGCTGCGTGCGCGATTTCCCTCCGGTGCCAGCGAGCAGCTGCTCAACTCCGATCGAAGCCCCTGGCACCAACGAGTCCCCTCCCACGATCACCGTGCGCTCCCCGACCTTCTCCCTCTTCGCCGTTGTCTTAGCCCCCGACGCTCGTCTGCTTGCCGAAACCTTAGACTCCTTCTGCCGCAGGTCCGATGGCCTCGCCGATCGCTCACTCGTGCTGGGCTTCTCCGCTCGTGCCTCTACGCCAACCATTGAGCCTCGAGCCGACACCGGCGGTGGAACGTCTTTGGGACCGGCGCCTCGGCTCCGTTTCTCACGTGCGTCGCCTGGCCGGGCGACCCGGCTCAGTGGCGGTAACGTCAGTGTCTCATCTCCTGGCTCACGGGCAGGGATGGCGGTCGAGGGGTCGGGGGCGATGACGGCAGCGGTGGTTGCGAAGGTGGCATGTTTGGCGGTGGCGGCGAAGTTCACACTGCCCCGCTCCTCCTTCGTATTTTCATTGCCGTCGTCATAGAGCGACACCTGCTTGAGGTACTTCTCCAAGTCGAAGGTGCGCTCCAGTATGCGACTCTCCTCTGCCAGCACGCTGCCACCGCCGGCGCCAAACACGGACGCGCACCATGCAGACACGGACAGAGGCTCGTCCGTTAGAGACACTGCCGCCGACGCTTCGCAAACGGCCCCAAACGGGGACAAGATGAGCGGTGATTCTGGTGTCACCGATTTCAAAGCATCCGCACCGTCATCAGGAGGTTGTGAACCGGAGCCGGCATCTTGCTCTCTGGGTTTCACACCCGACGGTGCCACCGATGACGATGAAGACATTGATGATGGTGGTGGTGCCGTGAGGTTTTCACGGGGTTCAACGGAAAGCAGTTGCCTCGAGTCTGGCGCCAGGGGACACTGGGTGGGACTGGTGACCGCTCCAGGTGGCTGGGCCCGGTGGCCCTTGTTTGAAAGATGCATGATCATGGCCGCAAGCTGCATGGGGTCAGCGTTCAAAGACGCATTGGCGATGGCCGATGCGATGCTGCTGATGTGTAGCACAGATTCTTCAGGGTGGGTGGCCTACACAGACAGAGAGGATGAAAATATTATCAACCCCAGTCGCAGTCACTTATAAACTCAATCTATAATTTCAATTACAATCCCCAACCTTTATGACAATCTAACCATGAACTCGGACTTAAAGCCCAACCCATAATTCCTCAACCAAAACACAACAGTTAACTTCAATCATAACCACAACATCACAACCTTAACCATAACCTAACTGGAAACAATATCCGAGGAATATTTTCTCTCCTATAAAAACACAGCACAAAATCAGAGGCCTGTGACACATGCTCATCCCAAACCTGAATCGTATCATATAATGTACAAAGGACTCTGAACGCCACAAAAAACTATTGACAACAGCTGTCAATCCTTATTCTAACCGCTGACCTATAATCCCAACTACAATCCACCCTAAACCCCAACATGAATTCAAAACCACAACCCATGTCAAGGCCAAGCTTACAAACCTACCCTATAACATCTCTTCACAGTGTAGCACTGCTTTCCGTTTTGAATTAATCATTGTAAACTGTACATCAATTCAAATCTGTCCCCCTGGATATCTGGAGAGACCATCACTGGCATGTGTTCATCCTAAATGCCCTCTTCAAAAAAGTCACCCAATTACCTAAAAGACCATTCAGTTCCTATCTCCCGTAGCCTCAGAAGTGCCTCCTTATTCTGACTGAAAATTAAATTTCTTAAAACTCTGTTTGGTTACAAGTCTTTCTGTGTTGCTGCTGCACGTTTCTGGAACACCCTTGCCACTCATATCCCTTCACTATCCATTTTTTTGGGCGTCACAGTGGCAAGATGTTAACTACCTTGCCTGGTATATAGGAGGTTGTGGGTTCAATTCCGACCCTGATGCCTGTATATTTGGAGTTTGCATGTTCTCCCCGTGGTCACGTGGATTTTTATCCAGGTCCTCTGGTTTTTCCCTCCCCATTCAGAAACATGCTTTTTAGAGTATTTGTCTTACAAATTTCCATTAAAGGCCAGGTAACATCTGAAAATTAGATGTATAGCCCAGTGGGCCAAGCCTGGTAAAATAAAAAAAGTTTAGTTTATTGTGTTCCTATTTTATCTGAACGCAAAGTTCACTCGCGCTTGTACCCAATTTTTTCTGGTACCTCTTGCTCTCACATTGTTTAGTCTTTTTCAACCGTTGAATCCCTCGTTTGTTTGTTGCGCAATATTCCTTGAGAAACCTGTATTCGTTCTTTGCATGTTTTATGGTTTTGTATTTTGAGCAGCTGTGTGCTCATGCACCACATATATCCCTTATTAAATAGCCAGCCAATTGGCAAAATGGAATCATCTGTGTAACAAATCAAATCAACTCAAGTGCTGATAAACTCAAACACAACTCAAACAATAACCGAAATTTCAACCCCTAATACCAATCACAACTCTAACCCTCGCCCAATGACTGTGTTTTCCCCCCCGTCTCACCGCTCCATCCCCCTTCTGTCCTTGCTCACGCCCAGACGCGCCACGCCGCCCGGCCTCCTCACTCGACGGTGTTCGGGCCGGTGACAAAAGCACCGTCTGCGACGGTATAGGCGCCGGTGACACCGCCTCCTCCACCGATACTGAGCACAGAGGAATGATGAGGGTTGAGTGCAGCTGTTGATGAGAGGCTTTCCTCTGGCAGTGTGAAGGACGCCTTAAGAGATAAATGATCACTAAAATCAAAACTCCTCTTAAGCCTGGATCGCACGTGGGCGATGTCTGTTACCGACATCACCGGAAGGTCAAATGACTTGTGCTTGGAATCAGCGGTGGAAATTTCACACTCGCACGACAGTGGGCAGTCCCCCACTTTCAGGACAACAATACTTTAAGAGTGGTATACAATTTATCGACCCCAGATGAAAGATGAATTGGGATCGCAAGTTAAGGGTCTAAACAGAGCCATCTGGTTGGTTCCATACACGAGTGACAAAAAGAATAAGCAATTTTAGACGGTTTGTTCATCCAAGAAATCCTCACCTAATGTCAATATAATTTTTCAGGTCTGCAAATCCATGAACTTAGTAACTTGTTTCATATGAATACACAGCCAATTACCATTTTTAATTTCCTCAGTGCACTGCAGTCTTCATTCAGACAAGTTAATTTTGTCTTATCAGTCAAGTCAGGATTTAATCTTTGGTGGGGAGTCATATTCATTGTCATGCTTGATGATTTTCGTCCACTCGCTGTCATCATTCACTTCAAATAATTCACAGTCGATGATTAATTTAATCACCGATTCTGTCAACACTGACCAGGAAACAAGGTGAGCTCTGCGCCATCTCCACTGTCCTCGCCATCGTCCCGCCCATCCTGCAGTGTTCGCTCGGCGGTGGCATCTGAGCAGCAGGACGACGCGTCCGACATGCGGAGCAGCGCAAACGGCGCTCGCCTCTCGGGGGACACAATGTCATAGCCAAATGACGGCTACGGGAGCACGGACAGACGCACAGACACGGAGTGTAAATATGGTTAGCAACAACCGCCATTTGCCACTAAGTGGTGGTAATATCACCATGGCGCTTGTGCCAGGTTATTATGTGCACGTTAAGGCCACGTGAAGTGTCGAATGGCCACCGGCAGGTCAGTGACGGGACAGACCCAGGTGCCATGGATCGACTGACTTAGATGACTGGCCGATGCACTACCTGTGCCCTCTACTGTGCCAACTTGTTGAGTTTTAGCCACCTGCTGCTCCGTTTGTTGTTGTGAGCGTCGCTCCTCTGCCCTCGATGTCATATAGGGCAGTCTGCGCACAAACGCCACCCACCCTCTCAGCATTTCGCTTGGGGGATAATTTCGGCCTCGCGCTTTTCCTCGTCTTAGACTCTGGATCGCCTTCTGTACTTCAACAGATGACACTTCAGCCACACTCACAGGGGGTGGCACCGTAGCCTCAGCAGGATCATCCCCCACTTTGCCGCGTGATGTTTTTCCAGGCTGAGGGATTCCCCCCACCGCCCCGACCTCACAGAAATGTCGGACATCAGATCATCATTTTTCCCCCTAAAGATGGTGATAGGTGTGGCACTGCAAGTAACTTTTTGGATGGAATTAAAGAGTGATTTGTGATCGAGGGCTCCTGAGGCAGACAATCTCTTTAGCAACCCGCGACCACCACCCATCCTTGCCACGCCGTACGGCTCTCCGAACCCGCATTTTTAACGTAGAATAATGTAGATGGTCAGAGTGGATTCAGTCTCCTGGTTCCGCCAAAGTCCCCTCGGGGCCTCCGGCACAAGCTTCGTTTAATATTTTCACGTAGTTTAGTGGTAAATAATAAAAATAGGGTCACACACACGTGGTCCGTAAATAGGGTCACACACAAACACACAGACACACAAACAAACAGACACAAACACACAGACACAAACACACAGACACAAACACACAGACACACAGACACACAGAAACACAGAAACATAGAAACATGTACGGACAGAAGCAGATACAGTGACGTGACAATTTTTATTATTATTTCCAGCCCTTCATAAATTCACTTCCAGACGAAGGTCTCCCCACACCATTTCAGTCATTGGGGTTGTTTGACAATACTTCTCCACATTGGTCAGTGTGGATTGGTGAAGAATGTGGGGAAGGTGATGGGAGGGCAGGAAATTAAACTTCACTATGTCCATAGTGCAGTGTGTACTAATGACTGCGTTCCACCCCTTAGACCACGAACAGACTAGGAGTTCCAAATACATTTGGTGAGCCACGCATTAACATATACCTTAGTCACTTCTGTCAGTAAAGAGGCCATTGCCGTGCCAGAAGTACCTGAGCGTGCTAGCCTAGATGGTCTTGCCAGGTCAAAAGCACTCGTCTAGGACCAGAATACATGATTAGTGTGATCAAGATGCTGGCAGTCTCAGATAAAAATCATTTGCAGGCAATTTCAACGTGGCAGGCCTCAAGTGGCTGTGGGCCGTAAAGCTCCCTACCTCTACCTAAGAAACCACATTAATCAAACCGTAATTGTACTGTGCCAGTCAGCAGCACCTCCACTCTCTGCCCCCTGCCGGCACTTACCCTCATGGAGGAAGCCGCATTGCCCCAGAGCGAGCCCAGCGCCTCTGAACGCTGGCGGATGAACGTGCCAAGTGAGAGTCGCATGTAGGCGTCGGCCTCCTCTTCGTCACCACCGCCGTCCGGTGCCAGCGAGGCCCGCAGCTGCATGTGGCCATCGGGCAACAGGCGCCACGACGAGTCGCCCATGCCCAGTGTCACATCGGCCAACGTCGCCGCGGCTGCTGTGATATCGTCAACACTACCACCATCGGCGGTGGTCGGCACCGTCGCCCCCTCGCACGTCTCTAGCTGCAGGCACCGCCGCAACAAGTGGCAGTTAAAGGATGACGCAACCTGGACCAAAATAAAAAAAACTCTACCCAAGAATTATATGGGTCGCGGATTAAACCATGCTCGCGAATAAATGAATTAAGTATGTTTACGCAAGCTGATGGTTAGTTACTGTAAACGTGTCAGCAAGTTAACCGATTGCCAATTACTTTAAGTTGCCCCGGTGTTGGCACCGCGTAGCATTGGTGAGCGCCGTGCCTGGCACCTGACATTGTACGCGGTGCCTTGCCAGGAATCCACACCGCAGTGCCACTGCTGCTGCTGCTTCCCCCGTGGGTTAGTCAGTCTCCAATTTAATTCACACACTTCGCTTCTCCCCCTTCAACTCCACTGGCTTCCCGTTTACTACACCGCTGTCTTTTCAAATACCTTACACTGGTCTATACATCTCTCCATGGCCTTTCCCCACCTTATCTCATCTCTCTCATCTCCTTCCATAACCCCTCCTCTTCGTTCCCAATCTAATCTGCGTCACCCTCTGTCCCTCCTTCTCCCTGTGCACAATCTCGTTTGATTCTTCTCCCTGCTTGCACCCCTTCAATGGAATCAACTTCCTCTATAAATTAAGCAGTTCCTCCTGAACCTCCTTCCGTTCCTCATTTAAAGCCTGACCTCTTCTCCATTGCCCATTCCCTTCCTCTTACCTCCCCTCGCCCCTTCACTCTGTCCCGTCCCTCCCCTGTAGCGCTTTCGTGACTCCCATGTGCCCTCTGTTGCAGTCACTCATTCCTCGGCCCTTGCACACCCCCAATTTTTACTACTTTTTAAACTATGTTAAGCGCCTTGAGCTAAGGCGCTCTATAAATATAAAATCAAACAAGACGTGCTACAGTTCCCCCATATCACTCAATGTCAAAAGAAAATATAAGTGTTTAACTGTAGCGACACAACACGAGACAATACCTGCGTGAAAGGGTTCTCCTTGAGGAAGGCCTCCTCATCAGCGTCCATGAGTGCAGCCACATCATCTGCTCGTGAAGACACAGTGGGGTCAGTGGTGGATCACCAGGCACTGAGACACCGCAGTATTGTGTTGCTACATTTCATCTGCTAACTCACTGATCCACCCTGCATCATGATGGTACAATCCAAATGCTCACTCACCGAAATAACCCCATAACGTCATGGTACATTCCACGTACTCACTCATCAATCCACCCTATATAGAGATGTTACATCTCCGATTCGCACACCTCCGATTAGCATGGTTAGCTATGTACGGTGCGAAAGAAGTTCAATACACCTACATACACTCCGTGTGCCCATTCACTGATCCAACCCATACAGATATGATACATTCCATATGCCCACTCACTGATCCACTTCACTGAGTAATGGTATATTCCGTGTGGCCACTCACTGATCCAACCTACGCAGAGATGGTACATTCCATGTGCCTACTCACTGCCAGAGATGAAGTCGCCGTCATTGGAGGTGGCGTGAGCAAGGCCCCCGTACGTGTCTGTGAGCGTGTCCAGCGGCGTGAAGAATGCCAGGTCAGTCACCCACTCGCCTCGTTCGTCCTGGTAGACCACGCCCGGACACACATCTGGGCCTGCAACCACAAGGACAATGCGTGTACAAAATCAATGGTACCATGTATGGCCTACATAGACTGTTGGGACAAGTGCTTATGGAGTGCCTGTGAAGGCCACCATGGCACAGTGGGGTGGTGTGGTGAGCACCATATCTGAGTTCCTTTGGCTCCCCAGCGCTGGTGCTTATCCATCGCAACCAGGATTTCATTTAAGGCCGAGTTGACAAATGCACACACAGCACAAACACCCAGGAGACAAACACACATGCAGCACTTCCGTGTTTTGCCTGCATACCCGACCACACTTGTACTCACCCCCGTGTGCCTGCTCCTCTTTAATCCTGGTCCAGTCCCCTCTTTCCTGTGGTGGTCCGATGTCCGAGCGAAACAGCGACGTGGATGATACCGGTTCGACTCCCGTTACGTCTCCGCTCACTCGTCCACCGAGCCATGCGGTGGAATTCGGCAGGAGGTACATGGAGTCAAGACCTTCCCCCTGGCCTTCGTCGCTCTCATTGCTGTCTCGAGCCTCATCGTTGTCGTTCTCCCCCTCTGCCTCTCCTTCTCGCTCTCCGCACACCAGCCGCTGCAGCATATTTCACACGTTAACCCTTCCCCGTTCAGAGACATCTGCAAGTTTCAGGGTGGGTTCCCGTTTACTTAGAATCTCGGAACGCACAAGCGGTTCGGCATTCAATTCATTTAGAGGCGTAGTGCCGCTGTTTTTAAAGACATTGTACTCACCGCAGAAAACTGTAGCAACACGACCGCACTCTATGATTGCTGGCGACAAACTGTGCCATATGCCCTCCTGCATGGCCTTTCACTTCCAATTCCGTTCCGATGACGTATGTTTCGATGACGGAATGTACGTCATCGGAATGGAATTAGAAGAAATACTAACGATGTACAAATACGTACACGTCATCAGAATGGGAAAGGGTTAACTGTGTTCGTTACAGTTGGGGTAGTGATAAGCACTTGGCCACTGCAAGCCAATGGCACTGGCAGGATCATTGGCTATAGCTCGAAGTATGTGGAGAGGGACAAGGCAATGGCATGGCAGTGTAAGCCTTCTTCTTGGTTCTTTCGGTAAAGTCACGTAGAAGGGAAATAATAAAATAATACAAATAAAACATAATAAAATAATTCTCACGACGTTTCGGCCATAACGCAAGCAGCCGTCCTCAGGTGAAGAACAGGTCTGTCGGGAAGACAGCGTCTGAATGAAACACCCCAGGCTTGGAGCGTATATTTAAGCTGGGTTGGAGGGGGAAGAGCACCTTGACAAAATAATTTGCATATCAAGAGGAATTTAGCATATTTATGGTAAATGCAGATATGGGATTAGTACTACTTGTGAAATGCGTAGGAGGTGGGTGGGGGGTTTTCAAAGTCATTATGCCCGTGCATTATGCAGTATGCAGGATTAGCAGCATCAAAGGGAGGGGATAGGGGTAGCATTAATAAAGGGAAGGAATGTTAATAGTATGTAGCTGCAGTAACTAAACCACCACGTAAAAAACTAAAGTATCAACTACATAGTATTAGTATACTAAATATACTCTCCAATAAGCTGAGCTACTAACAGTAAGTAATACATTACAATTCTATGTCGCAAAAAATATAATATGCTTCCAGCTAAACTTTTTTCTCTTACATCACACGGGTCTACCCCGTACTATATACTGCCATAAACAAACTCAACATTAAATTATATACTGTATTACTATACACCACCCTATACCTTCGACTATACATTGTAATATTACACTATGTATTATTCTACCCACCCTACTATATATCACACTGCTGTATATTCACTATATAATTACGATACTATATATTACCTTATACATTGTATTAAACAATATAATTTTATACTATTTATTATTATACAATCTGCTATACACTATACCATTGACCGTCGCGTAAAAGATACTAAGAGGAAGCAACGAAATATGTCCATGGGAGAGTGGTGATAGGAGACTTGCAGCGGAGCAAAGAATACATTCCCTGCGGAGAATACAAGATATATAGTCAATGCCAGTGAGTGGACTGCGGTCTGAAAGTCACCGTAAACGTGAACACAATCAGTTAAGATCCGAAATGGTTTATTACGTCCTTCCAATGATTGCTGAGCCAGAATCCATCTTCTCGGTTGAAATTGTCTCTGTGTTTGTATATGTGGATCGCCTCATGAACGAATCTCTCATGGTAGGCAGATGGCTTGCAGAGAACCTCTGTCTTGGAGAAGTCAATGTAATGTGAGCCCACTGAATTGTAACAGTGATCTGCCACAGCTGAGGTGTTTGTCCTACCGTGTTTCAAGTCTGTTTTATGTTCACGGATGCGGTCCGAGACATGTCGTTTGGTTTCTCCAATGTAACTGCTACCACAGAGGCAACTTAGTTTGTAGACGCCAGGGTACTGTATGTCTGGAACCACATCTTTTACAGACGGGACCAGATCACGGATTTTATGTACTGTGTTGAATCGGACCTGGATCTTGTGTTTAATCAGGATTTTGGAGATCTTTTTTGTGACCCCAGCAATGTAGGGTAAGGTGATGGTTTTGAAAGGCTCCTCAACAGGATCCTTCTTGATGGTTGGAGTGATGGCTTTGCGGATTGTGTAGTTGGAGTAACCATTAGCCTTAAGAGCATGGCATACGTGTTTGAGTTCACTGGCAATGTGTTCCTGGTCGGAAATGCATTGGGCTCTATGGTATAGAGTCTTGATGAGGGAATTCTTCTGGGATGGATGGTGGTGGGAATCCGGTTTTAGGTAAGCATCCGTATGGGTGGCTTTCCTGTAGACAGAGGGGCTCATTGAACCATCAGGTCTCCTTTTAATTAGGACATCCAAAAAGGGTAGCTTGCCATCTTTTTCGACTTCCATGGTGAATCTGATGGCTGGGTGTATGGAATTGATGTGGTCGAGGAATTGGTCTAGAGCAGGCCGGCCATGTGGCCAGATGACAAAAATGTCATCTACGTACCTCTTCCATAAGGTCGGGCGTAGAGTGGCAATCTGGATGGCGTCAGTCTGAAATTTCTCCATGAAAACGTTGGCTACAACCGGAGATAGGGGGGAGCCCATTGGGGTGCCCTCAATTTGTTTGTAGAAAGTTCCATTCCAGGTGAAGTATGTATTGGTTAAGCAGTGTATCACCAGGGGGGGTACCCCAGTATTCAGTCCTTGATGAACCAAGTCTTCAATGATTGCGATGGTGTCAGGTACAGAAACTTTGGTGAATAAGGAAACCACATCAAAACTGACAGGCAGGTCGTCTGGGGACAGGGACATTCCCTTGATTGTCAATACCAGGTCAGTAGAGTTTAGTACCGCAGAGGTGGTTTTTCCAGTGAAAGGCTGCAAGATTTCAGACAATAAACGAGCCAGTTTGTAGGTGGGGGAGTTGATAGTAGAGACAATGGGACGAAGAGGTGTATCTTCTTTATGTATCTTTGGCAAGCCATATAATCTTGGTGGCCTGGCTGCAGAAGGTTTCAACGAGAACTGTTTGGTTTGATCAATTAATGCGGTTGAATCAGAAATTATTTTGTTGGTTTTAATGGCGAGGCTGTTGGTGGGGTCTCTTTTTATTTTTGTATAGCTGCCATCGTTGAGTAGTTCTTGAATTTTGTTGTTGTATTCAATTTTGTCCATGACAGTGGCATTGCCTTTGTTGGCTGAGAGGATGACAATGTCATCCCTCTTTTTTAATTGAGCTAATTCAAAACGCTTATCTTTGCTGATGTTGCTAGCTGGCATCTTAGCGTTTGAGGGTTGCAGCGATTTCAGATCTTGCTACGTCTGCAGCGATGTGACCCAGGCCCTTGAGAGCCACATCTACTCGGGCAATGATATCATTAACTGGTATGTGTCTAGGTGTAAGCCTTGTCTAAGTTAAACCCTCCATCAGGGGACCATGTTGAGTAAACACAAATTATTTTTGATTATAGATGCGAGTGTTGCTTGGGTGTAGTACTAGCTGTCCAAATAATCCTAACCCTATCCGACCACCCACCAGTCGCAAACCTCTCACCGATCCTAACCCTAACCAACAAGGTAGGCAACCATCCACGAGTACAAACTCTCTGTTTGAGAAAAGGCCTGATGGCTCCTTGGGACATTCTGTTTACAGGAAGGCCACCCACACATTCTAGATTTTAAGCTTTCGTGACTGCAAGGATTCATATTCTTAGGTTTTTTCGGTAAAGTCACGTAGGTAAAAAATTGAAATTAAAATTAATAAAAGTAAAATAAAATAAAAATCACCACGTTTTGGAGGCAACACAAGCTTCCGTCTTCAGGTGGAACCGTCACAGCCACGACAGCTGTATCAAGTAAATGAGAGATTACAAGAGCTCTCACTCCGTATATATAATGGTTGAGGGGGGAAGGGCCCAGAAAGGCACACTTTTTATTAATATGGTAAGGTGAGGCTTAAGACTAAGAATAGACTGCATAACAAAAGACTGAGCCTTTGTTATGGAGAGGTGCGGTTTGTGACTAACGCCTAGCCTACATAACAAAAGTGTGAAAAAAGAAAAAACTAAACCTGGTAAAACAAAACTGGCTGTCTATCAGTAACCTGTAATAGTTGTCTGTCAAATAAGATGGTCCAAATAAGTGTAGTTAAATCTTTTTTGCATGGTTAATCACATCTTTCCAATGATTACTCAGTTTATAACCATCATCACGGATGAAATTATGTCTGTGTTTGTATATTTGTATGGCTTCGTGTACAAACCTTTGATGGTAGCCAGGAGGTTTGCAGAGCACCTTGGTCTCGGAAAAGACAATTTCATGAGAGCCCACCGAGTTTTAGCAATGATCGGCAACGGCCGAAGAATCAGTTCTACCGTGTTTCAGATCTGACTTGTGCTCGCGGACACGATCAGAAACATGACGTTTCGTTTCTCCAATGTAGCAATCACCACAACTGCAACTCAGTTTGTAGACTCCAGGATACTGTAAGTCAGGAACGACATCCTTCACAGATGGAATCAGATCACGGATTTTATGCACTGTACTGAATCCAACTTGGATCTTATGTTTGTTTAGAATTTTGGAGATCTTTTTGGTCACGCCTGCTATGTATGGTAACGTGATAGTTTTGGTCAGAGTTTCATGTGGCTGTTTCTGTATGGTGGGAGAAACAGCTTGGCGGATGGTGCGGTCAGAGTATCCGTTCATCCTGAGGGCCCCGATGTACATGTCTTAATTCACCGGCCAGGTGGTGTTGGTCAGAAATGCCATGGGCTCTGTGGTATAGCGTTTTGATGAGAGAATTCTTTTGAGATGGGTGGTGGTGGGAATCCGGTTTCAAGTAGGAATCTGTGTGGGTGGCTTTCCTGTAGACAGAATGTCCCAAGGATCCGTCAGGTCTCCTCTCAAACAGAATATCCAAGAATGGTAGTTTACCATCTTTCTCCACTTCCATGGTGAATCTGATGGATGGGTGTCTGGAATTGATGTGGTCCAAGAAGTGGTTCAATGCTGGGAGGCCATGTTGATACAGCTGTCGTGGCTGTGACGGTTCCACCTGAAAACGGAAGCTTGTGTTGCCTCCGAAACGTCGTGATTTATATTTTTCTTTTATTTTACTTTTATTAATATTGATTTCAAATTTTTACCTACGTGACTTTACCGAAAAAACCTAAGAATAGCCACCCACACAGATTCCTACTTGAAGCTTGATTCTCACCACCACCCGGCTCAAAAGAATTCCCTCATAAAAACACTATACCAGAGGGCTCATTGCATCTCTGACCAACACCACCTGGCCAGTGAATTAAAACATGTACATCTGGTCCTCAAGATGAATGGATACTCTGACCGTACTATCCGCCAAGCTGTGTCTCCCACCATACAGAAACAACCACCTGAAACTCAGATCAAAACCATCACGTTGCCATACATAGCAGGCGTTACCAAAAAATTTTCCAAAATTCTAAACAAACACAAGATCCAGGTCCGATTTAATACAGTACACAAAATTCGTGATCTGATCCCATCTGTAAAATATGTCATTCCTGACTTGCAGTACCCTGGTGTTTACAAATTGAGTTGTACCTGCGGTGACTGCTATATCGGGGAGACGAAACGACATATTTCTGACCGAATTCACGAGCACAAATCAGATTTGAAACACGGTAGAACTAATTCTTCGGCCGTAGCTGATCATTGTTTCAACACAGCGGGTTCTCATGATATTGTTTTCTCCGATACCAAAGTACTCTGCAAACCTCTCGGATACTACCAAAGATTTGTCCATGAAGCCATCCAGATATACAAACATAGACACAACTTCAACCGAGAGGATGGTTTTAAATTAAGCAATCATTGGAAATATGTCATCAACCAAGTCAAACTTTAGCTGCCTTATAATTTTACAGCCATTTCCATTTCTTCCAGTTGTTTTCTATTCCCAGCTTGATTAGCCCTTTTTTAACCAAGTTAAACCAAATTCAACTTTAGCAGCCTTATGGTTTACTGCAGTATACTGCAAGGCAGCCAGTTTGTCAGCTTAAATACTGCTTCCGTTTTTCAACCGTGTTCATGTGTGTAATTTTTTCAACCACGGCACACTTCTCTCCGCCCATCCGCTCATCCATCCTCCTAATCCCCTGCAGCATAACAAAATGCGGCATAACTTAGCCCCCCCCTCCCACGGCCCATCCTGGCTGCTCCCCCCCCCTTAACCTGTATATAATCTCGTGTCTCTTAGAGCTCTGCACTTGATACAGTAATCTTGCTGTGACGGTTCCACCTGAAGACGAAAGCTTGTGTTGCCTCCGAAACGTCGTGATTTAATTAATTTATTTTCTTTTTTACCTATGTGACTTTACCGAAAAAAACAAATAGTATCTCCCCCTGTAACCTTAACCCCTAACCCTGGGCCACACCTACAGTGCCGAGAAAACGTTTGTGAACCCCAATGATAATTATGGAAATTCCATAGTTTTACCATGACAGCCTTCTTGAATCAAACCCAGTCTCTTCTTAAATATCGAAAAGGGTTTATATCAAACAATTACATGTCTTTTGAAACTAAATTATGTATGAATTAAACAAACAATGAGTAATTAAGGTTCAGGGTATTGAAAAAGTAAGTAAACCCCTGCTTTTGGGACCTCCTTTGCCAGTACTAAAATATGAGAATAGGTTTTCCCCTTTTGACGTCCTCTGGTCTAACACCGTTTGAGACTAGGCTCGAAAGAAAGCTGTCTCTGGTGTGGACCAATCAGTTTCAAAGACAATGCATATATTATCAGAGTATGTTTTTGTTTGCATTCTGACCACAAGTATTGTGGTTAATGCAGACATGATTCCTTGTAAAAGGTTTCAGTTTGGTGTTTTAACATCTTAACACCTGTTTTGTTGCCAGAAAAAAGGGGAAAACCTATTCTTAAACCTCTACTCAGTTCCAAATGGGTTAAAACAAATTTCTAAGGATTTGGGGCTCTACCAATCCACTGTCAAACGGATAGTCTACAAATAAAGAAAGTTCAAGTCCACAGTCATTTGACCTAGGAGAGGTCGTCCTACCAAAATCTCTCCAAGAACAAACTGGAAAATCATCAGTGAAGTCACAAAGAACCCAGAGAAACATTCAAGGATTTGCAAGCTACTCTCGCTTTGGCTAATATGAGTGTTCATGACTCAACTATCAGAAAAAGACTGAACAAAAATGGCATTCATGGCAGGATAAGCAAGGAGAAAGCACTGCTCTCCAAAAAAAAAAAAATTGCTGCCCGTGTGAAGTTCGCCAAAAAGCACACGGATGATCCACAAGACTTCTGGAACAATATCCTCTGGATATACGATTTAAAGGTAGAACGTTTTGGCCTCAATGAGAAACGTTATGTTTGGCAAAAACCAAACGCTGCTTTCGAACAGAAGAACCTCATCCAAACCGTCAAGCATGGTGGTGGGATTTGACGGTTTGGAGATGCTATGTTGCCTCAAGACCTGAACGGCTTGCCATCATTGACACAACCATGAATTTTGCATTATATCAAAAGGTTCTAGAGGAGAATGTCAGGCCATCTGTCCGTGAGCTGAAGCTGAACCGAAAGTGGGTCTTGCAGCACGAAAATGATCCTGAACACAAAAGCAGATCTACAAAAGAATGGCTGCAGAAGAAGAAATTCCATGTTTTACAATGGCCTAGTAAAAATCCGGACCTAAACCTCATTGAAATGTTGTGGCAGGACCTGAAGCGAGCTGTCCATGTGGAGTGAGCGACTTCCGACACACGTCTAGTAGAAGGCTTCTTATTTATTAAGAGGACACAGGGCGATACACTTCGTAACGCGGCTACACCTAGGCTGTCCAAACACGCAGCCCATCTCCGTTCCTGCTCTACGCTGGCTGGTTGACGAGCGTAGCGGTGGCGACGGAGCTGGTATTGCAGAAGAATAGCCACGTGGTCGAAGACAAAGAGATGACGACGGCAGTGACGCAACCAGAACCCAGACCCACACTAACAGCCCCAAACCAGAGGTTCGGTGCACCTTATATCTGCCTAGCGTGGCCAAGCTCCACCTCTGGCCACGCCCCCTTTCCAGAACCTTCGGGTTGGTTCCCGGAGCTTCTCGACTGACTCTGCCCTTGATCTTTACCCCAGATACGTCCCTTCATAATAAGACATTATGTAATGCAGCTATAACCGTAATTACCCCTACAGGTCGGCAGGTGTCACCCTGTCATTACACACAGAGTTTAAGGCGTTCTGTAAGGAGGAATGGGCCAAAATTCTGCAAACCCGATGTGAGAGACTGACCAACGGTTAAAAGAAATGCATAGTTCCAGTCATTGCTGCTCAAGGGTGTATCACCAGTTACTGAATCTAAAGGTTCACATACTTTTTCACATGTGGTTATTGAATGTAGAATCATTTGAGGATGAATAAATGTTTAAAGAGTATCATGTTTTTGTGTCATTCGTTTAATCAGGTTATCTTAATCTATTATTAGGACTTATATTAAGATCTAATAATTTTTTAGGTTTGAAATATGTAAAATGTGAAAATCCTAAGGGGTTCACAATTTTTTCTTGGCACTGTACAAGGTCCCACCAATAATATTTTGTTATCTTTTTAGTGTTGGTGTTCGCATTGTTCATTTAGTTTCAGGTGGTGGAAAACCACCTCTGTCTCTACCCCAGGTGTCTCCTTTGCCACTGCACGCGCTGGGCCAGCCCCGGCCATCACCTGCAAGTGAAGTGAGCCCCAGGGTGTGGCCTGCGTCCTCACTTCTTCCCCAGCCACGCTGCGCGTCAGCAGACAGGGTTCCGGCGGAGAGGCATCAACGCCCCAACCTCCGTTACCATCACCATGTTCTCTCCCTCGTGCCTCGCCACTCTCTCCGCTCCCTGAACAACAAAAGGCGTACAGCCCGGCCGTTAGCAGAGAGGGTTAATACCACAATGGGTTAAAATTAAATAAGTGCGAGGCAGCAATGATCCCTCGGCCAGCAATGGAAATGTCGCATTCCGAATACAGGGGTCAGTTTTCCCTTAGTACGACCTCCTTCTTACTGAGGGGAAATCGACACCACTGGCTCAGATCTGTCAGTGCCAACCCCAAGCTCATTTAATCAAGGGAAACACTTCAACTTGGCTTTGAGTTGTAGAGCAATGTTCGCGGATGGCCATGACTGGTGAAACAGTGTTTATGTCCTCTGGAGCAGGGCTTCTTATACTCTGGCCATCGCGACCCACCAAAGGTCTGCCTTTCCAAGTATACACCAGTCTTCTCCGTTCAATACAAATCAAGTCAATGCGAAACTACACATCCAAGTGACAGATAGTGTCCCTCAATCAGAGCTCTATATCACCTTCACAAACTGTTGGGACAAGTGCTGGTAGTGAGCACCTATGAAGACTGGAACGGTACACGAGGGGGTGTGTGGCCAGCACCATGCCCGAACGCCTTTGTCTCCCCAGTGGTGATGTTTCAATACCGGCCGAGTCGACCTAGGAGAGGCCCAAGACCGTTTCAGATATTCGTCACTGGTGTTGGCTGTGAGCGAGAATCGAACCTGGGTACATACCGCAGCACACTAACCTTTGCACTTCTGCTCCCAACTGGGACAAAGATCCCCCCGTATAGCCTTAACAGACTGTTGGGGCAAGTGCTGTTAGAGAGCACGTATGAAGGGCTACTGGGATACACACTTACACACACATCTCTCAATTCGATTCAGCAGTGTTTAGAATCACCCTGAACGTCTGTCGCAACCATTAGGCATGTGCAATTTATATCTCTTTAATTTGTATTTAAATGGAGGTAAATTGGTAAATGTGTAAAAAAATGTCTGGTGATGTTGGGCTGCGTGGACCAGTGTGAAACCTTACAGTGGAAGGAGTCTACCTGCATCAGGTGAGGCAGCACGGTGCCAGCCCTCAGCAGAGATGCGGGGCTCCATGGCGGCCACCTCCATTAGTCCGGTGCTGCCACAAGCCCTCGGGCGGCCGTCACGCTCCGCCTCATCCGAGCTGCCTCCCTCCAGACCTGGCCGGTTGCACACCTGGATGGGGACGATAGCATCATCAATAATCATCAATTGATAAATCAATCAATCATCATCATTCATCATCAGCACGACAATCACCAAAGGCACCATTATCGTAAGCAGCACAATTATCGTAAGTAGCACCATCATCATTGGTAGTATCAACGTGAGCAACACCACCATCATCATGAGCAGTATCACGGTGTATTATAATGGAGGTGCCATCACTTGCCAAGATAGCACCGTTGGTGTCCACACGACGCACAGGAAAGTCCCTGCCGCCGACGACCACGTCATCAAACTCGTGATCGTTATCGTCCTTGTCATATTCGTCATCGCTGGTGTGAGCACAGTCCCTGCCCGCGCCAGCCACTCGCCTGCGTGGCATCTCAAATGCATCCTACACCAGGCACACACACAGACAACAACAAAAACACAAGGCACAGATGCATTCTTAGCCACAATGCCGACGTATAACTTTGTAAAGTGTATGTATGCAAGCTGGAGGCAGAGCAACAAAGCTACCCACAATGAGCAGAGTGGTGGTCAGTTATAACACAGCGAGTTGGCACAGCAGAAAGCGCAGGTGTTACATATGACAATCTCCCAAATCTGTTAAAACACACGGTATCTCAAGGTGTTTTTAACCTCGCACGAGCATCGTGCAAAAACCTAAATGTAGTAGCAAATAGCAACTGCTGCACACGTATTTCGTTGGGCATTGTGCTACTATCACAACGATATTATTCCTGCTATGAAAGTCATTAGTGACACATGGTATTTCAACCCCCCCAAACCTGCCCCCTCGGGTTGACTCCGCCTTTAAGGAGTACCTGGTACAGTGTGAAATTCTCTCAATAGACAGCTTGGTGAGCGCATTGTGTTAACAGCCTGAACAGGGTGTGGTTCTTTATTCACTTGATTGTGCTCGCTTCTAACGCACATCTTCCTCTCCGAACATTCATTATCTCTCTTTGGTTCTTTCGGTAAAGTCACGTAGAAAATAAAATCAAATAATAATAGAATACGACGTTTCGATTGCAACACAAGCAACCATCATCAGGTGAGAATGAATGATAAAACAGAGACATGGAAACAACACAGGCAGACACACATGCAGAGAGACACACAAAGACACACCGAGCGAGACACACACCAAGATAAAACACAGACACGGCAACAACATAGGCAGACACACATGCAGAGACACACACACAAAGACACACACCAAGACAAACAAAAGAAAGAACCAAAGAGTAATTCCTGCAGTCACGAAAGCTTTGAATCTAGTTTATTCATTATATCGTCCTTATGGTGCTATACGCCTGTTTATATTGATCATCTTTACTTTAGTTTTTTAAGCACTATCGTTGCCTGTAACTCTGATGCGTGATGTTACGTTGGTGCCTATTCTCTGACGCGTTATGTTAGATTGTTGCCTGTAACTCTGACGTGTTATGCTATGTTGTTGCCTATTTTGATGCGATATGTTACATTGAGGTCTGTAAAGCTGATGCATTATGTTACGTTGTTGCTTGTTCCTCTGCACAGATCACATTATTGATACTGTTGTTCTTGGTTTATGCTGATGTACTATGGATCTCCCTTGCAAACTCGCTGGATAAGCGGCGAAACAGGACATACAGTGTAACAAATGTACATGGATTGATAAACAGGTACAGTGAAACCTTGGATTGCGAGTAACTTGGTCTGCTAGTGTTTTGCAAGACGAGCAAATTTTTTAAATAATAATTTGATAAACGAGCGATGTCTTGCAATACGAGCAGTACGTATACGCTTTGTCTGCCAAGCGTCACGTGATCACAACTGAGCCAATGGTTCTTCTCTCTCTCGCTGCGGGATTGTGGGTAATCATCTCCCATGCTCGGTCTCAGTCGGCGTGCCTCACTCGTATAGTCAACATCCGTGCGAGCGTATACCGTTTACTACAGTACTGTATAGTGTTGTGACCACGTTTGTGTGCGTAAAGCATTTTTTTAATTTTGTGTCCAAGTGTAGTGACTGTTCTTTATTAACTGTACTGCAACAATGCTTTTTGCCTCCTTAAAAGGAGGCAAAAGCAAGTGTCATTGGATAGGTTCCTTGTTAAAGTCGCACAAAAAGAAAAAGATTCCAGTGAGCCAACAGATGGAAGTAATTCCGTTACTGACAGTGAAAGTTGGCCTACATAATAACCCTCCTCTCGCTCCTCTCCTCTCTCGTCTCCCTCACACCAGCCACGATTAAATTTAATTAATACTTTTGATTACTTTATATGAAACTTCAATAAAAATATAAAAAGGTACAGTATTTTGTATTAATAATTTTTATATTAATATTTTTGGGTTGTGGAACGAATCATCTGAGTTTCCATTATTTCTTATGGGGAAATTCGCTTTGATATACGAGTGCTTTGGATTACGAGCACGTTTCCGGAACTAATTATGCTTGCAATCCAAGGTTTCACTGTACTCACTAACAGCCAATACAGTCCATAGGGTCATAGCGAAGATGTTTGTCCTTGTGGGTGACCACTTCATCCTCCTATGTAATGTCAGCCGAAATAATTTTTCTGAATATAGTAGGGTTTCCTCTTCTGTTAACAAGCCGACATGAGAGATAAAGTTGATTTTCTATTGTATATGCGAAAGCTTGCAATGAAACGAGCGAATGTTGAAAAATGAGAATGACTGTCGATCAGTTCAAATTGACACGCAAGTCAAAAGCACACAGCCCACGAGCACACGCAGACAGGCCACACACACATGCCATTCGCACACAGGCCACGTGCACACAGAACACACACGCACACAGGCCATGAGCATACAGGCTACACACACAGGCCATGAGCACACAAGCCACACACACGCACACAGGCCATGAGCACACAGGCCACACACACAAGCCACGCAAACACACACACAAGATACTCGCACACAGGCCACATACGCACACAGGCCTCGAGCATACAGGCCATGAGCACACAGGCAACGAGCACACAGGCCACACGCAGACAGGCCACACGCACAGACAGGTCACAAACACACGGGCGACGAGCACACAGGCCACACACACGCACACAGGCCACACACACACACACAGGCCACACACACACAGGCCACACACACACAGGCCACACACACGCACACAGGCGACACATGCATACAGGCCACACACGCATACAGGCCACATACGCACATAGGCCACACCCACACAGACCACACGCAAACAAGCCACAAGCATACAGGCCAAGCGCTGATTAGGTTGAGGTGCGGCAGGTGGAGGCACACAGCAAGGGTGCACGTGAGGCACTGCACACATGAACACATGCGTGTACACACACACACAGGTGCGCACACGCACAAGCCCACACGCGCGCACTCACCTTCACGAGCATCGTACAACCTCCTCCTACTCACGATCCACGCAGCCGCAAGGGGAAATTTAAGAATAAATCAGAGAGGCTCCGAGAAAGTATTCGTCTATTCCCAGAGCCTCTTGTAATCCAAAGAGCAAATGTGAATGCAACTCAATTCTGTATTAATTTAAAAAACCAAACGGATGTTTGTTTCGCTTTGTTGTAAGTATGCCACGTCGTATTCTTCAAGACTCTCTTTAAAGTGCACCCAGCTTGCCACATCGTATTTGTGACAACTGCAGCTCTTTCTGGGTATGTTTGTAACTTTAGTTTCGTTTTATAGTTTAGAACTCACAAGTTAAACCCTGCAAGTTTTACTTCTGGTACATGAGACTGCCACACTATTAAAATACCGGTGCGAGCTTAACCAAAACAAGGAAATGTATTAGAAGATGGATTTATTAATACCATGAGGTATGTCATGTTGTAATTGTTAACATTATTGTAAGCTATATTCTTAGGTTTTTTCGGCAAAGTAACGTAGGTAAAACATCAAAATTAATAAAAATAAAATAAAATAAAGATCACGACGTTTCGGAGGCAACACAAGTCTCCGTCATCAGGTGGGACCGTCACAGCCAGATTAGCTGCATCAAGTGAGGCAATGATTCAAGATGTAATCCCTTAAAAGCAAGTTGAGGGGGGAGGAGAGGGGGGGCTCATCAGAATGTGGTAGCCAATGAATGGAACGTATCGGGAGGGAGGGGGGCGGGGCTCAAGGACGGCACGGAGTGCCACGTAAAACGCATCGGGAGGGGGGCGGGGCCAAAAGGATGGGCGACGGCGTGGACGCGGTTGAGCGCAAGCGACTACTGCTGCACACGCCAACGCATTGGACAGAGAGGGGGGAGGGGAGGCCTGATACACATGATAGAAAAGAACGAAAATGCCCATGTTTATACCAATGCTGGCTGAACAATGAAGAGAGTACTGTTAAACACTGGGGATGTTAACACTCGGTAAAGTAAAGTAAAATAGTGCCTGTCAGATTAGATGGTCCAAAAAAGTGTAATTAAGTCTTTTTTGCGTGGTTGATAACATCTTTCCAATGATTACTAAGTTTGTACCCATCATCACGGTTGAAATTATGTCTGTGTTTGTATATTTGTATGGCTTCGTGTACAAACCTTTGATGGTAGCCAGGAGGTTTGCAGAGAACCTTGGTCTCGGAAAAGACAATTTCATGAGAGCCCACCGAGTTTTAGCAATGATCGGCAACGGCCGAAGAATCAGTTCTGCCGTGTTTCAGATCTGACTTGTGCTCGCGGACACGATCAGAAACATGACGTTTCGTTTCTTAATTCACCGGTCAGGTGGTGTTGTACATCGGGCCCTCAGGATGAACGGATACTCTGACTGTACTATCCGCCAAGCTGTCTCTCCCACCACACAGAAACAGCCACATGAAACTCCGACCAAAACTATCACGTTACCATACATAGCAGGCGTGACCAAAAAGATCTCCAAAATTCTAAACAAACATAAGATCCAAGTCCGATTCAGCACAGTGCATAAAATCCGTGATCTGATTCCATCTGTGAAGGATGTCGTTCCTGACTTACAGTATCCTGGAGTCTACAAATTGAGTTGCATTTGTGGTGCTTGCAACATTGGAGAAACGAAATGTCATGTTTCTGATCGTGTCCGCGAGCACAAGTCAGATCTGAAACACGGCAGAACTGATTCTTCGGCCGTTGCCGATCATTGCTACAACTCGGTGGGCTCTCATGAAATTGTCTTTTCCGAGACCAAGGTTCTCTGCAAACCTCCTGGCTACCATCAAAGGTTTGTACACGAAGCCATACAAATATACAAACACAGACATAATTTCAACCGTGATGATGGGTACAAACTTAGTAATCATTGGAAAGATGTTATCAACCACGCAAAAAAGACTTAATTACACTTTTTTGGACCATCTTATCTGACAGGCACTATTTTACTTTACTTTACCGAGTGTTAACATCCCCAGTGTTTAACAGTACTCTCTTCATTGTTCAGCCAGCATTGGTATAAACATGGGCATTTTCGTTCTTTTCTATCATGTGTATCAGGCCTCCTCTCCCCCCTCTCTGTCCAATGCGTTGGCGTGTGCAGCAGTAGTCGCTTGCGCTCAACCGCGTCCACGTCGTCGCCCATCCTTTTGGCCCCGCCCCCCTCCCCCTCCCGATGCGTTGTACGTGGCACTCCGTGCCGTCCTTGAGCCCCGCCCCCCTCCCTCCCGATACGTTCCATTCATTGGCTACCACATTCTGATGAGCTCCCCCCCCCCCCAACTTGCTTTTAAGGGATTACATCTTGAATCATTGCCTCACTTGATGCAGCTAATCTGGCTGACGGTCCCACCTGATGACGGAGACTTGTGTTGCCTCCGAAACGTCGTGATCTTTATTTTATTTTAATTAATTTTGATGTTTTACCTACGTGACTTTACCGAAAAAACCTAAGAATATGAATCCTTGCAGTCACGAAAGCTTCAAATCTAGAATTATTGTAAGCTGTCACAGTGCCATTGTTATTGAACTCATTCCTGTAGTTTTCCCCTTTTGAGAGTGAAACCCCCTTTTGTCGATTGCTCAGTACCTGGAATAGCGTCGCCCCTAACGCAGGTGTCGGCTTGTAGCCGCCCCCCTTCACAGGACCCACAGCCCCAAGCCAGGGCGGCTCTCGGAGGGACCCTGCTGTCGCCAGCCCTTGCCCCTGCAGCCGCCCCTCCAGCTGCTGTTGCTCCTGCTGCTGCACGAGGCTACGGATGTCATCTTTGGAAAACTCGTATTCCTTGAGTTCCTCGAGTTCTGGGTCATCGCCATTGCCATCTCCATCCCCATGCTGCTGCAGCTCGTTCTGCTCAAAGCTGCAGAGGCTGTCATCGGGGGCGCTGGATGGAGATGCGAGCAGCCTCTGGATGTCGGTCTAAGAAGAGAAAAACGTATATACGTAAAAACATCTGGCTGGGTTCCTGTCTCAAACACAAGCTTCAGTTTGTGGATGAATCTCTCTTTTTATTGCGTGTATACCAGCTCTCTGATGCCCTGGTGTAAAGGTCCCTCTTAAAAAATATATTATTCCAGAGATGTTAATCAAAGCATCAGTGAGGTTTTACCTGTGCACGTAGCTCTGTCCCAGGAACCATTCTGTCGGTCAGCGTCATGAGCCCACATGAGAGGTCTGGCAGAATAAATAACAACATCAATGTGCATTTCTCATACAAGAAAGTCTCAATAGGGTTCAACAGGAGACGTTTGTCAAATTCCTTTTCAATGTCTGTGTCTTTGAGAAAAGCGGCATACCTGGGAGGGGGATAACACTAAGGTTGGCACAAACATGACACAAATCCACTTTCTATACTGCCATCTCTTGGCCACTTGTAGTGCAGTAGGCCGGGAGATCCACAAATCCACATGATCCACCAGCCCTTGTCTCAAGGACACTGCATTCAAAATTGTGCTCCCATGCCCAGCTTTAGAGTTAAAGATTCCTTCACACAGAAATACCCTGGTTTACGTTGGGGATGTGTTCCTGAAAGGTGCGGCGACAAATATGGAAACGACGTAAATCATGACTTAAAGCTTTCGTGACTGCAGGAATTCATATTCTTTGGGTCTTTCGGTAAAGTCAGGTACATAGGTTCAAAGAAAATAACAAAAAACTACGACGTTATCAGCGGTTGTCATCAGGATGTGTTGCGATCGAAACGTCATAGTTTTTTGTTATTTTCTTTGAACCTATCTATGTGACTTTACCGAAAGACCCAACGAAGATGTAAATCATAGCGATTTATATGGTAGGTGGTGAAGCCTGAGAGGCGATGGATACGAGAGAGGGCGGACAGTGCTGTCAGCGATATAAATGTGGCTTGAGGCGACGCAAATCGGACCGTGGTGTTAATAATAAAAATACGTAGAAGGGGGAAACATAAATTGGGTTATTACTGTACTGAAATATGGTCATAATCAGTCCAAGTCACTCAGTTTGGGAAAGCTTTGCAGCCCAATACAGACTGATAAGGGTCTCGAATATTCCAGGTGAGTGACCAGGACGTACGGCAAGAAATAAGATGCCCGGGTGGCTGGCTGGGGGTCTCAGAAAGCTCGCAATGGCCATGCAACGATGGTGCGGAAACTCCGGCATCACTGATATCTTGACATTAAATCATAGTTTCAATTACCAATAATTAAGCAAATCTCTCAGGTGTGGAGAGTCGATGGTCCCAGCCTTGTCACTAAGGACGCCACAAAACGTTTGATTTTAAAACGAAAAAGTTTAAGTGGCTGGTGGGAGTGGAGCATTTGTGGTGGTAAGCACACTGAGCTATGAAGCTAGTGACCCGAGTTTGATTTAAGACCACAGCTGTGAGTGATATCTGAAACAGTCATGAGACCCACCTCTTTCACATAGTCGCAATGACCAGCACGGTGAGGTAAGGTCAAAAACCCCCATGCCTAACATGGCGTGGGGAAGCGTTGATTCAGCAGTGGATTGACAAGTGGTCATCCAGTAATCCAAGATAAATGGAGATTTTAAAAATAGAATGATACATGATGGTGGAATAAAACCTAAGGGCCTACTGTGGCTAACACCTGTGGCTGATTAAATAAAACCCAAATCGAATTTTCCTTTTGTTTTCCCTTCAACACAATACAAGCAAGCAAAATAAAATGCTCAACACAATTTAGCGAGCGGCCACTGAGTCACCAATCATCTCACATCGGCAGCCGCACGCCTTCCCTCCCCTCTTTCCCGTGGGCAAATGCTCTCTCACCGTCCACGAGATCAAGAGGCAGGAGGCCCAGGGAGGTGTCGCCCGTGGTTTGGCCACAGTTGCCCGCACTGGGCTCTCCCTGCAGTGCCGTGAGGCGGCAGGAAGCATGGGGCGGTAGTGGTGGCGATGCCGGGGGCCTATGACAGCTACCGTGAAGCCTGCCGGCCTCCAGCTCGACTGGCAGCAGCATGTCGGAGAGACGCAGCGAGGCGAGGTCGTCCGCGTCACTTCTGATGGCGACACCGTCGCAAACACCGTCGTTGTTAGACATGCGAGGAATTCAGACTCATGACTCGCATATTAAACGGTCCATGTACGAATTGATGATTTACAATTTATGGTTATTTTCAAAATAACATGAACAATACAGAATTTTTAAGAAAAAAATCTAATATACTTATTTGCGATGTTACATGCCCAATCGGTACCACCTCCATTCGCACCAGCACACTTGCACAAAACGAAGCGCAGACTGCTTTAGCATTTCATCTAGGGTCTATCCACTCGAAAACAAATGGGTGACATTGTCCAGCTGAACTGTAGGAATTGTCCATGATCTGTGCTCACTTTATTCTGCAATTTACACAGTTACAAGGCTACCTTGCAAATAGTAAAATCTCCCTTTATGTGAAAAGTTGTGCGCTTATAGCGTAATATTGCAAAACGCGTATGAACGGGTTGCGTTCCCTCATTTGAAAGTCGAACGGGTCATAAGTCGGAACACCATAATGTACCATATCTAAATGCAGATATGGTCACTGTTAAAAAATGTGTTACGGTTCAACAAAACAGGGAAGCCATGTCACAGAAGGCGGGAACGCCATCGCCGCTGCCTGCACTTGCGGGCGCCATTTTGCCGCCGGTGGGGAGCGCTTAGCCCGCCAAGCTTGAAGCGGGGACATGCTCGTCGATTGACATCCAGTCGCTCTGCCGTCGACTGCCCTTCATTAAAGAATTTGTTTCCGCCAGCGGCGACTGGGTGGCGCTTAAGCGGCGATTTCTCACCAATGCCGACTTGGCGGGATGGTCGGAGGCGGACACGCTGAAAGCGCTGCCCGCCATCCTCGACGATGATGCCTTGGCGGCGTTCCTTGCCATTCCGCTGTCTGAGAGGTCAACCCTCATGCAGGCGTTTGACCAGATGGCCGCTGTTTTCGAGCCTCCGCTGAACACCCGTCAGAAGTTCGTCGTGAAGCGGAAAGGGGATGGTGAGTCGGCTCTCGCCTCCCGAAGAGCGCTCTTGTCGCTGGCGAAGGCCGCGTTCCTGAAAATGGACCACAGCGGCCTTGACGCCTTGGTCCTCGAGAAGATGTTGGGACTCGCCAAAGACCTCCATACTGTGCTCCCCACCGAGGACGGAGAGGTGTCTTCGCTCAAGATCGCCAGGTGTATACAGGCGCAGCAGACCCTGCAACGTGACAGGGTGTTGGTGGCGTGCTCTGCGTCTTCCGGAGCCCACACGGACGAGGAGCCTGCTCCCGCGTGCTCGCTGCATCAGCGGAGCGGCGATCGTCGGGATGACGGCGATCGGCGGCGGGACAACCGGCGGCCAGCGAGGTCTGCTTCGTCCCAGTCCAGCAGTGGATGGGTCACCTTCTACAACTGCGGCCTACCAGGGCACGTCCAATTGGGCTGCCGGGTTCCTCGACGGCGGCCCCCAGGACGTCCGCCTTCCTACGACTCCCTGCTCTCTAAGGCAAGTCGCGGCGCACCTCACACTTGGCCCCGGGGTTCACTTTATCCATCGGGGGGGTCCGATCTGCGGGGGCGTCTGATTTGCGTCGGGGTCGTGCGCGGTTTCGAGGGGAGTCGGTGCGTGTTCGCGACGATGTATGGACTGCGTATACTGCGTATACTGCGTATACTGCATATACTGCATTGCACGACATCGTCGATTATTTGGACCATTGTGAATGGTGTTTTGCTCTTGAGTTGGGTGACTGAGCTCCGTGAAAATCCCATGGTTGAGGTTGCGAGGGATTTTAGATTGAAGGGTTCAGTGTGTTACGAACTCACTGGTTGGTTCCTGTCCATTATTGCTCGACAAATGAGAAAAAAAAAATTGTGCGAGCGTGCCCCTTAGGTTCTATGTAGATCAAGGGTGCATGGGGCTGTAGTCAGTATACTGCTACAGAGTCGGTAGATACAACTATAGAGTCAGTAGATATTATAGAGTTTGTAGTTACTACTGTAGTCAGTGGATACTACTATAGAGTGAATAGATACTAGATTCAGTACATACTACTATACTCTTTGGTTCTTTCGGTAAAGTCACGTAGGTAGAAAAATAAAACAAAATAAAAATAATATATCACGACGTTTCGATCGCAACACAAGCGGTCGTCCTCAGGCAGAAAAAATAATCCAGCAGTGGAACTGCTGAACCAAGTTCAGCAGTTCCACTGCTGGATTATGTGATCGAAACGTCTAAATAGTATTTTTATTTTGTTTTATTTTTCTACCTACGTGACTTTACCGAAAGAACCAAAGAGTATGGATTCCTGCAGTCACGAAAGCTTCAAATCAAGACAGATACTACTATAGTCATTAGATACGACTGTAGAGTCAGTATTTACTACTATAGAGTCGACAGATACTACTATAGTCAGTAGATACGACTACAGTCAGTAGATACCACAATGGTCAGTAAATACTGCTACTGTCAGTAGATACTACTACAGTCATTAAATACTAGTGAGTAGATACTACTATCGAGTCAGTATATACTACTGTAGAGTTAGTAGTTACTACAATAGTCAGTGGAAACTACTATCGTCAGTAGGTACGACTATAGAGTCGGTAGATGCTACTATAGAGTCGGTAGATGCTACTATAAAGTCGGTAGATGCTACTATAGAGTCGGTAGATGCTACTATAGAGTCGGTAGATGCTACTATAGAGTCGGTAGATGCTACTATAGAGTCGGTAGATGCTACTATAGAGTCGGTAGATGCTACTATACAGTCGGTAGATGCTACTATAGAGTCGGTAGATACTACCGTCGAGTCGGCAGATACTCCTATAGTCAGTAGATAATGCTACAGTCAGTAGATACCACTACAGTCAGCATATACTGCTGCAGAGTCGGTAGATACGACTATAGTCAGTAGTTACTGCTATAGAGTTAGTTGTTACTACTATAGTCAGTGGATACTACTATAGAGTCAATAGATACTACTATAGATTCAGTAGGTACTACTATAGTCATTAGATATTACTGCAGAGTCAGTAGTTACTACTATAGAGTCGGTAGAAACTACTATGGTCGGTAGATACTAACGTAGAGTCGGTAGATACTAGCATAGAGTCAGTAAATACAACAGTCAGTAGATTCCACTATAGTCAGTATATACTGCTGCAGGGTCAGTAGATACGACTGTAGAGTTAGTAGTTACTACTATAGTCAGCAGATACTACTGTAGAGTTATACTCTTTGGTTCTTTCGGTAAAGTCACGTAGTAAAAAAAAAGATATCACGACGTTTCGATCGCAACACAAGTGATCGTCCTCAGGCGGAAAAAATAATCCAGCAGTGGAACTGCTGAACCAGGAAGAACACAGCGAGAGCTGTTACAACAAGAGGTTACATATGTTGGCGATGGGAAAGCAAGCGGGGTCTGAACTGGAAGGAATTCCATCCCCGGACGCAAGCACGTCAGTTGTGTTAATGGGGGAGATTAGGGAGAGAGAGATTAGGGAGAGAGATTAGCATGAAATGAACGTCCGTCGCCGCATAAGAGTATCGTCCCCACATATGCGCATAACAGCAGTGTTAATGGGAGATAAGCACTATGTTGATGGGAGAGATTAGGTAGGGAGATTAGGGGGATTAGTAAGTTAATGTAATGTCTATGTGTAACACAAGCTGTGGCGCTGCCAACTGCGCTGAAAGAGGCAAGCGCGTCAACGCAAGAGAACCACCGCAACGGTGGTCGCGCCAGTGAGACACACAGCCCATCACACAGCCAGAACCATCGATATGGTTCCATGTTAGTGCGACCCCAGCCCGTTAATGTAGAGACACCCAACAGGGCAATGCAACTCAGAGAGTCGGAGATAACAGCCAAACTGCAGGAAAGATGCAAGCACCACAGCAAGTTACAACTTTGCTTGGTTAATAACGTCCTTCCAATGATTGCTCAGCTTATACCCATCTTCTTGGTTTAAATTGTCTGTGTTTATATATCTGGATGGTTTCATGGAAAAATCATTGATGGTAGCTAGAAGGTTTGCAGAGTACCTTGGCCTCGGAAAAAACAATATCGTGCGAGCCCACTGCGTTATAACAATGATCACCCACGGCAGAGGTATTGGTTCTGCCGTGTTTCGAATCTGCCTTGTATTCGCGAACACGGTCCGAGACATGTCGTTTCGTTTCCCCAATGTAACGACTGCCACAAATACAGCTTAGTTTGTAGACACCAGGGTATTGCATGTCAGGAATGACATCCTTCACAGATGGGATCAAATCACGGATTTTGTGTACTGTATTGAATTGGACCTGGATTTTGTGTTTGTTTAAGATTTTGGAAATATTTTTGGTAACACCTGCTATGTATGGCAAGGTGATGGTTTTGATTAGGTCCTCAGATGGTTGTCTCCCCATGGTTGTGGATACAGCTTTGCGGATTGTGCGGTCTGAGTATCCATTAATCTTGATGGCTTGGTGTACGTGCTCCAATTCACTGGTTAGGTGGCACTGGTTGGAGATGTAGCGGGTCCTTTGGTGTAGTGTTTTGATGAGGGGGTTCTTCTGGGCTGGATGGTGGTGGGAATCAGGCCTTAGATAGGAATCCGTGTGGGTGGCTTTCCTGTACAGGGAATGTCCCAACGAGCCATCAGGCCTCTTCTCGATCAAAACATCCAGGAATGGTAGCTTGCCATCATTTTCCACATTCATGGTGAATTTTTATGGATGGGTGTATGGAATTGATGTGGTTGAAAAATTGGTTCAGTGCTGGCTGGCCATGTGGCCAGATGACGAAAGTGTCATCTACATATCCCTTCCACAGGGAAGGACGTAGGGTGGATGTCAGGATGGCATCTGTTTCAAATTTATACATGAAAACATTCGCTACCACTGGTGATAAGGGAGAACCCATAGGGATACCTTCATTGTGTTTGTAGAATCAAGACTGTAGAGTTAGTAGTTACTACTATAGTAAGCGTATACTACTATAGTCGATAGTTACTACTATAGAGTTGGTAGATAGTACCGTAGAGTCAGTAGATACGACTATAGAGTCAGTAGATACTGCAATAGTGTCTGCAGATACTACCGAAAAGTCAGTAGTTACTGCTATAGAGTTAGTAGTTACTACTATAGTGGGTGGATACTACTAGAGTCAATAGATACGACTATAGATTCAGTAGTTACTACTACAGTCAGTAGATACTACTATACAGTCAGTAGCTACTACTGGGCTCAGTAGATACTACTGTACAGACAGTAGTTACTGCTACAGTCAGTAGATACTACTAGAGTCAATAGATACTACTGTAGAGCCAGATACTACTATATAGTCACTATATACTACTCTATTGCATGTAGGGTACATATGCCTACGCGGGGATTAAAATATTTTTTGAGGGGGGGGGGGGGGAGGTCGACAATTTTCGGAAACCTTTTAGATCAACTATTTACCCCCAACTTTCTACAACTTTTTTAGCTTCTGCAAGCCTCTTATAATTTTGTTGATGGACAAATGGACAGACAAACGGCATGATGGGCTTTCACAACAGCTTAGTATTTGTATATGAATATGTTATGTTTTTAAGACAAGTTTTGAAATATTTTTTCCCCCGGGCAACGCCAGGTACTTCCCACTATTTTAAAATAAAACAAAAAAGAAAATAACATAAATAACAAACAAAAAAATGCAGTTTTATTTTCACTTACGTTGAGTCCCAATGCTGGCTTGTTTGTCGAAGGGGACGCAATGAGTCCCCACAATTGCAAACACACACGGGGGTACTCGCGCGCATGCGCACACACACATAAAACAACAATCCCCTGTGTAGCCTTCACAGGCTGTTGTGGCAAGTGCTGTTAGCGAGCAGCGCCAATGAAGGCCGGCATGGCACAGGAGGTGGGTGGCCAGCACCACGCCCGACCGCCTTTGTCTCCTCAGTGGCGATGTTTACATACCGCACCAGGTACTCATGAGGCCAAGTCGAACTAGGGGGAGGCCCAGGACCCATTCAGATAATCGTCACTAGTGTTGGCCTGAGCGGGAATCGAACTCGGGCCGTGGAGTTGGTAGCACAGCACACAAACCATTTCACTGGCGCGCCTCACAAACACAAAAGCATCAACCACCATTATTTTAGCCACCTGGTGCTCCGGGGGCACGGGCGCGTATGGATACACATGCGCGCACGCTCACTTTCACACACACACTCGTGCGCACACACACGCACAAACACTTGCGGGGGATTGCTCTGCTGAACAAAATAGTTTGGCGGTTCAGTTTGCAAGTGTGAGTTAATGTTTGAAGTCGATGTTAAAAAAATGTCATAAAAGCTGGTCCGTAAATGAACCTTGCGGTGGGACCCCGAATAAACGGAAGTCAAAATTTAAATCAATTAATTATTTTTTGGTGACTCCGTCCCACCGCGCACATAAACGCCGAGACCGACCTGCCGCAGATCATTCTGTTGTCATGTCAGGACGAATGCGCAGAAGAAACAAAACTTTGATTAGCACATAGTGTAGAGCTCGTCGAGAGGAATAGATTTCCGTATCGTTCACCTTCAACAGACATAAAATAACGTCGCAACGTAGTTTATGTGAGAGCTGGGGGCTTATGGGACCCAGGGGTCCCGCCATAAGGTTCATATGTGGATGTTCTTAAATCGAGGACTGTCTGTATATGCAATTGTGTTGTAAAACAGAAGCAACAAACATAAGAGGGTTTTGGGGTGAGATCGCGTGAATATATGTGTCGTTAAAACCCGCCACCACCCAACACAGCCAACTAGTAAGGATTGTCACGTAAACAGAACATGCCAATTCGTCGCTAGTATAGCACACCGGTGTGTTGGAGAGCCAAGCCACAACATTTACAATCCGTGTACGTTTCACCAGTAATTACAACTAGCTTCATCAGAAGACAGACAGGCGTAGATGTGGTGACCACACTTCTGCGCTCTTGCACAAAGTGGGGGGTGTGGGGGATTAATGAGTCAACATACATTATGCATGCACATTATGCAAGCCCTTTAATCTTGTCTGTCCTGTCCATTGTGTGAATTAAAACAGCCATACCAACAGTAATCCCGATTTAAGTATTGTGCCATTTATAGGCATGCATCTAAACAATGTATTATTTTATGGTTCGCTTCCACGCCGCACTAAGGCAATAGCTATCCGAACGGTTAATATTATATTTATTTCAATTTCGATAGACTCTCTAATTAGTCTTGGCCATTAGTAGCTAGTTTTGCACATAACTTCAACATTATCAAAATCGAGTGTTGTGCTGTGACAAGTAATTAAAACGATCAATATACCGTACATTGTGGGAGAACTTATAAACTAGCCAGATGTTTGGAAAAACAAAACATCCGCGTCAGATTTGGCCCGGTACATATGTAGTGACAACGCTGGATGTCACCATGTTGTGGGTGCAGTACCGGCCCTAGAGGGGCACGGTGTGCGTGGAGTTAGGCCTCGGCAAGGTAAGGTAAAAGTTAAAAGGTAAAAACAACAAGCCTACCTTTACCCTACCTTTTACCTTAACACAATACAATCACTCTACCCTTACCTTTTACCCTTTAGCAGGCAAGGTAAAAGGTAAAAAGCAACGAGCCTATCTTTTACCCTACCTTTAACCCTTACCCCATACAAATTACCCGATTACAGGGTAATTACTGGGGTACTACTACAGATGCAAAAGGTTTATAACGGTAAATGCTAGGTAGAGTGCTTTATTCATATAGAACACTCTCGATGATTCCAATTTTACACGCTTGTTGTTGTCATCGTTGTCGTTGTTGTCATTGTTGTCGTTGTTGTCGTTGTCGCTGTCGTTTCCTCAAATTTTGTAACTCAATTTTAACCCACTTCCTAATGTGGTATCGACTGCACACTTGGTATACTTATGGCATACTGATGACAATACTATATTCTATCATAAAAATAATAATTTAAACATTCTTTTTTTATAAGTTATGTTTCGGCTTGGGTCTAATTGTCCACGCTCAACTGACGTTGGCTGTAATTGGCCACGGTCCCTTACGTTATGGCAAGCTTCGGGGCCACTTCCTGGAGTTGGGGAGTTCTGCCATTACTTGTACGGTATATTTAATAAAACCGTGTTTTTAAAAAAGTAAAAAAAAATATTACTTATTAAATGGAGGCAACGGACTGCGCCACGGAGCTTTTAGTGGTGTAATGCGAGCGTAAATGGGAAGGCCGGATGTGACGATCCGAGAGGGAGGAGAGAGGGTCACGTGGGAGAGGGAGGAGTCAGGGTCACGTGGGAGAGGGGTTATAGGAAGGAGCCCGGAAGGGATCGGGGGAGTCGAGGGAGTGAAGAGGCGAGACCACGTCGGGTGGCCGCCGTGCCATCAGCCGCGAGGCTGATAGGGCTTGGCACACCGCCAGCTAGGGTGTGCGGAGAGATAGCGGAGCCGTGCGGGGTTGCACGGGGCTAGCAGAGTGGCTAGCGGGACCGTGCGGGTTGCACGGGGCTGGCGGAGGGCTAGCGGAGCGTGCGAGGTTGCACGGAGCAGCAGAGTGGCTGCAGAGTGTGCGGGAGCACATGGAGCAGCAGGGTGGCTGCGGAGTGCGCGGGGCGCGAGGAGAGACGACGCTGGGCCGAGGAGGAAGCCAGCGGGGTGCGGTGGAGAGGAACATCAATAAAAGACAGGCGGAGACCAACATCGCCTGAGAGTCCTTTATTACAGTGGTAAACAAGGTACCGTATTTACCGGTAATACTTCGCGCTACCTTTACCCTACCGGGAAATTCTTCCGAGCTACCTTTACCCTACCCTTTACCTTACCCCTTGGCATGTCGACACCTTTACCCTTTACCTTTACCCTTTTACCCGTCAAAAATGGTAAATTACCTTACCTTGCCGAGGCCTACGTGGAGTAACATCGCTGGATAGCACCATGCTGTAAGTGCAGTGCCGGCCCGAGAGGGCACGTCAGTGTGCGTGCCGACCTAAGGGGAAGGTCGTGTGAGGCCATGGCACTCTGGTTGACCCGGGAGGACACGTGACCGGCTAAGATGACAGGGGGGCCCCCAAGAGGGGGCTAGGAGGGTCACGTGATTGGGACCCAGGTTCTTCCCGATGTTTCTGGAAGGGGGACGTGGCCAAGGGCGGAGCCGGCCACGCCGAGTCCGAAAGGGTTGTTCATCCCGGGAAAGAAACCCTTCGTCTACGATCTCCGTTCTACGAGTCTTCGAGCACGTGGACCCGGGCAGTATGCTGTTGGTCCCGGGTGTGTAGTTAACAGTTACGTGGTAACTAGTGTCGTTAGCCGGGTGGTCTCCACCCGAGGTTGTTATCGTGTTAAGGGGAAAGTTTACCCTGTGTGTTGGAACTAAATAAATGCGCTGCCTCCAAGTCTAAGTGTGTGACTCGGTTGAACCCACTACACATAAAATACAGAAATTAATATCTGGTACAAAATATATATCACCGAAGCTATCAACAGAAGGTGTGTACAGGATTAACTGCACATGTGGCAAATGTTATTTTGGGCAAACAGGACGAATGATCAGCATGAGACGAAAAGAACATCAGAGAAATATTAAATACTCCCAAATACAACTGTCAGCAGTAGCAGAACACGCGTGCCAACAAGGACACTAAATTGATTTTGATAATTTTGAAGTTCTGTGCAAAACTAGCTACTACTGGCCAAGAATAATTAGAGAATCTGTCGAAATTGAAAGAAATATAAATGATTTTAACAGTTCGGATAGCTACCGATTTAGTGCTGCGTGGAAGCGAATCATCAAATAATACATTGTTTAAATGCATGCCTATAAAGGGCACCATACTTCAATAGGGATTACCGTTGGTACGGCTATTTTAATACACACAATGGACAAAAAGAACAAGATCAAAGGGCTCGCATAATGCGCATGCATAATGTACGTTGACTCATTAATCCCTCCCCCGCCACTTTGTGCAAGAGCGCAGAAGTGTGGTCATCACATCAACGCCTCTATATAAGAAACGAAACAGGCGGACATTTCCACAAATCTGGCTGAAGCTAGTTGTAATTATTGGCGAAACGTCGTACTCATATTGTAAATGTTGTGGCTTGGCTCTCCACCACACCAGTGTGCTGTACTAGTGACAAATTGGCATGTTCTGTTTCCGTGACAACCCTTACTAGTTGGCTGTGTCGGGTGGTGGTGGGTTTTAACGACACATTTAGATATTTACGCGATTTAACCCAAAAAACCTCTATTATGGATATTGGTCGCGAAAGCCTACGTGTTAAACAGAAGCAACACAGTTGAGATGTTTGAATAGGGAAGTTGTGCAACATTTTAAAAAAATGTGTGCAGAAAAATTACAGGCTAATTGTGTAGCATAACAAAGTTGCCTATTGCTGTGTGCATGAACCAAATTGTTTCCACAACTCCAGCCCTCGTGATAACACTATGGTCTGGATTTTTCGTGATTACCGATCCTGTTAGTCACATGCAAAAGAGCCCACTGCAAACTGCATGCACCTAATGTTTGATAATCACAGAAAGCTGTACTGGGGGTCTCCCAATGACTAGTGTTGGTGAAAAACAGAACTAAATAATCATGCCAATGTAAGCTCCACTATTCTGTGCCTCCGCACCACCCCACGAAAACTCACAGGTCATCCTTGAAGCTCAACGCAAACTTGTGTTGAGAGAGGTCACCCAGGAGGTGGGTGGGGTCACGAAAGGCTCCAGAAGTCGAGCCCACAGCCAACGACTCCTCCAAGTACGACTCGTGCACGTCTGACGTTCTGCACAACACAGCAAACCACGCTCGTCACGAACTTATGCGACGCCGTGTAAACGTAGCCGAGGCCCAGAAATTGTTCACAGCAATGGAACTATGTTATTCTTTGGTTCTTTCGGTAAAGTCACGTATAAAGATAAAATAATAAATTAAATTAAATACTAGCATACGACGTTTCGATTGCAACACAAGCAATCATCATCAGGTATAAATTAAATAGAAATACAAATCTAGTATACTTAGAAATGTAATGTAATACAACAGAGAGTCGGATAACATAACAGTCAACACCCTATCTGGTTAATTACGTTCTTCCTGAGAATGCTAAATTTGAGAGAGAGATTAAACACAGAACCAGAAACATAGACAGACATATAAGCAGACAGATATCACAGAGATACATAGAGAGAGAGCAAACATAGGCACAAAGAGAAACTACGCCTCTGTGTCGAGGCCTTAAATAGAGAAAGGGGGGGTGGGGGCGGGGAGAGAGGGAGGGGTTAGAGAAATTATCATGTCCATGAGTGGAAACGGTGAGTGGCAAGGTGTAAAAAACTTGAGAGAGGGGGGGCAGGGGCGGAGAGAGAGGGGTTAGAGAAATTAGCATGTCAATGAGTAGCACGATGAGTGGTACGGTACGAAAGCTTGAAAAAATTAGGAGGCAGGGAGAGAGACACACTAAATTAACTAACCTAGCAAAAATTTCGAAATGTAATACAATGCAACACAGAGGGTCGGTCAACACACAATTAACGCATAGCCTGGTTGATTACGTTCTTCCAAAGATTGCTAAATTAGAAGTTAAGTGTGAAATTTGAAAAAACACAGACACGAAGAACGATACACAAGCAGAGAGAGACAACGAAAAAACCCAGAGAGAGAGAGAAAACAAACTTTAAACTTCCCCGTAGAAGTGGTTCAAACTTAATTTGGAGCTTTCGTGACTGCAGGAATTATTCTTTGGTTCTTTCGGTAAAGTCACGTATAAAGATAAAATAATACATTAAATTAAATACTAGCATACGACGTTTCGATTGCAACACAAGTAATCATCATCAGGTATAAATTAAATAGAAACACAAATCTAGTATACTTAGAAATGTAATGTAATACAACAGTCGGATAACATAACAGTCAACACCCTATCTGGTTGATTACGTTCTTCCTGAGAATGCTAAATTTGAGAGAGAGATTAAACACAGAACCAGAAACATAGACAGACATATAAGCAGACAGATATCACAGAGATACATAGAGAAAGAGCAAACATAGGCACAAAGAGAAACTACGCCTCTGTGTTATGTTATCCGACTCTCTGTTGTATTACAATACATTTCTAAGTATACTAGATTTGTGTTTCTATTTCATTTATACCTGATGATGATTGCTTGTGTTGCAATCGAAACGTCGTAGGCTAGTATTTAATTGAATTTATTATTTTATCTTTATACGTGACTTTACCGAACGAACCAAAGAATAATTCCTGCAGTCACGCAAGCTCCAAATTAAGTTGGAACTATGTTACGTGTGAACGGGGATTTAAATAAAGTTACAGGATGTCAGTGGTGTGCCTGTTAAACTACTAAATAAAATTACGCATTTAAAAAATATCACCTGCACTTCACTACCTTGTGTCACCAGGTTGAATGTTTAGCATGCTAACCAAAGCACCACCAATCCACACACTTCCAATAAACACATACACTCTCTGAGGGCACACTCTCAAAACAAACACACTCGGATAAACACACATAAAACACTCAAAGATCCCACTTAACACACGGTGAGAGCTACACTCAGTCGCATGCTTGGCTCTTTTACTTCACTTTACCTGCCCAAGCTGTTGTAATTTTCCCAAAAATGTCAGGGAGCTATTGGTGAATATTGGAAAACCGCTAAATGTTATAATTGGTTTTTTACCCTTCTATCTGGCAACAAAACTGACACCTTTTTACAAGGAGTCATGTTTGCATAGACCGCAATACCTGCAGTCATAATACAAACAAAAGAACATAACTCTGATAATGTGCACTGTCCTTGAAGTTGATTGGTCCACACCCGAAACAGCTTTCCTTAAAGCCTAGTCTCACATGGGTTGGACCAGATGACGCCAAAAGGCGCACAACTCAAAGACAATGCACCATCAGAGTATGAGAGCTCGGGGCAAGCATCTACACTATGGGAACCTCATTTGCCAGTAAAAATATGATAATTGGTTTTTTACCCTTCTATCTGGCAACAAAACTGACACCTTTTTACAAGGAGTCATGTTTGCATAGACCGCAATACCTGCAGTCATAATACAAACAAAAGAACATAACTCTGATGTGCACTGTCCTTGAAGTTGATTGGTCCACACCCGAGACAGTTGTGCGCCTTTTGGCGTCATCTGGTCCAACCCATGTGAGACTAGGCTCTAAGGAAAGCTGTCTCGGGTGTGGACCAATCAACTTCAAGGACAGTGCACATTATCAGAGTTATGTTCTTTTGTTTGTATTATGACTGCAGGTATTGCGGTCTATGCAAACATGACTCCTTGTAAAAAGGTGTCAGTTTTGTTGCCAGATAGAAGGGTAAAAAAACAATTATCATATTTTTACTGGCAAATGAGGTTCCCATACCGCTAAATGTTGCTCCCACTCGTCAACTGCCATTCATGGTCACACAAAACTATTAAAACTACATTCCATATAGTCACAGTGGATCAGATCTTATAACGAAGAGCCGAATGCCAATGTTACAGTTAAGGTAAGTGGTGCAGTACTGTAATGATACTGTGGAATGCAATGGAGATAAGACTCTTGGAATACATCTCTATAGGTGGAGCAATAATGCAGCTGCAAGTGTACTGCTCTATGAACCAGCAACATGAATTTAATTTCTAGCCATGGCTAACATCAGCGGTGAGCGATATAACCGGTCCTGGGCCTCTTTCTTCACCAACCCGCACTAACCAACATGGTTCGTATTCTTTGGTTCTTTCGGTAAAGTCACGTATAAAGATAAAATAATAAATTAAATAATAGCATACGACGTTTTGATTGCAACACAAGCAATCATCATCAGGTATAATGAAATAGCGACATAAAATCTAACCAGAAAACTATAGACAGACATATAAGCAGACAGATATCACCAAGATACATAGAGAGAGCAACACAGGTACAGAGAGGGGTGATCGTCTCTGTGGGGTGGCCTTAAATAGACAGAGGGGGGCGGAGGCAGAGAGTGGGAGGGGTTAGAGAAAAAATGTACATGTCAATGAGTACGAAGAGACGCGTAGTAAAGTACGCAGGCTTAGAGGGAGAAAGAACACACTCAATTAAATAACCTAGCAAAGTATTATACGTGACTTTACCGAAAGAACCAAAGAATAATTCCTGCAGTCACGAAAGCTCCAAAATTAACATGGTTCGTATGGTCAAACAACCCAAATGAATGATATGCATTGGTCGGACTTCATCCAGCAGTGGACCAACAATTCTGCCTCCACACATTACTGCCATCATCTCCAGTACACATGTAGCGATTCATCAATTAAAATCACGCTTGTGTTCAGGATACATAAAATTGTGAGTGTGTAAGAATTAATTATTTTAAATCAATGTTTTCTGCTTGGGATAATTTTCACAATGAAAGAGACAGAGTGAGGACGGCACAGGTGAGATAGAAAGGATGACTGAGACAGCACAGACAGAAAATCAAGACAAACAAAACCAATGAGATCAAGAGAAACATGGAGACAAGAGTGAGCAAGGAGGCTGGGCACCGCACCTGTCGTCGGAGCCTTCTTTCCGTGCGACTGTGGAGATGGCTACGGGGGGGCCCAGGCTGTCTGGGGCAGACTCCGACAGGAAGCTGGGGAATGTCTCATCCGAGAGATTACCAACGCTGCTCCTGGCGCTACCTCCAGACGCCATGGCTCGCGGCGTCACGGCACGACAGCTCTGAGAAGAGTCCCCTCTGCTGCTGTTGGAAGGGTTTGAGAGGAACGGTCAAAACACCCTCGCTTGACTCACACACAGGGCGTGCCAGTGTACGCCTGTCAACCGGGGACACGAGGAGTCACACTATGGAAGTCAGGGGTGCCCTCCTCGCAAACTGTTCCAGGTGGTTGTTGCTTCGTTTACACATTGGACCTGGGAAGTTTGCCGATCAACTTCATCAAAGATAACAGGAGTTCTAATGTGCAGTCATTAAACCAACACAACTAGAATAATTTCTACTGACTCATTGCAGATCCTAGTGTTCACACCCTACTGTGTAATTAAAGGTTATATCATCAGCATAATCAGCATTTGTCACCTTATTTAATTTTGTCCAAGGTTTGGTGGGTGTGTGTGAACTTCATCTAAATATGTTATGGGTGTTTCGATACCCACGACACCCACAGTGGCTACAAACATGTCTGTTACCGGGCAATCGGGAGACGAGGGTTGCTGGATCATACGATTATCGTGTATCGGTGACTGTCACCAGCAAGGCAAAACGGTTGCTAAATAGGAGGCAGAAAAGTAGGCTGATGACCTTTTTGTAGCAGCATCAGAGTTGGCCTCTCATCAGGATGTTTTTTTTCAAGCATTCCAGAAATAATTGGCCAAACATCCAAAAGCAGAACTCTCCTGAAAATAAGTCTTCTGACTGTGAAGCTTTCCTAGGTAAAACGTTAATTGGGTTGTGACTGTCATACTATTCACCAGAGGTGGGACAAAGTCATTGTTATGCAAGTCACAAGTAAGTCTCAAGTCTTTGCTCTCGAGTCCCGAGTCAAGTCGAGTCAAAGATGAGGCAAGTCCAAGTCGAGTCTGAAGTCATCAAAATCATGACTCGAGTCTGACTCGAGTCCAAGTCGCATGACTCGAGTCCACACCTCTGAGGTGGGACAAAGTCATTGTTGTGCAAGTCACAAGTAAGTCTCAAGTCTTTGCTCTCGAGTCCCGAGTCAAGTCGAGTCAAAGATGAGGCAAGTCCAAGTCGAGTCTGAAGTCATCAAAATCATGACTCGAGTCTGACTCGAGTCCAAGTCGCATGACTCGAGTCCACACCTCTGCTATTCACCATTGGAATGGTTACATAATTATTACTGCAGATTAACTCCAGATGATGAGACCAAGGCCTTGAAATGGATCTCGAAACAAGTTGAGTATTTAGAACTGCTTCAAGTTCCTGACCTCTTCTGGGACCCATCCATGTTCATCATATCCTTGTCTGACTGGATTGTCCGATGTTGGCGCAGTGGTCAACTCAATTAGGTTACCAATTGAAATCCTGGGCACCGATTGAATCAGCTCATCGTTCCTACTAGATAAATAAAAACATTTACACTTTGGAAATTCCAACACTGGTGTAGGGCCAGTAATGCTTGTTTGAGCAGGGAGACACCTTGAACATCACGCGACTATTGCATTATTAATAAAAACCATAACAGTACTGTATTCTAATTTTAGACACATTTGACAGTGAATACCTCTAAGCGCAGTACTAACTCAGGTATTTCTGTCACAGCACAACTGCCTCGGGTGAAAACAAGTGTCACTAAAACGTCTACTTACAAGGCAGCTCATGCAGTCTGCATGCCATGTGTTATAAGAGAGCATGTGTTTGGTGTTACATAGCATCCTTATAGAGGGGTGTCTGTGTGTACACAACTTCAGCCTGCTCTCAAGTTCACTCAAGAATTCGTAATTGCAATTCCCAGTTCCCACTTACTAGCCCTCGGCAAGGTAAGGTAAAAGTTAAACGGTAAAAAAAACAAGAACACCTTTACCCTACATTTCACCTTACCACGCTGCCTGGGGCGAGCACGTTGTGCTTCTTGAGGTGGGCTTTCCACCACGACGCGTTCGTGTGGGTGGAAAACCACTTGCGTGTGCTCCCACAGGAACGCATACCGCTGCCTCTTTCGATTGCTGTTCGCAGCAACCCCAAAAATGTCGTTGCTGGCATCCTCGACCTCGTCCTCTAGTACCTCTACCTCAAGAACGTGGACCGTATCCATTTGGTCCGACATCAATTATCGCAATTAAAAATTGAGGCCACGGACTGCGCCACGGAGCTTTTAGCGGTAAACAAGGTACTGTAGTTACCGGGTAATTATTCGCGCTACCTTACCCTACCGGGTAATTCTTCTGAGCTACCGTTACCCTACCCTTTACCTTACCCCTTGGCATGTCGAAACCTTTACCCTTTACCTTTACCCTTTTACCCGGTAAAAAAGGTAATTTACCTTACCTTGCCGAGGCCTACCACTTACATTACAGTCCGTACTATGTAAAATGTACACGCAGACACTCTTATTTCACTTTTGACCACAATATGTCTTTATCGACTGGAATCAACTATGAGAACGTGGAATTTCCACCAATGGCTCAGAGCTGTAAATAAAAACATTTTAAAATATTGAATAACTGATAACTAATACAATGCTGTTAATATACTGCCTGGTATTGTGTGTAACGAGGTATATTGCAAAGGGCAATCTATGAATTACATGGGTGTGGGCATGGCGTTATGTGGTGGCCAGATTTAGAAGCCGACCCAACATTTAACCGTGAGACCATCCCTTCTTCCCTCCCGTAATGTTAACTAAACCCATTAGACCCAATGTCTAGAGGGATATCATAATTTACAGCCCTTTGTCAATCCGCTGCTGTATTGTTCTTGGGGGTCGTTTAACCATACTTCATCATGCTAGTCAGCGTAGGGATGGAGGGAAGACCAAGACCAGTTCTGATATAACTTGATAATTAGGTCAGTCAGGGCCAAGAGTGAACCCGAGGTAGCCGGTTCGTAGCGCTGTGCACTCACCACTGTGCCACCGCTGTGCCACCGCTCCTGACGGAGGATAGTAACACTGGAGTACCCATTTTGAGAAGCAAATCGCGAATAGGACAATACAAAAAATAAAAGGCTTTTTAGAAATTACATTTTAGAAATTAAATTAACGGTCGGTTGAAACGTTATTCATTTCCTCTAAGTCAGTGATTCTCAATCAGGGGTACGCGGACCCCTGGGGTACGTGGCAACGTCCCAGGGGGTACGTGAGGTAATTTATAAATGCGTGAAATTGTCATACGTGAGTCATTGGTGAATAATCACGTATAAATCTGCCATCATAAAATAACTACGATAAGATGCAAATCCATATGGTAACCTAGAACAACATAACAGACCTTTGTAATGTGGGTTACAAGAGTAACCAGCGAGCGCAAACACATGACGTTCCACTGCTCTGATAGAAAACCACCATTACATGACGTTCGTTGATTGTTGTATTCGCTTGTAGTTACTGGAGAGTTAGGATATCTCACAAAATGGGCAATTTGTTAACATTTTTACGTTCATTATTCATACATTTATTTATCAGAACCATTTTGAGTCAGGCAAGAGAGTACTGTATTCGGTTGAAACTATACTCAACAAGGAGTACAGTAGCCAAACAATGTTGAGAACCACTGCTCTGATTGAAAACCACCATTACTGTCCTATTTAATGTTAGTCATTGAGAAAGCTCACCGAAGCAGCAACTTTATTATGCATTGTACATGAATTGCGACAGTGTTGATTGCATCGAGCATTAATGTCCCCCTCACGCTGATGTTATTGCAGTCTTCTACCACTTGTGCTACCAAAGTGGCAGAGGTCGCAACCGGGTACCCGATACCCGTACCCTACCCGATACCCGTACCCGGTCAGGTACTGGTACGGGTACCTATTTGCGACCCTGGTGCGGCCGGGTACGGGTACGGAATCAAAACCCGTTTGCGACCTCTGCAAAGTGGTGCTTCGCCTGATACTATTAAATTCAGACGCTCTTTTAATGAAGTCGCGTTCTCTTACCTTGTACCATTATATCATTACTACAAAATGCGAAGCCGATTTTGAATTTCCTGCACATTAATTTACAATGTACGCTTATAAGCTTTGTTTTTAACCTTACTTTGAATATCCTTCTTGGCAAAAGCAACATTAATATTATAGCAATCACAGCACTGTGCTTACAATGTTAAAGTATAAACTGCAGTTATATCTACATTTCGCCACTGTTAATGTTATGGATATAAGGCTACGGTGTTAAAATGTGCCACTGTCATTCCTGGTATATTTACATTATTATGAACTTCCCGAATAACATTTATTTTAAGTGCTGCACTCTTAACGATATTACTGCACTATCACAACAGAAGGAGCGACAGTACTCTCGTCGAGTCCCAACGCTTGGCACACACCGTACAGAGTCGTACTCATCCACACGCACCTGCACAGCGTTCGTTACACGGTAACCGGTAGTGTGCATCAATTATTTACTGCCGTGCGGTTGTGTTCATGCTGCCGGGACTGTCTTGCTCGTGCTCTTGACCCTTGTACACTATACTGTGCATGTATTTGAGATCGTATGATCGTACATTGTACAATTGGTATATTTTAAAATGTCTGAATGTGTCATTTCGTGTTTGCTACGTCTGTGTTACTTGGCACTTTTGTAAACGATATCTTCCATCTCAGTGAATTATCCTGGCAAAATATTTTTGTAAAATAAAAATCCTTCGGGAGCACTCGGCCATTGGTGTAGATTCCACAAACCACTGTAGCTACTACTGATGTTATCAGTCGTATACACATTACAGTGTATGCTATCAGTATCATCACAATATAATGTATAATTCAACACATTTTACCAATCCATTGCTCGTGAAGGACTCCCCTCGCATTGTCGGACCATACTTCACCTTATTTTAGAATAGTTAATTTTATTATTTGTTTCTACCTACGTGACTTTACCGAAAGAACCCAAGAGTATTTATTTTAATGTTTGAACAATTCCCCTCAACGTGAACCTCTCCAACACAACCTCTCACCTTGAGCCTCGACTTTGTAAAAGGTCAAAGTTGTTTCCCCAAGTAAACGCGAGTGTGAGAAGACGCTCATCTCCTGCTCGCAGCCCTGAGCCAGTGATGTCCCATGACGAGTCAGAACAACGCGCTTTTGGGCTCATTAGTTTACAATGGCACGTATGAACACCGCCACACTTATACCTATTGCACGGATGAATGTAAAGATGCACAAACAACATCGAGGTGAGCGGATATCTGCATCGAGAGTGAAGCCGAATAAACTTCAGCGGGCAGGCCTAACTAGTCTGGTGCGGCGGCAGGTTGCCCCACACAAACTCACGCAACCCGATGACGGCAGCTGAGGTGAAAAGAAACATCGCAAGATTACCTTGCTGCAGGCGTTCCCGCTTTGTTCAAGCCCCTCCGCTCGCTAATATCCTTAACCGAGGTGAAGTTTCGATATAAAAAACACAAATTCTTTAAAACCAAACGGGGCTCCCACTCGCCCGCGACCGCCACAATCTTCAAACGGAGCCGTACGAGAGCGCGCCTCCTATTGGCTGCCTTGCGGGCCTGCCCCGCCTCGTCAGATCGCCCAATGGGAGGCGCCTTGCGCGGAGAGACGCGCCAGTCCATTGGCTGCTGGCCGCGCCAGCCCATTGGCTGCTGGCCGCGCCAGTCCATTGGCTGCTGGCCGCGCCAGCCCATTGGCTGCTGGCCGCGCCAGTCCATTGGCTGCTGGCTGCGGAGGGAATCGTTCATAGCGCGCGATTCAAATCGGAATCTTTATTTCTACTGCACGAGGAATCCGATGAGCTAGGAAGCTCTTTGTCACAGACGTCCAAACCGGAAACACGCGCCTGGGGATATACAGGAAGTGCTGTGCCGTAATGTTGAACTTCTTTCGCACCGTACGTAGCCAACTACGATAATCGGAGGTGCGGGGAAACGACAAATAAACTAAACACAAAAAGCAGTTCTAAATGAATAAGTTTGTCAATCTCGATGATGATTTAAAAGTGCAGCGTAGCTCCCAGCGGCTTCCTCATATCGGAAGGAAGAGCGTTTCAGACGGCCGCAGAAGCAGCAGCGCATCTGAAAGCGCCACACGATGCAGTGACCGTCTTTGTTCGATGGGCAAGGCGTAAGCTGCGAGGTCTGAGAGGCCTGTGAGTGCCAATTAAATGATCTCGAGTTGAATCGTGTAAATGAGGTTCGAGGTTTGCAAGGAGGCGACTCATTCTATTCGATTTTTGGGATGGCAGCGTTATGTTCTGGAGCCAATGACGACCTACCCACAGTCAACCATGACCTCAACAATGTACCACACCTCCGACTCAAATCCCGATCCCCAGTTGGGATCGCTGCTGCCGTCACCATCCTAGAATCTCACCCAGATCCGGAGCAACGCTGCTGCTGCTGGCGAACAGTGGAACAACGCGGCCGCCCAGAATAAACACATCATTCGAGACCCAACATCTCACCCGATCGCTTTGACATTCCTCGAAGACATTGATTGGTTTGTCTATGAACCGCATCAGAACATCAACGGGCCGATGTTCACATCTCCTTCATAAATGGAACACTTTCTTTAAAGACAAGCCACAGTCGTGCGATTGTGGCCATGCATCCCAAACGATGGGTCATATCATCGTAAACCACTGCACGCGAGTCTGTGCTTCAACTACGAAATAGCAAAATACACGCACTGGCTGCTGAAAACCTCTCGTGGCTAGCAGACCTCGACATTGGGATCTATCCAGCTCCTGACCATGTTCTTGCTGCCGCCATGCCCAAAAACATCTGATCATTAGATTAAAACTTGCTCTGGCGCCAATGAGCAGGGCGGAACCTTTTTCGCCCAGAACCCAGGCCGTGCACAGTTTCCGGCCGGATCAGGCTCGCGTTGCACAACGACCAGGAGGGATGGCGGCGCCCAGGCTGCTGTGCACGCTGGGGTCGCGTGCCCCGCTGCTTTCGCGCTCCTCATCCCGCTCCTCTCTCTCCTGCTCCTTCTCCTCTCTATCACTCGGTGGCCCCTGCTGCCCCGCGGCTGTTCAGCGCCCGCTCCTCTCGCCCGCCACGTGGCTCGGGTAAGAGACCCGCTTGCGCCCGGACACCTCGCGACGCCTCACTCCTGAGCTTAAGCCAGTGATGGAAATTCAACATTCCTGTGTCTGGGGTGAAGTCTATCCACACGACAGTCACTGTATATTATTCCACAAAGTGGTACTCGGATATGAACGATCCACTCCAGATGTACACGTTGACATGTAAACTCAGCCTCATTCCGCAAAGTTGTGAAGGTCCTTTGATCCGAATTCCGCTAAACGTCCTTTATGATCGATGTACGCGTGGGAATGTTGCTGTAGCCGCGCAAACCCTACACGCCGTCGCCTTTAATCAGCATCTTTATTCTGGAGAAATCCGATTAAGCTATTTTAATCCTGGGAGGCGCTTGCTACATGGAGATGCCACCACCGTGAGGTCCCGCGTCACCAGGGGTGGAGGGAACCTGTGGCCCGCGGTCGCATCCGACCCGAGACTTCGTGTTGGTATACAGTACGTACTGTGTACTCGCGGGGCCTTACAGCCGGGCATGATTCATGTGTTTTGTAGAAAAGTAGTTTTCACTTAAATTCGCCAGCGACCCCACAATCCTGACCTACCGATGAAGATCTGGTCCTCCTTGAATCAGATCCGGACACTCCATGGAAGATGTTTGGGAGACTTTCTTTATAAATGGAAAATTAACGAGAGTCCAGTTTGTGACTGAGGTGGTGCGACATCTCAGACCGTGCAACATCTCGTGAATGACTGCCCAATCGGTTCATTCAACGGCGATCTGAAACAAATCCACGCGGCTATGCCTGAAGCAGTTGAATGGATATCAAATCTCGGCATCAATTTGTAATTTGTTGCAAACTCCCAAAATGAAGTTCAACATTTTTACGCCACTTGGGCATCCAGTCATTCAACCCGTGAATGACAGTTCATTTATTTCAGTGCCCTTATTGAACCAGATGTGTTGGTAACCTGATGTTCTGTTTGTTTACAGTGCAGGGAGCCATAGTGCAATGGGGAGCGGTAGTGCAGCGGTTAGCACGCCACGCTACAAACCCGGCGACCAGAATTTGATTCCCGCTCACGGCTACCACCAGTGACGATTATTTGAAACGGTACTGGGCCTCTCCTCAGTCGACTCAGCCTCAAATGAGTAGCTGGAGCGGTGTGTAAACATCGCCACTAGGGAGACAAAGGCGGCCATGCGTAGTGCTGGCCACCCACCCCCTCGTGTGTCGTTCCGGCCTTCATAGGTGCTACTCGCTCACAGCACTGACCCAACAGTCTGTTAAACAGTTAAAGGCTATACGGGGGGGGGAGGGTGCTGGTCTTTGTTTATGTGTTAACCACTTAGCCAATGCAACGGCCATGAAAAGTGCCATTTAAGAACGTTTATGGCCAAGCTCGAGATCTTTTACCTTCTTCCTTATAACTGACTGCCTCTAAAAAATAAATACGTTCACTCTTTATGTACCGTCCTAAGATACGGTCACAATTAGATGTTTTATAAATTAACGAAACCCTTGGAAATTAGATACTCCAGCTCAAGGGATTATCCAAATGCAAAATGTTAACAAATATAACACTAGATTTGAAGCTTTCGTGACTGCAGGAATCCATACTCTTTGGTTCTTTCGGTAAAGTCACGTAGGTATAAAATAAAATAATTCACGACGTTCCGATTGCAACACAAGCAATCATCATCAGGTGGGAAAACCACAGCAATATTTTTTTTCTGAAGTCAGAGAGAGTTGCCGTGGTAAGAGGCTATATAGGTAAGAAAGGGGGGGAGGGGCAAGGGGGGGGAGAGGGGGTGTGGGGTAGGGGGAGCGCTGCGTGGACGCTAGGAGAGGGAACGTGAAGCTGGGTGGGGGGTAGAAGTGGGCGGGGCTGGAAGTGGGAGGCCGAGAGAGCTGGGGATGCAGGGGGGAAGTTAACTCGGAATAAGTAATATTTAAAAAAAGTTTTTTTTTAAACACGCTTGTATGAAATTTACTAGTAATGGCAGAACTCCCCAACTCCAGGAAGTGGCCCGAAGCTTGCCATAACGTAAAGGACCGTGGCCAATTACAGTTAACGTCAGTTGACCATGGACAATTAGACCCAAGCCAAAACGTAACATATAAAAAAGAATGTTTATAAATATATTTTTAATGATAGAATATAGTATTGTCATCAGTATGACATAAGCATACCAAGTTTGCAGCCGAGACCACATTGGCAAGTGGGTTAAAATTGAGTTACAAGATTTGAGGATACAACAACGACAACATCAACAGACAGAGTGAGTTAAAAGAAGGCGTGTAAAAATAGACTAGTACCCGGCCGATATGATAGACAACAACCACTATAAAGCAGTTAGGGTTTTACCTGGGTAATGACATCCTTCCAATGATTGCTCAATTTGTATCCATCTTCTTGGTTGAAGTTATGTCTGTTTATATATCTGGATGGCTTCATGAACAAACATTTGATAGCAGCCCGAAGGTTTGCAGAGTATGTTTGGATGTTTTGTTTGAGAAGAGACCAGACGGCTCGTTGGGACACTCTGTCTACAGGAAATCCACCCACACAGATTCCTATCTGAAACCTGATTCCCACCACCATCCGGCACAGAAGAATTCCCTTATCAAAACACTACACCATCGAGCCCCCTGCATTTCCAACCAACACCACCTAGCCAGTGAACTGGAACACGTACACCAGGCCCTCAAGATTAATGGGTACTCGGACCACATTCGCAAAGCTGTTTCTCCAACCATGGAGAAACAACCCCCTGAGAAGCCAATCAAAACCATCATGTTGCCATACATAGCAGGTGTGTTGCAATCGAAATGTCGTGATTTATTTTATTTTATACCTACGTGACATTACCGAAAGAACCAAAGAGTAAATATAACACTAACAGAATCCACAACATAGGGTACTTTCTGGGTTATTTGGTCAAACAACATAATTGTAATTTAATTAGGGTGATAATGATAACGGCAGTAATAGATACGGGGCGGCTGATGATTGACTGGACGTGATGTGTGCTGCTCATGTGCAGAGCCGGGTGTGTGGTGAGCGCGCGCTGCGTGTCACGGAGCACCTCAGACACGTGGTGGCACGAGCACCTCTCGGAGGAGAACAACGCCTTCCTGCGGCGCCACATCAAGCAGGAATTTACCGAGCTCACAGCTGCGCGCCTCAACCCCCTGAAGGATGAGCCATGGTCCCGGCACACGTGGACGCCCGGTCAGGGGCACGCGGGGACCCAGAGACCTGGCACTGCACATTCATTCAGCCTGCTACCAAGAATGGGCTTTCATTCTCTTTGTTGTTAATTTATATTTCTGTTGCATTGAAGTGAAACCCTTGCTTCCAATACAATCTCATTACGTGTTGTGGAGCATTACAGGTCATGTAAAAGGAGACCTCTTCTGTGTCTCCTCATTTTCGTCCATCAACCGGTTGGCCAGCTGCATTTGTGTACCTGAGTCTGCTTGATAGAATCCAACAGAAATTTTTGGTTGAGGCTTTTACTGATTTACTCAAGTCACACTATAATTTGATTGGATGTGGTACGTGCTGCTCATGTGGGCCTTACCTGGTGAAATAATAGAAAAAGTGTCGTGTTTAGTTTATTTCGTTGCTTTGATGTTACTCTTCTTTTGCTACTACAGGCATTTTTTTATGAATTTCACTCCTTAATACCTCTGTTAATGTCAAATCATTATTTTACCAGACAGACAGTTTCCTATTCTTCTTGTCTTTCAGTAAAGTCACGTAAATAGGTTCAAATAAAATAACAAAAAACTATGATCATAATCAACGATTTTTGGGTTTAGATCGCGTTATTTATAAATGTGTCGTAACCCTCCACCACCCGACACGGCCAATCAGTAAAAAAAGTGTCACGTTGACAAAAGACAAATAGTTCACTGCTTTAGCCCACCGGTGTGTTGAAGCGTGAAACCACAACATTTACAATTTGAGTACGACGTTTCGCTGGTAATTGCATCCAGCATCATCGGGCAATTCGCCAGAATGGTGAGGCTCTGCTGTGTCTCCCGTTCTTATATAGAGCAGCAGCAGGGTGACGTCATCATTAACTCATCAGGTGCAAAGATTTGAGGGGGGGTTATTGTAATTATATACTTGATTAGTAATACGGCTATTGTTACGATGCGAGTTGTAGATTAGTAATCATTTGGAATGTGTTCTATTGTGATTATGCTACATTAATAATCAGTTAGTGCTTGTTTCCCTTATAAGGAATTGTAATGCATCTTATTTAATAATACGCTTCCAGGCCGCACTAAGCCTGTAGCTGTCCGAGCGATTAAAGTTATTTCTGTTTCTCTCAATCTCAATGGATTCTCTAATTAGTCTTTGCCAGTAGTAACTAGTTTTACACAACACTTCAACGTTGTCAAAATCAATTGAGTGTCCCTGTTGGCAAGCATGTTCAGCCACTGCCGACAGTTGTGTTTGCGATAGTTTAATATTTCTCTGGTGTTCTTTTAGTCTTACACTAACGTTACGCCCTGTCTGTCCAATATAGCATCTGCCACATACACAATTAATCCGATATACACCTTCTGTTGATAATTGAGGTAGTTCGTCTTTAGTGCACGTTACTAGTTGTTGAATTTTGTGTACTGTACCAAATCTTACTGTAATGTTTTGCTTTTGCAAAACACGGGCTAATTTGTCAGTTACTCCTGAGATAAATGGTATTTTTATTGTTTTAATAATCTGATCGCTTTCAGCAGTGTTGCTTTGCGATCGTGATTTGGCATTTAGTGCTCTGTTAATTTGAGCATTATTGTAGCCATTCTGTCTTAGTGCTTCTTTAACATGTTTAATCTCTCTCACTAGACTTTCATCATCTGACACTGTTTTAGCCCGATGTATGAGCGTCTTAATAAGAGAGGATTTCTGAGCTGGGTGATGATGTGAATCTGCATTCAGATAGGCATCAGTGTGCGTTTGCTTTCTGTAAACGCTGTGTGTTATTTTACCATTTAGGCCATGCCCAAGTAAAATATCCAGGAACGGGAGTGTGTTATTCACCTCCATTTCCATGGTGAACTGAATGGCCGGGTTTTGTGCATTGAGATGATTTAGAAAATCGTTAAGTGTATCTTTACCATGTGGCCAGACAACCAAAGTGTCATCCACATATCTAAACCAAAAGGATGGTTTTAATGTGCTCGAGGCAAGTGCTCTGGTTTCCATGTACAAATTTGCTATAGCAAATTTGTACATGGAAAACTTTGAAACCAGAGCACTTGCCTCGAGCACATTAAAACCATCCTTTTGGTTTAGATATGTGGATGACACTTTGGTTGTCTGGCCACATGGTAAAGATACACTTAACGATTTTCTAAATCATCTCAATGCACAAAACCCGGCCATTCAGTTCACCATGGAAATGGAGGTGAATAACACACTCCCGTTCCTGGATATTTTACTTGGGCATGGCCTAAATGGTAAAATAACACACAGCGTTTACAGAAAGCAAACGCACACTGATGCCTATCTGAATGCAGATTCACATCATCACCCAGCTCAGAAATCCTCTCTTATTAAGACGCTCATACATCGGGCTAAAACAGTGTCAGATGATGAAAGTCTAGTGAGAGAGATTAAACATGTTAAAGAAGCACTAAGACAGAATGGCTACAATAATGCTCAAATTAACAGAGCACTAAATGCCAAATCACGATCGCAAAGCAACACTGCTGAAAGCGATCAGATTATTAAAACAATAAAAATACCATTTATCTCAGGAGTAACTGACAAATTAGCCCGTGTTTTGCAAAAGCAAAACATTACAGTAAGATTTGGTACAGTACACAAAATTCAACAACTAGTAACGTGCACTAAAGACGAACTACCTCAATTATCAACAGAAGGTGTATATCGGATTAATTGTGTATGTGGCAGATGCTATATTGGACAGACAGGGCGTAACGTTAGTGTAAGACTAAAAGAACACCAGAGAAATATTAAACTATCGCAAACACAACTGTCGGCAGTGGCTGAACATGCTTGCCAACAGGGACACTCAATTGATTTTGACAACGTTGAAGTGTTGTGTAAAACTAGTTACTACTGGCAAAGACTAATTAGAGAATCCATTGAGATTGAGAGAAACAGAAATAACTTTAATCGCTCGGACAGCTACAGGCTTAGTGCGGCCTGGAAGCGTATTATTAAATAAGATGCATTACAATTCCTTATAAGGGAAACAAGCACTAACTGATTATTAATGTAGCATAATCACAATAGAACACATTCCAAATGATTACTAATCTACAACTCGCATCGTAACAATAGCCGTATTACTAATCAAGTATATAATTACAATAACCCCCCCTCAAATCTTTGCACCTGATGAGTTAATGAGTTAATGATGACGTCACCCTGCTGCTGCTCTATATAAGAACGGGAGACACAGCAGAGCCTCACCATTCTGGCGAATTGCCCGATGATGCTGGATGCAATTACCAGCGAAACGTCGTACTCAAATTGTAAATGTTGTGGTTTCACGCTTCAACACACCGGTGGGCTAAAGCAGTGAACTATTTGTCTTTTGTCAACGTGACACTTTTTTTACTGATTGGCCGTGTCGGGTGGTGGAGGGTTACGACACATTTATAAATAACGCGATCTAAACCCAAAAATCGTTGATTATGAACAATATTGGTCGCGAAAGCCTACGTGTTAAAAAAACTATGATGTTTCGATCGCAACGCAAGCGGTCGTCATCAGGAAAAGGGGGTTAGCCTCTAAAGGCAAACTGTTTATAAAGGTTTGAAATGGGCGTAGCTCAAGTGTCATCAGCATGGGTGGGGCAGCTGATGTTAATGTAAGTGATGGTACTCGTAGAGGGCAACGACGGTGCTGGTGGTGGATTTCCACAAATTATAGGGATGCCAGGTCTAAAATGGAAACATAGCCAGTTATAATTTAAACTAGTTGATAATGTCCTTCCAGTGATTGCTTAGTTTCTACCCATCTTCTCAGTTCAAATTGTGTCTTTGTATATATGGATGGCTTCATGAACGAATCTTTGTTGATAGCCAGTGGGTTTGCAAAGTACCTTCGTCTTAGAGAAATCTATTTCATGTGAGCCCACTGCATTAAAATAATGATCAGCCACGGCGAGGTATTGGTCCTACCGTGTTCCAGGTCTGACTTATGTTCACGAACACGGTCCGAGACATGTCGCTTAGTTTCCCCAATGTAACTACTGCCGCAAATACAGCTTAGTTTGTAGACGCCAGGGTATTGCATGTCAGGGATCACATCCTTCACAAATGGGATCAGATCACGAATTTTATGTACTGTGTTAAATCGAACCTGTATCTTGTGTTTGCTCATGATTTTGGAAATCTTTTTGGTGACCTCTGCTATGTATGGCAAGGTGATGGTTTTGATTTTGTCCTCAGATGGTTCTTTCCCAATGGTTGAGGTAATAACTTTACGGATTGTGTAGTCTGAATATCCATTCGTCTCGAGAGCTTGGTGTACGTGTTCCAGTTCACTGGCGAGGTGATGATTGTCAGAAATACATCGAGCTCTATGGTGTGGAGTTTTGATGAGGGAATTCTTCTGGGATGGATGGTGGTGGGAGTCAGGTTTTAGGTAGGCATCCGTATGGGTGGCTTTCCTGTAGACAGTGTCCCATTGAGCCATCAGGTCTCTTTTGGATTAAAACATCCAAGAATGGTTGCTTGCCATCCTTTTCCACCTCCATGGTGAATTTGATGGCTGGGTGTATGGAATTGATGTGGTTGAGGAATTGGTTCAGAGCTGGTCGGCCATGTGGCCGACCAAGTAAAGACAGTTTTCTGTCATCCATACTCACTTAAACTACCATGTGGGGGACAGTACATCAGTTATCTCATTATATGCTATATTCTTAGGTTTTTTCGGTAAAGTCACGTAGGTAAAAAATTTAAATTAATAAAAGTAAAATAAAGATCAAATAAAAATCACGACGTTTCGGAGGCAACACAAGCTTCCGTCTTCAGGTGGAAGCTTGTGTTATCTCCGAAACGTCGTGATTTTTATTTTATTTTTATTTTACTTTTATTAATTTTAATTTTTTACCTACGTGACTTTACCGAAATAACCTAAGAATATGAATCCTTGCAGTCATGAAAACTTCAAATCTAGAATTATTATATGCTCTTACTCTCAGCTTTGGAACTCCCATCTATTGTGTTCATCCACAATTCAAGAATGGTGCTCATCTGTTGTAGTATCTGGGTAGCTAATGAGCCAACACGTCACACTGTAGTGAAGTCGCTGCAGTGATAGTGCTAAGTTTGTGTCCCGGAAAGTCATTTTAAATCTTTCTGTCCAACAAAAATTCAAATGCATGTCGGATAGCCCAGTATGCATAACCCATGTATGCATCTACAAACCAACAGCTGTTTGATTTTTAGATTATGTCTGTGCTCACTCGCAGTACTTGCCCCAAGAGTGTGCTGTGTGATGGCTGAACATGGTGCTGTGTGCGTTCAGGCTCACGGAGAGTTGGTCTTGTTGCTGTTAAACTGGGCATCGTGCCAGCCTGGACCAAATCTGGTGAAAAGCAACCCGTCACCGTCTTGCAGGTTTGTGTAGCTAGCTCTGTTCCGTGGGATCCACACGCTCACCAGCTGCCTGTCGGCCCCAGTGCTAATGTGGTCACCCACTCCACTCATGCCTCTGTATGCCGCACAGGTGCAGGACTGCCACGTGCTGCAGCACCTCTCCAAGGAGGAGTACGACGGTGTAACGGATGTCCTCCTTGTAGGCGGAAAAAACGTCTCTCCATTTAGTGTACGTCACTCACTGGTTGACCCATATGCTCGTTTGCTTGCTCGCTAGCTTGATAACTCGGTTACCCCTACGCTCACTTGCTCAGCCTGCGTTAACGGACTTGGTCACTTGCTTGCTTACTCAATTGCTTGCTCACTCACTGATTGTCTTATTAACTTCCTCATTCAGTAATTCGCTCACTCACACTTGCTGACTTGCAGACTAGCTACCTTGCTCGCTCAGTGACTCGCTCCTTCGCTCACATGCTTACTTAAAACACATTCCTTCGGAGTGGGCAGGTAGGAACTTGGTTGGACAGCGCATTCATGCAATCCGTGTCACGCAGCGCAATCTGCGTGGGGCGGCGCGTCACGTGGTGCTGAGCCTGCCCGAAGCGCTCTATGAAATACAAATCGAGGGCGGCGTGGCTATGCACGACAGACAGACAAATAATCCCTGTTGGGCAGTGTGGAACTGTTGTTCCTACCTGTATCACACACTTGCTTACTGGCTTGCTCATGCACTGTTGCCTAATTAAATAATGAACAATGTATTTAATTGCTGATTATTATGATAATGATTATGATGGTTCTGCCTCAGCACTCGAGGGTTCACTTGGAGCGGTGCCGCTTGGCTGGAGTTCCTCCCAAGCAGAAGGTGTCAGTCTTTGAGGTGTCCAAGCACGCCCTTGTCAAGCCAGGTGACAGCGCCTTCATACCCAGCAGTGCAAGACTTAAACCATTAACACTGCCATTAGCACCATCGCCAGAACCATGGACAGCACCACCATCAGTACCAAGTGCATCAGCACCATATATATCACTCTAAATACGAGTGCCATTGTGCCATCATCAGCCCCACCATCCTCATCACCACCAGAATTATGACCGGAACTACTATAACCATAGTGGATATCATCACCACTCTTGTGCCACTGTCAGCACCACGAACATCAGCACAAAAAATAGTTCCATCACAATAGACATCGCAACACTACCTCCATCAGCACCGCTATGGAGCAAACATCTCGCCTGAACCATCAAGAAATTACATCCAGTAATACCCCGATGTACGTCCTCCCGCTGTACGTACTTTAGCTTTAACCTACTCAACTTACTGATACCCAATCCCGTTTTATGTACCGTGGTACCTCGCCAGAACGCACTCGAGATTTACGAGCTTTACCGTTAAGACCCCGACGTTGTTTACACTGCACGTCGACATTTGGGCACCAGTTGGCGCCCACGCGTTAGTGTCCCTGACTGACTGGCTATCGTCTCTTCTATGGGCACACGTTCAGTATCAATATTTTTCCCCACATACCGTATTTATGACGATTATGTTTATACAAGTGTAAACTATTTTAATATGTTAAATAAATAATATATATAGTATAATAGACAAGGTAATATTTTAAAATATGAATAATATACACGTTCACACCGATGGTTGTACAGTATAGATGTGCAATGGGTTATTGAGCATCTTCAGTTTAGGTACTGCGCCAGGTTACGATCCACCATTCCATCTCTTTGCTTCGATTTAAGTACAGCAAAAGCTCTGTTATCCGGCACTTTACCACCCGAAATGGTTTATTAACCGGTGTCTGTCATAGACGGTGATACGAATCTTCCTTCACTTATCCGGAAAAATTCCGAAATCCATCCGGTATCTTGTCATGTGCTTCTCAGAGATCTGTTGTTTACGGAAGCTTTAGGATGCTGCCAGATGGTGGGGCTAGCAGCAGTCTCAATTGCAAACACAAGGTGCATTCAGAAGCAGCTGAGAGGCAGTAAATGTAGAGTATACTATTTACAGTGTAGTCTTAAGTTATATAATAAGTGTAGTGTTATAAGTGTGACACTTGAGCGATCTGGGTGTATGCCATATGCACTGCCTAACCTAAATTTGTTTCACTGTACTGTATATACAGTACTGTATACTGTACTTTAAACTATCCCACTGCTTTTCGACAATCAACTTGGAATGTGTGTATATTCAACTTCTTTCACACCATACATTAGCCGACCGTGCTCAACGGAGGTGCGGGGGAAGGACAACAAACTAAACAAAAAAAACAGTTATAAAGAAATTCGTTTTCAATTTAGATTTAACAATGCATAGCTCCAGTGGCTTCCTAATATCGGAAGGAAGAGCAGTCCAGACGGCCGCAGAAGCACGTCTGAAAGCGCGCGATGCAGTGACCATCTTTGTTCAATGGTTATCCAAAAGCCGCTGCGAAGATTACCGAAGTTTGTGTGATGGTTGATGCTCTTTGATGAGATCACCAACGTATTATGATTAATTTGTCGCAACCACTTTGTGTGTAATGAGTGAAACCTTATAGAATGTTCTACGACTTATTGGTGAGTACCTCTGTAAATGTCTTATATCATAGTTAAAATGTAGGCTTAGTTTTAGTCTTGAAGAGTTTTTTGTAATTAAAAAATTTGGTGAACTATAAGTATAACTCTCAAATAACCGGCACATTTGATTAACCGGCACCCTCCATTCCCCATGGATGCCGAATAACAGAAATTTTGCTGTACTTTCAATTTACGTTCTGGTTTTCAGGAACGCATCATGGGCGTAAACATGGTATGCCTGTCAATGAATACGAATGAGATCAGAAAGAACTGGTTCTTGCATTGAATTGTGACGATTCAGTGAATCACTGGGGTGGGGAGGGGAGGCAGCGGAACCAGTCCTTATCAGGTCATCACCAAGACTGCCACCATCACCGTGCACTGCCACCTTCATTACCTGCACCTTCAACAACACTGTCATCTGCACCCATAATTGACACCAGCGCTGGCTTGAATCTCACTGCTTTGCGATGCCCATCTTGTTGCAGGAACCCCGCTCTACGCCGCCCACTTTCGGCCTGGGCAGTACGTGGACGTCACGGCCAAAACGTGAGCGCCACTCCCCCCCTCCCCCACCCCGAGTTCTCAACCATTGGTTTATTCTCACCCTCTGATCCCCCTCCATGCTGTCACTGCCACTTAGAGGAAGACAAACCCAGAGAGCCCACACCTGCTGTATGACTGCAGGGAATTTTAAGTCTTCTTTTTCTCACCATCAAATAATAAAAGTTGTGTTGTAGAGCCCGCGGCACGCAGTGTAATTGTACGTATGTACATGTCTACATGAGCTTTTAATGTTTTGGGTTATAACGCTCATGAGATTAACTGGTAGAAGATGACCAGTAAAAGGTAAAGCCCTGGAATTGCTTGTTCATGCCACTGCTGGTGGAAGGGCTTCTTGAGAGAGAAAGTCTGAGACATACCATTGTGCATTGCCAAACTGGGTTGCTGGTATACATGTGTAGTGACGCAGATCGGAGACGATAATACTTGGAGGCACTTCTTTATTTCACAAGCACCATCGGGATAAATACACACCCTACGTGGGTGCACACTATTATAATTAAGACCGTCTATTGTCGGCGGCACTACTTAGAACAGTTGGTAGGCTGTCTGACTAACAGCACCCCGGGGTGGTGATGACGGAGACGACGACAAGGAGATAGTGACGACGAGATGGTGACGACGGTGATCTTGAACAGCACGACGGGGATTCCACTTCCAGCAACAGCCCCGAGCTCCCACTCAGGGCCCCCTCTTATACTCCTAGCGTGGTCTTGCTCCGCCCCGGCCACGCCCCCCTTCTGGAACCTACTAGCGGGTTCCCGGGGCTTCCCGATGGGCCCCTTTTATAATCTTTCCCATAGATGTCCCCCTTTCATATATATCGTGGTCTGCTAATGCGAATTCTGCTGTACACCGCAGTTACCCTTTTCCGCCAGCAGCCAGCCCTATACCCCTACACGTGTGAGGCTGAGTGTGTGTGGGGAGTGGTGCAACAGTGGTTCCTGTGCTGCACCACGAACCCAGTGACTGGAGTTTGATTCCCACTTATAGCCAACATTAGTGACGAATAAATGAACTGGTCCTGGGCCTCCCCTAGGTTCACTCGGCCTTAAATTAATATCTGGTGTAGTGTGTAAACATCAGCACATGAGAGGGAAAAATACGGCCGGGTGAGGTGCTGGCCACCTACCCCCTCGTGTGCCGTGTTGGCCTAAATAGGTGCGCGTGAACAGCACTTGCCCCAACAATCTGTTAAAGGCTACAAGGGGAATCTTTATCTACAGTATTGTAAAGGTATCCCTCGGTGTATGGATATTCGGTTTACGAAATTTTGCATAAACGAAATTGACAAATTATGGATACTTTTCGATAAACGAAATTTTATTTCTGCCTTCACGAAATTTCACTCTGGCACACCCCATGAGATTACACAAGAACCATACGGGAGGCTGCGTCGTCATCCATCCCCGACAGCGTCATGGTGTCCCTGTAGTGCAATAGTAGCAACACCTCCACATCACCTCTACAGTCATTCCAACATGCAGCAGATATTTAGTTGAGTTCCCTGAAAAGGATGTTTTAATTAATTAATTATTACTTTATTGCTTTAATAATTATGTTCTTTATTATTATTTTGTATTGTGAAAAGAGATATAGGTGTATATTTTTAGGTTAGGAGTAGAGTTGGAATGACTATCTAAAACACATCCCTGATTTTTTGTATTGAAAGCCGTTTATATTCACGAAATTTCAGTTTACTTGTGTTTTTTCAGGAAGAAGGCATCCCATTTGTAAATCGAGGCTTACCTGGCAACTTGAGTTCAATTCCTGAAATCAAATGGCCACGATATATAACTCTGGTGTAAATCGGTATTTGAGGCTAGCCTCGGCTGACTCGGGTTCAAATGTGTGCATTGAGGCGCTGTGACGAGGGTGGCCCGATGAGTGTGCCCCCGGCCACACCTTAAACCCCCCCTCCCCGCACCCCCCCACACCATGCTTTGCCGGCCTGAAAGCATGGTCCCTTGCGGTCTTTGAGGCTGATGTGTGATCTGTGTGTGGCAGCATTGGCAAGGGCTTCCAGGGCGTGATGAAGCGGTGGGGCTACTCGGGGCAGCCGGCCACTCACGGGCAGACCAAGACGCACCGGCGCATGGGCGCCATCGCGGCCGCGGTGAGAGAGAACAACCCTGGCGTTCCCTAACCCCAACAACAAACACGACCATTCCTTAACGCTGACAATATCGCTAACCTTAAACCCCATAACACTAGCGCCAACGTTCTGCTTAAGCCCAGTCTGTAATGTAACCCGAGTGTTAACACGAGGTAGAATCCCTGATTTCTAAACCAAACCTCAGCCTTGATCCACATGCTAGCATCGGCTCTAACCCCAACACCACCATGAGTCTTAACTGCCCTCTCTGTCCTGTGCCGGTATTTGCGCAATATTAATTTCATACGGGACTTTCACGAAGGAACTTATTTTTCACAAAGTCTGCAGTAGATTCAGAATAGGGGACGATGTTGCTCTATGTGATCCCAATTGAGTCATTTGCAGGTAATTTGTCAAATTTGGACTTGATGCGAGCACACAATGGCCTACTCTTTTTGAATGACATGACACGATCTTTAACAGACATCTTGCAGGCAATGCACCCACGGTATTATAAAATCCTAATCTTTAATTGGACTGGAAGAATCCGATGAGGTATGAAGCTATTTTTCACGGATGTCCTGTAGAGGTGGGGCATCAACATAGGAGTTCAAAGTAGAGAATGTAAGCAATTCACTCATGAACAAATAAAAATAAAGTATAGTAGAGGTTTTTTTGGGTTAGATCGCGTAAATATATAAATGTGTCGTTAAAGCCCGCCACCACCCGACACAGCCGACTAGTAAGGGTTGTCACGTGAACAGAACATCCACTTCGTCACTAGTCCAGCACACCGGTTTGTTGGAGAGCCAAGCCACAATATTTTAAATCTGAGTAGGACGTTTCGCTAGGATTACAACTAGCTTCATCAGGCGACAGCCAGATTTGTGGAGAAGTCTTACTGTTTCGTTCCTTATATAGAGGCGTAGATGTGGTGACCACGCTTCTGCGCTCTTGCACTCGCGTGGGGGGTGGGGGATTACTGAGGCAACGTACATTATGCATGTACATTATGCAAGCCCTTTAAACTTATCTTTCCTGTCTGTTGTGTTTGTTAAAATAGCCCTACCAACGGTAATCCCTATTGAAGTAGGCATGTATTTAAATAATGTATTATTTTATTATTATTCAATACCCTTGTTGTTATTCTGCCTTGCCCAAGCTTGCATTTAGTGTTGTCAAATCGGCAGGAAGTTACATACTTATATAATCTTGACTTAAAGCTTTCGTGACTGGAGAAATTCATATTCTTTGGGTCTTTATACTCTTAGGTTTTTTCGGTAAAGTCACGTAGGTAAAAATAAAAAACAAAATAAAAATAATAGAAATAATAATAGAAATAAAATAATAAATCACGACGTTTCGGAGGCAACACAAGTCTCCGTCATCAGGTGGGACCGTCACAGCTAGATTTACTGTATCAAGTGAGGCAAAATTCCAAGAGACAAGCTCTTAAATATAAGTTAAGGAGGGGGGAGGGGCTTATCTGAATGTGGTAGCCAATGAATGGAACGTGTTGGGGGGGGGGGTGCTGAAAGAGAACAATAGGTGCACATGTTGTCGTTTTACCCAGTGTTGGTTGACAATCCAAATACAAAAAGGAGAGTACTGTTAAACGCTGGGGATGTCAACACTCGGTAAAGTAGAATAGTACCTGTGTAGTGGTGATACGCGCTGGGTGTATATGTCGTGTGCCAGCGCGTATGTACGGGTGTGTGTGTGGTGACGCGCGCTGACGGGGAGGAGCAGGCGTCAGTGCGCGGGTGGGGGTAGTGCTGCTGATTGGCTGTGTGCCGGTGACGCGCCCAGAGGGAGTGATCGGGTAGCAGCGCGGTGTGATTGGTCGGAGAGTGGAAACACGCGCTGAGCGGAACCGGATCGTGGGGATAGCGCGTGGGGATTGGGTAACGGAGGAGCGGTGCCGACGTTGAGGTCCGCATCCGCTCCGTCTCCCGGGAAGAAGGGGTATATAAGGTGATGCACAGAGGAGCAAGGGGCAGAAGTGGAACCATCTAAGAATGAAGACGAAGGTGTAGAGATAGAGCCCGGAGAGGAGAGAAATGGAGAGTAGAAGAGAGTAAGGTATAGTGTGTAGCCAGCGAGATAGAAAGGTCTACACGAGCTGAGTAATGTATAGTGTGTAGCCAGCGAGATAGAAAGGTCTACACGAGCTGAGTAATGTATAGTGTGTAGCCAGCGAGATAGAAAGGTCTACACGAGCTGAGTAATGTATAGTGTGTAGCCAGCGAGATAGAACGGTCTGCACGAGCCGAGTATGCATACGGTGTAGCCAGCGAGAGAGAACGGTCTGCACGAGCCGAGTATGCATACGGTGTAGCCAGCGAGAGAGAACGGTCTGCACGAGCCGAGTATGCATACGGTGTAGCCAGCGAGAGAGAACGGTCTGCACGAGCCGAGTATGCATACGGTGTAGCCAGCGAGAGAGAGGCAAAGTCTACACGAGGCGAGAGAGGAGAGTGTAGCAGAGGCGCAGAGTCTACACGAGGCGAGAGAAGAGTGTAGCCGAGGCGCGGAGTCTACACGAGGCACAGAGAGCCGGCAGCACAGAATCCTGAGTCAAGAGAAGTGCGGTGTGAAGAAGAGAGGCCACGCGTTGTATTGTTACAAGTCAAGATTTAATAAAAGAAGTGTGTTCCCGTCAAGGAGTTTCCTGCCGTCATTTTCCAATACTTCATCTGGCGTCAGAAGTGAAACGGGCTTCCAAGTATGGAGACGAGGAAGACCCGTAGGACCCACGGGATTGACCGCGAGGAAGACCTGGACGACTCGGAGCCGCTGGTGGCGGGGGGTGAGGAAGAGGACTTGCCCACGCTGCAGGGTCCGTCGACGGCGCCGGCCGAGCGACCGGGGACAGACGCCGGGCTTCGTGAGGCGCACTCCCGACTGGCGGAGCTGCTGCTCGCCGCCGCGTCCATCTTGGCGGAGATCAGCTCGTCGGGAGGAGCGGGGACGGTGGGGGACATTTTACAAGGTCGCCCCGCAGATTCCCGCCAAAACGAATGGGGGATTCCCGCCATTGCGCCTGGGCCTACTTTTGGCGGGAACGGCGAGCGCCACGTGGTGGTGGGTTCCCAAGCGCGCGCATCGACTTCATCAGCGCGCGAGGGGGTCCGCCATCTTACGTCTGCTGCTGGAGCCGCCATCTTAGACACCGACGGACAGGCGGAGAGGAACCACGAGGCGGATGACTTCATTTTTCAGCAGCGCCTGCCCACGTTGTCAGCCTTCAAGGCGGAAGGCGGAGACTGGGGCCAATTTCAGCGAAGGTTTTTGGCGCATCAAGAGATGTCAGCGTGGTCCGATGCTACGGCGCTGCGGGCATTGCCCGCCATGCTGGACGACGATGCGCTCGCGGCCTTCAGGGCTGCACGGAAGTCGGACCGCTCCACGCTGAAGGATGCGCTGGGTTTGTTGGCCAGGGTCTACGGGCCTCCCTCTACATGCCGCCATCAGTTCTACGCAAGACGGAAAGCGGCCACGGAGACCGCGCTGGCCTATCGCACGGCGTTGTTGGCTCTTGCTGATGCTGCGTTCCCTCGGATGGACGAGGAGGGCCAAGACGCGATGGTTTTGGAGCAGCTGCTCAAGTTGGCGCAGGACCTGGGGGTCCCTATCAACACAGCTGATGACATTGATATTTCTTCTTTGAGAGTCGCCACGAGTATTCAAGCGCACGAGGCCCTACAACGGAAGCAAGGCGTTGGTTGCAACGCTGCTGTCGTCGCAGCCCCGGGGTTGGTGGTCGCCGAACCCCAAGTCGTCAGCCCACGAGAGGAGGCGTTCGCCACGGGACGACCAGGGGACTGGAGGCCGGGGGCCCGGTCGCCTCTGCGATCGGGCCGAAAGTCGGAGCAACCAAGATCTACTCCGACCCTCGTCACGTGCTATAACTGCGGCCTCCGGGGCCACGTGGCGTCCGGGTGCCGCGCTCCGCGGCAGCGCGCCATGGGAGCTCGGCTGGACGACGACCGAGAGCCCAAGTCATCTCTACAATCCCCGGTGTCTCGGAACTGACAGCTGCCGATCACCGGCGGCCGGATCTCCGCGGCGGGGCCGGCCCTTTCAGGCCCGTTCCGCGCCGTCTGGAGCGGCCGGAACCGCCGGACGGTCGTCAGTGTCCCGCCCCATACGATGGACCAGCCAGACGGACTCGCGCCAGGTCGTGCTACTTTGCATGACCTGCCTCGTGAGGAGTCGGGGCAGTTGGAGCGCCTCGTCACTGCGTGTAGTCGCAGGGACGTGGGGCGCGTTCGTTTCGAATTTGCTCGTATCGTGTTATTGTTGACTTTTCGCGTTCATTGTCAATCTGTACATAGTTATTCTTGTTGTTGTTGTTGTCGTGTTATGTTACGGGGCACACTCGGGGGGTTATGGGGTTTTTTTTTGTTGGTTGTCGTTTTATCGTCGTGGTTGGTTGTTGTTAGCAGCCGGGCCGGCTGCGAGCTATGTGGGAGGGGGTGATGTAGTGGTGATACGCGCTGGGTGTATATGTCGTGTGCCAGCGCGTATGTACGGGTGTGTGTGTGGTGACGCGCGCTGACGGGGAGGAGCAGGCGTCAGTGCGCGGGTGGGGGTAGTGCTGCTGATTGGCTGTGTGCCGGTGACGCGCCCAGAGGGAGTGATCGGGTAGCAGCGCGGTGTGATTGGTCGGAGAGTGGAAACACGCGCTGAGCGGAACCGGATCGTGGGGATAGCGCGTGGGGATTGGGTAACGGAGGAGCGGTGCCGACGTTGAGGTCCGCATCCGCTCCGTCTCCCGGGAAGAAGGGGTATATAAGGTGATGCACAGAGGAGCAAGGGGCAGAAGTGGAACCATCTAAGAATGAAGACGAAGGTGTAGAGATAGAGCCCGGAGAGGAGAGAAATGGAGAGTAGAAGAGAGTAAGGTATAGTGTGTAGCCAGCGAGATAGAAAGGTCTACACGAGCTGAGTAATGTATAGTGTGTAGCCAGCGAGATAGAAAGGTCTACACGAGCTGAGTAATGTATAGTGTGTAGCCAGCGAGATAGAAAGGTCTACACGAGCTGAGTAATGTATAGTGTGTAGCCAGCGAGATAGAACGGTCTGCACGAGCCGAGTATGCATACGGTGTAGCCAGCGAGAGAGAACGGTCTGCACGAGCCGAGTATGCATACGGTGTAGCCAGCGAGAGAGAACGGTCTGCACGAGCCGAGTATGCATACGGTGTAGCCAGCGAGAGAGAACGGTCTGCACGAGCCGAGTATGCATACGGTGTAGCCAGCGAGAGAGAGGCAAAGTCTACACGAGGCGAGAGAGGAGAGTGTAGCAGAGGCGCAGAGTCTACACGAGGCGAGAGAAGAGTGTAGCCGAGGCGCGGAGTCTACACGAGGCACAGAGAGCCGGCAGCACAGAATCCTGAGTCAAGAGAAGTGCGGTGTGAAGAAGAGAGGCCACGCGTTGTATTGTTACAAGTCAAGATTTAATAAAAGAAGTGTGTTCCCGTCAAGGAGTTTCCTGCCGTCATTTTCCAATACTTCACCTGTAAAATAAGATGGTCCAAATATGTGTAGTTAAATCTTTTTTGTATGGTTAATAACATCTTTCCAATGATTACTCAGTTTGTACCCATCATCACGGTTGAAGTTATGTCTGTGTTTGTATATCTGGATGGCTTCATGTACAAACCTTTGATGGTAGCCAGAAGGTTTGCAGAGCACCTTGGTCTCGGAAAAGACAATATCATGAGAGCCCACAGCGTTGTAGCAATGATCGGCAACAGCGGAAGACTTAATTTTGCCGTGTTTCAGATCTGACTTGTGCTCGCGGACACGATCAGAGACATCACGTTTCGTTTCCCCAATGTATCAATCACCACAGCTGCAACTCAGTTTATAGACTCCAGGGTATTGCAAGTCAGGAATGACATCCTTCACAGATGGAAATATATCACGGATTTTATGTACTGTACTGAATCGGACTTGGATCTTATGTTTGTTTAGAATTTTGGAGATATTTTTGGTCACGCCTGCTATGTATGGCAACGTGATAGTGTTGATCGGAGTTTCAAGTGGCTGTTTTTGTGAAGGATGTCAATCCTGACTTGCAATACCCTGGAGTCTATAAACTGAGTTGCAGCTGTGGTGATTGTTACATTGGGGAAACGAAACGTCATGTCTCTGATCGTGTCCGCGAGCACAAGTCAGATCTGAAACACGGCAAAATTGAGTCTTCCGCCGTTGCCGATCATTGCTACAACGCTGTGGGCTCTCATGATATTGTCTTTTCCGAGACCAAGGTGCTCTGCAAACCTTCTGGCTACCATCAAAGGTTTGTACATGAAGCCATCCAGATATACAAACACAGACATAACTTCAACCGTGATGATGGGTACAAACTGAGTAATCATTGGAAAGATGTTATTAACCATACAAAAAAGATTTAACTACACATATTTGGACCATCTTATTTTACAGGTACTATTCTACTTTACCGAGTGTTGACATCCCCAGCGTTTAACAGTACTCTCCTTTTTGTATTTGGATTGTCAACCAACACCGGGTAAAACGACAACATGTGCACCTATTGTTCTCTTTCAGCCCCACCCCCCCCCCAACACGTTCCATTCATTGGCTACCACATTCAGATAAGCCCCTCCCCCCTCCTTAACTTGTATTTAAAATTGTATTTAAGAGCTTGTCTCTTGGAATTTTGCCTCACTTGATACAGTAAATCTAGCTGTGACGGTCCCACCTGATGACGGAGACTTGTGTTGCCTCCGAAACGTCGTGATTTATAATTTTATTTCTATTATTATTTCTATTATTTTATTTTTACCTACATCACTTTACCGAAAAAACCTAAGAGTATAAAGACCCAAAGAATATGAATTCCTCCAGTCACGAAAGCTTTAAGTCAAGATTATATAAGTATGTAACTTCCTGCCGATTTGACAACACTAAATGCAAGCTTGGGCAAGGCAGAATAACAACAAGAACAGTCCCAGACCACACCAAGACAACAACACACAGTCCCTCAATTAAATTGCATATTAAAATTAAACTATCGATACACAGATAAGGATCAAAGTTAGATATCAATTCGGGACAGCCCTATAGAATCGAATCACAATCCTTTACATTAAGCTGTGAATGCGCTACCACAGGGCCATGTCACTAAATCTGAGTGTGCGATGTGGAAGAGGGTGACCGCGCATCGCAGGCGTGCGCACGGACGCAGCACCAAGCCGCGCGTTCACGAGGGTGGCCGCTCATTCGCGAGGGTGGCCGCGCGTTCGCGAGGGTGGCCGAGCGTTCTCAAAAGTAGCCGCGCGTTCGAGAGGGTGGCCGCTCATTCGCGAGGGTGGCCGCTCATTCGCGAGGGTGGCCGCTCATTCGAGAGGGTGGCCGCTCATTCGCGAGGGTGGCCGCTCATTCGCGGGGGTGGCCGCTCATTCGAGAGGGTGGCCGCTCATTCGCGAGGGTGGCCGCGCGTTCGAGAGGGTGGCCGCGCGTTCGAGAGGGTGGCCGCTCATTCGCGAGGGTGGCCGCTCATTCGCGAGGGTGGCCGCTCATTCGCGAGGGTGGCCGCTCATTCGAGAGGGTGGCCGCTCATTCGCGAGGGTGGCCGCTCATTCGAGAGGGTGGCCGCTCATTCGCGAGGGTGGCCGCTCATTCGAGAGGGTGGCCGCTCATTCGCGAGGGTGGCCGCTCATTCGCGAGGGTGGCCGCTCATTCGAGAGGGTGGCCGCTCATTCGCGAGGGTGGCCGCTCATTCGAGAGGGTGGCCGCTCATTCGCGAGGGTGGCCGCTCATTCGCGAGGGTGGCCGCTCATTCGAGAGGGTGGCCGCGCGTTCGAGAGGGTGGCCGCTCATTCGCGAGGGTGGCCGCGCGTTCGAGAGGGTGGCCGCGCGTTCGAGAGGGTGGCCGCTCATTCGCGAGGGTGGCCGCGCGTTCGAGAGGGTGGCCGCTCATTCGCGAGGGTGGCCGCGCGTTCGAGAGGGTGGCCGCGCGTTCGAGAGGGTGGCCGCTCATTCGCGAGGGTGGCCGCGCGTTCGAGAGGGTGGCCGCTCATTCGAGAGGGTGGCCGCGCGTTCGAGAGGGTGGCCGCGCGTTCGAGAGAGTGACCGCGCGTTCGAGAGGGTGGCCACGCGTTCGAGAGGGTGGCCGCGCGTTCGAGAGGGTGGCCGCTCATTCACGAGGGTGGCCGCGCGTTCGAGAGGGTGGCCGCTCATTCGAGAGGGTGGCCGCGCGTTCGAGAGGGTGGCCGCGCATTCGCGAGGGTGGCCGCGCGTTCGAGAGGGTGGCCGCTCATTCGAGAGGGTGGCCGCTCATTCGAGAGGGTGGCCGCTCATTCGCGAGGGTGGCCGCGCGTTCGAGAGGGTGGCCGCTCATTCGCGAGGGTGGCCGCGCGTTCCAGAGGGTGGCCGCTCATTCGAGAGGGTGGCCGCTCATTCGAGAGGGTGGCCGCTCATTCGAGAGGGTGGTCGCTCATTCGAGAGGGTGGCCGCGCGTTCGAGAGGGTGGCCGCTCATTCGAGAGGATGGCCGCTCATTCTAGAGGGTGGCCGCGCGTTCTCAAAAGTAGTCGCGCGTTCGAGAGGGTGGCCGCACGTTCGAGAGGGTGGCCACGCGTTTTGCCGCAGGGCCCCGCACGTGTGTGGCCCGGAACCAAGATGCCCGGACACATGGGGAACATCTACCGCACCGAGCATGGTCTCAAGGTGGCGCCCACGCTGCACCACGCATGCACACATGGAGGAGTGTCCACGCACGCACAAAGACAGAGATCCCCCGTGTATCCTGAACATACTTTTGGGGCAAGTGCTGTTAGCGAGCACCTATGAAGGCCGGCACGGCACACGAAGGGGGTGGGTGGCCAGAACCATGTCGGCCTCCTCTGTCTCCCTAGTGACGATGTTTAGACACTGCACCAGGTACTAATTTGAAGTTGAGTTGGCCCAGGGGAGGCCCAGGACCGGTTCATATTATCATCACTGGTGTTGGCTGTGAGCGGGAATCAATCTCGGGTTGCAGGGTTCGCTAATCGCTCCACTACCACTCCCCGCTGCACTACGACACACATGCACACATTCACAACAACCGCCATTCACCACTTTGTGGCGGTGACGTCACCACGGCGCTTGTGCCAGGCTATGTGCACATTAAAACCACGTGAAGTGTCGAACGCCCGCTGGCAGGAGGTCACAGGGCAAACCCAGGTGCTATGGGTCAACTGACTGTAATGACTGGCCGATGCACCACCTGTGCCCCCTACTGTGCCAACATTCTGCGTTTTAGCCGCCCGCCACTTCGTTCATTGTTGTGAGCGTCGCTCCTCTGCCCTCCATTGTTGCTGGTGCCTCCAACTGCCCAGTAGCGTCCTTCACGAGCCTCCTGCAAAGAGGCCAATCTTGACACCGCCGGTACCAGTCATCGGCAAGTCCATTCAGTTCCACATCCTCTTGTACCACATCACTCCATCTCTTCTCTAGCCTGTGTCACGCCCGTTTAGCCCCCTTTATCCGGCTGAATAAAAGCTGTTTAGGCATGTGGTGGCTGGGCATGCGGGCTCTACATAACCCAGCCAACGCAGCCTTGCCTGCCAGAGGAGCTCACCGATGGGACTTTGTCCAGATCTTTCAAGAATTTGTGAGCTCATACAATCCAGTCTGGTTAAACTCAGGATGGATTGTAGGCAGGCTAGCCTAAATGTTTATAACCGGCGAAGATGGTCCACGTATTGCAAGCATAACTGCCCCATCACCAATTGGGAGTTGTGGAGGGGGAGTGTCTGATGGTACAAAATACCCAGGCAGGTGCTTAGTTTCAGTGGGGTTGATGGTAAGGCCCCGCCTCTTAGTGGCACGCTCCAGGTTCGGCAGCAGCGCTTCCAACTCCTCCTCTGAGTGAGCAGCAATCACCATCCCTTGACCGCACCTGGGCATCGATCAGCCTCCCATTATATCTGTTCCAGATGGAAATTTCTTCGGTACAGCCATCGAAAGCTTCACGAACTACGTGGTCGAAATAACACTATGTAACACAATTTTTGCTCCTGGATAGTAAGTGTTATTTCGTAATTGCTGATGCCTAAAAAGTATAGAAAATGGCTATTATTCCCCAAAAACTTTGCTTTTGTGACCAGGACAGTGATATTTTGAAATTTACCTATTTTCAATGCGAAAACAGGCGAATTTGTGTCTTTTCGTTCACATAAAGTCAGAAAACAACAACATATGAATCAAAATTAACATGTATTTATACTAAAGCAATACAAAAATTACGACAAAAGATTTATAAGTGAGTTGTTTTTCGAGATTTACGATTATACTGTAAACCACTTTGACGAATCAGCCCCCAAATGTAGTTTCCCATCATGTTCTCGTTATACTGCCCTTAGTAGCGGCGTTCAAAGTCCAGTATATCCTGGTGGAAGCGCTCGCCTTGCTCCTCCGAGTACGCTCCTATGTTCTCCTTGAATTTATCAAGATGAGCATCAAGGATACGGACTTTGAGGGACATCCTACAGCCCATTGTGCCGTAGTTCTTCACCAGTCTCAACCAGCTCCACATAGTTTTCGACCTTGTGATTGCCCAGGAAGCCACGAACCACTGCGACAAAGCTGTTCCAAGCCACTTTCTCCTTACTCGTGAGCTTTTTGGGGAATTCATTGCTCTCCAGGATCTTCTTTATCTGTGGTCTGATGAAGAAACCGGCTTTGACCTTTGCCTCAGACAGCTTAGGGAAGAAGTCTTGAAGGTACTTGAAGGCTGCCCGACTCCTTATCTACAGCTCTGACAAATTGTTTCATATGGCCCAATTTTACGTGCAGTGGTGGCATCAGCACCTTCTGGGGGTCCACCAGTGGCTCCCACTTGACGTTCCTCCTCCTCACAGAGAACTCGGTCCGCTGTGGCCAGTCCCGCCTGTGGTAGTGTGCCTTAGTGTCCCTGCTGTCCCAAAAGCAAAGATAGCAGGGAAACTTGGTAAAACCGCCTTGGAGACCCATCAGGAATGCCACCATTTTGAAATCACCGATGACCTCCCACCCGTACTCATCATACTTCAAGGTGTCCAGCAAGGTCTTGATGCTGTTGTAATCCTCTTTGAGGTGCACCGAGTGAGGCAGGGGAAGAGACGGGTACTTGTTACCAGTATGGAGCAGCACGGCTTTGAGCCTCCTGGGTGAGCTGTAAATGAACAGGCGCCACTCATTCTGGTTACAGGCGATTCCGATTGCCTCGAACAGACTGGTCACATTGTGGCAGAAACAGAGTCCATCTTAACGGGTGAAGAAGCTGCAAAAAGGTTGGTGACGCTTCCTCTGATCTGCGACTTGCACACTTTCATCCAACAAGTTCCACTGCTTGAGCCGAGACGTCAAAAGCTCGGCATTGGACTTGGTGAGACCAAGATCTCTGATCAAGTAGTTGAGGTCTTTTTTGTTGGGGTAGTATGGGTTTCTCTTCTCAGCTCCACCTCTGAAATTGTCATCTGGATCTACAACGTCTTCCTCGCTCTCTGACTTGCTGCTCTCTTCTAAAGATGGCTCTTCTCTCTCCGGAGGAGTGGGTTACAGGGAGCTCATGGCAGTGTGGCACCGGGGCGATGGATGAAAGAAGGTCCGCATATGTGATAGCAGGTGAATTCTTGCCAGTCCGACGTTTGGAAGGGTCCACCATGCAGAAGTAGTAGTTGCTTGAGTGGTCAGTGGGTTCCCGCCAAATTCTTGGAATAGCGAACTTCATGGCTCTCTTTTCTCCTCTGTACCATCCTACAAAAATACATTTATTTCACCCATGACTAATGCGTAAGAGATTCTCGCAACATTTTTCATGTACGATATATTTTTTCAATAACATTTTAAATTGTTAAACATTTTAAAATTAAAAACTTTTACAATGTAATTTTTTTGACAAATTTTATAACATAAAATTTCGAGCAACAATTGTTCATCTTACCTTCCAGAGTTTTTTTTAGCATTGCTCGCAGGTGAAATGTGGTGCCCAGGGTTTGTCTTGATCCCCGACTGGCATGCCGAAATATGCCTTGTAGGCCTCATACATCTTAGCAGATGCTTCCACAGAATACTTTTTCGCTCTTGTCTTGATAAATTGGCCGCATACATCGCAAAATGCGTCTGCCGGATGGTTGCAGCCTCTTGATGCCAGATTCATAAAAATGCAGATATGTATCCACTTAGGCAGCTAGAACTAAACTGAACTGGTGGGCTTAAGGACCCTGTATTTATACTACTATTTATATTACTGGAACGTTCTAGAATGTTCTATAAGTTACTCCAAGTTTACTCAGCACTGAATCTATCTGGAATGTTCTGGAAAATAGGTAAATTTCTAAATATCACTGTCCTGGTCACAAGCAAAGTTTGTGGGGGATAATAGCCATTTTCTGTAATTTTGAGGCATAAGCAATTAGTAAATAACGCTTACTACCCAGGAGCACAAAAAAAATGTTACACAGTGTAATGTGGGAGCCAGAGGACATTGCTGTCACACCCCAAGGAGAACAGGGAATGGCTGCGACTTCCGACCACGTAGTTTTACCCGGGCCTGCTCGCCATCGTGAAGGTCCTTAATGATCCTGAGCAGAGAGTCAGAGACTCCGAAAGCACGAAGAATAACCCAGGGTCAATAAAGCAGAGATTTAGGTACGTTGGGAATTCTCTACACTTCTGTTGTAGCAGATGGACAGAAAATATGGCATATGCGCAGGACCGCCCTTTCCTGAAACCACATTGGGGCACTGCAAGCCTCTCCTCAGCGTGCCTAGCAAGGCGATGTTGAATAATCCTTGCCAGGACCTTTCCTGGCACACTGAGGAGGTATATGCCCCTGGAGTTGTTACAGTCTATGCAGTCCCCCTTCTTAAAGAGGGGGACCACCAGGGCACCCTTCCAATTCTGCGGAACCCGTCCAGTGGTCCAGACCGTTATTATGATGTCATGTAATGCAGTCTGCGCAGAAACGCCACCCTCCCTCAGCATTTCGCTTGGGAGATCATCTCTGCCCGGTGCCTTTCCTGGTCTGAGACTGGATTGCCTTCTGTACTTCCTCAACAAATGGCACTTCAGCCAGCCACTCACAGGGGGTGACTACTTCTTCCAATATTTGAGGCACCACAGCCTCAGCAGGGTCATCCCAACTTTGTCACATGATGTTTTTCAGGCTGAAGGATTTCCCTTCCCCCACGACCTCACAGAAATGCTCAGCAAATCTGAAAACCTGTTCCTGGGGGTTGGAGATCGAATTACCTTTCCTTCCCCGAATGATGGTGATAGGTATGGCGCTGCAAGTTACTTTTTTGATGGAGTTAAGGAGTGATTTCTGATCTAGGGCTACTGAGGCAGACTCCATCTCCTGAGCAACCAGCGACCACCACCCATCCTTGCAGCACTTCACGGCTCTCCGAACCTCTGAGCGAAAGCTGTGGTAAGCCTCCTCGTTCTCTGATGTGGGATACTGTAGACGGTGAGAGTGGGCCTCTCGCTTTTTCTCAGCCAGCCTGTCAACCAGGGTCTCTGGGGAGGTTTGGACCGTGTACCCAAAGGAGCCATTTCAGCTGCATGAGCTACAGCCCTGAACCTCGCCCATTTCCCCTCGGCATCACAGGAGTGGAGGACGATGCGCCAAGCCCAGCTGCAAGCGATGAAATTCTCGCTTGCAACTTTCATCAGCTAGCTGAGACCAGGCTACTGTGGGTTTGAATGGGGTCCTGGGTGTACACCCTCCACGAGTGGAAGAATGGCAGACATTTTACAGATGACACATTAACACACTAGCATCCACACAAACATATGCAGCAGTATCTATACACACTCGTATATGCCAACCACACACTTATGCACACGCACGTATGCATGCAGACTCGTTTGTACACTATCCAGACACAGTTAAGAACCAAAAATAAATAACAAAAAATGAACTCTATTAATTAGATAGCTCATGGAGGTTGATTGCCGTGTGGGTGGTTTGATTGACTGTGCCGGCTTGTGTGTGCATTGATGCTCAGGTGTGGAGGGTGAACACCAAGTACAATGTACTGTACGTGCACGGCTCCATCCCGGGCCACAAAAACTGTTTGGTCAAGGTGAGTCCTGCAGTTTCCTCCACTTGCAATGACTTCCTTGCCGGTGTCTGTGGTATAGCTGGTAGGGATGTATAAACATCGCCATTAGGGAGACAAAGGGCGTGGTGCTGGCTACCCACCCCCTTGGGTGCCATGCCAGCCTTCATCAGTGCTCGCTAACAGCACTTGTGTGTACCTATACGCGCATGCCTATACGCGCGTGCTTGTGTTTGTCACAGGTGCGGGACACCATCCTGCCCAATCGCTTGAAGTTCAACGAGAATCCGCCCTTCCCCACCTACTTCGCTGATGGCGAGGAGGAGCTGCCTGAGGAGTTGTTTGACGAGGAGCTCTTCAATTTTGACCAGCCGTCCATCACCTTCTGAGAGCCCGAGCCCCGTTCTGCCCACACACAGCTACTACAGACACACACAAACTCAACACACACACACAGCTACTACAACAACAACAACAAACACCATTCGCCACTAAGTGGCGGTGATGTCACCACGACGCTTGTGCCAGGCTATGTGCACCTTGAGGCCACGTGAAGTGTCGAACGCCTGCTGGCAGGAGGTCACGGGGCAGACCCAGATGCCACAGGTCGACTGACTGAGACTACTGGCTGATGCAGCTACTACACACACAAACAGCTACTACAGACACACGCAAAAAAGACAAAGATCCCCCGTATAACCTTAACAGACTGTTGGGGCAAGTGCCGTTAGCGAGAACCTATGAAGGCCGGCACGGCACACAAAGGGGGTGGGTGGCCAGCATCACACCTGGCCACCGTTGTCTCACGAGTAGCGATATTTAAATGTCACACTAGCTACTCATTTGAGGCTGAGTTGACCTAAGGGAGGTCCAGGGCCGATTCAGATAATGTCACTGGTGTTGGCCGTGAGCGGGAATCGAACTGGGGTCACTGGGTTTGTAGTGCAGCACGCTAACCACTACCCTACCACTTCCCACTGCAGACACCCACACACACAGCCATCTGTCTCTTTCTCAGCCTCCGAGCCCTGGCCTAGGTGCACACACACACTATCCTGGCCTAGGTGCACACACACACACACTATCCTGGCCAAGGTGCGCGCACACATACACTATCCTGGCCTAGGTGTACACACACACACACACTATCCTGGCCTAGGTGCGCACACACACTATCCGGGCCTAGGTTCGCACACACACACTATCCTGGCCTAGGTGCGCACACACACACACACTATCCTGGCCTAGGTGTACACACACACACACACTATCCTGGCCTAGGTGTACACACACACACACACTATCCTGGCCTAGGTGTACACACACACACTATCCTGGCCTAGGTGTACACACACACTATCCTGGCCTAGGTGGACACACACACACACTATCCTGGCCAAGGTGTACACACACACACTATCCTGGCCTAGGTACACACACACACACACACTATCCTGGCCTAGGTGTACACACACACACTATCCTGGCCTAGGTGTACACACACACACTATCCTGGCCTAGGTGCACACACACACACTATCCTGGCCTAGGTGCGCACACACACACACTATCCTGGCCTAGGTGCACACACACACTATCCTGGCCTAGGTGCACACACACACACTATCCTGGCCTAGGTGCACACACACACACTATCCTGGCCTAGGTGCACACACACACACACTCCTGGCCTAGGTGTACACACACACACACTATCCTGGCCTAGGTGCACACACACACACTATCCTGGCCTAGGTGCGCACACACACACACTATCCTGGCCTAGGTGTACACACACACACACACTATCCTGGCCTAGGTGTACACACACACACACACACTATCCTGGCCTAGGTGCACACACACACACTATCCTGGCCTAGGTGCACACACACACACTATCCTGGCCTAGGTGCACACCAGAGGTGGGACAAAGTCATTGTTATGCAAGTCCAAGTCGAGTCGCAAGTCATCAAATTCATGACTCGAGTCTGACTCGAGTCCAAGTCACATGACTCGAGTCCACATCTCATAGGTGGGACAAAGTCATTGTTATGCAAGTCCAAGTCGAGTCGCAAGTCATCAAATTCATGACTCGAGTCTGACTCGAGTCCAAGTCACATGACTCGAGTCCACACCTCTGGTGCACACACACACACACTATCCTGGCCTAGGTGCACACACACACACTATCCTGGCCTAGGTGCACTCACACACACACTATCCTGGCCTAGGTGCACACACACACACTATCCTGGCCTAGGTGCACACACACACACTATCCTGGCCTAGGTGCACACACACACTATCCTGGCCTAGGTGCACACACACACACTATCCTGGCCTAGGTGCACACACACTATCCTGGCCTAGGTGCACACACACTATCCTGGCCTAGGTGCGCACACACACACACTATCCTGGCCTAGGTGTACACGCACACACACACACTATCCTGGCCTAGGTGCACACACACACACACTATCCTGGCCTAGGTGCGCACACACACACACTATCCTGGCCTAGGTGTACACACACACACACACACTATCCTGGCCTAGGTGCGCGCACACACACACACTATCCTGGCCTAGGTGTACACACACACACTATCCTGGCCTAGGTGCACACACACACACACTATCCTGGCCTAGGTGCACACACACACACTATCCTGGCCTAGGTGCACTCACACACACACTATCCTGGCCTAGGTGCACACACACACACACTATCCTGGCCTAGGTGCACTCACACACACACACTATCCTGGCCTAGGTGTACACTCACACACACACTATCCTGGCCTAGGTGCACACACACGCTATCCTGGCCTAGGTGCACACACACACACTATCCTGGCCTAGGTGCACACACACGCTATCCTGGCCTAGGTGCACACACACACTATCCTGGCCTAGGTGCACACACACACACTATCCTGGCCTAGGTGCACACACACACACACTATCCTGGCCTAGTATAAGGCTGTGTCGACCTAGGGGAGGCCCAGAACCGGTTCAAATATTTTGGTCGTGAGCAGGAATCGAACTCGGGTTGCCGGGTTCGTAAGAACACACAGCCCCACCGTCGCCCCCGCCTTGGCAGACCAAGCAAAGGCTTCACTGTTGTATTCGGCATGCAGTCGTGCATCAAGATATCCATTTGTATGCTCAATACATTCTCGGAATTGTGTGAGAATCTTTTTTATTTGTATAATCAAATGTAAATGTTAACATTGAGGTTAATGGCGCGAGTCCAACTACCTCAGGAGAGAGAACAATTGAGAAATGGTCCGCGACGTAAAACAAAGCAGAATGGTGCGTTGAACTTATTTCGCACCGTATGTAGCCAACCGTGCTAATCGGGAGATGCGGGTGAAGGACAACAAACTAAACACAAAAAATCAGTTCGAAAGAAATTAGTTTTCAATTTAAATTTACAAGTGCATAGCTCGCACGGCTTCCTAATATCAGAGAAATAATCTTTAGACCTGATGGTTTAAATGCGCTATGCCCAGTATGTCCAGACGGCCGCAGACGCGCATCTGAGAGCACGACTGCGAATCGTGACAGTTCACCTAATGGAGGCGGCGTTCATTCTGGACGCGCCCGCGTTCTGCTGTCAGCCTGCGCGTTCTTCCCCGTTTGGGGCGAGTGAATGCCGACGAGCGATGAAAGCGAATGGAAGCCCCCTTGAGCCCGCCACGCTGCCGCCACTAGAGGGCGCCTTCGTGTCGAGTGGCCAGAGGGCGCCCTTGAGACGTCTCTCGCCGCGTCCCGGGTTTGTCCGTTGAGGGACTGGAGCGCCACACAAAGCGGACACGCACGGAGGCAGATAACTAAAAATGGAAGTTGGTAAATGGCAAAAAAACACTTAAAATTAAAAGGCACCGCTGGGATTCGAACCCAGGATCTCCTGTTTACTAGACAGGCGCTTTAACCATCTAAGCCACGGCGCCGCCCCGTGGAAGGCAGCTCAAATTGTGATTAAGTCTCGCTTAGGTGATCCCGAGTTTTTGGACATCCACGGCGCTGGTAATCCACGCAGTGCAAGTCGCGGGGATATTTTCGTTTTAACCATACTTCACCACGCTGGTCAGCGCCTGTTGGCGGAAGGTGGACGCTGGAGCAGAGTGCAGGACGATGTTAGACCGCCCTCTGCCGACCGTGGCTCTGACAGCGCGCGTCCAGCCAGTCTGTCCATAACAAACATTCTATGGCGTGATACTTGTTGCTACATTGTTTTACATGTTAAAAAAAACCGATTAGATTTAATACACTTGTTTAATATATCCCCAAGTATCGTCCACACACGTGTCTGTGGAGTTGCTGAATGTCGGATTTACACAGCCGAGTCTATACAAAGGGAGATCTTTAACAGACCTCAAACTCCTCACTCGTCTCTTAAAATAAAACAATGCTCTCCTGCTTATCTGCTTTGACAGCCAAGAGCTAATGGTGCCGATTTCACATTTTAATGGCAGGGACAAGTCAAACCATTGGTGACCTTTTCAAACATCCAGAAAAAAGCTGACTGAGGGGACAGCGTCACGACTAAACTCAGTGGGGAGAATTCTGATGAATCTTCTTTCGTACGCTGCTGACGTAGATGCAGAGCAAAAACTACATATTTCACATTCATGTGGTCAAACCTAGATAACCGTGTCAGGAGTAGCAGAATGTGGCGTCAATTTACAATGTCTTTTGCACTCTCGTGTGTGCATACCAGACTAAATATAGGGTCAGACATCTCGGACAGAATCATGTGCAACAAATGAGTCCTATAACTTTCAATTTATTGAAAATATAGCTCCTTAAAAGTTACCACATACATATGAACAGAAATTATACATTTAAAAGAGACCAAGACAATACGGTTGCAACTATAGACCAAAGAGTTTGAATGAAAAACAAACACAAATAGACATTCAGTACGAGTTTTGATAGTCTAAAGTGACAATTCTGCAAATTCTAACAGGAGAAAGGAAAACTACAACCGAGAGATTCAATCCATACATTCAGACTCCAAACAGTACCAACTCAGAGCTCGAGGGAGATGCTCACGTTGGCACCGTTTGGCAACAGTGACGTGCAAAAGGGGGGCATCAAGATTCATGTGAAATGTGCTTTCATAACTGTTCACTTGTTAGTGACCATGAGAAACAGATGTCGTTTCAATGAAGTGCAAACCGATCTCTTGATAAGACCTCGATTTACGCATCAGATTATTTTGCGCCAGACACATACATGACCCCAATAGCGACGCAAACGCGACCATAAGAAAAATAAACAAGGCATGTGTGGTAAAACATAGTATAACTAACAGTACAAATGTTCAGCATCCAAGGTTTCCTACTGTGACTAGAGACAATATTATAAGTCACGGTGGATCGTGCTGCCCGGTGACAAGTCCTGGACATCTAAATGGACCGCACGATCCACAAGTCGTGAACACCACCACCACCACCAAGGAACCGCCACCCTCTCACATGGCAACCACTGCCCGCCCAGCAGAGGTGCTTATGCTCTGGGAGAAAAACTAGATACACATTTCCAGTTCTACAACCATTAAATCAAAACTACACTAGCCAATGACATCGATGTTCACATACTTTAACACAAGCCAGAGAAAAAAGCTTGGACCACCTGAGGTGTCAACACTTTAGCAGTGCCAATATCCTTTCTTGGGATGGTCTTCATAGGGTGACTATATCCGAACATCAGGCAGCAAATAAGCATGTCAAGATTCATTAACTAAAATATATTCTTACGCTCACAAAAAATTATTTTACCTTGGCTAATGGAACGTCAGGCAGAACAAGGTAATATGATGCCATTGCAAATAAGGTGCAAGCAATCATTAAAATATTCCTGAATACAAAGTTTTTGTAACAATCAAATTGGTGGAGGGAGGTGAATTGTTCTATGCCTGGCGGCTATAGACCTTTCCAAAAACCCACAATTAACATTTATTTGCAACCTCAAGCGGTTGGTACCAACTCGTGAAATATCTGCCTTGGGATTATGATTTGAGACCATATAGCCACTAAACGCCAGTTATGATTTCAAAACCCTTCCAATCGCCAGGGCCGTGGAAGGTAAGTCGTGGGCTCGGTCTGCACTGGGAGTACACTCCAGTGCACAATGCGTGCTCGCGAGCCGTGGTGGTGATGCAGAGGAAAGTTTATCAACCCATGGCACCTGGGTCTGTCCCGTGACCTGCCAGGGGGCGTTCGACACTTCACGTGGCCCTCAGTGCACATAGCCTGGCACAAGCGTCGTGGGACGTCACCACCACTTCGTGGCAAATGGCGGTTGTCGTCGTTGGTGGCGATGCAGAGAAAAGTTCCGCAAGGTCTGGCGCTCAGGAGTGTTGTTGAAGACAGTACAGGCTTAATACAAGTCCGTCTTTATAGCCGATATATTTTTGTTACCATTGCTTATTGAGTTGAGTACAATTCACGACTCAAATAAGCACGTTTATACGGTACAATCATTTTATCAACTGAATTTTAAAACAAGGCACATTGATTAGTTGAATCTACATCTACGTTCCAGAGTTAAGACCAATGTTAAAATATTTATTTCCATTAAATGCAAGATATAGTTTATATAAAAATCAATTATTTGCATGAAAATACACGTGAAAGCAGTTGTTACCGACTCCAAATATACCACGATGAACCGTTGATAATAATCAGTGTTGAATTTCTCGAGCATGTAAATATGAAAGGTCTCTAGCGATTAGTTAATTCCTACACACACTAAAACATCTTCAAACAATACTGGCCAAGTATTCTGCAGCAATTGGTGGAACTACCACATCGCTTTGCTGGCAGCATTCTCTCCATAGCACAACAGCTCACTTCCCTGGCACTCACTGGTCATGGTACTCCTTGGATTGGCCATGGATGCTTGAAAGTGCTGGATCAGGGCCTTTAAAGACGTTCACAAACATATGACTGGTCTTGTTTAAGTGAGGATTGCTTTCTCATCTCTCGTCTCCTATACAGGGGACAAACATCTACGGAGGTGTTAAGAGAAGGGAATAGGGTGCCTGCACATGAAATGGCAGTTCTACTCAACAAAAGGAAATATAATTTGAAGAACATTTTCAGGAAACCTCTCCTGAGTCTTAAGAATAATTCTCACGAGGGTCCTGCGTGTGATGCGAGAGCCACTTTATTCTCATTTGCTGGAGGAAACTTGAATTCCACTCAAACTGTGTTACACGGATGGCATGTCAGGAACCCTACTTGGTGTACTGCCTCCTGCAGGCACCCCCTCAACCGGTAAGTGTCGCAAAAACTTTCTGTGTTCCACCAACTTGACCGTTCAGTGGCCTGAGCGCTCACATTCATGGCCGCTGTGTCGATTTAATCAAAATATTTGCACCTCCGATTAGCATGGTTGGCTGCGTATGGTGAAAAATAAATTCAACATACATACAACGCACACGGCCACGGCTGCCCAGGGTATCATGCTCACAAACCCCAATAGCTGTCGTTTAAATGGCCTCCATTTGGAACTGCTGACTGGACTGGTTGCGCGCAAGACTGAAGAATTAAAAGGCAAGACATTGCTCATAAAGTGCTGGGTGACGAGAGTTTGGCAGCTCACTGGGCCCAGGCTACACTAACTCGCGTCGTGTGCACATTACCTGCCCTTGTTTTCTCAGTCTAACCACCAGGTCGTGTCTGTACACCGACAATAGCGAATCAAAAGGTGAAAAAAATTAAGCATTAAGGTTGACGTGAGCATCAGGTGTAGTGCTACGCTCCCAAGCCGTGTGACCTACCCCTGTAGTCGTTACGCTTTCACATTTGGAATCCTCATTTTTGGCGTTCACAATGAACTTTGGCCAATGCTGTGGTGCGTCCATGAAGTTACCGTAAAGGACCAAATGCGGCATCTGGCCCTTTTAACTGTCCAAAGGTAACACAGCTGTCAACATGGACCAACTACAGCAGGAGATACACAAACCTTATCAATGCATTACACCTCATCTTGGACAGTATTGCTGTATTCAAGTGTGATAATAGCGTTCATTGCAAAGGCAAGTATGTATGGCATGTGAAGGTAACATCCTAGGAACTGGCTTGCAAGTGAATCATTCAAAAGCTTCGCACCAGGTATCGTCTGCTAAAGGTGGGGCCAATTTTGTTGCTATGACTAGGCAGCTGCTTTAGCACTACAGATATGTGCACCGAGTATTGCGTTTACATTTTAAAAGGCAGTACGAAGTGTTTAGTGAATTGCTGCTTGCATGCAGAATCCTTCTATATACTTAGTGTTATCACTACTTACTCATCTTCGTCCCCTATGGGACATTAGGCTACAATGTGTTAGCACTACGAGGTGCGCTATTTCAGTTGCTCAAGTTTGAGGAGCCACTGCAGCCGTAACATTGCCAAAAGTACATATTATAACAGCACCTAAATTCAGTACATGAGTATAAAGTGTTGCACACTGCAAATGCAGCAATTAGGAGTATTGAGTAACTCAGATTCTGAAACCGTCATCTAAAAACGGAAAAACTGGCCATGCACAATACCAAGCCGGTAACCATAGCTTTCCACATAGCGAATTCTCCCTGTGAAGTTTGTATGCCTGGCGGAAAATAACAGCACGGTGGCAATATCAGCCACAACCTAGGCAGTTGCTGCTCAACAGGTCAGCTTGAACACAGCTCTAACGAGCACAAAAGTGACCAGCGCTGACCTCACAAAAGCTCAAATCAAAGAAGAGCGGGAGTGTGTTCATGTACGAGAAGGCACATGGAGACAGGAGTCGTAGAAGTGAGACTAACCGTAGAGTGAGTGTAGCTGGAACTTCCTTCTCCCCCATCCATCTGTGCTATCCACTACCTGCCACTGCTCAAGTCCACGCTCAAAACCTTCATATTTCCTCTGCTCTTAGACCAACTGCCTCGCTCTACAAAATAAGTATTCCCACAATTCTTGTTAAGCGTATTGAGATGTGGTCGCATTTAGAAGTTTTATAAAGCCAGTATATTGTAACTGTGAACATGCGAGACGTGCGAATGCATAGGAGTGCGAGCAGCTTTTGGGGACCCTTAGGGCTTGCAAGAGCTCCGTGGCTGCCAGGTGCGCAGGTCAAGCAGCACCTGGTTCACTTTGTTCATCCACAAGTCGCGCTCCTCCTTTGTGTCGGCCGACAACCAGTACCTGCCGACGAGGGCAAGAGCACAGGAAAGCATTTCTCATGGTGCCAAGCCGGGGGAACACAGACCATTGGGAGACATCACACACATTGGCTGGACACCACACAACATACAAAATAGATTTTACTTCAAGATTAAAAAAAAAAAAAATTCCGGTGGGCCACAAATAAAATAGCGAGTGTCGGTGGGGCACGTGACGTCATATGTCACATGTACAGACGTATGTATGTAGAACTGTTTCGTATCAAACGTAGCCAACCATGTTAATCGGAGGTGCGGGACAGAGGTCATAACATGACATGACAATCTGCGCAAGCGCTAGCTCGGCGGACATTCGCAGGACCAAATTTGGCCACCAGTTCAAGAATTCTGAATTACGAAACAATCACCGGAGACTACACGACACTCACCAGAGATCACATGGCCCGCACCAGAGCACACGGGACACTCACCGGGAGACCAGCAGCGCGTCCTTCCGTTTGCGCACGAGCGTCTGGCAGTCATGTGGGCGTGCTGCGCGCGCCGTCCTCAGCTCCAGCGTGTTGGGGCGTGCGCACGCCTCGCGGCTCGCCGGCCCCACGCGAGGCTCCTCCACCTCCGCCAGCCCGACCTGACCCAGCGCCTCCTGGCGCACACGGGGGGAGCGGCAGAGCGGTGCCGGGAAAATGTGATTGGGTTCGTGTGGCCAAATATCCATAATAGGTTTGCTCACTTACAGAATCGTACAGTGAATTCAAATATGGCCGTGTGTTTTGGGTCATTGTCATGCTAGAATACCCATCCACGACCCATTTTCAATTCCCTGGCTGAGGGAAGGAGGTTCTCACCTAAGATTTGACGGTACATGGCCCCGTCCATCGTCCCTTTGATGCGTTGAAGTTGTCCTGTACCCTTAGCAGAAAAACACCCCCAAAACATAATGTTTCCACCTCAATGTTTGACGGTGGGGACGGTGTTCTTGGGGTCATAGGCAGCATTCCTCTTCCTCCAAACACGGCGAGTTGAGTCGATGCCAAAGAGCTCCATTTTGGTCTCATCTGACCACAACACTTTCACCCAGTTGTCCTCTGAATCATTCAGATGTTTATTGGCAAACTTCAGACGGGCATGTATATGTGCTTTCTTGAGCAGGGGGACCTTGCAGGTGCTGCAGGATTTCAGTCCTTCATGGCATAGTGTGTTACCAACTGTTTTCTTGGTGACTATGGTCCCAGCAGCCTTGAGATCATTGACAAGATCATCCCGTGTAGTTCTGGGCTGATTCCTCACCGTTCTCATGATCTTTTCAACTCCACGAGGTGAGATCTTGCATGGAGCCCCAGGCCGAGGGAGATTGACAGTTCTTTTGCGTTTCTTCCAATTGCGAATAATCGCACCAACTGCTGTCACCTTCTCACCAAGCTGCTTGGCGATGGTCTTGAAGCCCATTCCAGCCTTGTGTAGGTCTACAATCTTGTCCCTGACATCCTTGGTCTTGGCCATTGTGGAGAGTTTGGAATCGGATTGATTGATTGCTTCTGTGAACAGGTGTCTTTTATACAGGTAACAAGCTGAGATTAGGAGCACTCCCTTTAAGAGTGTGCTCCTAATCTCAGCTCGTTACCTGTATAAAAGACACCTGGGAGCCAGAAATCTCTGATTGAGAGGGGGTCAAATACTTATTTCTCTCATTAAAATGCAATTCAATTTATAACATTTTTGACATGCGTGTTTCTGGATTTTTTTGTTGATATTCTGTCTCTCACTGTTCAAATAAACCTACCATTAAAATTATTCTTTGTCAGTGGGAAAACGTACAAAACCAGCAGGGGATCAAATACTTTTTTCCCTCACTGTATGCATTTACAGCCCTTTGTCAATCCACTGCTAGATAAAGGCATTTGCACAGTGCCTTTCATGGGAGTTATTTAACAATTCTTCACCACGCTGATCAATGCGAGTTGAAGTGGGGACCAGGAACGATTCAGCATCACTCATCACTGATATTAGCTGTCACTGAGAATTGAATTCAAGTAAAGTGGTTCATAGTGCAAATCCACTCACCACCGGTTGCACCATGAACCTAATATTGTATGTCACTGTGTCAGCATGAATGGCTGTTAGGCATTGTATTACACGCATCAGCGTGTATTGTGTCGGCGCATGTCAGTGTCAGCGGCGCGTCTCCATGTACAGGGCACGTGCGTACCCACCTTGCTTCGCTCGTCGTCGGGGTACGTCCAGTAGCTGAGTCGCGTCCCCGCAAGCACGAACCAGCGGCGGTGCCAGGCGCCCAGACCACCCACGTCCTCAAACACCGTCTGCAGGCGTCACGCGCCACCGTGGGGTCACGAGGGAACATGCGAGAAACCCAAGAGCCCGACATCGAATGCGGCCGAGTGGAATTCTGCGTTTGAACCCCGTGCTAGTCTTGCATGGAGTCCGGCATTCGTGGGTAACCTGCGAAGCGGGCCGGAAGTAGTGTTTACGTAAAACCGAAATCTGTAAAAAAAACTTGGTTACGACCCACCTTGTGGTTCACCCACGGGTCACCCAGATACCCGATCCAGTACTCGACCCTAGGTTTCGCATTTGTGACTATAGGAAGGTGCAATGATAAAAATAAACAGCCGTGAGCTTGCGCCTGGGCTGTGCGTCCCTGTAGACAGGAATCTTGAGGTGGAAACGAGGATACTAGACGTTAGTATCACGACAACTCCCATCGTGCTCCAGTGACATCGGTGCACTGAAGATTCATGTTATAAGTGTGCCATAATTGTGTTTACGAGCTTCATTTAAAAGTCTTCACAATTGTGTTCGATGGCAAAGGGACACGGAGCACAAGGCGTGAATCCACATGAGCGTGGAAGGCCGGGGAGGGGGGGTTCACTCTCGACGCTCACCAGGAAGCCGTGGTGTTCAACAGCTGACGCCGCTCGGCACTCGACCTTCAAAAAGATCGGCCCCTCCAAGGGCGACAGGAACGGCACCTGAGGAGGCACGCAGTGAACCAGGCTCGCTCACGGAACTAGGTTGTGGGGTTGGGGATAGTGGCCACAATCAACCACGGCAACGCCCTTCATCATGTTTTGCTGCCATGCCGGAGCTTGCATTTAGTACTCTTTGGTTCTTTCGGTAAAGTAACGTAGGTATAAAATAAAACTTAAGTACTTGTGCAATTTGGACTTTTATACCTCACCTCCATCCTGTAATGTTTCTGTTTAAGGGTACATACACAGTATGCAGGTTCTTTATTTCCTGATGACGCCTACTCAGCCAAAGCATCGATATCTTCCTTTCCTCTCAATGATTATATTTAAAAACAATCTGTTATGATTTATTTTAGTAATTCACACAGCACGTGTTTACTCAAAGAATTCACTTCGCATCATTAACTAAGAAAAAAACATTATTTTCATATTTTTTATACATAATTAAAATATAACTTTTAATCGTGTACAGTTAAACAGATTCTTTATAAAGTGTATATTGGCATGTAGTTACAGATATTTTACAGTATGCTTATGACGAATATTTGCAATCTTAACATCTATTTCAATGGTGAGCGTGCACGAGGCCAATAACTTCATCACGGCAGCGTAACAGACATCATACGAGCCAACAACATTTGCATTCATAAGAGTTGACACAATCGGATCTCAAGACTGCGCACTGGAAGGACAACCGATTCTTAGTCAGGGAGGGATTGACATGAGGTACAGATGTGGGATAGAGAAGAAATCAGGCAAATCAAATTCAAAGCGTTGAGTTTTAACATTGAAGATCATAACAGAGGAGTTTAAACCAGCGCTTCTCAACCTTTCACATTCCACAGCACACTTGTGAGCTTACTCGATCTTCGTGGCACACCGAACCCAAAACATCGCCGTGGACCTGCTGCTGGGCGAGCAGGGTAGCCATTGCACTGTGATTGAGAGAATTCACGATCCCTTTCCCATCCTGATCTTGTCGAGAACATGGAAACCAAGCTGCGCCATCAAAACCCATAACAAGAATTTGCCTGACTGCGTGAGTGTACAAGGGCATGCCTCTTATAACACTGCTTCTTTTAGCGCCATTTGACGTATAACGCTCTTTTTCCTGGAGGACAATACCTGCGTGAGAACGCGCAGCAGGCAACGCTCCCCCTCTGCTCCGAGCCGTGCGCTCAACCAGCGAGAACAGCGTGCGTTCAGTGGCACCGAGCCAACCAGCGCCCCCACCGCCTCCGCCCCCCCCAGTCTCGAATGGTTTCCGTGGAACGTGTGTTCACGCCGTTGGTAACTGTTTTTGCTTTTTGTGATAACATTTCTGACCCACAATGTCTGGAAAAAGGCCTGCAAGTGATAGTGCTGGTAAATGTGGCTAACCAGTCAAGGGAAGGCACCAGTTGGATGTGAACATGCAGGTTATACGTGTGGAGGCGGGAAAGCGTTGGGTTGATGTCGGATGGAGCTTGGGTTTTGGCTGTATCAACCGTTAGAATCGCTCAATCGTTAACTGCAACCAGGACAGCTCGTTCAAGGAGTATTTTACTGGAGAAGGGCGGAAGAAGTAATTAGGTGTGTGGGTCGAAGTTCAGACGCAGCAACACATGCCCCCAAGCCAGATGATCATCATGGAGAAGACTATGGTTAATCTTACGCAAGCTCCGACCAAATGCACTGGCGAGTAAATTACTTATTGTATATTTCTTTACGTCATCATTAAAAGTTATTCTTTTTCTTTTTAAATACATTTATCATGTGTACAGCATCATTATTAAGGCTATTACTGATACACCAATAAACTCTTATATATCACTCACAGGTAAAATATGGGGCCGTTAGGAACGCATTTCCATTAGAACCACGTTATACTGACCTCCCGTAGCGTTGTTTCGTGCAGCGCTCCGTTTACCAACAATGCATCCTAATCGCTATAAGAGGTATGCCTGTATGTGTTTGAGTGTCTCCTCGTCTGTGTCTCGGTGTGCATTAGTGTCTGTCTCCGTGCACATCTCCGTATGTGTCTCCATGTCCTTGTGTCTTTAAACATGTCTCCACGTATATTTGCCCAACTGTACTTGCGCCACCGAGGGAGTAGAAGGGGTGGCAACTGATGATTGTCTGCTGGCGTACTGCACCGCGACCAATGGAGAGGGGAGGGCGGGCAGATGTGGGCTTGTTGATGCTTTCCTTTTCTACAAGTCCGAAAATTCCACGGCACGTCTGGGACTTTGGCGAGTGACACTGACATGTCGCTGCACACTGGTTACAAAGCACTGGTTTAAACTGTTAAAGGAGAGCAGCAGCCACGAGCCGTGATACAGAATGCCGGCACCACCCCTGCACCAATTGGAACGCTCCATTGTGCAGCTGTACCGCGCCCACCTGCCCCCAAACCCACCTCCGCGTGGGTTGTGCCATTTTATCCAGGGTTTTTGGGGAGGTTGTTTGGGATGCAGATGAGATAGGAATTCAAGACTGTCGTTACAGGTAATACAGCCTGGAGACATTTACTAACAGATGGAAGAAGACATGTAGAGTATTAACTAAAGAAAATGAGCCTTTTAATGTAAGAAACAAGATTCTCAGGACTGTGTGAACGGTCAACAGCAAGTAGTTATATTTTAATTCGTTAAAAAGTCAATGTGGCCCAAAGCCTTTTACTATACCAATCGAAGGTTCACCGATATTAAAACCTTTTTCAGTAAAAATCACAGAGACTTGCTCATAATATATTTTTTTTCAATCTAGCTGTAAATATGGAATTCGGGTTATGACACAACCACAAAAAAACTAATTGTTTCAGGGTCTTTGCAGACATTGCACTTTGGGGAAAAGTCAATAAATCAACTCAATATGCTCATCTCCTGTTTGCAGCCCAAGTCATTGATGAATATTATACATTCTGATGGTGGGGGTAAGTATATTCATAGGACAGCCACTATTTACTTTCTGGAATGGTATATATTTTTTATAAATACCAGACCGATGATACCCAAGTCAAGCAGGATTTTAACTTGTAACATTGATTGAGGCTCTTTAACCTGTGCCAAGTGACTGAATTCAGCAATAAGGCACCGTGGAAATTATGGGGAAAACTGTGGGATTTGAACCATTCACGATAAAGTATAAACCCTAGGAATGACAACATCACGATTTAAACAGTGGTGTGGCACAAATACAGGGAACCATAGACACGTATATGTCAGTGCAAACTTTCATCACTAAAAACAAATGTTCGCTTTAACAATTACTAAGTCCTGAGAATCGAATTGTTAACTTTGTACAAGCTCGTTGGAGAGGGATCAACTGTGAGGAGACAAGGACAGAGGGGGAGAGAGGAGCACCTTCTCTTGAAACTCATCTCCCAGCAGGTGTCTGACCTTCCCATCAAACTTCATCTAGAGCCAGCAGGGGAGAGAACACCCAGTGAGACACCACGCGCGCCTTCACAACCCGTGACAACACAACCTGCACCCCGAGATACAACACTCCACCACCTCAACCACGTCACTCCACCACCTCAATCACATCACACCACCTCAAGCACCTCACACTCCACCACCTCAACCAGCTCACAATTATGTGACACTATTCACCAGAATCATGTCGCACCTTACAGTTTTAACATTCAAATACCATGCCACTAATGTCAGATTTCTAAACTATTTTTCCTTTACCAAGTAAGGCCTACGGAGCTATATAGCTCTTTTTTAGAAGCGACCTGGCTATCACAAATTATAGCTAAACAAAGTGGCTAATCACGTGGAAATGTATTGCAAATAAATACCCTAAATGCAGAAGGAAAAAGTGGAGGACTCGGAGAAAAATTAACACGACCATAGGGAGAACACGCAAACTCCACATATACAGGCATCAGGGATCAAACCCACGACCTGTATAGGAAAAGAGGTAATTAACATCTCACTACCGTGGCACCCTATTTCAGTCAATCATGTCAGACATTTCACACTACACCACTTAAATCTCATTATACCACTTCAACCACATCACACAGACACCATATTAACTCAAGTCACACACCTCACATTCAACTGCAATCACCTCACATTCCACCACTTCAACCACATCACAACTTCCTCAACACCCCCACCAACATCTAAACAGAGAAGCACAAGAGGAGCATCCACCAGGCCACACAGTGCATCAAAGCAGCAGCGCAAGATGTCGTTGTGCGTCACGTGGACGATAAGGCTTCAGGCCGAGCGTGCATGCGGCAGGGACAGAGGGAACGAGACGCAACGTGTAAACTCAAGAGTGTAAAATTAGCACAAGGAGCCAACTTCTAAACCATGTGTTCCGGTTGAAGATCATGACAAGAAATTCGAGGCATGCTTTTCAGTAGAAATGTGACGCTACACTAAAAATAACATTTTCCATACCTCTAACTTAATATGTTAAGGGTTATGAACTCATGGTTTAGGCTTGAGAAAAGCATCCGATTTGGATCTAATGAGAGCAGAACAGAACGAGAAGCAGAGTGGGGTCACTGCCAAGCTTCAGAGTTGATTATAATAACAGTGAACAGAGGTGCGATTGAAATAACACTGCAACCGATCAGTTGTGCAAACTCAATGGTTAAGAGGCTGTGTAAGCTAATAGAGAAACCCTAACAACTTGAGACATTTTCTTGGTTCTTTCGGTAAAGTCACGTAGAAGGGAAATAATAAGATAATAAAAATAAAACATAATTCTCACGACGTTTCGGCCACAACGCAAGCAGCCGTCCTCAGGTGAAGACCAGGTCTGTCGGGGAGACAGCGTCTCCCCGACAGACCTGGTCTTCACAGCGTCTCCCCGACAGACTTTACCGAAAGAACCAAGAAGATGAATCCCTGCAGTCACGAAAGCTTTAAATCGAAATTTAACTTGAGACATTAACAACGTAATCACTTTATAACAAAAGATGATGATTTATATCGCAAAATACAAGATTGTTAATAAGTCAAATTCAATTCTTGGTTTAAATTAGAAGCTGTTTCATCAAATTTTAAGTTAGTTTTAAGCTTTAAGATGGTTAGTTTTGTAAGATGCAACGTGGGAAAACTCCTGGTGATCCATTAACCATGCTTAATGAATGTATAATTTCTGTACAAACGGACACATGGCGTTTGATACCAAAAATGAGCTACATTACTCCCATTTGAAAAGATATCCAGTGACCTCTTCAGTAAGCAGACTTTGGGAGTTGCTCACACAGCAGTGAAGGGTAATGTCGTAATGTCGAGAGCCACATGGCTAAACATCCCCTCGGTAGAGGGAACACATGTCGGATAACATTCCTCTAGCACTAGCTCCAGATTATCCCTCATGGACAACCACGACTTTGGGAGCTACTTCCTCAAGCTCGGAAAGAGTGAGGTGGACTTTGATAGCACCAGTGGCAAATTGTTCCCGTGGCTTTTCGGCACCAATTTCCGATCCTCCACACCCTCTCCTCTCCCCAGTTGTGCCAAGGCAGGGCACTGCACTACACACGTTCTTATTCCAGAACACGCCGCCGCTGCCCGACACAGGGAAAACCACTGAGTGCAGGTCACTCAGTTTCATTGGCGATCAGCAATCTCGGCAGTTGTTTACGCGTGGCCATCTTCTCCTACTCAGAGCCGTCCACGCTGTACGACACTTTCACGCCAACTGAACCCACATAGGCTGTGCTGCTAAACGAGATATTGGCATACTCTTTGGTTCTTTCAGTAAAGTCACGTAGGTAGAAAAATAATAGATGACGACGTTTTGATCGCAACACAAGCAATCGTCAGTTTTTTCTTGCTGTGGTTGTCCCACCTGATGACGATTGCTTATGTTGCGATCGAAACGTCATGATCTATTATTTTTCTACCTACGTGACTTTACCGAAAGAACCAAAGAGTATGGATTCCTGCAGTCACGAAAGCTTCAAATCAAGATTGAGATATTGGCACTTGCATTGAGTCGGGTTTAACATGAAGTGGTCACCAACACGTTCCAATCATACCCATTACAACACCCATTCCAGTGCCCGGCACTTGGGGAACTTAGCCGATGCGTTACATTTTCCATTCGTAGAACTGACTGTACCGTAGCACTGACTGTACGTAGCACTCACTGTGTACACAAGATATCCCCCTTGATATTCTTTGAGAAAAATGCATTTTGGAGGGGATGGCGGGCAGAATGCAGTGTGTAGGTGACCACTTATGAAAACCAGGTTTAATGTATGCACTTAATTCTAGTTTATTCACACCAAGAGCAAATTTCACCTTGGAACTCTCAGAATTGAGGACACACCCTTTTGTCAAAATGGAAACAATTATTTCTACAACTATTTTGTGGACTCACCCGAGACAATTACGGCCACCCATGTTTGTCGATCTTATCTTATCTTTTGTCAAAGCCCTTAACGATTCCCATTGTGCTCCCACTAGATTTCAATTAAAGATTAATCTAAATAAGCTTATTGGATTGTCACAGTTCATTTATTTAAAAAAATGTAATTCCTTTCAGTGATTGCAACAAACCCCTTTGCTCCTCATGAATTTAAATCGATCAAGGCGGCCAGCTCACATTGCTAAAAATCAAATGTATAAGTTGGGCAGAGTAGACGTGGCAAAGCAAGTTATGCGAAGCGGGCGGGTAGATGCGATGCAGCGGCGACAAAGCAGAGAAGCAAACTCCTCCAGCCTGCATTCACTCTCGTGTTTGAATGTTTGAGTTCACACAACGTCGTGATGTTAGCGCATGACCGTTTTACTTGGCCCCAGGAACTGGTTTTGAATCAATCGTGCACATCACATGCTGGTGGAGGGGACATGTGCTAATGTGCAAAGCAGAGCACCCTTTTGGCTTACAAGTTTCCACAGCACAAATATAACACACAATTAGAATACTGAAGCATAGAATCCATTCCGTCACCTATTATTACTGTGTAGACATTGCTTACTGTATGCCACTGTGCATCCTTTAACATGTAACATCCAATTTGGATGACATAAAAAACTTTTTAAAGCCAGGCACTCGCCTACATAGTTTACTCCAATCACATATTTAATGACATGGATGCGTAGTATATTCCCCAACGAACATTTCAAAACATAATAAATGTAGATTTAATGATATATATGTGTATATATTATAAAATATGCAATGTAACGTTTGTAATTAAAACCATTCCTATATACACAGCGTCTAGTACATTATATTACGTGGCAAACATCTCATTTACAGACGCAAAGCAAGAGCACTTGCAAAGGATCTCCAAACTGATGGCCTCGACACAATGTTTGCTCTCACAGTTACTTCACCACTGTCCCTCCTATCTCCCCAACATGGTTGCAAACCTCTGGGTGGTCTCATCGAAATGATTTTCACAAGTGGACCGAGTCGCTTTGACATCGTCCACAAGAGATGACGAACGCCACTTCCACGGCACAAGCTGGCACGACGTTAGGTTGCAGTTATTTTCCACTGGCATATCCTGCCTGTGAGTTGCCCGAGCATGCACAATTCCTATGCTGTATACACTGGCTTAAAACGGTGTAGGCACCCATTCTCTGTGCTTTTCTACGTCAAGCTCGTACAACCCTACTACTGATCTCACTATCACCCCATCCTACACTTGAGAATATCTGGTCACAACCCACATGGATAGACTGGCACGCCAATAAATTGGATGTTCATCCAATCAATCAAGAGATCATTATGGCCAGTGTTGTTAATGTCAGTTTGTCATCACTTCCTTATTTCTGCCAGATGAAGGAACTACTGCAAGAATCTCCTAGGTCTGCCTATTACATTTAGTTCACCACTGTCTATTTCTCCAACTTAGTTGCAAACTTCTGGGTGCCAACTCTAATGTTCGTCTCTTCAGCAAAACAGCCCTACAAGCGGTGTATTTAGAGTGTGGCACCTCACCTTGTCCAAGAGAAACCTGGAGGCGCCGAGCGAGGCGCGCGTGATCTTGTGCGAGCCGACGAGAGAGAAGTTGCTCACGCGCACTGCGTTGGGTCCGCCCGCACTGCTCATGGCTGCCCAATGCACAAACAGCCACAAACAGGCACAGACATGTAGACACGCAGACACGCACAGTGATGCACAGACAAAACTAAAAACATATCCCCCGTATAGCCTTCAACAGACTGTTGGGGCAAGTGCTGTTAGCGAGCACCTAACAAGGCCGGAACAGTACACAAGCGGGTGGGTGTCCAGCACCACGCCCGGCTGCCTTTGACTCCCCAGTGGCGATGTAACACACTGTACCAGTTACTCATTTGAGGCCGAGTCGACCTAGGGGATGTCCAGGACCGGTTCAATTAGTCACTGGTGTTCGCCGTGAGCGGGAATCGAACCCGAGTTGTTGGGTTTGTAGCGCAGCCCGCTAACCACTACACTACCACTCCCTACAAAGACAAAGTTTCCCCATATAGACTTTAACAGACTGTCGGGGGGCAAGTGCTGTTAGCGAGCACCTATGAAGGCCGGCACGGCACACGAGGGGGTGGGTGGCCAACACCAGGCCCGGCCGCCTTTGTCTCCCCAGTGGCAATGATTACACACTGCACCAGGTACTCATTTGAGGCCGAGTTGACCCAGGACCAGTTCAGATAATCATGATCGGTGTTGGCAGTGAGAGGGAATCGACCTCAGGTTGCCGGGTTTGTAGCGCAGCACACCAACTGCTGTACTACTGCTCCCCAGAAGCACACACGCACTGTCAACAGAATGCACATGTGACTGCGTCAGGCCTCGTGCAAAGCAGCAGACTTAAAGGAAGTTGCAAACGTAGGCTGGGTTCACACTGGATCACTTTAGGTGCTGCTGCATTTTCTAGCTAGAGGTGCAGCCAGCCATCGATATGACGGTTGAATGTTTGAATGGCAACCAATATCCCTGACTGGCTGCTGTTCAACCTGGCAAATATTGTGGCACGTTAACTGATCCAGTGTGAACCCAACCTTAAGAGGTTGGCACGTTGACCGCTAAGACATCCTTTAACCTTCATCATGAATGTACTAACTGCATACTACAGAGCAAGGCAGTGAGGTTTAATGTACACTTTTCAAAAGCACTAATAGCCTCTCTGAAAATCTACATTTGAATGTACTCTGATGGGAAAAGGGAAAAATATATTTACGTGTAGAACCAAAAATATCGCTGTGTGTTCCACCATTGTTTTCCCGCCAATCCACCCCACAACATTTTATTTAACTCTATGAAGAGACTTTGGCCACCAGGTATCAATGTGCTTCACAAGGTGAACACGCGACCAAGATGGAAAAGCACAATGCAAAGCCTGGAGCACAATCTGGAATGTAGCGGGGCGACTGTGGGTTCCCCGGCAGCCTCCTCACCTGGAGAGTACGGATGATTCCTCTGAAAAAGAGAGAAACACAAATAGCTTGACCCACACAACAAACAAACCTGCCTTGTGCACAAGTCTGCGATGTAACAATCCACCCAGCACCTGCAGCTCGTGTAGACGTGCCAGGTGGATAATTACATCGCAAGATCACAACTGGAAGTAGTGGTTTCATCCAGCTATGGATGACCGAGAGTCATAATGAAAAAATTTATTAAATCCTAAATAATACTTTTTTGCACGTGATTAGATGAAAATATTGTAAACCTAACAATTTATACAAATCAATAAACTGAATCATTAGCATGACCTGTTGAACTCTAGTAAGCCAGTTACACAGCAACTCCCTGCAAGTACACAGGTGTGGGACGGCCTGCCTTGTGGCCCAATGTCCAGAGCATCTGCCTGGGTCATTCTCATCGGCATGGGACCTTCCCACATCGTCACACTAATGCAGAAATTAAATTGCAATTGGCACACGTTTCCAATGCCTGATCATTCCAAATGATTCAGTGCATGACTTGCAGTTTGATGCACTTCATTTAATTATGTTTTGAACAAATCAATGATGCAATTAATAGTGGGGGTTGGTACTGCATAAAAAAAGATAGTAATTATTAGTGGTATTGCTTTACTAACTACAAGTGACAAATGATCAACTCGTGTTTTTGTATGTAATTTAACACTCTGCATTCTAAACTCAGAAAGTGGCTTTGTAATTTAATCACAATACATTTAAAAAAATATCAATATATTGTTCAATCACTGCGATATCTAAGCAATGTATTTCCATGCAAGTGTATAACTTGGAAATCAGTCTTAACCTTGACTGGAGGACTTGGTACATGCACAGAAGAACTACAAATTCGCAGTCAATATAATTTTATAACATTTAAATTAATATCATAATTGAAGCTTGAAATCAGAAAGTGTTAGTAAAGGAACACTTACAGTGATGGAAGTAAGTAGCTTTTTAGGAGTCATGACCTGGGAAGTAAGGAGTGATGGTAAGATGGTGATGATTTTAAACAAATGCATGTATTTTAACATTCGATTTAATCAAAGCTCCAGTGAATGAATGCACAACATCAGTTTACCAAGTGCGTGTTGGTCTGTTTGGACACGTGGCCTGGTTAGGTTACAGTGAGTAGTGTTCAAACATGCATACACTCCCAAAAGGGAGCAATGTCAAGATGTTTTGTATAACCAGCATCACCAGACATGCCAAACTCATCCCTACATACAACAGCGTACTACATAACACATAACGATATAGGTGGTAACTACCACGGTTAACTCAGACCCCAACGGGATAACTACTCATCCGAGTTAGGTCAGTAACGTACTGCCTGACTCACGATGCCAAACGTCATGACCGACGACCGAGGAGACGTAGCACCGCGGGTTGATTTCTGAAGACAGCCCGGATCGGCTCTCGGGATCTTCCTAATATGCGCCGATGCTCGGCCCGGCTCTGCCCCCGGCCACGCCCCCTTCTGGATCCTTCGAGAAGGTTTTGGGCCACATGTCACATGTCCCTCTCACCACCCCTTGGCCCCCCTCGCTACCCTCACCTGGTCACGTGCCCTTTCGGGTTCACCCAAACTGTCACGTCCTCACTTGCCCTCTCTCTGACCATCACTAGAGAGCACAGTTCCACCCTTTCCTCAGTAGCTGGCGCTAGAGCCGTAGTGGCTCAATATATGCCACTACATATGTAGTAAGTATTCAGGAGGCTTTGACGACGGAGTCGGAGGCACACTTATTTATTAACACCAACTTGTGCACAGTAACGGGTACACACAGCACTTAGAGGGGTATCGTCCCCTTCACTCGTCTAACAGGGAGACGCAACATCTAACCCCACTAACCTACGCCCGAGTCCTCCACTACGGAGCTAGGGGAGGCTACCTATCCCAGCCCTGGTCAAGCTGGGATCCCGGCACCCTGAGTCTCCAGACCGGCTCTTATAAGAACGTCAGTCTGGGCTCTCGGGGCCACGCCACCGGCTTGCCCTGGTCGGCCCTGACAAGGACAGCGAGCCAGGGGAACTCCGGGGCCTATTCTAGCTGGTCTTCACTCTTCGCTGGTTTAAGCTAATACTCGACCTCGAGCCCTCCGGCTCACCACCTTTTATAGCACTCGGCCCCCGGGAGGGGCCCGTGGGGGATGTAGGTGCGGACGTCGGTGCGAGCACCTCCTTCGTGTACAGCCCTAACACTGCCCCTTGTGTTTGTTTCCCATCCGTACCCATACATCTACACAATTACACCTCTACACATATATACATTATTTAGACTTATTGTACCACAAAAAATGGAGTGCGCAGAAAAAACTCATGCATGAGATAAATAAACTGTAAACCTCTGCAGAGATCAGGCGTGTCTGCTTTCCTTACTGTCACGATAGCCACAAAATAGCATTTCCTGTCTGTGTCCTGTCTCCTCCAGTCATCCCATCCATCAGCTTACAAATCTTCCTGAATCTGTCTCATCCCATCACCCTCGCATTTGACTTGCTTCTGCATGTGTGTAACACATCATGGTTCATATCACTATGTGATCCCTCAGACTATTCGTTTGGAATGGCTGATGGGGCAGCTGTTTGTGGCACAAGAAAACGCACTGACCTTTGACTTGGTCGAGCGGCGTCTCTTATCCGAGGGGTCTCCATCTCTCCTTTGGGCCTGAGTTTGATGCACAAAACCAGATTTAAGAACTTCTAGCAAAACGCTGTGCAGTAAAACTATGCCCAGGTAAATGTACATTATCAGACGAGGCCAATTCCCAGTGGTCGACACTTTTGCTCATCATTGTCCCCCGGGCGCTGTGACATGAGTACCAACTGGTCAGCCTAGCCCAGTGGTTCTCAACCTATTATGGCTACTGCACCCCCTTGCTCAATTTTGTTTCAACCGAGTGTACCCCCCTTGCCTGACCCAACATGGTTCTGAGAAATAAATGTATCAATGTTAACCAGTTGTCCATTTTGTGAGGAATCATAACGAGCTAATTAACTGTAAGCGAATAAAAAAAATGCAACGGACGCTCTGCGTGCGGGATGTCATTTGTTCGCGCTCGCTGGTTACTCTCGAAAACGTTGTTTAAGATCAATGAGTTTAGAAAGGTCTTTTATTTCAATCTTGATTTGAAGCTTTCGTGACTGCAGGAATCAATACTCTTTCGTTCTTTCGGTAAAGTCACGTAGGTATAAAATTAAATAAATCACGGCGTTTCAATCGCAACAATGGAACTTTTGGCATCATCTGGTCGAACACCATATGAGACGAGGCTCCAAAGAAAGCTGTCTCTGGTGTGGACCAATCAGTTTCAAAGACAATGCATAAATTACCAGAGTATTGTTTTTTTGTTTGCATTTGACTGCAAGTATTGTGGTTAATGTAAACATGATTCCTTGCAAAAAGGTGTCAGTTTTGTTGCCAGAAAAAAGGGGAAAAACCCTATTAGTAAACAGTGGAACTAGTTCCACTGCTGGATTATATTTTTTCCGCCGGAGGACAACCGCTTGTGTTGTGATTGAAACGTCGTGATTTATTTTATTTTATACCTACGTGCCTTTTATTTCGTTCCACGTTACCATATGGATGACATTTATACTGGTAGGAACGAAGTGGACCAGACCACCAATAGATTATATCGTCCGTCCGTCCGTCTGTCCGTCCGTCCGTGTATCAACATCGCCCCCTACTGCAAACACTTAGTGGGGCTTTCCAAGCTTAACAAGTGTAATAATACATTATGTTTATATTCTTTGGTTATTCGTTCCTACCAGCCCACCCCGCAGGGTCCTGTTACTATAATTATTTAATATTAGCATATTCATACGTGATTATTCACCAATGACTCACGTATGATATAATTTCACATTCATAAATCACCTCACAACCACTGGGCTACACCATTTGATGTAATGTTTACAATAGTTAAGGATATTTATGTAAATGTAGTAATAGGTTGTTTATTTATAAAGCAACTTTTGCAGACATTTCATACTGACCAGGCTGTAGACTTCCACGTCGATTTCAAAATCACTCTGAACATCTTCCCTGTTAAAGGCAACACCACCAATAAACCTAATGCACGACAGCACAGCTTTCAGTGTAACATGACATATCCAAAATAATTAATCCCATTAGTCATTCGTCTAAATTATTGGCAGTACGAAACTCTGAGTAGTACTTAAATCGGGGTACCTGTTACTTTTTGGCACAACAAATGTATTCAATTAGTCAGGCCAAATGATTCCTGTAGAAATAAAATTATTCTACAGTTGATGCTGATACAAGACTAACATAAATTATGCCATGGGACAGTTGATGCAACAGAATGGTAATCTATTTTAATTCTAGTTTATTGAAGCTTAGCTGGGCTAAGCATAGCTAATTTCAGCTTGGTTATAATAGCAATTCTGGCTAATCCAGGTGACCAAAATTACCTCGAAACTGCATTGCTGATGCAGTCGATGGAATTGGTATTTGAAAAAAGAAAGCGCTACTGTTTATTTGTTTATCTTGTCACCCAATCGATAGCACTCGGGGTAATATAATGCAGTTGTCTTATTCCACTAGAAGATGTGTATATTGGGCAGTCATCCATAGTCTGTATATACCTACATATAATATAACACACGATGATGAATCTAAAATAGTTATATACAACACCCACAAGAGGCTCACAGGGAATATTGAGACACCATCTCAGGATGGCTCTGCTTTGGAATGGCAGGAAGCAAGTACCTGGAGAAAAACGCGCGCACACACGAGGGGACAATGATCGTACAGCGAGAACTTGGTGGGGAAAGCGAGCGAGTCCCCGTCCATGCTGTGCAGCGTAGACGCCAGCGGCGTGGCCACCACGTCTGTGGAGCCATGACGGAACAGCACGAAGAAGTAGTAGTTGCAGCGATCTGTGGGAGAGCACGTGGATAGTGTCAGCACAAAGCATGTAACGACGCCATTAAAACCACTTCTTATGCTTGTGCATCAAATTGTACAGCCCTGTTGCCAATCAACTGCTGAATGGAGTGCCTTCCCATACCAAGAGGGTTGTGGAAGTTATGTCACCATGCTCCGCCACGTTTGTCAGCACAAGCAGGGGAGTATAGAAACCAAGAAATGTATTTCACTAAACTACCCTCTGCTGACCACCGTGCAGAACAGCTCCACATCAATCTGTCTGTGAATAAAAATTATTTATGATTTTATTTGGAAATTAAACGTTAATGTTGCATTTAGGCAAATTGCACAAACTAACCTTTATGGAGGCAAAAACATTGAAAATAAATACAGGAGAGCCAAAATAATATTTGAAAATCAATCCTTTAATCTAATTGTGACCCTAGATCATTGACCACAAATAATGTCATATCATCTAATCACCATGAGTGGTGAATCGTTAAGTCAGTGCTGGCTGTCTCATCTCAAATACAGCCCTAAATTGCATTTGCATATGTAAACTAACAAAAGTAACATAGCTGTGCTGACACACTGACTTTACCACGATGACATCGTCACGCTCTGACCTTGTGCATCCCAATCAACCGAAATAGTGTTCACCTTCGTGAAAATTATGTTACATTTTACTCGAGCACACACCTACATTTTCGTTTTTTCATCAGCAAAGCATTCACAACACTGCTCATTGATGTGTGTAAACAACAGTGTTGTACTAGAACCATCAAAGATGTATTTCCAGAGGCAAGGCTAAACTATACCAAGCAGACATACGATACTCCCTTCCTTCACAGCGTCGTTGGCCACTGACACCTATGGCCTCTGAAAGATCGCTCAACATTATCAACATTTTCAAAACGTAGACATGGCTATCTTTTACAAATCCCCCTCCTCTTCATTACAATGCTTGTTTCCAAAAATGATTTCAGTGTTTTTACAAAAGGGCAAATTCGCCTTCCTACCTACAATTTGTACGTTTATGAAAATTGTCTATGAAGAACCCCGGGCACGGCACAGCGAGGCTCACTTACCCGGTTTGTTTGCCAGGGAGCACACAAAGTCTGCCTTGAGCGGCAGGCAGACGTTGGACACCAGCACGGTGCCACGGCAGACCTCTGCCTTCGACGGTGCTGTCCGAGCGTCGCTCCAGGCAGGCTGCTGTTGCCCGTCCCCGGGTGCCTGCTGCCCCTTGAGGTCATTGAGCTCGTTGAGCAGAGCCAGCCGCTTCTCAGCTGCAATGCAGGGGGTAAAGGGAGTAACGAGTGAGCAAGGTTGAGTGTAGTGGTGGAGACGATCAGCTACATTAATGAATCAACGTGCAACCAAGAACAATGCAAAAACACAAATGGAAATGTGTTTATTTAAAATAAAAGCGTACAATGAAATATTTTAATCATTTATGCTCAATTAAATCCCAACTTGGTGTTTTGAAAGAATTCCAGGAAAACTCTTATGGAACAATATTAGTCAGCAGTGCACCACAGGGATTGGCCACTGGACAATGACATCACAGAACTAATGCTGGAGCATCTCTCACCCAAAACTAAAGAGTACTGTTTTAGGCCCAGCACAGAGTATTCTATGTATGATAACCCACTTTTTTATTCCTCAAGACTTTAGCAATGACAAACTAAGTAGATGTTTTGGTTAATTAACATTGGCTCTGTATGTCCGTAATGCTCACTGCTGATGAGCAGCAGCCTCTCGGCCTCTGCCTCCTCCACGGAGCCCTTGCCGTGGTCCTCGTCCACGCAGCAGTTGAGGGCCTGGCTCGCCTGCTGGATGATCCTCTGCTGCGACGTAATCTCTCCGTTCAGCAGCTGCACGCACGGAAGTGAGCGACGCATGCTTAGAGAAACGCACGCACACACACACACGCACGCACACGTGCACGGAAGGAGACGATGGGACCGCAACCCTGCTCGGGCCACCATCTCCGAAGGCTGTTTGGCCAATTACCGAGGAGCATCAACAAGTTGTGTTTATCGCTTGGTTGTGACGTCGTATATGTTCTGAATTCCAACCAATGCTGAGTGTTCATGGATTAGATCTATCCGTCCTATAGCCTGTCTGTAATGATCCAATATGAACCAAACTGTTGTTGCTATTTGAAAATTGGTAAATTTCTCAAAACTTAGATAAAACTAAACTATTTACCAGGAAAAGTCAACTAAGCTATACAGGCAGTACCCGGGTTACAGTAGACCCGACTTACGGAAATCCAACTCTACAGAAATGCTCCAATAAATTATGGCGAATAAATATTCCATACTGTATACGTAGTTACGTAAGCGCAAATAGTGCAGGGGGGTGAGGTTGCAGATGAATCCAGCGGAGTGAGGCGTAAGGCAGAGCCGCATATTCCTCAAGGCGGTGGTGTACTGTATAGCACTCACGAGTCGCGCGGTTACATTATTACAATGAGTATACTGTACCCGTCACATAGTCTCTTTTCCTTTTGTAGCGTTACCTCATTGTTTGTTTTCGATGCTTTGTGGTATTCATAAACAATTTGATACAATACAGTATATGTACCATTAGTTTAATTATAAGTAGTTAGGGTAGATATTCGATCAAATGAATCGGAGGAAGTGCAGAGCATATGAAAAGCAATATGATACAGGTAGCGGAAGAAAACGGACTACAGTGCGATGCAGTAATGAGAGCAAACGGTTGGGGAAAGCACAACTATTTCGGCTATGGGATTTTATTTTGATATTTGGGGAAAATTGTTACGGAAAATTCGAGTTACGTGGAAATGTACAGCAGTCAAATACTAAACCCACGTTGATTCTAAATGTGGAGGAAAAAACCAGAGGACCCGGAGAAAAATCCACACGACCACAGGGAGAACATGCAAACTCCAAATATACAGAAACTGAACAATTTTCCCCAAAAATCTAAATAAAAACCCATAGCCGGAAATAGTTGTGCCTTCCCCTACCATTTTCTCTCTCTCGGGATCGAACCCACGACGTCCTGTATACCAGGCGAGGGAGACAACACCTCGCCACCGTGGCGCCAGTGGAAAGAGTACTATTTGCAATTATGTCAGCGTGTTTTGCCCTGAAAACTACCAGTCGGCAACTGTACTTCTAAATGGATACTTCTGAGGATAACTGCACGTTGGAGAACGTTAGATAATACCAGCTTATGCATGATTCTTCTAACTTGATTAATCTCACCTACTTATTTTAAGAATGTTGTTTTTTCCCTACACTGACATTCGTATCGGACTTATCTTTTATGATAACCCCAGCTCACAATTCAAAACAAAACCTTCATAATCAACGGGCTTTCACCTGCTATAGTTTGTGTCTATGCATTATGCATGCAACTGGCCACAGCGGGTGTAGGCCTTGCTAACCTTCACCCTCTCCTTGGTGGCCTGGCCCTGCTGCCACTGATGTTGCGCTGCAGGCGGGGGCTTCTGGTCACCATGCAGGAACGGCATCGAGCGCGGCGGCTTGGGCGGCTGTGCGGCACGGCGTTGGGTGCGGTAGGCGTCCACGCTGCAGAAGATAAAGATACCCCTCATATAGCCTTGAACAGACATTGGGGCAAGTGCTGCGAGCGAGAACCTATATAAAGGCCAGCATGGCACACGAGGGGGTGGGTGGCCAGCACGAAGCCCGGCCGCCTTTGTCTCCCCTTTTCTGATATTTATAACCACATCACGCATTCATTGAAGGCCGAGTCAAACTCAGAATTACAATCTTTATTTATCCTGGATAAATCCAATGAGCTATGAAGCTCTTTGTCACTGATGTCCGTCCAGTAAACCTAGGGGAGGCCCAGGACCGGTTCAGATATTCGTCGCCAATGTTGGCTGCGTACAGGAACTCTGGTTACCAGGTACGTAGCGCAGTGCGCTAACCACTACACGACTGCTCCCCAAGCTGCACACACACACACACACAAAGACCCCCCCCCCGTATAGCCTTAACAGACTGTAGGAGCAAGTGCTGTTAGCGAGCACCTATGTAGCACATGAGGCCGCCTTTGTCTTCCCAGTGGCGATGTTTATACATTGCACCAGGTACTCATTTGAGGCTGAGTCGATAAAAAGGGCAGGCCCAGGAATGGATTAAATAATCGTCACGTATGTTGGCCATGAGCGGGAATTGAACTGGGGTCACTAGGTTTGTAGCGCAGCGCGTTACCCGCAACTTCCGTTCCTCACACACACACACAAATGCCCTGTTAACTTTTCAAAAATGGATGTAACGATTGATTTCTTCAACAATTTGATCAACTGTCATTTTGGGGTCGAGAATAAATTCATTAATTTTTAAAAAGCCCGACCCCTCCCGTACATGTGTAATGCGGGCGTAAGCGACCTTCCGGATGTGACGTCACGGGGAGGCGGAGCCAGGTGACGTGGGTGAAAGGTTGGGGTCCTTAAGTGGGTAAACCGGAAAGAGAAGTCAGTCGGGTTGTGAATGGGAAAGGGTGAGGCCACGAGGGCGAACGAGAGGAGGGGGGCACCGCCGGCCAGCGGGAGCCGACCCCAGAGTACAGCCAGGAAGGCTGTGTGTTAGAGGCAGCGGTGTGGCTGCAGAGAGTCGCAGGAGCGACGAAGAGAGAGAGACAGCACGAGGCTGTCAGAGCTGCGGAGTAACCAAGAGCGAGAAGAGCAGCAGCGATTACAGCCAGGGGGGGCTGAGAGAGAGTAACAGCAGCGGAGCTGCTGTGGGGGCTGCAAGAGCGACAGAGGCCAACAGAGGGGCTGCTGGTGGAGTCTGGAGAGACATCGGAGTCAGCACTGTGGGGACTGAGCAAAGAGGAGACAGCCGTGTGGGTAATACAGTACGGACCAAATAAAGGACACTGAGCCAGAGATCGTGGTCAAGTCTTTTATTACACTGGTGTCAGAAGTGAAACGGCTTGTCAAGACGGCTCGGAAGAAAGAATATTCCTGTGCCATCATCTGCTACATCATCCGACTTACGATTGAGACAGATGGCGCAGCTGGAGACCTGGAAAATCGTGCTGGCGAAACCGTGTGAGCTCACCACGCCGACGACGGCAGTGGGGAGAGCCGATGGTGGTCTGCAGGCCGACGCCTTGCCTGCGCTGCCAGCGCCATCTGCCACGCGGCACGAAGACGCCATCTTGGGCGTGGCAGGGGAGAAACGGCGGGAAGCCGCCATCTTGTCTTCACCGCGGCGGGGAGACGCCGCCATCTTCAACATCGCGGCGGAGAGGCAGCCTTGCGCTGCCATCTGGAGGTGCCGTGGGGAGAGCAGCCTGCTGTGAGCTGCTGTTTTGCGAGGGGGAGCTGCGAGGAGAGGACGACGACGCTACAGCTGCTGGGGCGGGAGCTCTCCCGTCCTGGCTCGGGTGCGTGACAACGGAGCAGTCAAGTCGCCGAACGAGTTCTGCGAGACGACTCAAGTTGCCGCCCTGCCGTCCTCTTCTTGCTGCAGCCCCGGGCGGGTCGTAACGATACGCACCCGGCCTTTACACACACCTCACCCATCTTTCGAGGGCCGGGGGGGGGCGATTTTGTTTTCTCTCATGACTCGATTGTGCGGAGCGCGGTTCGGACTGTGGGTATGTGTGTGTAATAACGATGAACGCGCTATCTGCTTGTTGCTCGGTGTCAATTAAAGTGTGTACGTGTGTTGAGAATGGACGGAGAGTATGCTGTGCTTGCTGAGTGTTAAATTGTGTGTGTGCGCTGCGGTGTGGAGTTGTTATATTGATGGCGAAGTTAATTATTAACTCGGGAGCGTCGGGTATCTTGCGCTGTATCATCTCGTGGGTTACCTTGTGCGATGGGCTTAATTGAAAAATATATTTTTTTTTTTGGGTGTATTGTGCTGCGAGGTGCTATGTGCGATGTGGTTGTTGCAAGAGAGAGAATATTTGTGTTGTTGCTGCAATGTTACGACTGGATTAATGGTGTGTTGGTTACCTGCAGATCGGCTTGCTATTGTGCTTAAATGTGCGCGTGTGATCGCGATATGCTGACTGTATGTGCTGTTACACCGTTCTGTACGGTTATGGGGTGCGATGCATTGATTGACTATTGGGGTTGGGATGTTATTAATTGTGCGTACCTGTTTGGAAATTGGTAACAAATTCGAGGGGGACCCTATTATTTGGTCGTATGGATGTTATGTACACGCGATTTTGTGTATATTATGGGTAACGGCGCTTTGTGAGAGAGAGAGCGCGCTTTGAGGGTGCGTGATGACGCCGTTGTGGGTGTCTCAAAGGTTAATGCTAATGGGACCGTAAATTGGCGCCAAGTTGCGTCGCGTATTCGGTTGGTCGCATGCAGCCACGAGTTGCTTTGCGAGTTGGGTTGTGTAACCAATGTGGTTGGTAAAATATTGGTTAAAAATTCCCCGATATGACTGCTGCGCGCAGCAAGCTGGGGCTGTGCGTCTATCGTTGTTGGGATTGTTACAATAAGACGGGGGATGCAATTTGTGACCCCCAGCAAAGGGAAGCTGGGGTGCACGAATGGAGAAAACTGGCCACGTGTTCGCACGTTGGGCCGCCATTTTGCGCACACGCGGGGTATGGCGTCGATGCGCTTTGCGGAAAGGGCCGCCATTTTGAGTGCGCGCGAGATATTGCGCGAACGCGCTGGGCGAAGGGGGCCGCCATTTTGAGCGCGGGAAAAACCTCGGTGGGGCAAATATTCCATCTGTTATGCCTGCCATTGTTGATTGGGTGATGCACGAGTGGTGGTCACGTCGGCCTATGGCTGATGGCTGACCTGACAGCCCGGAGGCGAAACCTCCGTGGTATGTCTTTAACTAATGGGCCGTGTGCTCATATGGCTCGGGGAGTCATGGTTCAGTTGTGCGGTGGCAGACTGAACCTGGTGTGCCGGGGGCTCACGGGTTTTGGGTTAGGGCGTTATTGTCTCTATAAGAGAACATTACCCCGTGGGGGGGGTCGTTGATATCTGGCCTTGCCGAGGGATTGATCTTCCCTTGGCTATGAAGCGCATTTCAAAGATTGATGGAGCTCGTTTGACGGGGTTGCAGTGGGAGACGTGTCTTATATATTTGGACGATATCATTGTCTTCAGCCGCACATTTGAGGAACATTTAACACGGCTGGAGACAGTGTTCACGAGGATGCGCTCTGCGAATTTAAAATTTAAACCAAAGAAATGCCACCTACTGCAACGGTCCGTCCGTTATCTGGGGCACATTGTGAGTGCTGAGGGGGTGTCCACGGATCCGGAAAAGACGGCGTGCGTCCGGGATTGGCCGACTCCGGCCACCGTGGGGGATGTTCGGCGGGTTTTGGGATTTGCCTCGTATTACCGAAGATTTGTGCCGGGGTCTGTTGCTGCCGACTCTCCCCTGCCTGCGTCCACTGATCTTGCTCGAGCGCCTGTCGTACCTGTTCCAGACAGGTCGGCCGTGACACCGAGGGGGACGAGGGGCCCTGCTCGGAGGGCGCCTGCCAGGTCTGCGAGACCTTCGAGCCCTGTAGCCCTTCCGACCCCGCCGCAGGCACATTCAAAGGACACGGCCAAGACTGATTCTTCGGGAACACGGGACATTGGTGGACTTCCAACCGCAACAGGAGAATTACCCCCTGTCATTCATCGAGTTCCATCGCGTTCCCGTTCTGCGCGCGGGCCGCCGACCGTCCGGGACGGGCCGGCGACGCGCACACGCTCTAAATCACTTACGTTCGTTGATTGTATGTTGTGTTGTTGTTCTTGTTCTTACCCTTGTATTTATTGCATGCTTTCTGTACGTCCGTGATGTTCTTGTTGTTATTGTTCTGTTGTTATATTGCATGCTTTGTGTCCTTTAGCGCGGAAGGTCGGTTCACCGCATTACGCTTTGGTATTGTTCAGCCGAGGTCGGCTGGGTTTTTTTCTACGGGGGAGGGTGGTGTAATGCGGGCGTAAGCGACCTTCCGGATGTGACGTCACGGGGAGGCGGAGCCAGGTGACGTGGGTGAAAGGTTGGGGTCCTTAAGTGGGTAAACCGGAAAGAGAAGTCAGTCGGGTTGTGAATGGGAAAGGGTGAGGCCACGAGGGCGAACGAGAGGAGGGGGGCACCGCCGGCCAGCGGGAGCCGACCCCAGAGTACAGCCAGGAAGGCTGTGTGTTAGAGGCAGCGGTGTGGCTGCAGAGAGTCGCAGGAGCGACGAAGAGAGAGAGACAACACGAGGCTGTCAGAGCTGCGGAGTAACCAAGAGCGAGAAGAGCAGCAGCGATTACAGCCAGGGGGGCTGAGAGAGAGTAACAGCAGCAGAGCTGCTGTGGGGGCTACAAGAGCGACAGAGGCCAACAGAGGGGCTGCTGGTGGAGTCTGGAGAGACATCGGAGTCAGCACTGTGGGGACTGAGCAAAGAGGAGACAGCCGTGTGGGTAATACAGTACGGACCAAATAAAGGACACTGAGCCAGAGATCGTGGTCAAGTCTTTTATTACACATGTATAATCTGTACATTATACTAATGTAATAAATGACTCCGTCAGGCACTGCTGGTCTCCGCTTGTCTTTTAATCAGGTTCTCCTCCGCACCCCACTGGTCTCCTCCTCGGACCAGCGTCGTCTCGTGCACGCTCCCTCTCGCGTGCCACGCACGCTCCTCCGTTAGCTCCTCTACTCCCGCACTCCGCACACCGCTGGCCGACGGCGTGCCGAGGTCCTTCGGCCACGTGGCCGATGGCGCGGATCTCTCTCTCACCACCCAACGTGGCTCGGACTCTTAACTTCCCCAACTGCCCCGATCTCTTCCGGGCTCCCACTTATATACATTCCCCCCACGTGACCCTGACTCCTCCCCTTCCGGATCGTCATATCCGGCCTTCCCATACTACCCCGCTGGCTCCGCCCCCATTCACCTCGCCTCCGACTGGAGCCGAGGTGAACAGTGGCCCCTCCCACACGCCCCGCAGACCAGGCTCCGCCCCCCAATACCCCGGGCCGTGTGATTGGACCAGAGCCCAGCAACGCTCGCATTACACTAACATAGTACCTCTTTGGGTCTTTCGGTAAAGTCACGTAGATCGAAAAATAAGAAAAAATCACGACGTATCGATGGCAACACAAGCAATCGTCCTCAGGTGAAAAAAATATAGCAAGAGAGCTGCTGAAGCAGGGTGTTATATAGGCCTGAGATGGGTGCAGCCCAAGGGTAAGTAGGCGGGGTTAGAGAAGGAAGATCGAGACGTGACTTTACCGAAAGACCCAAAGAGTATGAATTCCTGCAGTCACGAAAGCTTTAAGTCAAGATTTCACATAGTAACATTAATAGATAGCATATGAATGATAAATAATCAATATTTACAAATGACTTCAAGCATGTATGGTGTGAATGAGAACTGATTCAAGTCTTCCCAAGTGTTAGCTCATGTTACACACGATTCACTTGGGTTGCAATAATTTTCCTGAAATGCAGTTGTTTGATTTGATAAACAAATGGAAGGTGGCTCCAAAATGTTTCTCCGAGCAAAAGAGTTAAGTTGGCTGCGTGGCTCAAACAGCAAATACTGCATTCTAGATTTGAAGTTTTCGTGACTGCAAGGATCCATACTCTTTGGTTCTTTCGGTTAAGTCACGTAGGTATAAAATATTAAATTAAATCACGACGTTTCGGGCGCAACACAAGCGTCCGTCATCAGGTGGGAACAACCACAGCAAGACACACTTGCTGAAGTAGGCAAAAGAGCTGCTAGTAACAAGGGATTATATAGATGAGGGAGGGGGAGGAGCCAGGGATAGAGAGGGTGGGGGGGACGTGGGTCAGAGGGGAGTGGAATGCTGCAAAATCGACAAGCACGGCAAATTTCCAAAAGACTGGAATGAGCAGGGCTGGGCATAAAAAACTGGAATTGCAGATATGAAAGCAAACTATAGAACAGCTAAGGTTTTACATGGTTAATAACAGCCTTCCAATGATTGCTCAATTTGTATCCATCTTCTCGATTGAAGTTTGTTCATGAAGCCATCCAGATATACAAATAGACATAACTTTAGCTGTTCTATAGTTTGCCTTCATATCCGCAATTCCAGTTTCTTATCACAGCCCTGCTCATTCCAGTCTTTTGGAAATTTGCCGTGCTTGTCGATCTTGCAGCATTCCACTCCCCTCTGACCCACGCCCCTCCACCCTCTCTATCTCTGGCTCCTCCCCCTCCCTCATCTATATAATCCCTTGTTACTAGCAGCTCTTTTGCCTACTTCAGCAAGCGTGTCTTGCTGTGGTTGTTCCCACCTGATGACGGACGCTTGTGTTGCGCCCGAAACGTCGTGATTTAATTTATTTAATATTTTATACCTACGTGACTTTACCGAAAGAACCAAAGAGTATAGCAAATACTGCGTCAGGACACATGGCACAACCGAGATCCTGGTTCAAAGCCAGGTCGCCACTCATCATGGAGCAGATTACTTGATGATACTGTGTTGGCAGTGGTGCATGAGTCTTATTTAACTGGGTTATCAAGTGAAGGGAATTTTGTAGGCTCCGCTCAGTCACCAATCAGCACGTTTAAAAAAATAACTAAAATAGTTTTTTCAATTAATTTTACTTTTGCAACTATGGGATTTGTTGTTGTTGTTTGATTAACATGTCTTAAATATTCTTTATAGGTGTCCTTTGTCACTTATCACACCAATGTTGCAAAAGTAATCAGACATCACGTTCATTGACCGTGTAAACTTTGGTTTGTAAAATACTCTAAACGCATGTTTCTAAATGTGGAGGGAAATACCGGAGGACCCGGAGAAAAATCCACACGATCACGGGGAGAACATGCAAACTCCAAATGTACAGGCATCAAGGTAGGGATTGAACCAACAAGCTCCTGCATACCAAGCAACGTAGTTAATTCGGGTGCGGTAAGAGCAGAGAAGTCGTGCATTTATGTGGGGCATCTTGCCTGTAGGGGAGTCCAGTGTCCTCGGCCGTGTGCTTCCCCTCTGCCATGCCGGCGCCACGCATCTCCTCCTGGTGCAGGGACACGCTCTGCCAACCGCAACGCTTACACCGTCAATCAATTCATCCACATAATCCATGTCACACCTATCGCACTAAAATTACCTTAAAGTGCTGCACAGAAAAATAATGGGGGGGAAAACATCTCGAAAATAATAGTATCCAACACAACTGTAAAGCAATTCGTTAATATAAGAGGATTAATTCTCTTAGAAAATGTAAAACGTTCAAAAAAAATCTAACCTAATAAATCAGTTTTAAAAACAGAAACAGCAATGTCTAAAAGCACTGTAACAATTAGATGAAAATAAATAAACACATAGCAGACAGTTGATAGTTGTGTAAAACAACTTGTAATAAAACGTAAAAGATAATACATTCTGTCAAGGTGCGAATGCTATAAACCACGATCTAATCTTATTTTAAAAACCGCAGGAGGATGCATTCCACGTGATGTACTAACCACTCCACTGTGCTGATACGTGCACAAGATCCATTACCAGAATTGTGTTTCAAAGACATGAATAATTCAATTCAATTCAATGCCCTCTATTCTATATCCGGAAAAGCCCAATCACAAATACATTTTCTAAAGGGTCCTGCATTCAGGTATTTGGCCAATTAGAGTGTTTTGTTTGTGAAAGCAGTACCTGGAGAAAACCCATACATACGGGGGGGGGGGGGGGGGGAGATATAACACTTAATGGTGTGCACAGAAGAGTCATGAACCGTATCCTGGGCGTAAACGGGGCAATGCCTATATCACTTATTGCTGTCTTTAGAACTGCCTTTTGTGTTTAGTTTGTTGTCCTTCCCCCATACTTCCAATTAGCAGTTGGCTATGTACGGTGCAAAATAAGTTCAACATACATACACCATCACTGCTCCTGTTGTCTCAGTTATTGCTGGCACTCTGACATTTCTGACATTCCTATTGTAGTGGTGATACGCGCTGGGTGTATATGTCGTGTGCCAGCGCGTATGTACGGGTGTGTGTGTGGTGACGCGCGCTGACGGGGAGGAGCAGGCGTCAGTGCGCGGGTGGGGGTAGTGCTGCTGATTGGCTGTGTGCCGGTGACGCGCCCAGAGGGAGTGATCGGGTAGCAGCGCGGTGTGATTGGTCGGGGAGTGGAAACACGCGCTGAGCGGAACCGGATCGTAGGGATAGCGCGTGGGGATTGGGTAACTGAGGAGCGGTGCCGACGTTGAGGTCCGCATCCGCTCCGTCTCCCGGGAAGAAGGGGTATATAAGGTGATGCACAGAGGAGCAGGGGCAGAAGTGGAACCATCTAAGAATGAAGACGAAGGTGCAGAGATAGAGCCCGGAGAGGAGAGTAATGGAGAGTAATGGAGAGTAATGGAGAGTAATGGAGAGTAGAGGAGAGTAAGGTATAAGTGTGTAGCCAGCGAGAGAGAACGGTCTACACGAGCTGAGTAATGTATAGTGTGTAGCCAGCGAGAGAGAACGGTCTACACGAGCTGAGTAATGTATAGTGTGTAGCCAGCGAGAGAGAACGGTCTACACGAGCTGAGTAATGTATAGTGTGTAGCCAGCGAGAGAGAACGGTCTACACGAGCCGAGTATGCATACGGTGTAGCCAGCGAGAGAGAACGGTCTACACGAGCTGAGTAATGTATAGTGTGTAGCCAGCGAGAGAGAACGGTCTACACGAGCCGAGTATGCATACGGTGTAGCCAGAGAGAGAGGAAGGTCTACACGAGCCGAGTATGCATACGGTGTAGCCAGAGAGAGAGATGCAAAGTCTACACGAGGCGAGTGGAGAGTGTAGCAGAGGCGCAGAGTCTACACGAGGCGAGAGAGGAGTGTAGCCGAGGCGCGGAGTCTACACGAGGCACAGAGAGCCAGCAGCACAGAATCCAGAGTCAAGAGAAGCGCATTGTGAAGAAGAGAGGCCACGCGTTGTATTGTTACAAGTCAAGATTTAATAAAAGAAGTGTGTTCCCGTCAAGGAGTTTCCTGCCGTCATTTTCCAATACTTCACTATCAATGCTGCCGGAGCTAATATTACTGCTGCTATACGATTGGTATCATTATTAAAGCTGCTGCTGCAAACATGTCTGCTGCTAACTTTTTACTGACTGCTGTTGCCACTAACAGTGTTGCTATCACTAACACTACTGCGGATGCCACTTTCTGAGTTGCTTTAATCACTACCTCAGCTGCATTGGTCATTGGAACTGCTCCATCATATTAGAGCTGCTACTACTACTGCCATTGCCATTATCAACAACTACTCATTCTGTCAATCGCACACAGCTCCTAATTCTACTGTCAAGTGGCTTGGATGGCCGCACGTCACGAGTGTGGGTGAGTGGGCCCAGCGGCCTCCTCACCGGGGGCGGTGACGTGGGCAGCGCGGGCGACATCACCGCGTCGTCCGCGCTGCTTGACCCCTGGCCGTCTTGCACCAATGCTCCCTGAGGCAGTCGATCGATTGCCGGCAAGCAGCTCGTCTCCTCCACACCATCACTGCCGCCACCCTCCACTTCCTCCTTGCCTGGCCGGACAAACGACGACTGAGAAACGAGCTGCAAATGGGGCGGTCCCCACCAGACGGCTAAAGGAAAGTTCTCTCACTCCACATAGCTTGTCATTGCGGCGAATTAACCGTGCTTGTGAAAAATTTGTAAAATATCTTCTTGAACACTGGATTCATTGTTAGCTGCTCGTAACTCATTGCAGGTCAGTAATTGAGTGCCCACATTACAGAAAACATGTTAACGAGTAAACACAAATAAGACAATTATATTTTTTATAGAATTCTCCAACCTCATCCCAATGCCAAGTTGGTAGATAATACAAGTACATTTGTAATAACAGCCACAGAGGGTTCACGTGGGGATTGGCTTGCCGGTCCTGCTTGTAGCCAATAAGGGTTGAGATAGGGACCATGGCCCATGCGTCATCATGACAGGCCATCAGGGGGATGGGCTTAGCCATTCGGGGCCCCAGCTAATGGGGAGCCGGATGAGGGGCGTGGTCGCGGGATTGACAGGGAACCATCGAGAATGGTCGGAGCTGTCCATGGATGATTGGCTGGGGGAACCACGTGACGAAGGTGTTAAGAGCAAGGGGAGGAGAACGATCGTGAGCAGACTGGAGCAGGAGGAGAGCAGGGTCACGCGCGGACGGGGCCGGGGGTTGCCACGTGCGCGGCGGGGACTTAGTGGGTGGTCTGTCCTCTCTCCGTTGTCTGCCAGCAACGGAGAGTGAGTGAGCAAGGTGTATCGTGAAGTGAAAATAAAAAGGACCGATTCCGAAGCCGTCTCCTGAAGGATTATTACATTGGTGTCAGAAGTGATTCTGTGACTGTTTGGACGATCGTCAAGATGTCTAAACACCTCAGAAAAAATAACCTGCCCGTGCCTCTGTCGGAGGAAGAGACGGAGACGGACGAAGATGAGCTGTTGGGAGCTACAGCCCTGGTGCCGCCGGCCGACGATGCTCGCCTCGACGCCTCTCAGCGCCGACTGGGAGAAGATGCGGCTACTGCGGGATCGAGAGACGAATGGCGGCTGATGGCGGAGCAGATTGAGTCGCTGCGCGCAATTCTGCTCAGTTTGGTGACCGCGGTGGCGTCCTCACCAGCCGTTGGTCGCCAGATCGCCGATCAACTGGACGCCGCGGGAAAGGGTCCTACTAAGGAATCGGGCCCCGCCATTGCTCCTGCCACGCGGGAGGACACCGTCGTCTTGGGTGGGGCGGTTGCGTCGGAGTCGTCAGCCGCCATTTTAGGCGCGCCTGCTACCACGCGGCCGCCGGACGCCATTTTGCCTGCACCGAGCGGAGAGCGGGAACGGCGGCCGGAGACACCCGCGGCGCGCGCCTGCCACCGTGGACATCGCCTTCCACACATAAAAGAATTCACCGCTGGAGGTGATTGGAGTGCTTTTACGTGGCGCTTCGAGTCGGCTTTTAGATCTGTCAACTGGACGGAGGAAGAAGCGCTGGCAGCGCTACCTACGCTGCTCGATGATGTGTCTCTGGGGGTCTTCCGCGCCATCCCGGCGTCCAAGAAGAAGACACTGCGGGATGCGTTCACAGAGATGGCAGAATTTTACGACCCGCCGACATCGGCCACCAGGAAATTCATGTCGCGTCGCCGGGCACCGGAGGAATCGCCGTTGGCCTATCGGGGGGCGTTGATGGCGATGGCCATGGCCGCCTACCCCGACGCAACGGCCGAGCATTTGGATCCACTCATCCTTTCCCGCATGCTGGAGTTGTCTCAGGAGCTCAACATCTCGCTACCAGTGTGCGGCCACGAACCGCTTTCATCGCGGTGGGTGGCGCGCTGCCTGGACGCTAAGTTTAATATCAAGCGATGGGACCAGATGGCGGCGTGGACGGGGAAACCCGAGATTGACGGGCCGCCGCTGGGGTGGTCTCCGCGACTGGTGGTCCACTGCTCCGACGACATGTTGGCAGCGGCTGTTCCGCATAGAATTCCAGGCCGCCGGCTGCGCGACCAGCGGGGCGACTACACGGGCCGACCGCGTGCGAGGGCCGGGTCGTCCGACCGCCGGCCGACGTCGGCCGCGTGTTTCAAGTGTGGTAGACGGGGCCACTTCGCCCGTGATTGCCGCTGCCGACCTCTGCTATCGCCTCCTCTGCCAAGGGGACCTCCATCTCCTCTACCTGCCGCGGAGCTGCAACAACCTCGGGCGAGTCGGCACAATACGGACACCCGGCAGGTCGTGTCACATCATTCATCCACTTGCACTCATTCGTACACTCCTAGAGCCAATTTTACTTCTGCTCCATTGACACGCTCTGCGACAGTGGAAGAAATTGGCTCGCAGGATTGTGGCTGCGGCGTCGGGCTCGTCGACGGTACGTGGTACCATCGACGGCGTTGACGTCCGTATCTTGGTGGACACTGGCGCGTCGGCTACCATCATTTCGGATGTGATTTTCCATTTGTTGTCCATTCCTGCGTCGAGAATACGCAAGGTTAATGATGCGTGTGTTGCCGCCAATGGTGGGAGTATGGGTATCTGCGGACAGGTGGATGTGAGCATAGCTATTGGAAATATCAACGCCGCAGGACCTGTATTGATTTCTCGCTCGCTAGCTGTTCCATGCTTGTTGGGGACAGATTTCCTGCGCCGGATGCCGTTGCGAATACGGGTCGACCAGGACTGTTTGGAAATGCCGGGGGGGTCGTAGGATGGCGTTCCTGCCTTCCCTGCTGGCCAAGGCGCCTACAGGTAACGCAGTTACTGCTGTAGTTGCGGCTACCGTGGAAGTTCCATCGGGAGCGCAAATGCTCATTCCACTACGTTACCGAAAACCGCTTCAAATGGGAAGGGGTGCGAAAGGCGTGCTGTTATCCCCATCGAATTCCGTATCGAAATCTTTTTCTTTGGCGGCGGCACAAACGATTGTGCGCCCGGGTCAGGCACCTTTCATGCAAGTCTTGAATGGGGGACCTGATCGCGTTGTTGTTCCGGAGGGGTCGGTGCTGGCTCACGCCACTACCGATTTCGCCTCTTGTGAGAAACCGCCGCGCGTGCGGATGCCTGCTCATGGATCTTCGCATGATCGTTCACAAGAATGCTGGATCGCGGATTTATGCGGAAAGAATTCGTCCTTGTCTAATGAACAGAGGAACGCCTTGCGTTCGCTGTTGCTGCAGTACGCTGATGTGTTCAGCAGGAATGATTTGGACCTCGGACGCACATCGCTTTTGTCGCACCATATTGAAACCGGTGCATCGCCACCTGTCTGTAGGCACCCTCACCGCATGAGCCCCGCGGAAAGGGAACACGTGCGTGGGGCGGTAGATGAATTACTGGCGGCGGATATTATCTCGCCATCCAATAGCCCTTGGGGCGCGCCCGTCGTCTTGGTTAAGAAGAAAGATGGTAGTACGAGGTTTTGCGTTGACTTCCGCCGGTTGAATAAAATCTCGGTGGCGGACGCATACCCCTTACCGAGGATGGATGACTCATTGGATGCGTTATCGGGTGCTAAATTCTTTTCCACCCTTGACCTGTCCTCGGGCTTTTGGCAGCTTCCCCTCGATGACGAGTCAAAACCCAAAACGGCATTCCGCACACCGCAAGGCCTCTTTGAATTTAATCGGCTGCCGATGGGCCTGAACGCGGCCCCGGCCACGTTTCAGCGGCTAATGGAACTGGTGTTGGCGGGACTGCAGTGGGAAACGTGCCTCATATATCTGGACGATATAATTGTCTTTAGCCGCACGTTCAAGGAACATCTCCAAAGACTTGAGACAGTTTTTCAAAGAATGCGTGCGGCTGACCTTAAGTTTAAACCGAGGAAGTGCCACCTCTTGCAACACTCCGTCCGTTACCTGGGTCATATTGTCAGCTCGGACGGTGTATCTACTGACCCTCTGAAAACGAAGTGTATACGTGAGTGGCCCACACCCACTTCAGTGGGTGATGTTCGGCGGTTTATTGGATTCGCTTCCTATTATCGCCGCTTCGTTAAAAACTTTGCGACGTTGGCAAAACCATTACACGTTCTGACTGGCAAAAATCAAAGGTTTAAATGGGGGGCGGAGGAAGAAAATTCCTTTAAGGCACTTCGGGAACACCTCGCCACGGCACCTACGTTAGATTACCCTGATTTTTCACAGCCGTTCATCCTTGATACGGATGCTAGTGATATCGGCATAGGGGCCGTTTTGTCGCAGCGCAAAGACGGGGTTGAGAGGGTGGTGGCGTATGGCAGCAGGGTTCTGTCCCCTGCGGAAACGCGATATTGCGTGACAAGGCGGGAACTTTTGGCAATTGTTCATTTTGTTCGATTGTACCGACCGTACCTGTATGGACGGAAATTCTTAGTCCGCACTGATCATGCGGCTTTGCAATATTCCCTCAAATTAGATCAGCCGTCAGGCCAATTGGCCCGGTGGTTGGAATCGTTACAGGAATTCTCCTTCGATATAACGTACCGAAAGGGAGCCCGTCATGCGAATGCTGATGCGCTCTCAAGGCTGCCGCCCGCTCCTCCTTGCACTTGCCTGACGGGCACGCACCGCTGCGCCGTACCGCCCACGTCGCCCTGCCCGGTTATGGGGGCGATAGCGAATGAGGATGACGCAGGGGCGAAAGAGAAAGACCAGCAGGTGTCGGTGGACACCGATGACACCTTACGGTTGCCGCACGCGGTCTGGTTGCGCGAGCAGGAGGCCGACGCCTCGCTGTCTCCACTACGTAAATTGGTTGGGAAACAGAAATCGCGATTGGGAGGCTGGAAGTGGCAGATGTTTCGGGGTAAGTCGGGATTGCTAATGTGCACCGACGGGGTGTCTGACCGACCACGCTTGGTGGTGCCTACTTCGCTTCGCTACGACCTGCTCCGTGCTCTGCACGCTGACAAATTGATGCACCTCGGTGTCCAAAAGACTGTGGCCGCGATGCAAAAAGATTTTTTCTGGGCCGGTATGACGGCGGACATCAATGATTTTGTCCGCTCGTGCCATGACTGTGCGAAAAGGAAACCGCCTCGGAACCACTATGTATCACCGTTGCGTTCCATTGAAGTGTCCCGTATTAACGAATTAGTGGCTCTCGACATTCTGGGGCCGTTTCCCCCGTCGGCTAGGGGCAATAAGTACCTTCTGGTCGGGGTGGAATATTTTTCTCGATGGCCGATGGCCTGGCCTCTGCCCGACCAAACGGCGGCGTCCATCACCGACGCTTTCTTGAACGGGTATGTCATGGACAAGGGGGCACCTGAAAGGCTGCTCACAGATCAAGGCCGGAATTTCTCCTCTAAATTGCTTAGGGAAGTTTGTGACGCGCTGGGTACAAAGAAAGTTCGCACTTCCCCATACCATCCACAAACAGATGGTATGGTGGAACGATTCAACCGTACCCTTTCCGCTATGCTTTGTCACACGGTCAGTGAAAAGCAAACCGATTGGGACTTGCACATACCAGGCGTCTTGGCGGCATACCGCATGGTTCCGCACACGTCCACGGGATACTCACCGTTTTTTTTGATGTATGGCCGTGAAAATGTTCCACCCATCGATGTGCAACTGGGTACGCCGGCTAAACAACCGTCCCGCTCCCTGCCTGACCACGTGCGTGACTCGCTTGAACGAGTAACGGCGGCGCGAGAGGCCGCCCGGTGTGCGACGGGCCGTGCTCAGGCAAGGAACGAACGGTACGCGCGTCGATCGCACACTCGCATGCCTTGGTCGGTGGGAGACCTGGCGTGGCTCCACTGCCCCCAAGTACCGGCGGGCACGTCCCCTAAACTGCACAGGCCATGGCGGGGGCCTGTGACGCTTGTAGATATTCGGAACTCGCAAAGTATCCGTGTTCAATACGGCAAACGTCGGTGGTACGTTCATTCCTCGCGACTTAAACCCTATGTTGATGCGCGCGTCGGTCCTTCATCCCCAATAGCTGACCTGCCGGGTTCTGCTGGGCCGACTACGCCGCGTGATACGCCCGTTGATCCCAGGGGGGATTGTGTTGTGCCTCCTGCAGATGAACAGGTTCTGAGGGCTGAGGAAGCCCCCGCTGTCCCCCCTCCAACGGGGCCCGCCCTGGACGCGACCGAGCACCAACAACCGACTTCTTCTTTGAGCCTGCCACCTCCTGTCCATCCGGAGGCAAAGCGACCTTGCGCTGGGAGCGGAGAGGGTCCCGCGTCGCGTACGCGGTCGAGATCTCTTCCGTTTCGTTAACGTCTGATCGTTTTGCTAATTCCCTGTCGTTACCGCGCTGCAGGGGCGCCCTAATGTATGTTGTGATTTTTTTTTATTATTATGGGTGACTGTTGAATGTGTTTAGGCGCGGAAACGCTGGTTCACCCTCAAATTGTTAAATGCACCTTGGTGCCCTAATAAGATTTTGCGGAATTGGTTCTTCACCCCTTTTCCAGCCGAGACGGCTAAATTTTTTTCACCGGGGGGGGGGTGATGTAATAACAGCCACAGAGGGTTCACGTGGGGATTGGCTTGCCGGTCCTGCTTGTAGCCAATAAGGGTTGAGATAGGGACCATGGCCCATGCGTCATCATGACAGGCCATCAGGGGGATGGGCTTAGCCATTCGGGGCCCCAGCTAATGGGGAGCCGGATGAGGGGCGTGGTCCCGGGATTGACAGGGAACCATTGAGAATGGTCGGAGCTGTCCATGGATGATTGGCTGGGGGAACCACGTGACGAAGGTGTTAAGAGCGAGGGGAGGAGAATGATCGTGAGCAGACTGGAGCAGGAGGAGAGCAAGGTCACGCGCGGACGGGGCCGGGGGTTGCCACGTGCGCGGCGGGGACTTAGTGGGTGGTCTGTCCTCTCTCCGTTGTCTGCCAGCAACGGAGTGTGAGTGAGCAAGGTGTATCGTGAAGTGAAAATAAAAAGGACCGATTCCGAAGCCGTCTCCTGAAGGATTATTACACATTTATACAGCCTTATCTACATATGCTTTGCTATACTTGCGCTTTTGTTTTTATCTGGGACACAACTCCCTATCAATCACCATGAATAATTAGCAGTTCTGTATTTAACAAGTATTCGGCGATGCTCATCTACATCGCCAGTCTAGGGGCAATGGGGTAAATTCCACATGTTTGGCAGAGACAAGTCTTTCTTTAAAACAAAGCACTCAATATCAGAACAATGAGCCAGCATTGGCAAATCTGGCAGCCACTCATCATTAAAACAGGAAGTCCACTAAGTTCAGTGGCCTCGGGTAAGTCATCAGTGACTACACAAATAGCATTTAAAATACATTTGGAATTTAATTTACCTAATCCAAGCTCTGAAAAGTGAAAATTAACATACACACTGCATGACAGACATGTGGCAAACCACTCTTTGCTAAGCTTGAACAATGAGTGGTCTACTGATAAGAAACCAGAAGTAGTCTTAACATATCATTTTCTAGGATATTCCTTTGCATTTTGAGGTTGTGCTGTGAGAATTCTCGGACATGTATTCCTTCATCAATTTGACTCTGCCTTGAAAATATTTATTTTTAGGCAGATCACTTGCAACCAGACCTCCGTAACACTCAACACTCCCCTGGCTGCCGCCATGCATTAAGGGACACCGATGTTCTCATTTGCATGCTGTACTTACCACCATCAGACCTCTCCACGGGGTTTACTTCTTGGTCATCATCTTGACCCGTGACCTTCAGTGGTGGCGAAGCAATATGCAGGAAGATTGGAGCACCGTCATCCTGAAGATGCATGCACAATGCCATTAAGAAATGTTTTTATAGCTATACGTGTGTTGGGTAAAACCCAGAAAAATGTTGTTTGGTAAAGTTGAAAGAAAAGGTAACAGAGGTAGACAGAGAATAAGAGAGACAGATAGTACTGAAACTATTACTAGGACAGTAAAATAATGCTCTCAGAAACCCATGCAGAACAAAGGGAGAACATACAAACGCCACACAGAAAGGCACCCGAGTCAGAAATCGAGGTCAGAAGCCCTACTTGATGTGAGGCACAAATGTCAGAACATCTGTCACCCCATCATAGAGTAGCTTCATTATCGAGGTTACGATTACTCGGAAACGTGTAAAAGAATGAGGCAAGTCTGTCCCCGCGCACCTCTGCCGAGCGCCATTCATCATCTGTGCCAGCGAGCTCTGTGATCGCTGCCCCCACGCTGCATTCCTGGATATGCTGGCGGAGGGCGGCCGGGTCCTTTTCTCTCAGCTGCAGGGGATCACAGACGCAGGAAAATTGTGCCGTTTTTTCGACGTAATGCTCAGAATTCAGGATGAACTGGTTTGGCACTCAAGTCTTTGGCATTTCTAGGGAACCCTAAAAATATCAAAAATGCCTCAGGCTCCAAAGCATCTCATATATGATAGGAAGCCCTGTGGCAGAGTTCTTGACTCAAATCCCACTTAGGGGTCAACTTGGCTCATTATTCCCTTGGGTCTAATAAAATGGCCATCACCATGTGGGAAGTGAAGAGTGGTTGTATTTAAGCTGTTGCCGACTCCTTCTTACAGGATGAGTCGTCTTTCTCATCATACCTCACTCAGCTTCGCCAGGGCGGCCTGGGTCCGCAGTTGTCTCTCGGACAACCCTGTTGCTGGGGCATAGTCTCCGGGAAGGACAGCCGGCAAATTGTTTTCACAGCGATCATCTGTGAATGAGGGCATTGCTGTTTGTGACAACCCCAAACCAGTTGACAATTTCTTGAAGACAAAATAACCTCAAGATATCTGCACTGCCATTGCTTGTCGAACTCCTTTCCATGATCCCAGCTCAGACATCTCTCTTGCTCCAGGCTCCAATGGTCAAGCCGGTCTTGGGTATCAGAGCTTTTTTATTACCAAGCACCCCCCGATTGGAACCGATTAGATTCTAATACATTGCTACATGCTTAAAAATTGATCCATTCTGCCATATAACTTATTTCTGTGCACATAATCCGACATTTTATGCTATTTTATAATGTTTAACCACCTATTATATTTGTCACTGTAAAATTATATTTCAATCTCTAAAATTATATATCACGCTATTGTGCAATATCAATGGATAATTAATGTCGCTGTCAAATTGAAAGGACCTCCTTGAACATTAAATGTGAATCTCAAGGGTTTATCCAGGTTGAATAAAACTGTTTTTTTTTGCTACTCTGAACCTATCGGAATGTGAAACAAGTGCATGTTGGAGTAGGCTTTGATCTGGTTTAGGTTTACGACTGGCGAGACAAACCCAGGGTGTTAGGCTCCGGATTAAATTTAACATTTGGTTTTAGTTGGGTTCAAGTTAAGGGCCGCTGGTTAGTCCTTACGCCAATCTGTATGGTTAGGCTACGGCTAAAATTATGGTTTATGCTGAGAGTTATAGTTATGCTATGCAATGATTTGTCATCTCATTGTTAAGGTCTGACTTGAATCATCCATAAGCCCAGAGCAGGTGAAGGAAATAGCCTAGTGTTAGACTTTAGCGTCAGGGATAAGCTATAGTGTGCGTGTTAGACTCTATAATCTCTATTAGTCTGTAATGGGCTCATAGATAATGGTTAGGCTCTAATCTCTATTAGTTTCAGGGTTCGACTCTGTACTCAACCAGGAATTAAATTACGATATAGAACCCTAACACACCGCCAGCTACAGTAGTTGCTGCAAAATATCTGGTGATTGGCTGTGGTTTAGCTTGTGCTGGGTAAACCACGGCAAGAGCCAGGGTGGATGGCACAGACCTGCAGAAGCGGCTAGTGGCGGGGTCTCGGTGGTCATCGCTTCCGGGAAGACGACCTTAGTGGAGTGCGCCACAAGCAGAACATCCACCTACGTCAACACACGACCTGCCACGTTACACCCTGCAACTGACATCGTCAGTCACCGTTAAAAACTGTTTCTAATTTACAAGGTAAAGCCCAATGAGCTACTGTAAAGAGCTTTTTTTCAGGGGTGACCTGGCCACAAATGATAGCTCAACGAAGTGGCTGATCATATGGAAATTTATAGCAGCCAAATACTCTTTAACGCATCCGGAGGACCCGGATAAATATCCACACGATCACAACATGCAATCTCTAAATATACAGGCATCAGGGTCGGGAGCGAACCCACGATCTCCTGTATACCAGACAAGGGAGATAAAATCTCTTCACCGCAGCGCCCCTCTTGTGCCACCCACCGACTGCTGACGAGAATTGGATTTTTCCCGTGATCTATGTCCTGCAACTATTTTATCGGGCTTTCAAGATGCAGTTGCATTTAGATGCTCGCTACTTAAAATTGTATTGTAAATCTGGTGAGAGTCAGAGTAAAAAAATTATACATGAACACTTTTTATATAGTAAACAAAACATTACATACATTGTTTTTTATTTGAGCAATAAGGAATTCACTTGCATGCAAAATTATTTTGATAAAGTACATACAACTGTTTGCTACAATTTACATTTCACAGATATACATGAGAAGAAATTTGCAAAAAAGTAAATTTTCACAAATGACATCCATTTTAACGGAAAAGGTTTTAGCAGTATTAAAATTAACTAAGAAAAGGTTGTTTTCCCCAGGAATACTGCCCAAAATTTGAAATCTAAAATTCAATTGTACAGAAATTACACTTGTAAAGACATAAAATGCATATAATTAGTTATAATAATTAGGACAGTTCAACAGGGCGAGTCAAAATCATTCGCGAGCAAGCTGCCAGCCAGGAAGCTTCCAACACAATGACTCTCATTGGATTTCCACATGCGTCCATGCACAGCACACAAAAAGCCTTCACAACACCTCACAAACACCCACATGAGCAGTCGCAGCAGCAGAGCTCCTGAACATGGTGGCCGGCACAGGCTGGGGCACTGAAGGCAGTGGTGGTGGTGGTAAAGACGTTGATGACAGCGATAGCGGTGTCTGAAGATGCCGGAATCAAGAGGGAGGGAGCAGACGCGTATCAAATCGCTCAAGCAAAGAGCTCCAAATCCGGTGGCCAGACAGGGAGGAAAGGACATCCACAAGCCACGTAGGCGATGAGGGTGGTAGAAGTGGCATGTCATTGGACAGTATTAGGATGCCACAGTGGTGAGATGTTAACTACCTCGCCTGGTATACATGAGGTTGTGGGTTCAATCTCGAATTTACCATCTGTATATTTGGAGTTTGCATGTTCAATTCAGCATCACAATTGGATACAATATTCAATATTTTTACGTGTTTGTAGTCTTTTATTTGTATTGTCCATCTCAGTCTTCATTCTTGTTCATTTTATTAGTCTAGAGCAGGGGTGGGGAACGTCCGGCCCGCGGGCCGTATAAGGCCCGCGAAATCATTTAGTCTGGCCCTGCCAAGGCAACCGCAGGCGGGACTCGAAATTAAATCAATCTAGGAGCAAACCTGGAAAAGCAGTTGCGAGTAGCAACATCATCAATACCAGCTAACATCACACGCCTCACCAAAGAGAAGCAGTTCCAGCCATCACATTAGGGGTGAGTTAATTAAATGTTTGACCAAATATAACAGGCAAATTTTTAAGTTGATAATTTTCTATGGCCCGCGAATGATGTTATAAATATCCAAATGGCCCTTGGCAGAAAAACGGTTCCCCACCCCTGGTCTAGAGGCACATTTGGATACACTTTGTACAATCATACATATATATTTATTATGCCCAATTTGATGCATGACCATAAGCATGAGTCAATTCTAATTGAAGAATATCCTGGAAAAGCCTGGCAATCAACAAAAGCTAATTGTTAAAAAAATGTGGGTTTTGTTCAGGAAAGGTGGATTCCATGGATGGAATAAGTACATTTTAAGTGTAGTATGTGGCTGTCTGTGAAAAGATGATGAACTAAAAGTTGTATACGACCATCTCGTATTTAAATATAACTAGTGTAGGTTGTTTGAAATACATATATTTGTAGATCATGCTTTTTTATAGAAAATCTCTCATTTGAAGAATCCATGAAACTTCTACTAAGTGACATCATGACAGTCCTATTCTCTTGGATACACGGCCATGGTACACATTACAAGAGCTGTTAGTTTTTTTTCCGGTTTCACCTCCCAGGAAAGCAGAACCTTTCATCCCACACCTCTTGGTGGGCGGTGGTGCCGACTGCCCTGTGTGGTTGTGTAGGTGGTGGCAGCAGCGGCCCTCCGGTTGTAGGCGGGGAGGCCGAATGGCCCTCCCACGACGAGATGCGCTGGGCGAGGGCGGCGGGACCCACGCGGCGCACGGGCGATGGGCGCACGTCAAGACGAGCGCGCGGGCCCCGTGTGGGGGTCACGGGGCCGGGCCAGTTCTCCGACGACTCTTCATCTGCACAGGGGAGAAAGCATTGAACACTAAATGTGAAGAGCGGAACAAAAAATCTGACAAGGTAAACGGGTTATGTGTCATAATGGGGGTAGGCGCTAGGGTTAGTGTCTACTTTGCTAGTGTGGTTCGGGTTAGGTATAGTTTCTAGTGTGGTTGTGCTTAGAGTTAATTATTGTGTTAATGTCTGTCTAACTCGTGCGGTTATGGCTAGGTATAGTGTCTGTTGTGGTTCAGGTTAATGTTAGACCTATGGTATGGTTGGCTCGCGTGCTTAGGCTGTTAGTAGGACTATAGTCCGGTGGATTTCTCATTCAATATGAGAATTTTCCTCAGTCTCAAATACAACCTCAGTGGCAATGAGATTGTAGTACTCATCTCAATTCGTAGGTTGCTTGAAGACAATTATTATGCCAGGGCAGTGAACGATATTGTAATCAATCATAGTCCCAACAAATAAAGAATGCGGAATTTCCATAATTGGTTTAGAGCCTCAAACCAGTGTCATCAATTACTCGTTTAAGTAGGTAGACGACTAGATTTCCTTACGTGAGGGTTAGAGTTATGGGTTAGTGCAGGGTGGGGAATGTCCGGCCTGCGGGGTGTATAAAGACCGCAAAATCATTTGGTCTGGCCCTGCCAAGGCAACTGCAGGCAGGACTCGAAATTCAATAAATCTCGGAGCAAACCTGGAAAAGCAGTGGCGAGTCGCAACATCTTCAATGCCAGCTAACATCACATGCCTCACCAAAGAGAAGCAGTTCCAGTCATCAAATTAGGGGTGAGTTAATTAAATGTTTGACCAAATATAACAGGCTAATTTTTAAGTTGATAATTTTGTATGGCCCGCAAATGTTATAAATATACAAATGGTCCTTGGCAGAAAAAAGGTTCCCCACCCCTGGGTTAGAGTAACGTTATATCATGCTCAGCATTCAGCACTTTCTACATTCAAGGAAAAAACCCGTTAAGATTACGTTTTTGAAACACCCTCCTAAAGGAGTGTAACTCCAGTCCTCAAAATCCAACGTAGCACAGCTTTCCGTGATTACCAACCATCAGGCGCAAACAACGTGTAGTGGGTAAAGTTGCATATGAATGGTAAACATGAGTAAACATGGAAAGACAGTCTACGGGGATGTCGCAAGAACTGGAGTTTGAAAAACAGTATCTGAGTATTAAGTTATAATTTGAAACCGAGAAATTATCACTTTAATCATGACACGGTTTCAAAAAATCAGTTTAATTTTGGTGTATTTCTTTCAAAGATGGTGCGACTGCAGCCCCCCGTAAGGAGAGCTCCTCTGTGGTGATTGCTGGCATCCCTACCGTCTCCAATCTGTTGGGAGAGGTTGCGTAGCCGCGATCGCACCGACGCGATGGCAGGCGTGTCCGCCTTCACCAAACGCTCTACCCTGCGCGAATCCAGGCTCTGGCTCCTTGGGGCCGGGGAGCTCCCCCCCTCCAGTGTCGCGTCCCCCGCACACAGACGCTTGGAGGGCGATGGGATGCTGGCTCCGACTGATCACAGGGCATGAGGCGGGTAATTGTCAGGAAACATTGGTCTCTTGTGGAGAAAGTTACAAGCAGTGGGCATGTCTGGTGATGACTCCAGGTTGGAGAGGAAGCAAACGCCGCCCCGGGTTTTCCTGACGCAGGTGACATGTGCAGGTGGATTAACTTAGTGACTGGACTGCACTGGCTTCATATGCGATTTCTTCACCAGAAAGGTACACGCAGCCCATGCTGCTTCCCAGAAAACTGGTCTGTTGCAGCCCAGCACTGGTGCTTTATTATTATTATCTGAGGTTGTCTTTGCATTTCAACATCACATTAATACAAATGCTCACACAACCTGAGATTGGAAAACCAGAGGTGGCCTTTATTGCCTCAAGCTGCCACAGGTCAGAACAAAACTGTATAGAATCATGCAAATCTATTATCATTGATTGAGACAACTATTTTGATCCTACATTGGGAAATGTGTCCAATTCCATTGATGCTTATCTTGCATCTAGGAGTGAATCAGATTATCCTAAGGAAAACTAACAGATATAAATTATAACACTCCAAATTTCACATAGACGGATTCATGAACCCAATTACTGTACTGACATATCATCTCTAACTCACAGCCTAATGGGTTTGGAAGTCTCACTAGTCTTGGTGATCAACCAAACCCTTACCTCCCAAGGGCTGTGCATGACCACCCAAGGCTTGAAACGTTGAATAAACAGTGGTTAATACTGTGCTCTTATCTGACTATTCTCGCTATTTTTACACAAGCCTTTGTATTCAGCCAGGTGGTACTGTGGTCAGAGATATCAACAAGTGGAAGGCTAATTTTTTTAAATTCCAGTCAGGGTTAATAATAATACTAAAACAATGTAAAATCCAAAAAGGAAATGAATGCTTGATCACGACTTGGGTTGATTCCACCTGTAATCTGTTTGCGGTAAATTTTTTTTATCAATTTGTAAAAGGTTAAAATGTGTTGTCCTATGGAAACACTGGCCGATCATAAGTGTTGAATTTCCAAAACTAGCTCAGGGCAACCAAGGGAGACGAGCACCGCTCATTGCTCATTTTAGCACACCTATATTTCACAACTGATGCCATGCCTTAGGCAGTGCTGTCTCTGTAGAATCCTATCTTTTAAATGTAGACTTTACACAGCAGCATTGGAAAAACAATCCGGTGCCTTCTGAGCTGCGCGGGGCTGGCTCGGCAAGGCGCCGGTGCGCCTTCGTAGTACGGTGGAAAAGATGTACAAGCTGAATATAGAAGCCGATGTGCACGAGTCACTGCACTCGTATCAATGCAGTAATACTAGTTATGTTGGCACATGGGTGCCGTGTGGGTACCTTGATTGCTCTTTCCGCGAGGGGGCTCCTGGGTCGTGAGGGGAGTCAGGGTACCGCCTCGCATGTTGGCATCGGTCAGAGGCTCACGCAGCCTCTTGCTGGGGCTTGGCCGCTCACTCATTTTCTGCTGTAGTAGCTCGCGGCGTGCGCGCGTGCGCTCCAGCAACTTCTGCAAACGCAAAGCAATGTTCACACCTCTGGAGAAACAGCATTTCAACGATAACCTTGGCAGCTAGTCTGTGGAGCAGTGTTTAATACACAATCATTTAACTAGCAAAAAATTATAACATTAGTGGTACATGATATCTGAAATGGCCCTGGACACCCTACTTAAAACTGCAATTTGACCAGCATGGTAAAGTATGGTCAAACAACTTCCATGACTGACAGCATGGTGAGGCCTTCATGTAGCAGTCAATAGACCTTGGACTGTAATGGGGCGAGATGTTAACTATCACCTGGTATGCAAGAGTTAGTGGGTTCGATCCCAACCCTGACGCCTGTATTTTTGGAGTTTGCATGTTTTCCGTGGTCATCTTCTCCATCACTAACACGGGTGCTTTTGTCACACATGGACATGCAACCACCGGCATGAATGCATCGACTTGCTCATCTCTCATTGCCTTAAACATTATGTTCTCATTGACATCGCTCATGTACTTTTACATGCTTTTCTCATTAACTTTAACATGCTACTCTTTGTTACACATAAACTGACATTAACTTGCTAATTTTTTCATTAACTTTTACATGCTTCTCTCATTAAAACACATTCTCTCTCTCTCCCCCCGAGCCATTCTTATGCTAAGTTCATTAACTTTAACATACCACGCTATTTATTACACATAGACTGACATCGACTTGCTCCTCTCTCATTTAATTTAACATGATATTCTCATTAACTTCGCTCATTGACTTTGACGTGCTTTTCTCATCAACTTTAACATGCTATTCTTGGTTACACATAGACTGACATTAACTTGCTAATTTTTTAATTAACTTTTACATGCTTCTCTCATCAAAATACATATGCTAATCCTACATGCTAATCTGAGCTCTTATGCGCTACGGAAGCTCTTTAACTTTGCACTTTAATCCAGCATGCTAATCTAGGTTCATTTCCTTTACCATGCCACGCTATTTATTACCTTTACACTATAATACCCCAATAACACTACTTTGGCTACCTTTGTTCTCAAAAACTTCTATAAACTCTTGCTGGTAACAGCTTTTCTTCACAAGGCAGCAGACGTGCTGCTCACAGCAGACATCACGGCTGTCGCGATTTTCACCCGAAGACGATGGCTTGTGCTATCAAAACGTCGTGATTTATTTAGCTTTATTTCTACCTACGTGACTTTACCGAAACAACCAAAGAGTATAGATAATGTTTTATACAATATTTAGAACCTATTGGGAGAAATTCTCATTACGCACTATATCCGAGTGAAATAGGAGGCATGTTTCAAAGTATGAATGATGTGGAAACAAAACTAATCGAAACCCTCAGATTTGCAAGATTCTATATGAGAGTCCCACCATTGGGGTGTTTTGGCCAGTTATGGTTAATTCATGGAATATATTCAGAAAACATTTTATCCAGAGTGTACACAATAATTGATGGGGATAACACTTAAAATCCACAGATGGGTCAACATTATTACGTTTACTTGTGGGAGGAAATCGGTATTCCTGGATAAATTCAACAAATACAGTATAATACAGTACCCAGATGTCCTGATATCTCATGACCACACAGCCCAGCAGGCCGGGTGTTACACAGAGCACAGGAAGTGGTACCTTGTGTCCAATACAATGGATACAGCTATATGCTACTGCAAGCAGCAGCATTTGTACCGCACTGCATATAGCCTAATTGGAGTAAAAAGCACTTTAGAACTTTTCTAAAAAGTCATTGCGACCACCATTTCTAAACGCAATATTTTATTCTGAAAAAAGACTGGCAGTTGCCAAACTAGGGCCCACAGAGGGAATATCGCCATTTCATGTGAAAAGCAAGGTTTGAATTTGGTGCCAAACAGACCAACAATTAATGGAATCTGTCGTCGGTTTGTCTCAAATTCCAGGGTATGGGTCACGTGAGGGGGCGCGTCAAGTAAGCTGTGCCCCAGAGCGGAATGCCTCGTGTAATGGCCAACCAGCAGGAATCCTGTTCCAACAGCTTCGGCAACACAATTCTTTCTATTCCATTAATAATTTCACTATTAACAGGTGGAAAGTCCTTGCTTGTAAATGTGTTTTTTGTTGCTGTGGTGGCATTTACTGCAAGGTCTTAATTGAAGATTTACCATAAACATGTACATTAAAGTTGACTACATTTCCATTAGGCTACAGGATAGTAAGAGGGAATACGAATGATTTTATTATTTCATGAAAATACTTATTTTAATCATGATGAAAATAGCACTGCAAGACAGACGCCTCCGCAGTGGGGAAACGCCGACCGGAGGTGAGAAAAAATGGTAAAAGTTGCTCTACAGACTACACGTTTCGGAGAGGGGCAAAACACAGGCATATCTGTCCTTCGTCAGGAGCTCAGACCCATCTGCATGCATGGCTAGAAGATAATATATACTTTATGTACATTGTAGGGTACTTTAACAGTATAGGAAGCAAAACATACTTTAAGATCCACAAAATAATGTTCCATAACTCGAAGTGGTGTTTGTAGATTACAAGTAACACGAACAAATTAATAATAACGGATTAAGTCAACAAGAGCGGTGTTTGTACTTGGCGGTTTTTCCAATGAAAGAATTCGGTTCTACCTCTGGAATGTGGAATTTCCACCACTGGAACGTGAAATCTCACAACTAGCTTGATACCACTCAAGAAGTTGCACACTTCCCAATGCTTCTTTGAGCCGGAGGGCACTGATACACGTATGCTACAGCGAGGCTGATTTACGAACCGCAACTGCAGGTAATAATGTGCAGTTCAACGATGTAGATAGGCCTCGGCAAGGTAATTTACCCTTTTAACCGGGTAAAGGTAAAGGGTAAATGTGTCGACATGCCAAGGGGTAAGGTAAAGGGTAGGGTAAAGGTAGCTCGGAAGAATTACCCGGTAGGGTAAAGGAAGCGCGAAGTATTATCCGATAAATACAGTACCTTGTTTACCGCTAAAAGCTCCGTGGCGCAGTCCGTGGCCTCCATTTAATAAGTAATATTAAAACAAACTTGATTAAAAAACACGCTTTTATTAAATGTACTCGTAATGGCAGAACTCCACGACTCCAGGAAGTGGCCCCGAAGCTTGCCATAACGTAAAGGGACCATGGTGATTTACAGCCAACGTGAGTTGAGCGTGGACAATTAGACCCAAGCCGAAACATAACAAATACAAAATAATGTTTAAAAATATATATACATTTTTTATGATAGAATATATTGTTATCAGTATGACATAAGTATACCAAGTTTGCAGTCGATACCACATTAGGAAGTGGGTTAAAATTGAGTTACAAGATTTGAGGATATGACAACAACAACGACGACAACAATGACAATAACAGAGTGAGTTAAAAGAAAGCGTGTAAAATTGGAATAATCGAGAGTATTCTATATGATTAAAGCGCTCTACCTACCGTTATAAACCTTGTTCATGTGTAGTAGTTCCCTAGTAATTACCCTGTAAACGGGTAATTTGTATGGGGCAAGGGTAAAAGGTAGGGTAAAAGGTAGGCTCGTTGCTTTTTACCTTTAACCTTACCTGCTAAGCTAAAGGGTAAAAGGTAGGGTAGAGTGATTGTATTGTGGTAAGGTAAAATGTATGGTAAAGGTAGGCTCGTTGTTTTTACCTTTTAACTTTCACCTTACCTTGCCGAGGCCTAGATGTAGAGGGAAAAGCAAGTGTACTTGTTAGTAAAATTGCAGTTTAACTGCCCAATGTATGGTAGTGATATTTCTGTGACATTTGGTTATGCTGCTCTTGTAAATATCCAGGTGCTAAATATATATTGTATTGTTTGAAAAGATTTTGCTCATTTATGTAATATTGTTCAATTTCCTTTTATAAATTTGTGCTCATCTTTGGTGCTTAAGCTGCGTTGCCATGCTGTCCTGTACAGGTTTGAAGTTATGTTAAGGGGAAACTCTCTCTGCCTCCGCCCCCCCTCTGTCAATTTAAGGCCACCACACAGAGACGATCACCCCTCTCTGTTACCTGTGTTGCTCTCGCTATGTATCTTGGTAATATCTGTCTGCTAATATGTCTGTCTATAGTTTTCTGGTTAGATTTTATGTCGCTATTTCATTATACCTGATGATGATTGCTTGTGTTGCAATCGAAACGTCGTATTCTGTTATTTAATTTAATTTATTATTTTATCTTTAGACGTGACTTAACCGAAAGAACCAAATAATAATTCCTGCAGTCACGAAAGTTCTAAAATTAAGATGGTTAAACATGTCTATGGTACATAAATGCAGTTGTGTGACTGCAGGGACTATGATTGACTGCATGCCCGTGACTTAACATACAGTATTTATTTTAAGGACTGTGCTGACTAGCAGCTGTTACAACTCTTAAGACTGCCCTCAGCTGACACGATATTAAACCTCAGGAAATTAAACGTCTAAGGGGACAAATGAAAATGTATTTTTTTATGCACAGCCCATTGTCAATCCACTCTTGGATGACAACCGCCATGGCGTTATCGGTCATGGGGGTTGTTTGACCATACTTCACCACGCTGGTCAGTGCGGGTTGCTGAAGGTAGAGGCTCAGGCACGGTTCTGATATAAATCGCCACTGATGTGAGCCGCGGCCTGGAATAGGCTGGCACCGCTTAGCAATCATTATCTATCAACATATAAAATAGCATTTGCTATGAAGATTATAAGGATTTATATAGTGGCTGACGACCAACAACAACACGTGTGATGTCAACTTACGCGCGACAACCTTTACATGTGAATCCACTACGGTACTTTTATTTCAAACTGGCTTAGGGCCGCAAACTTCTAACCATACCGTGCAAGCAAAACTGAAAAATAAAGCAATCTTTAAATGTGCAGGACCTCACCTGTGTGAAGGGATCCATCGCGCCGAAGTTTTGTGGGAGGCGAGATGGTGTTGAGTAGACGGGGTTGAAGGTGGCTCCGAGTCAGCGATGAGCTTCAATCTCAGCGTCGCGTTTAGGGGCCGCGCCACGCAAGTCACGACGCGCGTTTGAACTATCGCGGAGAGCATCACGGGTAATAACGGGCGCTTTCGGTGACGTCATGTGCGAACACGACGGGAACCTCACTGCTTAATGACGTCATACGAATGTACGCGCGCCTAAGGTTTGTTGACGCTTTCGTGACGACGTCGTGTGTAAACAATGATGGCGTTCGTCTCACACCGTAAAGCTCCATTATATTTTTTTATAACGTGAGCACACTACAGTACTATAAATTTCGAAATACGTCATCGCAATAATAATAAAAAAATTCCTTTCGGACACGTCAGGCGCGAACATCGGGAACGTCATATCGCAGGAAAGGGCCGGAAAAAATTACGCAATGATAATCTCAGCCTCGACACCAGATCGCCGTGCATGACGTAATCCTGTTTTTAAAGTGATGTCACACCACAACGTTGATCCCCGTTGCACGGTTTCATATTTCTCTAACAGTGCCATTGGGGGAAAGAGTCATTACCAAGAAGGCTGTGGGGGGGATGGGGGGTGCTTCATCCAGAAGTGGATTTATCATGGCTGATGATTCGCCTGGTATACAGGAGGTCGTGGCTTCGATCCCGACCCCTGATGCCTGTATATTTGGAGTTTGCATGTTTCTTTCCCCTTAGTCGCGTGAATTTTTCTCCGGGTCCTTCGGTTTTCCCCTCCACATTTAGAATCAGAATCATGCGTTTAGAGTATTTGGCTGCTTTAGAAAAAATGTCCACATGATAAGCCACTTCGTTGAGCTATCATTTCTGGCCAGGTCGCTTCGAAAAAGAGCTATATAGCTCAGTGGGCCTTACAAGGGTAAAATAAAAATAAGTTGTTTAAGTTCCTCTCTGAAGGCAGTATTTCGTATTTTAGCACATTATAACTGCTCACATTACTTTGGAATTATAAGCTCGTTTTTAATGCTATGCCCATGACTAAATGTTATTGTGAGCCGTATTAAATCTTTAATAGGGAGCACTTGGAATGTTTCAAGAGTTAATCTGCAAATACAGCACATTTATAGTCTCAATACATGTTCAGCATGACTGCATTCAATTTTAATCTTAAATACGTTACTATTGCACATTGCGGTATCCACTTCCCTATTTCATTGGAACATGTGGCATAGATTGGGTGAGCTACGTACGGTGCGAAAGTAGTTCAACACACAACTGAAGGATTTTGACAATGCGTGAAAAAAAATGCATTGGAGAGCCAAGCCACAACTAGCTTCATCAGGCGACAGACAGATTTGTGGAGAAGTCTTATTGTTTCATTCCTTATATAGAGTAGATGTGGTGACCACGCTTCTGCGCTCTTGCAGTTAGACTTCTCCACAAATCTGGCTGTCGCCTGATGAAGCTAGTTGTAATTACTGGCGAAACGTCGTACTCAGATTGTAAATGTTGTGGCTTGGCTCTCCAACACACCGGTGTGCTGTACTCGTGACGAATTGGCGCTTTCTGTTTCCGTAATTGGCTGTCGGGTGGTGGCGGGTTTTAACGGGACGTTTATTTATTTACGCGATCTAACCCAAAAAAAACTTTATTATGGAGAAATAATCATGCATTTACTATTTCAGTTAACTACATATTCGGTAGTAATACAAATTTAATAAAAGACTCCGTCAGGCACTGCTGGTCTCCGTCTGTCTTTTATTCAGGTTCTTCTCCACACCCCCACTGGCCTCCTCTCGGACCAGTGTTGTCTTGCGTGCGCCCCCGCGCACGCTCCCTCTCGCGTGCCACGCACGCTCCTCCGTTAGCTCCTCTATTCCCGCACTCCGCACACCGCTGGCCGACGGCGTGCAGAGGTCCTTCGGCCACGTGGCCGATGGCACGGATCTTCCCTCACCACCCAACGTGGCTCAGACTCTTAACTTCCCCGACTGCCCCGATCTCTTCCGGGCTCCTACTTATATACATTCCCCCCACGTGACCCTGACTCCTCCCCTTCCAGATGCTCAGATCCGGCCTTCCCATACTACCCCGCTGGCTCCGCCCCCATTCACCTCGCCTCCCATTGGAGCCGAGGTGAACGGTGGCCCCTCCCACACGCCCCGCAGACCAGGCTCCGCCCCCCAATACCCCGGGCCGTGTGATTGGACCTGAGCCCAGCAACAACCCCATTTACGCTCGCATTACACAAATAAAATAGCCGACACCTCAGCACGTGAATAACTTTTTCTTGTACTGTGCACTATTATCGTGTGTTGTACTGATCGTTGTTGTTAACGTTCTTACCCCATGCTCCTACTGCACATCGGTGAAAAAGAGCTTTATAGCTCATCGGATTTCTCCAGTAAAAATACAAGTTCTGATTTCACTCAAAATATAACAATACAATTATTTTTATGTTATGTGGCTGATGCTGTGTTCTGACCAGTGCTTTGAGATCCTTGATGAAAAGCGCTAGCATTTTTTGGAATCTATATACTGTATATAAAAGGGAAATTTGTGAATGTGTGTCTGTTCAAAATGTTTAGCATACTTACCGACATGCAACAAACTTGAAATTTGCCATATGGGTACTTTCCAGACTGTACACCATGCAAAAATGATAAAAAATAGACTTTTGTATATTTTTTCTTCGCGCAGCATTGCTTTATTACTTCAATCGTTTACTGACGTACGCATCCTGAAAGTTGTGTGTGTCTGCAGCAAGCGCGTGTGTGTGGGGGAAACGGTGGGTGTAGTGGTTAGCGCGCTGTCTGTGTGTCTGTGTGTGTGGGGGGAGCGGTAGTGTAGTGGTTAGTGCGCTGTCTGTGTGTGTGGGGGGAGCGGTGGGTGTAGTGGTTAGTGCGCTGTCTGTATGTCTGTGTGTGTGGGGGGAACCCTGCTAGGGCTGCGGTGCCTCAAATATTGGAAGAGGTCACCCCCTGTGAGTGGCTGGCTGAGGTGCCATCTGTTGAGGAAGAACTGAAGGCGATCCAGAGTCTGAGACCAGGAAAGGCACTGGGCAGAGATGATCTCCCAAGCGAAATGCTCAGGGAGGGTGGCGTTTGTGCACAGACTGCCCTATATGACATCATAACAACAGTCTGGACCACTGGACGGGTTCCGCAGGATTGGAAGGATGCCCTGGTGGCCCCCCTCTTTAAGAAGGGGGACCGCACAGACTGTAACAACTACTGGGGCATCTCACTCCTCAGTGTGCCGGGAAAGGTCCTGGCAAGGATTATTCAACATCGCCTTGCTAGGCACGCTGAGGAGAGGCTTGCGGAGCCCCAATGCGGTTTCAGGAAAGGGCTGTCCTGCACAGATGCCATATTTTCTGTCCGTCTGCTACAGCAGAGGTGTAGGGAATTTCAACAAGACCTACATCTCTGCTTTATTGACCTGGTCAAGGCCTATGATACCATCAGTAGGCCTGGGCTCTGGGTTGTTCTTCGTGCTTTCGGAGTCCCTGACCCTCTGCTCACGATCATTAAGGACCTTCATGATGGTGAGCGGGCCCGGGTAAAACTACGTGGCCGGGAGTCAGAGCCTTTCCCTGTACACCTTGGGGTGCGACAAGGATGTCCTCTGGCTCCCACATTATTTAACAAGCCTTCAATAGCTGTACCGGGGGAATTTCCATTTGGTACAGATATAATGGGAGGCTGATCGACACCCGGGTGCGATCAAGGGATGGCTCCCTATTGGTCAACCACTTTATGTATGCCGATGATTTGGTAATAGCTGCTCATTCAGAAGAGGAGTTGGAGATGCTGCTGCTGAGACTGGAGCGTGCCACTAAGAGGTGGGGCCTTACCATCAGCCCCACCAAAACTAAGCACCTGCCTGGGTATGTTGTACCATCGGACACTCCACCCCCACAACTCCCAATCGGCGATGGGACAGTAGTGGAGAGAGTGGACAGTTTCCCATACCTGGGCAGTGTGCTTATGACCGGCTCCAGTTTAACAGCAGAGGTCTCACTCCGAATCAGTTGCGTAACGCTGTGTGGAAGCTACCTGGTCTGTCGCTCCGCACGAAGCTTCAGGTCTTCTCGGCCACGGTCATTCCTTCCCTTCTCTACGCTTGCGAAACGTGGACCCCCCTAATGGAGCATCTTCGCCGGTTGGAAACATTTAGGCTGGCCTGCCTACGATCCATCCTGGGTTTGACCAGGCTGGATTGTGTGAGGAGCTCACAAATCCTTGAAAGATCTGGGCAAAGTCGCATCGGTGAGCTCCTCCGGCAGGCAAGGCTGCGTTGGCTGGGTCATGTAGCCCGCATGCCCAGCCACAGTATACCTAAACAGCTTTTGTTCGGCCGGATCGAGGGGGCAAAACGGGCGCGGCACGGGCTAGATAAGAGATGGAGTGATGTGGTACAGGAGGACGTGGAGCTGAGTGGACTTGCCGATGACTGGTACCAGCGGTGTCAAGATCGGCCTCTGTGGAGAAGGCTCGTGAAGGACGCTACTGGGCAGTTGGAGGCAGTCGCCCTCCAACAACAACGGAGGGCGGAGGAGCGACGCTCACAACGAGCGGATCGCCGGGTGGCTAAAGCACAGCAAGTTGGTACAGTAGGGGGTACAGGTGGTGCATCAGCCAGTCATCTCAGTCATCTCGGTCAGTCGACCCGTGGCACCTGCTGGGTCTGCCCCGTGACCTCCTGCCAGCGGGCGTTCGACACTTCACGTGGCCTCAAGGTGCACTTGGCCTGGCAGAAGCGTCGTGGTGACGTCACCGCCACTTAGTGGCGAATGGCGGTTGTTGTTGTGGGGGGAGCGGTGGGTGTAGTGGTAAGCGCGCTGTCTGTGTGTGTGGGGGGAGCGGTAGTGTAGTGGTTAGCACGCTGTCTTTGTGTCTGTGTGTGTGGGGGGAGCGGTAGTGTAGTGGTTAGCACGCTGTCTTTGTGTCTGTGTGTGTGGGGGGAGCGGTAGTGTAGTGGTTAGTGCGCTGCGCTACGAACTCGGCGACCTGAGTTCGATTCCCGCTCACGGCCACCACCAATAACACTTATTTGAACCGGCCCTGGGCCTCCCCTAGGTCGACTCAGCCTCAAACGAACTAACTGGTATGGTGTGTGAACATCGCCACTGGGAAGACAAAGGCGGCCGGGCGTGGTGATTTCGAAAAGTTTTTTGGTTTGGCCATGTTTGTTTGTTGTAGTACGGAGTTAGAATGATGACTTTAATCTAAGTTGTCTTGTGGTTGTTGTTGTTTGACTTGCATCCCACTGGGATTTTTGCACAGTGTTGGTGTACGGTGCTTTTTTCTGGAAGATTTTTTGCTGTTTTTTTCTGGATTTTTCTGTTTGCGCATAGTCACTTTCAGATGTTTTCTTGTTCGTGTTTTAGTTGTTTGTTTGTTGCTGTTGCACCCGATTCAAGAGCCGAATAGCTCACAGTACTATACCAAATAAATGAAACTGAAAAACTGAAGCCGGGTAGTAAAATCTAGTATTAAAATAAATGTGCAAGAAGCCCAATTGGGGTTGCCTGGCAACCGGTAAACCACAGCGGCGTGACGTCACGGCGCGCTCACGTGACGCCCCCCTAGAGGAGCGCGCGCACCAAGCGGGGTGGTAGTGCCCCCCCCCCCCCCGTTGAGGTTCCGCGGTCTTCAGACTGGAGGCGGGCGACTCGTCTCATGGAGGGTTAGAAAGCGGCAGCGACCTCTTCCTCCCCGTGATGAGGGCGGCGCTGCCCACGGACGCCATTCGAGTGAGAGGTGAGAGAGGAATCGCCCTTTACGCGGTGTGCGTGGCTGGGTGTTCGTTGTCAAGGTGCACTTGGCCTGGCACAAGCGTCGGGGTGACGTCACCGCCACTTAGTGGCGAATGGCGGTTGTTGTTGTCTTGCGCCGCCCGCCTCTGTGCTGAGCAGGTGAGAGGGAACACTGATCATCATCAATCACTTCTGGCGGGCTTGATGCCATCTCATGCCATCATCGTGCACATTGACGACACTCACTGTCTCTCGTGTAAGTGATGCCGTTTATCCAACCAGTTATACGCCCATTGAGATTCTCCTACTTGTGGTGTCTCTTAACGTCTGTGAAAAAAGAGCTTTATAGCTCATAGGATTCGTCCAGTATAAATGAAATAATTCTCGTTCTGAACTAGGTGGATTCCTCCAATATGAATTAAATATTCTGATTTTGAACCAAGGTGAGAGGCCTTTGGGATCCATTAGGCCTTTGGGATTCATTATCACTTCTGGTTAACATTTTACATTTACTGTTCTCATTTTCGGGAGGGTTCTTGCATTGGGATTTTATTTTTAGACGTTTTCAGACAATTCGTGACGCGAGCGTTTATTGTACACGTGGGAGGAGGGGGAGGAACCCCATGCCTTGCGCGAGGGGGCAACGCTCTATCCCCGTACAGATGGAAACAGATGGCGATTAGCCCGCTTGGTGTATTGCCTTCTAGCGAGCTCAGGGTTATGGCACCTTCGAACCTTGCAGTTGTATTGAGGGACTGTGTCGTTGTCTTGGTGTGGTCTGTGCTTATGCAATTAGAACGTGTGTGTATACTTTGTTGCGTATTTATTTATTTATTTCATTTGCTTTGCTTTCCTATAATTTTCACTACGATCGTGTTTTTAATTGTTGTAACTTTCTAATCCGCCCAGACTGGACAACTGATCCATATGGCGGTACCCCGGGGTCTCAAAAAATAATAAATGGCCGAGGCAATTAAATATTTTACTTCTGGGATACTTTTTTTCCAGGGGTGTACTTAACTTCGCGACTGGAGTACAAATCAATCCGAAATCGGTGCTATTCCGCGATGTCGACACGCACCGAGGTCGATTGCGCCGAAACCCTGAACGCTCGTACGCACCGTAGTGGTGCATCGTGAGTACAGCTCATCGAGATGAGTCGATTGCCACATCGCCGACCATCAACAGATTAAAAATGACTGCAACACGGACATTATGCGAGAGCCGGGATACTATGGTGCCCCGGGGTACCGCCATAAGGTTCAACTGTGAAAAAGAGCTTCATAACTCATCGGATTTCTCCAGGATCAATACATATTCTCATTCTGAGTTTCACAACATCCATCCGCACCTCCTATTAGCACGGTTGGCTGCGTATGGTGCGAAATAAGTTCAACATACATATATTTATGTAATCTACCGCCCGGCTTTAACCAAGAGATAACCCATTGAGATTAATCTAATTGGTAACCTTTATTTAAAACTGTGTTCGCAAGAGCCCCATGCGATTTAGTAGCGCTTTTGATTAATGCCCTTTTCTTAGCCCCTTGAGCTTTGTCGAACTAGGGGAGAGCTCATTCACAACTATTATATCTGTTAGCGATTGTCATTCATGTCCTTTGTTAACAAGGTGAGTTCAAGTGATTTTACGTCTTCTATTTTACCAGGTATCAGACATTGAGACTCTACTGTGTTCTATGCGGGAGATAGGCCTCGGCAAGGTAAGGTAATTTACCCTTTTTACCGGGTAAAAGGGTAAAGGTAAAGGGTAAAGATGTCGACATGCCAAGGGGTAAGGTAAAGGGTAGGGGTAAAGGTAGCTCGGAAGAATTACCCGGTAGGGTAAAGGTAGCGCAAAGTATTACCCGGTAAATACGGTACCTTGCACCGCTAAAAGCTCCGTCATGCAGTCCGTGGCCTACATTTAATAAGTAATATTAAAATAAACTTGATTAAAAACACGCTTTTATGAAATGTACGAGTAATGACAGAACTCCACGACTCCAGGAAGTGGCCCCGAAGCTTGCCACAACGTAAGGGACCGTGGCCAATTACAGCCAACGTCAGTTGAGCGTGGACAATTAGACCCAAGCTGAAACATAACATCTAAAAAAGATTGTTTAAAAATATATAGATTTTTTTATTATAGAATATAGTATTGTCATCAGTATGACCTTAGTATACCAAGTTTGCAGTCGATACCACATTAGGAAGTGGGTAAAAATTTAGTTTCAAGATTTGAGGATACAACAATAACGACAACGACAGAAAGAGTGAGTTAAAAGAAAGCGTGTAAAATTGGAATAATCGAGAGTATTCTATATGATTAAAGCGATCTACCGAGCATTTACTTTATAAACCTTGTTCATATGTAGTAGTTCCCTAGTAATTACCCTGTAAACGGGTAATTTGTATGGGGTAAGGGTAAACGGTAGGGTAAAGGTAAGCTCGTTGCTTTTTACCTTTTACCTTGTACCTTACCTGCTAAAGGGTAAAAGGTAAGGGTAGAGTGATTGATAAGGTAAAAGGTAGGGTAAAGGTAGGCTCGTTGTTTTTACCTTTTAACTTTTACCTTACCTTGCCGAGGCCTAGCGGGAGACCCAGGTTGGGGCTAACAAGAAGATCAGGATGTGAATTCTGAAACTCAGCATCTTCTCACTCAAATGAGCAATGGGGTTGTCTTATCGCCTCATAAATGCATTCCACATTCCGATGACGGGAGCCAGTCTTCTTTGAGACAATCACTTTTCACAAAGCGGTAATCATGTTGGACGGAAGCTTGGTGCAGTGGTAACACTGGTGCCTCACAGTAAAAGGCAGAATCAGAATCTGTATTTATACTTGAGGAATCCGATGAGCTATACAGCTATTTTTCACAGATGTCCAGTAGTTAGATTCCTAACTTGTTTGGATTCCCAACTTGAGCACTTTACTGTGTGAGTCTGTATGTTCTCCACCTGTTCTACATGGATTTCCTCTGGGTTTGCCCGTTTATTCCCATAGCGGAAAGAAGACACAATGTAACTGGTTTTGGCCAAACAACCCAATGTTGAAAAGTTAGCTGGAAAATACTCAATTGGGGTTACACGCAGCAGCAACATCGTTCCCAATTATGAAAACTCAGCAGGACGCCCTGAAAAAGTGCCATAAGAGTCGGTGAAGCTTTACTGGCTAAAAAAGCGCAACAATACAGTCATACCCCGATTCACAGCAATCCCTTTTACTACGTTTTGCAAATATATTGTCACTTTCTAGATTTGATGCTTTCGTGACTGCAAGGATTCATACTCTCTGGTTTTTCGTTAGTCACTTAGGTAAAAAATAAAATAAATGAAAACTAAATTAAATCACGACGTTTCGGAGGCAACACAAGCTTCCGCCTTCAGGTGGAACTGTTACAGCCAAAGTCACTATAGTAAGTGAAGAGAACTAATAGAGAAACGCGACTATATCGGGTAAGAGGGGGGGGGGGGAGCCAAGGTGGGGGGGGGGGGCATGGGGGGGGATGCTAGGCTGAGTTAAGCTGATAGATAACATCTATTCATTATGCAAGAGGGGGGGGGGGTGAGTTATTCACTATAGTAATTTTGCTGTAGCGTGTTCCACCTTTACCCTTTCGTTGTAGTGTATAGTAGTGTATAGTAGTGTATTGTATAGTGTAGTGGATAGTGTCGTGTATCGTAGTGTTTTGTATAGTAGTGTATAGTATAGTGTATTCTGTGGTGTATATTAGTTTAGTATATGGTAGTATATTGTGTAGTGTATACCAGTGTATAGTGTAGTATATAGTAGTGTATTGTATATTAGTGTATTGTGTAGTGTATTCTATAGTATATAGTGTAGTGCATTGTGGAGTGTATACCAGTGCACAGTGTAGTGTATTATAGTATAGTGAATAGGAGTCTATAGTAGTGTTTCGGGTATAGTGTATTGTGTAGTGTTCAGTATTATGTAGCAAAGTTTATAATAGTGTATTGCGTAGTTTATAGTAGTGTATAGTGTAGTGTTTAATAGTATAGTGTAGAATAGTGTATAGTCGTGTATAGCAGTGTATGGTGTACTGTGTAATAGTGTAGTGTATAGTAGTCTATAGTATCGTAGTATATAGTGTAGTGTAGAGTATAGTAGTGTAGTGTATTGTGGAGTATATAATAGTGTAATGTATAGCAGTTTATAGTAGTGTAGTTTATTGTACAGTGTAGTGTAGAGTATAGTAGTGCTGGTATTGGTGATTTAATTTAGCTGTTTTATTTCTTAATAGCTTTCCTATTATATTTGGTTTTTTACCCTTCTATCTGGCAACAAAACTGACACCTTTTTTACAAGGAGTCATGTTTGCATAGATCACAATACCTGCAGCCATAATGCAAACAAAAAACATAACTCTGATAATATATGCCTGTCCTTGAAGTTGATTGGTCCACACCCGAGACAGCTTTCCTTTTTGGCGTCATCTGGTCCAACCCATGTGAGACTAGGCTCTAAGGAAAGCTGTCTCGGGTGTGGACCAATCAACTTCAAGGACTGTGCATATATTATCAGAGTTATGTTTTTTGTTTGCATTATGGCTGCAGGTATTGTGGTCTATGCAAACATGACTCCTTGTAAAAAAGGTGTCAGTTTTGTTGCCAGATAGAAAGGTAAAAAAAACAATTATATTTTTACTGGCAAATGAGGTTCCAATGGTGTAAATGCTTACCCCGAGCTCTCATACTCTGATGGCGCATTGTCTTTGAGTTGTGCGCCTTTTGGCGTCATCTGGTCCAACCCATGTGAGACTAGGCTCTAAGGAAAGCTGTCTCGGGTGTGGACCAATCAACTTCAAGGACAGTGCATATATTATCAGAGTTGTGTTTTTTGTTTGCATTATGGCTGCAGGTATTGTGGTCTATGCAAACATGACTCCTTGTAAAAAAGGTGTCAGTTTTGTTGCCAGATAGAAGGGTAAAAAACCAATTATCATATTTTTTTACTGGCAAATTAGGTTCCAAATATTTCCTATTAACTAGATGTTATCTATCAGCTTAACTTAGCGTCCCTATTAATCAATTCAACTTCTGCCCCTTTGTTCACGGTACCCCAATACACCCCCCTCTCCTGCATAATGAATAGATGTTATCAATCGGCTTAACTCAGCCTAGCATCCCCCCCCATGCCACACCCCCCCCCCCCCACCTTGCTCCCCCCCTCTTCCCCTATATAGTCGCGTTTTTCTATTAGCTCTCTTCACTTACTACAGTGGCTTTGGCTGTAACGGTTCCATCTGAAGACGGAAGCTTGTGTTGCCTCCGAAACGTCGTGATTTAATTTAGTTTTCATTTATTTTATTTTGTTTTTTACCTACGTGACTTTACCGAAAAAAACCCAAAGAGTATGATGTCACTTTATTAACACCACAACCTGATTACGTCGCCTCAACCCACACGTCGTTGACAACATCGTCCGTCCTTTCTCACTATCCGTCACTTCTCAGCTTTTGCCTACACCTACCCTGTAAATTGCTTTGATTGATGTCGTTTCAATATTCGTCGTCGCACCTTTCACGAATGCATCCCCGACGTAAACCGGGGTATCGCTGTAATGCTATTTTTATCAACCCTGATCATGAGCTAAGTAGTCTACAGACTGGAATTTGAACACACTGAGTAACATGTACAGTATTTTACAATTCGGTTGACAGTACAGCAAGTTGGTTGTTGACAACTTGTGTGTGCATTGGATTTTGAGTGTGACGACCTTGTGCTGCGTGGGGTTTTTTCCATGTTCTGTGGTTTTTGTTGAGCGTGGATTCCACACTAAAGGCATTCACTGAGGCTTTCTTGGGTAAATAAAGTTTCTGCTTGTGATGTTAACATTGCCACATAATGCCTACAAATGGTTGACATCACACGGCCGCTTTCGAGAGAAAACCGTTGCGATGCAGGTTGTGAACAATCCAGTCAATCTGCCGAATAAGATATACAAGGCTCACCAAGACATCGAGGGATTACTAAGCCAATCTGTGTCAACGAGTGGCCTTGTACTAAGTTAATTATCCCCTGACCTTGGGGGCGGAGTGGTGGCGCAGTGGTACTTGCACTGCACTATGAACACAGTTCCATTCCCGGCCATAACTAACATCATTGGCAAGTTACCGGTATATCTGAATTTGTCCTGGACCTCCCCTCCTACTTCTACCAACCCGCATACACCAGCATAGTGAAGTATGGACAAACACCCCCACCATGACCGGCAACAGCATGGGAAGGCCTTAACCCAGCAATGCCTTGACAAAAGGCTGAAAACTATTATTATTGGTATGTATCCTGACCTTGTGTGTAGCAACACAAAAAAACGCGTAGAACAGTACTGCGCGGGTCTTTTGTTATTGCTGCAAGTTTGTACATGAGCTGCTGTGTTCAGCTTTGTCAGCTCCTATGCTAATGAGTGGACCTTGTGTTTATTACACTGTAGCACACGAGGATAGATATCTTCATTCTCAAATAAATATTTAGGCTGTGCTCACCTCCATTGATAGTCTTGAACCAGTGGTGGAAATTCCACAGTCCTTTGCCAAAGGCCAGGCTATCCATAGTGCCCACAATATTGACTTAACACAAAATTGTACTCATTTTATTGACCCTGAAAAAACGATGTGCATGAAAACACTGACATATGGTGTTGTTTCAATAGCTGCAGTTACAAAAATAGTGACTTTGCAAATCTGTCATTGATGTGGCTTTTTCCTGAGACCTGGAACCCTGTACTTAGCTGCCTTTTATTGGTTACATCTTTTTTGGTGTTGTTATGGTATTGCCGCCATAGAATCACTCTACTGGCCGGGACGAGAGCTCACCAAGAAGACCACTCTGGCCGCTCCGGTGACAGTGCAGGCTGGCTGCCGACTGTCTCAGTACAACCGACAGCTGCCACAAAATGATGACAAACCAGAACAATATGACCGTAGGTCTTCCCAAATAGACTGGGCCTCACAGAATAGTCAGATGCTGCAAAGAGACCAGGTACCACAAACTTACAATAAGCCATCACTAAAATACCAGCAGCTGCAACCCGAACAGACGTCACAAATCAACCACTGGGTGTTGAAACATGACTGCATCGTACAAACTGAGCAAGTGTTGCAGAACAGCCGATTGCCACAAAAAGACCAGGTGGCAAAAATTATCCAGCTTTCACAACATAATGGCAAGCCATCGCAAAAAGTTCAGTCTTCACAAAAAAAACACATTTTACAGATCAACCACTGGGCGTCAAAATATGACTGCATGTCACAAACTCAGGAGGCGTCACGTAAAGTGGCACAAACCAAAAGCAGTCCCCAAAACGGAGAGGTATCACGAAGCCAGAAAGGGGCGACACAAAACCGGTTCCCACTGCGCACCGGCAGTGCGAGGAGCTTCACAGCAGTAGCGGCGGTGAACGCGGCACCGTCCCCACTGCTGCCACCGCCATTCTCACGATTCTACCCCACACAGCGTGAGCCTCACTCCAGCAAGCGGAGCTCAGTGGCGGCCCCAGGAAAGACGAAGCCAGGCTCTGCACGAGTCTCGCAGCGGCCGTCCGCCCAGACGCTCGCTTTCCCGCATGAGGAGGCAAAGAGTTGCTCGTCAGCTACCACCGCCGCCTCCACCTCCGCCGCCACCTCTGCCGCCACCTCCGCCATCCTGGTGCGTTTTGCCGAGTTACTGAGCGAGGTTTAATTCTGCCGGGGTAGCAGTGTCGACTTTTGATTGTAAAGTCACAATTTAAATTTGTTTTATTTCAGGGTTAAGTAATTCATTTCAATCATTGTCAGAGTCTTCATCATCATGAACACCATCATCATCGTCGTGGAGATACATTATTGGTGATTGTGTGCTTTGGAGAAGCACCCTGCAACAGTCACCCTGTAGCAGTCTTGTTCCAAAGGGAAAGAACTCCAACCCCCAAGGACAAGTCTGCAAGTTTTCTGAGCATTTCTGTGAGGGAAACCCTTCAGCCTGGATAACATCATGGGAAATGGTGGAGTTGACTCTGCTGGGGCTGCAGTACTTCAAATATTGGAGGAAGAAGCCACCTCCTGTTAGTGACTGGCTGATGTGCCATCTGTTGAGGAAGTACAAAGAGCCATCCAGAGCCTGAGACCAGAAAAAATGCCAGCAGAAATGACCTCGAAGCGAACTGCTGAGGGAAGGTGGTGAATTTGTGCAAGCTGTCCAATATGACAGGAGTACAATTAGCTGGACCACAGGAGGGACCCGCAGGATTGGAAGGATACCCTGGTGGTTCCCCTTTTTAAGAAGGGGGAAAGCACATAATACTCTTTGGGTCTTTCGGTAAAGTCACGTAGATAGAAAAATAATAAAAAATCACGACGTTTCGATCACAACACAAGCAATCGTCTTCAGGTGAAAAAATACAGTAAGAGAGCAGCTGAAACAGGATGTTATAGAGACCTAAGATGGGTGCAGCCCAAGGGTAAGTGGACGGGGTTAGAGATGGTATTTGCATGTAAATGTAAGATCGGAGGGCGCCCTGAGGCTGTGGGGGTGGCCATTATATTGAGAGAGATTAGCATGTCAATGTATTGTGAGAACGGAGGGCGTCTTGAGGCTGTGAAGGTAGCCATTGTATTGTGAAAAAACGAGAGCCACTGCCACATCGAGGGAAAGGAGCATCGGTGACTGTGCTAGTAAGACATGCAGCCTGTCAATGCAAAGACCTCCAACCTAGTAATGCAACTCAGAGAGTCGAAAATATCTGCAAACATCGGCAGGTAGGATGGAAACATCAGAGCCAAGTTATGACTTAAACTGGTTAATAACGTCCTTCCAATGATTGCTCAGTTTGTACCCATCTTCTCGGTTGAAATTGTGTCTGTGTTTATATATCTGGATGGCTTCATGAACGAATCTTTCTTGATAGCCAGAAGGTTTGCAGAGTACCTTCGTCTTGGAAAAATTAATTTCGTGTGTTCCCACAGCGTTAAAACAATGATCAGATCTTATTCTTTGGTTCTTTTCGGTTAAGTCACGTCTAAAAATAAAATAATAAATTAAAATAACATATTACGACGTTTCGATTGCAACACAAGCAATCATCATCAGGTATAAAAGAAATAGCAACAAAAAATCTAACTAGAAAACTATAGACAGACATACAAGCAGACAGACATCACAACGGCACACAGAGAGAGGACACACATCGGCACAAAGAGAGGGGTTGTCTCTATGACGGTCCCTTAAATATAGAGAGGGGGGGCGAGAACGGAGAGAGGGAGGGGGCAGAGAGAATTAGCATATCAATGAGTGTACGCCAACGTACTGCTGCTGCTGCAAGTAAGATGACAATGTGGAACGCGCACGCAAAATTGAAAACTAGGAGACAGGCACACGAAAATTAAATAACCCAGCAAAATATCGAAATGTGATGTAATACAACACAGAGAGTCGGTTAACAGACAATTAACGCATAGCCTGGTTGATTACGTGTTTCCAAATTTGCTAAGTTAGAATTTTAAGTGTGAAAATTCCAAAGAGAGGACACAGGCAGAGAGAACAAATAGCCAGAAAGAAAAAGGATAAGCTTAAAACTTCCCCGTAGAAGTGGTTCAATCTTAATTTAGGAGCTTTCGTGACTGCAGGAATTATTCTTTGGTTCTTTTCGGTTAAGTCACGTCTAAAAATAAAATAATAAATTAAAATAACATATTACGACGTTTCGATTGCATTACATCACATTTCGATATTTTGCTGGGTTATTTAATTTTCGTGTGCCTGTCTCCTAGTTTTCAATTTTGCGTGCGCGTTCCACATTGTCATCTTACTTGCAGCAGCAGCAGTACGTTGGCGTACACTCATTGATATGCTAATTCTCTCTGCCCCCTCCCTCTCTCCGTTCTCGCCCCCCCTCTCTATATTTAAGGGACCGTCATAGAGACAACCCCTCTCTTTGTGCCGATGTGTGTCCTCTCTCTGTGTGCCGTTGTGATGTCTGTCTGCTTGTATGTCTGTCTATAGTTTTCTAGTTAGATTTTTTGTTGCTATTTCTTTTATACCTGATGATGATTGCTTGTGTTGCAATCGAAACGTCGTAATATGTTATTTTAATTTATTATTTTATTTTTAGACGTGACTTAACCGAAAAGAACCAAAGAATAATTCCTGCAGTCACGAAAGCTCCTAAATTAAGATTGAACCACTTCTACGGGGAAGTTTTAAGCTTATCCTTTTTCTTTCTGGCTATTTGTTCTCTCTGCCTGTGTCCTCTCTTTGGAATTTTCACACTTAAAATTCTAACTTAGCAAATTTTGAAACACGTAATCAACCAGGCTATGCGTTAATTGTGTGTTAACCGACTCTCTGTGTTGTATTACATCACATTTCGATATTTTGCTGGGTTATTTAATTTTCGTGTGCCTGTCTCCTAGTTTTCAATTTTGCGTGCGCGTTCCACATTGTCATCTTACTTGCAGCAGCAGCAGTACGTTGGCGTACACTCATTGATATGCTAATTCTCTCTGCCCCCTCCCTCTCTCCGTTCTCGCCCCCCCTCTCTATATTTAAGGGACCGTCATAGAGACAACCCCTCTCTTTGTGCCGATGTGTGTCCTCTCTCTGTGTGCCGTTGTGATGTCTGTCTGCTTGTATGTCTGTCTATAGTTTTCTAGTTAGATTTTTTGTTGCTATTTCTTTTATACCTGATGATGATTGCTTGTGTTGCAATCGAAACGTCGTAATATGTTATTTTAATTTATTATTTTATTTTTAGACGTGACTTAACCGAAAAGAACCAAAGAATAATTCCTGCAGTCACGAAAGCTCCTAAATTAAGAATGATCAGATCTGCCTTGTGTTCATGAACACGGTCTGAGACATGTCGCTTAGTTTCCCCAATGTAAGTACTGCCGCAGACACAAGTTAGTTTGTAGACACCGGGGTATTGCATGTCAGGGATCACATCCTTCACAGATGGGATCAGATCACCAATTTTATGTATTGTGTTGAATTGAACCTGGATCTTGTGTTTGCTCATGATTTTGGAAATCTTTTTGGTGACCCCTGCTATGTATGGCAAGGTGATGGTTTTGATCGGGTCATCAGATGGTTTTCTCCCAACGTTTGGATTGTGCAGTCCGAATATCCATTCATCTTGAGGGTTTGGTGTACGTGGTCCAGTTCACTGGCTAGGTGGTGATGGTCGGAAATGCAATGAGCCCGATGGTGTAGAGTTTTGATGAGGGAATTCTTCTGGGCTGGATGGTGATGGGAGTCAGGTTTTAGATAGGCATCTGTGTGGGTGGCTTTCCTGTAGACAGTGTCCCAATGAGCCATCTGGTCTCTTTTCGATTAACACATCCAAGAATGGTAACTTGCCATCCTTTTCCACCTCCATGGTGAATTTGATGGCTGGGTGTATGGAATTGATGTGGTTGAAGAATTGGTTCAATGCTGGCAGGCCATGTGGCCAGATGATGAATGTGTCATCTACGTATCTCTTCCACAAGGAAGGACGTAGGAAGGATGCCTGGATGGCACCTCTTTCAAAATTTTCCATGAAAACATTGGCTACTACTGGAGATAAGAGAGAACCCATTGGGGTACCGTCAACTTGTTTATAGAATGTACCATTCCAGGTGAATTAAGTGTTGGTAAGGCAGTGTCTCACCAGGGCCGGTACATCAGCATTCAATCCTTGTTGGACCAAATCTTGAATTATTGCAATGGTGTCAGGCACATGAACTTTGGTAAACAAAAAAACTACATCGAAACTGACAAGCAAATCACCTGGAGCTAGTGAGATGTCTTTAATTAGAGAAACCAAGTGAGCTGAATTAAGTACAGCTGAGGTGGTCTTGCCAGTGAATGGAAGCAAGGTCTCAGACAGAAATTGGGCTAGTTTGTAGGTGGGTGAGTCAATGATGGAGACGATAGGATGGAGAGGTGTACCTTCTTTATGGATTTTTGGTAAGCCATAAAATCTGGGTGGTCTAGCAGCAGATGGTTTTAGACAGAGCCACTTGGTTGGTTCGATTAAAGATGTCGAATCAGTGATGATATTGTTGGTTTACGTAACCAGGTGGTTGGTAGGATCTCTATGGATTTTGGTATAGCTACCATCATTCATTAGGTCCTGTATTTTGTTTCTGTATGTGGTTTTATCCATGATGACAGTGGCATTGCCCTTGTCGGCTGAGAGGATGACTGTCATCTCTCTTCTTGATTCTTTCGGTAAAGTCACGTAGAAGGGAAATAATAAAATAATAAAAATAAAACATAATAAAATACAATTCTCACGACGTTTCGGCCACAACGCAAGCAGCCGTCCTCAGGTGTAGAACAGGTCTGTCGGAAAGACAGCGTCTGAAATTCAGTCCTCAGGTGAGAACGGCTGCTTGCGTTGTGGCCGAAACGTCGTGAGAATTATTATGTTTTATTTTTATTATTTCCCTTCTACGTGACTTTACTGAAAGAACCAAGAAGATGAATCCCTGTAGTCACGAAAGCTTTAAATAAAAATTTGTCATCTCTTTTTCAGTTGAGCAAGCTCAAAGCGCTCATCTTTGCTGATGTTGCTAAAAGGTTTCTTAGCGTTTTTGATAATTGCAGCGATTTATGATCTTGCCACATCTGCAGGAATGTGTCCCAAACCCTTAGTGGCTACGTCGACCTGGGCAATGAAATCATCAACTGGGATGTGTTTAGGGGTGACTGCGAATTCAACCCTTTAGCTAGTACCGATTTTAGGCTGTTGGAAATTGGGCTGTTACTCTGATTGATAACAATCTTGTCAACGTCTAACTTTCATTCGTGTGGATCTGGCTTCTTCCTAGACAGGAGGCTGAACTTGGCAATCAGGTTCTCTTTGCATTTAGCTGACATTGAGGTGGCTGAAGAGGCTGTCATGTTATCTACATGGTCCCATTCAGATGTAGACACTTTTTTCTGTCAATGCTAAGTGTGATTGCAAGAGAGTCTTGTCTAAATGTTCTAGTTCAAATCGGAGCAATCTTGTTCTCTCTGAGACCAGGGCTAGGCCGACCCTAAACAAGATCCGTTTAGCATTAGGAGAAGTGACAGCAGCATATGTGAGTTTAAAGGCGATCAGTATTACCTTGGTGTCACGGCATCTCTTCAGAAAAGTGAGCGACTCGATCAGATGAGCCTTCTTGTCTCGAAGTCTGTTAAGAGATCTAATAGACCCAAAGAGTATGAATTACTGCAGTCACGAAAGCTTTAAGTCAAGATAAAGCACATAATGTAACAGTTACACAGGCACCTCCCTCCTTAGTGTGCCAGGAAAGGTCCTTGCAAGGATTATTCAACATCACCTCCTTACCTCCTTACCAGGCACACTGAGGAGAGGCTTGCAGAGCCCCAATCTGGTTTTAGAATGAGGTGGTCCAGCCGCTCCTTCCGTTTCTGGATGATCATTCCGCTCGTGAAGCCGATGGCAGCCACCCCTTGAGGCCAGTGAGGAAGCCGAGGGGCCCGGTCATGACATCGCCGCCGATGAGCGCCCCTGGCCATGGGCCGCGCCGCCACTGTGGTCTCTGCATGCCATTGCCCTCCCCGCTCTTCTCAGGCCGGCCTATTCCGTCTGCGCCACCACCTCCTACTCCCCTCTTAAGGATTCCCGATGAAAAGTGGACTTGCTTGTCATGAAGCATCTCCAAGAGCTCCTCTATGCCGGTGGGTGTCTCACCTTGTCAGAACCGATCAAGCCAGGCTAACTTGGGAACCGCCATCCCTGCCTCTGCTCTGCTCTGCTATGTTTATAGCTACAGGTGACGAGCAGGTCACTGCCGGATCGGACAGTGGGTATGCCTGTGGTAGGGTCACCTGTGGTAGGCAAAAGGCACGTTGTGGGCGACCTGCGTGTGGCGGGGAGAAGCCTGGACCTTTCCCAGAGGCCGGTGGGCAGCACGCAGCACGACCTCACGGGAGACGGAGCCCAGGACGAGTTCCGGCACCTTCCACATCTCCTCCAGCGCTGTGAGCTGTCCCATCACGTACCACTCATCATCATCACCACCACCACTTAATATTTCTACCACATCTCCCATACAGGATGTCTCGAGGTACTCTGCAGTAGTCTAGTCAAGAGGGACCTGTGGCAGCTGTTTCTCGTGTGGCACAAAGGGAACGGCAGCTCCAGCCTGCAAGTGGGGGCGAGACTGCTCTTTTGTATTACGCAGTTAAGTAATTTGCAAGTTATTTGGCAAAGTAGGACCATGACATCAGCATACATGGCCAACAATTTTTTCAAAAAATATCATGGGTTCTTGTCCATAATGTTAACGCTGCATAATTATGGTTAACTAGAGGATAGCCCCTCCTGCAGGCAGGGTTATCTTCCCCATCAACTCAGTCCCCTTCTCTCAAATATCACCCCCTTATCAGTTTCTCCACTATTGGATCTGCGCCTCTTCTGTTGGTCACTCCCAAACTCAACAGATATGAATCCAGCTCCAGTTGCTCGATTTATAGCATGGTGTGCTAACTAAGCAACGCACCAACGAGCGTTAACATTGTGACCATGACCTCCAGTGCCACATCTTCGGCTTCTCTCTCCCCACGTTTTTCCCGGGGCAGGGCGCGGACTGGATTTGGGGCTCTGCCGTGGTGTGTCGGCACGCCCGCCCTGCCTTCTCGCCGCCATCAAACCACGCAATGTGCAGCGCGAACGTGGGCGCTTCGTGCGCGCCGGCTTCGCATACAACCCGCGTTTCGAGTACGCGAACCCTGCCGATCCCGTGCTGCTTGCGCGCTATGCTGTTCCGTCGAACTGCTTCCTGCCACAGGTAGGGGCAAGGGGTAGCTCCTGGGGGGGTTCACGAGAGGTCCAACATTCGCGTTCACTTAGTTCGCAACGTTAGCGACCATGCACCATTGCGCCACTTCCTTCTGCAGGTCGGGGTGCACTGTGCGGCATCACGAGAATGTTTGGCATACTCAGAGGGCTTCCGTCAGAGCTGTTTGAGGGTTTGTTTCATGGTTAAGGTCAAGCGCTTGTGTTACGATTTGTGCTAGGGTTTGTGTTCGTATTTGGGTTTACGTTAAGGGTTGAGGTAAAGGCCTGTTTTCGAGTTAGGTGCTGTTTGACTGTTTTAGGACGAGTGTCGGTTTCAGTTTAGAGTTCTAAGATTAAGGTCTATGAGGATTTGGGCTATTGCCAAGTTTTGTTTTCGGATTAGGGTTGTTGGTGTTATGGTCATTTATAGGATGAGGATTATTGCGAGGGGTAAAGTTATAGGTAGGCTATATTTAAAGGTTATGTTTAGTGTTTGCTTGGGCTCTTTTTATGGTCGTGGTAATATTTTACTTATAGGAACATGGCAATGTTAAGGGGCATGGCTACATTTTCTCACCTTGTCTTTCCTGCCCAGGCTGTGAGCATCCTGGAGCGGACACTGAGCCGGTATGGCAGCTACGAACACTTTGAGCAGGACATGGGGGGCGACGTGCTGTCCCCTCGCCGCATCTGGGCTCACGTGCGCACCTACATGGAGAAGGAGGGCTGCCTCGGCGAGGTGGGGCTGCTTTGCGACGTGAACCCTCGGCGTGTTTTGGCTGGAAGCGTGTTTCCCCTTCTGCGTGCAGCAGCCAAGAAAACAGCAGTGAGGTGCAAGAGGCTGGGTCTCAGTGGAGAAAGTAACTGCAAATACAGCGGGAGCGGTAAACACCTCCCCATGTCTTCACTAACGCCGCCTTACAACAGAAATAACAAGCCTTAGATAGCTTATCATCAATCCCATAGGTCCCGCTTTCTTCAAGTGGAAATGAGCCCTTATTTGACTACAATGATTACCCTAGTAAATGCTGTGCCTGATGACTCAGACAAATTAAGTTTATTATTTTGTAAATAAACTGATTTATGGGACATAATGATTATGCCTCTCTCCTGCAGTATTGGGCAGCATAGGTGGTGCTGGGTGTCTGGTTATAAGTCTCGCCTCTAGAATTTGCATCGTGTTGGGTGTATGGTTACAAATCTCACCTCTAGTATTGATATCATCTTGATTTGAAGCTTTCGTGACTGCAGGAATCCATACTCTTTGGTTCTTTCGGTAAAGTCACGTAGGTGTAGAGGAGTAGGGGAGAGTAGTCGCATCGTGTGCACTGTCCAGTGCGATGACGTCACGGGACGTGGGGTCACGCGCGCTGGACAGTGCACATGACGTCACGTCTCCTAGGGTACTTAAGGGATACCCCGTGACGTAAGCGGGGTCACTGTGGGAACGGGGAAAGTAAACAGGGTGAAGAGGGAACCAGGGGTAGAGAGAGGGATCAAATAGGGAGTCTGGGGAGAAGCCGGTGGTAGCCGATAGAGGTGCTTCTCTCTCCGGTCGGTGGAGTCGGCAGAGTCCACGATCCGACACGAGAGAGAGAGACCGAAGCTAGCCGGCAGGGACCCGGACTCAGAGTAGGACCCCTAGCCCCTGGGAGTTGTATATCCTGTGTAATATTGATAAGCTTTAATAAACCCTGGCGGAAGCCCTTAACTTACCTCCGTCTACGAGTACGTCTGTCGGAACTACTCAACAACTGGTGTCAGTAGTTGACACCGTCGCCACAATGTCTAAAGCGGGGGCACGGCGTAAGAACCCACCGGCACATGACTTGGAGGGTGCCGAAGGCGGAGAGGAGGCTCCAGCAGCGACCCCGGAGCCCGGGACCCCGGTGACGGTCCCCATGGAGACGAGCGGGCCGGAGCGGGAGGAGTCGGCAGCCGGGAGTGCCAGCTCACCACCGCCGCCAGAGACGGAGAGCGTCCCCGCAGCCCTGCTGCAGCAGGTCCTGCAGGCGGTGGGGCAGCTCACCGTTAGGTTGGCCGAAGTGGAGACGCGGACGCAGCCAACCGGCCCGCACTCGGGACGGGAGCAACCGTCAACTCCCATCGTTGAAACCGCCGCCGTTTTCCCGGTGGTCGCTCCACCGGAAATGGCCGCCATGTTGGCTGCGACGCAGTCCGCGGCGGCCATGTTGGCTCGGGAGCCGTATGCGGCCGCTGCTACGGCTGCGACGCGGCGGGCGGCGGCCATTGTTGCTGCGACGCCGCAAGTCGGCGCCATGGCTGCCATGGCGACCGCGACGCCGGGTCTCTCCACCGGCGTGGCCGGAGTTTCTCGGCACGCCGTTCCTGCGGGACCAGCCGCCGGCGACGACGCGGCTCCACATCAAGCTGCGCCCGCCGGGGGGGCCCCGGGTAAGTACGCGCCGCCGGGGTGGGCAGCGGCAGCCGCCGCAGCGGCAGTCGCCGCTGCCCCGTACATCGCCGTGCCGCCGGAATGGGCCGCGGGTGCTGCCGCGGCTCCGCCCGTCGCCGCGCTCACGGGGCCGGCCACTGGCTCCGTGTTACACTGCTGTGACTACAGTGTAGCCCGGGGAGGCCGCAATGCCGCCGCCCCTCGCCGCGTCGCCGGAGGTTTCCGCAGCTACGGCCGCTGTCCCGCACCTCGCTGCGCCGGCGGGATGGGCCGCGGGGGCCGCTGCAGGCCCGAATTATACCGCCGCGTCTTCGGCGTGGCCCGTGGAGGCTGCAACACCGTGGTCCCTCGCCGCGTCACGGGAGGCTTCGTACGCCGCCGCTGACAGGTGGGTCGCGAAAGCGGAGGCGCCTTCACACCTCGCTGCGTCTATGGCGTGGCCCATGGGGGCCGCAACTCTACCGCACTTCGCTGCGTCTACGGTGTGGCCTATGGGGCCGCAACTCTGCCGCACTTCGCTGCGCCTACGGCGTGGCCCATGGGGGCCGCAACTCTGCCGCACTTCGCCGCGCCCGGGGCATGGCCCGCGGGGGCCGCAGCACCACCGCACCTTTCCGCGTCTTCGGCGTGGCCCACGGGTGCCGCAACGCTGCCACCACCGCACCACCTCGCGTCCGCCGGGTGGCCCACAGGTGCCGCTTGGCTTCCACACCTCGCGGCGCCACGCGGCCAATGGCTGCGCCGGTTACCCGACGTTGCGCCGTTTGTCGCGAAAGGGGGCGACTGGTCGGCCTTCCAGGACCGGTTCGACCTGCCTGCGCTTCCGACCTGCTTGGACGAGAGGGCTCTGCAGTCCTTCAAGTCCATCCATCCGGCCAATCGGGCTACGCTCCCGGTGGCCTATATCCAAATGGCCAACGTTTTTGAGCCGCCATCCTGCACGCAGCTAAAGTTTTCGCTGCGGCGGCGGGAGGAGGGGGAACTGCCGCTGGCCTTCCGCTGCTCGCTCCTGGCCCTGGCGCAGGCTGCATACCCTCACCTGTACGGCAGGGCACTTGATTCTATGGCCTTGGGGAAGCTGCTTGACCTGGCAAGGGAGCTAGGAATTGCTCTGTCGATCAACAATGATCGGCAGATCACATCCTTGGCAGTCGCCGAAAACATTCAGGCGCACCTCTCCCTCCGACAACAGCCTCGGATGGCGGCGTGTGCGGGGGTCCCCCGGCGCCGGACGGGGGGGCCGCCTCTCAGGGGGTGGACACCCTCGCGGCCCTGGCGATGTCCGATCGTCGAGGAAGGGGGGCGGGTGGTCGCCATCCGGAGCAGCGGTGGCGGCCGGTACCTTCCCGTCCGCAGGAGGCGGCCACGGTGGCCTGCTTCCGCTGTGGTCATCGGAGCCACATTGAGCGGGGCTGCTGGAATGCCCCGGGGGCCTTTGGAAAAGGGGCTCCACCTTCTCCCGGACCCTCGTTGGCATCGGGTCCAGGGCCCCAGGCGAGTCGCGACGCATCATCTGCGCGGCCGCTCCCTTCACCTCATGCATCTAGCGGGGCTAGGGCCCATCGTCATGGGGTTGTCCTCGAAGGGTCGGGTGCACCATCGTCATCACCCCCTCAATGGCCCAGACAGACCCGCCACTGGGATGCGCTTGCGCATCGGATGGTGGCGGCAACTGCCAGCTCCTCAGCGGTGGCAGGACATGTGCAAGGGGTGCACGTTCGCCTCCTGGTGGATACGGGGGCGTCGGCCACCATTATTTCTGAAGCCATTTTCGGGCTGCTACCCCGCAGCGTGGGTCCGTTAAGGCCGGTTCGCGGGGCTTGTGTCGTCGTGAACGGCGGCAGTTTGGGCATCTTGGGCCACGTAGCGTCGGTTCGGGTTGACGAGATTGAGTTGGCCGGGCCTATTTTGGTCTCCAGGACCTTGGCAGTGCCATGCCTCTTGGGGACCGACGTTTTGTCTAGGATGCCCATCCGAATTTTCGTTGACCAGGGCTGTGTGGAAATGCCGTTAGGGAGGCGGCTGCAATTCCTACAATCGCCTACCATCCTGTCTCCTTGGTCGCCGGTGTACGGGCCTTGAATAAAGCGCCGGTGACCGTACCGCCGGCGTCACAAATCCTGCTACCCCTTAGGTTGCGCAAACCGCTCGAAATGGGCTCCACGGAGACGGGTATCCTGTCCCCGTCAAGCTACTTTTCAAGGATGAAGGGGTTGGTTGGCGCCTTGACAGCCGTGTCGGGGGGCCAGGACCTTTTTTTGCAGGTCCTCAATTCGGGACCCGTGCCGGTCGTAGTCCCGGCCGGCGCCGTCCTGGCGCACGCGACCCCGGCTCTTCCACCCGAGAGCGCTGCCCCGGATGGAGGGGTCGTGGCGGGCATGATGCGCACGGGGGACCTCGACGCATCATGGATCGCCACATTGTGCGACGAGAATGCCTCGTTGTCCTCCGTGGAACGTCGGCAACTCCGCGACCTCATCGAGCGGTTCACCGATGTGTTCAGCCAAAGTAAGTTTGATCTGGGTCGCACTACTCTTTTGGACCACCACATAGACACGGGCGACGCGGCCCCTATTCGACTTAATTCCCACCGCTTTAGCCCAGCGGAAAAAGATCATGTCCGCTCGGCTGTCGACGAAATGTTGGCGGCGGACATCATCTCCCCATCTACTAGCCCTTGGGGTGCCCCCATTGTGCTAGTCAAGAAACGGGACGGGAGTCTCCGGTTCTGCGTCGATTTCCGTAGATTGAACAAGATCTCGGTGGCTGATGCATATCCATTGCCTCGCATGGATGATTCCCTGGACGCCCTCTCGGGTGCGCGGTTCTTTTCGACTTTAGATTTGCTCTCCGGCTTCTGGCAATTGCCACTGGATGAGGCCTCTAGACCCAAGACAGCGTTCCGCACGCCCCAGGGGTTGTTCGAGTTCAATCGGCTTCCTATGGGTCTCCATTCGGCCCCGGCCACCTTCCAGCGTCTCATGGAGATGGTCTTGGCAGGGCTGCAGTGGGAGTCTTGTCTAATCTACTTGGATGACGTTATTGTTTTTGGCCGTACGTTTGGCGAGCACTTGCATCGCCTTGAGGCGGTGTTCGTCAAAGTGTGTGCTGCTGGCTTGAAATTCAACCCCAGAAATGCCACTTGCTACAACCATCGGTGAAGTATTTGGGACACATTGTTAGCGCGTCAGGTATCGCCACGGACCCGGATAAAACGGCTTGTGTCCGGACATGGCAGACTCCCACATCTGTTGCGGAGGTGCGTAGCTTCGTTGGCTTCGCATCGTACTATCGCCGGTTTGTCCTCGATTTTGCGACAATTGCGAAGCCACTGCACGCCCTTTCCGCCAAAGGCCAAAGGTTTCGCTGGGGCGCGGAGGAGGAGGCGGCTTTTGCGGCGTTTCGCACGGCCTTGGCGGACGCGCCGCCCTTGGGGTACCAAGATTTTTCGAAACCCTTCCTGCTCGATACGGATGCCAGCGACACGGGAATTGGGGCTGTCCTGGCCCAGGTGGTCGACGGGGTTGAGAGGGTGGTAGCCTATGGCAGTCGCGTTCTGTTCCCGACGGAACAGCGATATTGTGTGACCCGGAGGGAGCTTTTGGCCATAGTTTATTTTGTTCAGTTGTATAGACCCTATTTGTACGGTAGGCTGTTTACGGTCCGAACTGACCACGCGGCCCTGCAATATTCGCTGAGGATTAGTCAGCCCTCGGGTCCGCTGTCTCGCTGGCTCGAAGTGCTCCAGGATTACCCCTTTGATGTAATCCACAGGAAGGGGACACAGCATGGAAATGCGGACGGTTTATCCCGATTGCCGGCAGGCGGCGGGTGTGCTTGCGCCCTGGGCTCTAGCTGTTGCAAGGCTCCAGGGGACGTTGCGGCCCAGTTGGTCACGTCGGCCGAGGCGGCCACCCCTACAGGTGCGGCGGGGCCCGAGGATTTCGGCCTTGGACTCCCCCGGGAGGTATGGTCCAGCTTGCAGATGGAGGATTCCTCTCTGCTGAAGCTACGGCACCGCGTCGGGCGTAAGGCCCGGAGCTCAACTTCGTCGGCTGCCCCGGCGATCGCCGTGCATGACGGACTCCTCATGCGTTGGGATGCCCAATTGGAACGCTTTTGTGTGGTTGTGCCCACTAGCCTGTGTGGTAAATTAACCCGAGCCATTCACGAGAAGCTTATGCACCTTGGCTACCACAAGACCTTATTGACCCTTAAGCGGGACTATTACTGGCCGGGTGTTGAGGGTAACGTGGCACTGATTTTGAAGGGTTGCCACGACTGCGTGCGGAGGAAGGGCCCAGTTGTCCGGGACCGGGCCCCGCTGCAGTCCACCCGGGTTTCTCGCGTTAATGAGCTTGTGGCGCTCGACATTTTGGGGCCATTCCCTGCATCCCAACGGGGCCACAAATACCTCTTGGTGGGCGTTGAGTACCTCACACGTTGGCCCATGGCATGGCCTTTGGTCGATCAGTCGGCCTCTTCTATCACCGAGGCCTTCGTCCAGGGGTACGTGTTTGACAAGGGCGCGCCGGAACAATTGTTGACTGACCAGGGGCGGAATTTCTCGTCTAGGTTGCTCAAGGAGGTGTGTGACCTCTATGACACCAAGAAAATCCGCACTTCGCCCTACCACCCCCAGTCAGACGGGATGGTAGAGCGCTTGAACCGCACCCTTACGTCCATGCTGTGCCACCAGGTGAACACGTCCCAGTCAGACTGGGACCTGTTTGTCCCGGGGGTCTTGGCGGCGTATTGGTTGGCCCCTCATGCCTCCACGGGATTTTCGCCTTTTTATTTGATGTACGGTAGGGAACCGGAGCCCCCGGTGCACGTCCAAATGGACGTTGGCTTCTCCAGGAAGGAGTCGGCGGTGCCGGCACCTTTGAAGGTCGCGCTTGACCGGCTGCGCAAGGCGCGACAGGCTGCTGCCGAGAATTCCGCCAGCCGACAGGCGGCTAATGAGCGGCTGCCCAAACACCAGGCAGCTGGCCTCCCGTGGGTAGTGGGTCAAAAAGCGTGGCTGCATTGTCCCCAGGTCCTCGTTGGCACATCGGCCAAATTGCATCGCCCTTGGCAGGGCCCCGTGGAGGTTGAGGAGGTCCGCCGGCCGCAATGCGTCCGGATTCGGTTCGGTCGCCAGCAGTGAATAGTGCACCCGTCCCGGCTCAAACGTTATGTTCCATCTACCCTGGGGGATCCACCCCCAATTCCGGAGCGGCCGGCTGATGTGATGTATCCAGCGTGCCTGACCGGCCGGGTCTCGTTGACGGAGGTGACGTCCGGCCTGTGTGTGTGCCCCCAGGCCCCTCCCGAGTGAGGCCGACAGAGACCCCCCAGTCACCGGAGGCCACGGCGGTCGGCCTATTGCCCGCTGATGGGCCACCTGCACGGGTAGCGGACGCCACACGGGGGAGCGGGCCAGCAGCGTATACCCGCTCGAGGGGGATGCGGCTCCGGTGACGGCCCTGATGGCCGTTCAGCGGGCCCAGCCCCTGGCGCCCATTCGGCGCTATCCGGCGGATGAGACCTTCGGGCTCTATTTCTTTTGTTTTTTTGTTGTTGTGGTTGTTGCTGTTCTGCTTGAGGGGCCGTGCTGCCCTAAGGTTGAGTTGTCTAGCAGCCGGTTTTACCTTCAGGCACACGCACTCATGATTGTTCGGTCTTCGGTCCGGTGTGGGGTGATTGCAGCCGGGTCGGCTGTTTTTTTTTCACGGGGGGGGGGGGTGATGTAGAGGAGTAGGGGAGAGTAGTGGCGTCGTGTGCGCTGTCCAGTGCGATGACGTCACGGGACGTGGGGTCACGCGCGCTGGACAGTGCACATGACGTCACGTCTCCTAGGGTACTTAAGGGATACCCCGTGACGTAAGCGGGGTCACTGTGGGAACGGGGAAAGTAAACAGGGTGAAGAGGGAACCAGGGGTAGAGAGAGGGATCGAATAGGGAGTCTGGGGAGAAGCCGGTGGTAGCCGATAGAGGTGCTTCTCTCTCCGGTCGGTGGAGTCGGCAGAGTCCACGATCCGACACGAGAGAGAGAGACCGGAGCTAGCCGGCAGGGACCCGGACTCAGAGTAGGACCCCTAGCCCCTGGGAGTTGTGTACCCTGTGTAATATTGATAAGCTTTAATAAACCCTGGCGGAAGCCCTTAACTTACCTCCGTCTACGAGTACGTCCGTCGGAACTACTCAACATAGGTATAAAATAAAATAAATCACGACGTTTCGGGCGCAACACAAGCTGAGGCAGACTGTTTTAAAACAGTCTTCCTCAGCAGCAGACCATGCTTTCCCACCTGATGATGGACGCTTGTGTAATAAAGCTCGTTGAGGCGACTTCTGGAATCCGGTCTTTTATTCAACTTTGCATTACAGCTTCCCTTCACGCTGCCTGTCAGCAGCGTGAGAGGGACAAATAGAGAGAGAGACACACTGCCACGTGGCAACCCGGAGCCCCGCTCCCGCGTGGCCCCCTTCCTCTGTTCGTTCCCGTTCTGACCACGTGTCGTACGTCTCCACCCCTATTTCATACCCAGGTCACGTGATACGTTTCCACCAATCCTGGTTAGCCTCTATGGAATATTCCAGAGGCTCCCGAGACCACGCCCCTGACTCGTCTCCCCATTGGCTGTGGCTCAAGCCAGCAGAACCAATCCTTTACAACTAGTTGTCACCTTTCCATTACGTCAGGGCCACGCCCCTAGGCTTCCCCCCATTGGCTATGAACCAGGACCGGCAGAGCCATTCGTCGTGACGAGTTGTAATCTGTCAACGACCCGGATATAACCTCACATTACACTTATGTTGCGCACGAAATGTCGTGATTTAATTGATTTTATACCTACGTGACTTTACCGAAAGAACCAAAGAGTATTGATATCATGCTTGGTGTATGGCTACAAGTCTCACCTCTAGTATTGACATAATGCTGGGTGATGGTGGTAATGAGTGCATGGTTTTGAATCTCATTGTGATACTGTGTGGTGCAGGTCGTGGTGACTGATTGAAGCTCACACCCATCACATGATGTTGAGTGGTGTAGGTGGTGGTGTGGTTGAAGCTGTCGCCCATGACAATGCTGAGTGGTGTAGGTGGTGTGGTTATACCACTCACCCACCGACGTGGTGTTGAGTGATGTAGGTGGTAGTATGGTTATACATCTCACCTACCACGTGGTGTTGAGTGGTGTAGCTGAAGGTGTGGTGTAGCTCCCACCTACTGCGTGGTGTTGAGTGGTATAGGTGGTGTGGTTGAAGCTGTCACCCACCACGTGGTGTAGGCGGTAATGAGTTTATCTTCTTGGTTCTTTCGGTAAAGTCACGTAGAATGGAAATAATAAAATAATAAAAATAAAACATAATAAATAATTCTCACGACGTTTCGGCCACAACGCAAGTAGCCGTCCTCAGGTGGAGAACAGGTCTGTCGAGGAGACGAGTCTGAATGATAAGCACCAGGCTTGGAGCGACTATTTAAGCTGGGATGGAGGGGCGAAGAGCGCCTTGACAAAAGAATTTGCATATCAAGAGGAATTTAGCATATTTATGGCAAATGCAGATATGTGATTAGTACTACTTGTGAAATGCGTAGGAGGTTTTGCGAGGGGTTGAAAGTCATTATGCCCGTGCATTATGCAGGATTAGCAGCATCAAAGGGAGGGGATAGGGGTGGCATTAATAAAGGGAAGGAGTGTTAATAGTATGTAGCTGCAGTAACTAAACCACCACGTAAACAACTAAAGTATAAACTACATAGTATCATCAGTATACTAAATATACTCTACAATAAGCTGAGTTACTAACAGTAAGTAATACATTACAATTCTATGTCGCAAAAAATATAATATGCTACCATCTAAACTTTATTCTCTTACATCACACGAGTCTACACCGTACTATATACTGCCATAGACAAACCCAACATTAAATTATATACTGTATTGCTATACACCACTTTGTATTATTCTACCCACCCTAATGTATATCACACTGCTGTATATTCACTATACAATTACGATACTATATGTTTCTTTGTACATTGTATTAAGCATTACAATTTTATACTATTATACAATCCGCTTTACACTGTACCATTGACCGTCATGTAAAAGATACTAAGAGGAAGCAACGAAATATATCAATGGGAGAGTAGTGAGGGAGACTTGCAGCGGAGCAAAGAATCCATTCCCTGCAGCTTATTGAAGAGTATATTTAGTATACTGATGATACTATGTAGTTTATACTTTAGTTGTTTACGTGGTGGTTTAGTTACTGCAGCTACATACTATTAACACTCCTTCCCTTTATTAATGCCACCCCTATCCCCTCCCTTTGATGCTGCTAATCCTGCATAATGCACGGGCATAATGACTTTAAACCCCTCGCCAAACCTCCTACGCATTTCACAAGTAGTACTAATCGCATATCTGCATTTCCCATAAATATGCTAAATTCATCTTGATATGCAAATTATTTTGTTAAGGCGCTCTTCGCCCCTCCATCCCAGCTGAAATAGTCGCTCCAAGCCTGGGGCTTGTCATTCAGACTTTGTCTCCTCGACAGACCTGTTCTCCACCTGAGGACGGCTACTTGCGTTGTGGCCGAAACGTCGTGAGAATTATTTTATTATGTTTTATTTTTATTATTTTATTATTTCCATTCTACGTGACTTTACCGAAAGAACCAAGAAGATGAATCCCTGCAGTTACGAAAGCTTTAAATCGAAAGGTAATGAGTTTGTTTGTGGCTCTCATCCACCGCGTGTTGTTGAGTGGTGTAGGTGGTGGCGTAGTTGTTGCTCTCACCCACTGCATGGCGCTGGCTGTTGTAGGTGGTGGTGTGGTTGAAGCTCTGACCCACTGTGTGGTTCTGGCTGCTGTAGGTGGTGGTGAGCCTGCACGACGACCTGCTGTCGCGTGCCTCCATGACAGTGCAGAACGGCCGCCCCACGCTATGCATCAACACGGCAGCGGCGCGTGAGCACTGGCTCGAGGGGATGCTGCAGCACGAGATCGGTGAGTGCGCATACGAGGTCTACCGCCAAGCCAAGGGATTTACAGTAAACCATTGTTAATTCGACATATGGGGCTCTGGCCTTGCCGAATTATCCAATATTCTAAATTATGTACAATGGTACTCCCCAGTGCCTCTATATATATATTATATATATATTATTTTTTTTATTCTCCAAACCTTTCACACACCATACGCATTGACACATCTGCATCAATTATATCCGAAACTTTGGATTTGTTTAGCAGACTAAGGGATTTATACTTCAGTCCCTTTCTATTACTTCTTGATGTAGGTGTGGACAACATTTCTGAGAAGGTTGGCTTGCACAGAGTGCATAAACAAGGTAAAGTCCAAAGCAAAAGGTCTGCACTAACGCTCAACATGCGCGCCTCCACTAGACTGAATAATTATTTTGGTCGACATTTCGGCTCGTGGAGAATTACTTCTTCCATTTATATAAAAGTAAAAAATTGTGGGTTTGTGTTTGGGTTTGTGTGTGGTCGCTCGCTTGGCTCTCCAACGGTGGGGTTTGCGTAAAAAGAAAATAGCCAGTTACCATGCCGTAAGCCCCGCGATCAGCAAGTGCTATTCCTTTTTCACATCCCTCAAATTTTAATTAGTTTAATTAGCGATTTAGTGTGATTTTTGTGCGCTTTACAATTATGTATTTATGGCGCTTGCACGACCATACCAACTCACGCGCCTTTGGTGGGGGGAACGGCCCATGCCAAGTCGCCCGCCTTTGGTGGGAGTGAGGGGGACATTTTCTTTCGCGTTAAAAATGCTATAAAATACACTATACGCTGACGTAAATTATTCACTGTGTCATGTCCCACCCCACCACGATGCGTGCAGTTACTAATATACACAGTCGCTAGATGCTAGCACTATAGGCAGTAGATCATTTATTTATTTATCACGCGCGCATGACCATACCAACTCACGCGCCTTTGGTGGGGGGGGGAACATTTTCTTTCGCGTTAGAAATGCTATAAAAATCTTCACTGTGTGATGTCTCCCTCACCTCGATGCTTGCAGTTATTACTACTGTAATGCGGGCGTAAATGGGCGGGTCGGATGTGACGATCCGAAAGGGAGGAGTCAGGGTCACGTGGGGGGAGATGTTATAGCGGGGAGACAGGAAGACATCTGGGTCAGTCGGGGGAGTGAAGAGTGGAGAACACGTTGGGTGGTCGCCGTGCCTCAGCCTGGTGGCTGAGGGGCTCATGACGGCGCCAGCCAGCGGGGTGGAAGAGAGAGTTGGGGATAGAGACAGAGAGTGGCGAGATCGCCACAGAGGCAACGCAGGGCTGAGGTTGGAGAGTGGCGAGATCGCCACACACGGTAAGACTCGGCACCGCCAGCCAGCGGTGACCGAGCACGGAGGAACGGGGAGCAGCGGTGGAGCTGCTGTGAGAGCAGCCGGAGGGCTGCACAAGGGGGACCTGCAGCGGAGCTGCAGGAGCGCGAAAGGCTACGGGAGTGAAGGCAGAGGTCGAGCTGCCAAGCGGGGGAGCCTCTGAGCGAGGGCCGTGTGGGACAAGTGTAAGAACCCAAATAAAGGACAACGGAGACAGACCCAGGATCGAGTCCTTTATTACACTACTATACAGTCGCTAGATGTAGCAGGTACCACCACAGTCGGTATGCACTGCTGTAATCATAGCAGGTACCACCACAGTCAGTATTCACTGCTGTAATCATAGCAGGTATCACCGCACGGGACTAGGCCTCACCATGCCACTCTGTCAGGTGAGTACTTTGTGCTATAGAGTCGATAAATACTGCTATAGAGTAAGCATGTACTACTGTAGTGATAGCAGGTACCACCACAGTCGCTATGCACTGCTGTAATCATAGCAGGTACTACCACTGTCAGTATGCACTGCTGTAATAATAGCAGGTACCACAGTCAGTATGCACTGCTTTAATCATAGCAGGTACCACCACAGTATGCACTGCTGCAGTGAAAGCAGGTATCACCACAGTATGGACTGCTGTAATCATAGGTACCACCACAGTCAGTATGCACTGCTGTAATCATAGCAGGTACCATCACAGTATGCACTGCTGTAATCATAGCAGGTACCACCACAGTAGTTTCAAGTTTCATTTATTTGGTATAGCCCTGTGAGCCATGTGGCTCTTGAGCCGGGGGCAGCCGCAACAAACAAAATATGAACACAGAACATGCCAAAGCGAGAACGCGCAACAGCAACATCATAGAATAAACCAGAAAATATTCCTAAAAAACGTATTCAAACGCTGTGTGCAAAAATCACAATGTGGTGCAAGCCAACAACAACAACCATAAGACAATTTAGATGAACCATATGTTCTTGAATTACCAAAATAAAGCTATAAAAACAATTTAAAAACAGTAATCATAGGAACTGTGATTAAAAATTTAAGAATAAACGATATACATAACACGTACGACAAAACCTGCAGCGATAGCTGGCAGCACGACACTCCCAGTGTATGATGTGTGAGTGAGTCGGCGGCAGCGTGAGTGAGTGTATGATGTGCGAGTCAGCGTATGATGAGTGAGTCAGTGGATGATGTGTGAGCGAGTCAGCGGCAGTGTGAGTTAGTGTATGATGTGCGAGTGCCAGCGCACGATGAGTGAACCTGTGTATGATGAGTGAATGGGTCGGCCCCCCCCCCCCCTGGCTTCATCGCCCCCCCCCCCCCGGCTCCGTCGCCCCATTCCCCCCCGGCTCCGTCGGCCACCTCCCTGGCTCCGTCGCCCCCCCCCCCCGGCTCCGTCGGTTGTTGTGTTATAGTATCGATTATATTCCAATAATGCATAGATACACTATTGCTTTTATCTAAGTGCAACAGCCTTAGAGATTCTGAAATGTAAGACAATTCACCCCTGTTGTGTTGTATTCTCTCTATGAATAATAATTCGCTAGCTTTGTGTAGTATTTGATTAGCTTTAACAGACTTTATGTGATGTATTATTTTAACTGCGTTTGGTATTACCTTCGAATCTCTGCACCTTTTGAGGAACGCCAGTGACGATATTAATTTCATCCGCTGGATGCAGAGCTTCTCCAATTTTCTACTTTTGAGAAAAGTATCCTCCCCATAGAGGTTAGTCAATTTAACACGTAGGGTTTCGCGACCAATATTATTCATAATAGTTTTTAAATCATTGCAGGTACCACCACAGTCAATATGCACTGCTATAATCATAGCAGGTATCACCACAGTATGCACTGATGTAATCATAGCAGGTACCACCACAGTCAGTATGCACTGCTGTAATCATAGCAGGTACCACCACAGTAGTTTCAAGTTTCATTTATTAGGTATAGCCCTGTGAGCCATGCGGCTCTTGAGCCGGGGGCAGCCGCAACAAACAAAATATGAACACAGAACATGCCAAAGCGAGAACGCGCAACAGAAACATCATAGAATAAACCAGAAAATATTCCTTAAAAACGTATTCAAACGCTGTGTGCAAAAATCACAATGTGGTGCAAGCCAACAACAACAACCATAAGACAATTTAGATGAACCATATGTTTTTGAATTACCAAAATAAAGCTATAAAAACAATTTAACAACAGTAATCATTTGAACTGTGATTAAAAATTTAAGAATAAACGATATACATAACACGTACGACAAAACCTGCAGCGATAGCTGGCAGCACGACACTCCCAGTGTATGATGTGTGAGTGAGTCGGCGGCAGCGTGAGTGAGTGTATGATGTGCGAGTCAGCGTATGATGAGTGAGTCAGTGGATGATGTGTGAGCGAGTCAGCGGCAGTGTGAGTTAGTGTATGATGTGCGAGTGCCAGCACACGATGAGTGAACCTGTGTATGATGAGTGAATGGGTCGGCCCCCCCCCCCCCTGGCTTCATCGCCCCCCCCCCCCGGCTCCGTCGCCCCATTCCCCCCCGGCTCCGTCGGCCACCTCCCTGGCTCCGTCGCCCCCCCCCGGCTCCGTCGGTTGTTGTGTTATAGTATCGATTATATTCCAATAATGCATAGATACACTATTGCTTTTATCTAAGTGCAACAGCCTTAGAGATTCTGAAATGTAAGACAATTCACCCCTGTTGTGTTGTATTCTCTCTATGAATAATAATTCGCTAGCTTTGTGTAGTATTTGATTAGCTTTAACAGACTTTATGTGATGTATTATTTTAACTGCGTTTGGTATTACCTTCGAATCTCTGCACCTTTTGAGGAACGCCAGTGACGATATTAATTTCATCCGCTGGATGCAGAGCTTCTCCAATTTTCTACTTTTGAGAAAAGTATCCTCCCCATAGAGGTTAGTCAATTTAACACGTAGGGTTTCGCGACCAATATTATTCATAATAGTTTTTAAATCATAGCAGGTACCACCACAGTCAATATGCACTGCTATAATCATAGCAGGTATCACCACAGTATGCACTGATGTAATCATAGCAGGTACCACCACAGTCAGTATGCACTGCTGTAATCATAGCAGGTACCACCACAGTAGTTTCAAGTTTCATTTATTAGGTATAGCCCTGTGAGCCATGCGGCTCTTGAGCCGGGGGCAGCCGCAACAAACAAAATATGAACACAGAACATGCCAAAGCGAGAACGCGCAACAGAAACATCATAGAATAAACCAGAAAATATTCCTTAAAAACGTATTCAAACGCTGTGTGCAAAAATCACAATGTGGTGCAAGCCAACAACAACAACCATAAGACAATTTAGATGAACCATATGTTTTTGAATTACCAAAATAAAGCTATAAAAACAATTTAACAACAGTAATCATTTGAACTGTGATAAAAAATTTAAGAATAAACGATATACATAACACGTACGACAAAACCTGCAGCGATAGCTGGCAGCACGACACTCCCAGTGTATGATGTGTGAGTGAGTCGGCGGCAGCGTGAGTGAGTGTATGATGTGCGAGTCAGCGTATGATGAGTGAGTCAGTGGATGATGTGTGAGCGAGTCAGCGGCAGTGTGAGTTAGTGTATGATGTGCGAGTGCCAGCGCACGATGAGTGAACCTGTGTATGATGAGTGAATGGGTCGGCCCCACCCCTGGCTTCATCGCCCCCCCCCCCGGCTCTGTCGGCCCCCCCTCGGCTCCGTCGCCCCACCCCCCCCGGCTCCGTCGGCCCCTTCCCTGGCTCCGTCGCCCCCCCCCGGCTCCGTCGGGTGTTGTGTTATAGTATCGATTATATTCCAATAATGCATAGATACACTATTGCTTATATCCAAGTGCAACAGCCTTAGAGATTCTGAAATGTAAGACAATTCACCCCTGTTGTGTTGTATTCTCTCTATGAATAATAATTCGCTAGCTTTGTGTAGTATTTGATTAGCTTTAACAGACTTTATGTGATGTATTATTTTAACTGCGTTTGGTATTACCTTCGAATCTCTGCACCTTTTGAGGAACGCCAGTGACGATATTAATTTCATCCGCTTGATGCAGAGCTTCTCCAATTTTCTAGTTTTGAGAAAAGTATCCTCCCCATAGAGGTTAGTCAATTTAACACGTAGGTTTTCGCGACCAATATTATTCATAATAGTTTTTAAATCATAGCAGGTACCACCACAGTCAATATGCACTGATGTAATCATAGCAGGTACCACCACAGTATGCACTGCTGCAGTGAAAGCAGGTAGCACCACAGTATGCACTGCTGTAATCATAGCAGGTACCACCACAGTCAATATGCACTGCTGTTACATTTTTAAGAGTAGTTTTGAAATATTTTTAAGACCCGGGCAACGCCGGGTACTTCCTGCTAGTACTTTATATATGTCGAATGCGCAGCCGTGCCGAATTATCCACAATTACGAATGATCAAATACCGAAATAACAAGGTTTTACTGTATACTAATGATTCGTTTTGACATCCAGAGAAAGAGGTAAACCACCAGAGATTCAATTTTAGAAATACATTTTTGCAAATCATTTTTTACATGTTTTTATTGTAACGCAACACGAGCCTGTTACAATACGCCATTCGAAAAACGGGGGGAGAGGGGGGACAGGCAACCCGAGTTCGGCGCAACAGGGCCCTCCCTATGAAGGGGAAGAATTTGGCTCACTGCCCCACCCAAGTGAGGAGTTATATGGGGGAGGGGAAAGGTGGAAGGGTAGAAGGAGACACGCACATGTGTGACCTCGAGATGAACACCCCACCGAATAATGCTCCGTTCCTGCCCATTCCCAGCCGAGAGGCGCAGCCCTTCCCATACATCCATCCTTACCTCCTGACCTTTCGCAACTTATTTTCATCAAATGTTTTCTGGGTTGGGCTCCTTGGCAAACCTCAGTAAACAAATTAAACCTCCTTGTAAAACCCACCTTAAATCCACCTCATGAGAGCCAAAATTTTTACCTCCAAGTTTAACTCTTTTGCTGAACCCCATCTTTAAATCCCTCATTAAACCGCTTTGGTGTACTCCCTCATTAAATCTTGTCTTTAGACTTTCCAGAAAATCTTATTTGTTGAACATTCTCAAACCCCCTCAATTGAAAGTATATTTTGTTTAACTAGGTGAGTACTCAAGATTCCAGGATGAAACTCAATTGCAATAGTGACTTGGAGCATTGGTCTGCCTGTAGAAGACGACGATTGCTATGTTTAATCTCAATTGAGTAATTTGCAAACAACTTTTCGACTTTGGCAAAATGGCATCATGAAACCGGCACACATTGGCCTCCTCTTGCAGAAGGACAATCGGAGGACCTTTAACGTTCCGCAACAGGTGTTAACAAGGCGCCACTGCTTGCCTGCGTCGCGTCGACATTTAACACCCGTCGCTGCATCCCCCCTCCATTGGCGCGCGCGACCCTCGCCCTAGGCACACACTTCCTGCGGGGGCTGAATGGCGCCCGCCAGCCGTGGGGACGCCCAAGCGGGCGGCGCCGCTTTGCGCTGCGCCCGGCGAATCCCACTGAGGAGGGGCTGGCGAGCGTGCACAGTGTGTTGCACCGCCGTGACCCGCTGCTGTGGCGCGCCGCGCTGCTCTATTACGCTGTGAGCCGTGCCGCCCACCTCTCCTTCTCCGCGCTCTTCGCGGAGCTCGGCCGCTTCGTGCGTGACCCATCCACACGATGGGAGTATTGCCTCCGCGCGAAGCGCGGCCAGGAGGACACCTCCGTCCCGGGTGAGCATTGGCATCGTGTTAAAGTCGAGCGTGTGAGACGCGACGAATCAGGGTGCACTGGTGGCGCAGCGGTTAGTGCGTTGACTGATGAACTCGTGTGCATATTGTGTAGGGCGGTGGCAATGGTGGTTATTTTGCACTGTGCTGTGAATGTGGTGACCTGAGTTAGATTACTGGCTATGGCGAACAGTGGTATTTACATATTGATTTAAAGCTTTCGTGACTGCAGGAATTCATACTCTGTGGGTCTTTCGGTAAAGTCACGTAGATAGAAATATAATAGATCACGACGTTTCGATCACAACACAGGCATTCGTCTTCATGTGAGAGAGAGAAAGCTACTGAAACAAGGTCTTATATAGGCCTGAGATGGGAGTCCCCTCAGGGTAAGAGGGTGGGGCTAGAGATGGTCTCTTTGAGGCTGTGGAAGTGGCCATTGTATTGTGAGAGATTAGCATGTCAATGATGCATCGGTGACAGAGCGAGTAGGACATCCAGCCTGTCAATACAAAGACATCCAACCTAGTAATGCAACTCCGAGAGTCAGCTAACATCGGCAGGAAGGATGGAAACATCAGAGCCAGTTATGACTTAAACTGGTTAATAACGTCCTTCCAATTGTAGTATTCTTGAATGAGGCAGAGACTTCGTAGAGGCCACACGCTTTTATTCCAATAACACTAGTCCTCCGGACTCACTGGGGGAACAGCCCAACCACACAACCTAGGGAGGTACAGCCTCCGGCTCTCTTCTCCTTACTCCCCTTCCCTAGCCTACAGCTACCCAGTTACTCTCCTTCCCTAGCCTATAGCTACTCAGCCCACTCAGTCCCAGCGGGGCGGCATCCTCGAGGCTTGGGGGTCCAGGATCTCCGGCCGCACCTCCTTCAGCTTCTCCTGAGATTGACCCCCTCCGCTCTCCGGGAGCCGTCTTATATCTCCTCCCTCTGAGGGGCGGGGGTGTCTCAGGGCCCTGGCTCTCGCCAGCCCCCTCCCCTCAGAGCGGTTCCAACCACCTCTCGTCCCTGCCGGTCCGGACCGGTCCAGACCAGTACGTACCTCTCCCCTAGCTTGTGTGACCTGTGTGACCTGTGTCAACCTTGGTGTCAACCTTGACCACGACATCACCCCCCCCTACACAGCACGCAGCCGTCCCGGCTGCATCACTATCCACATCCCAACCCTAACTCGCGAACCAGGAATTCTGAACACGACAAGAACAATGCGTGAGCCTCAACACAACAGTAACAACAACAGAACAGCAACCACAACCGTCCCCAATAATTTACCCCAACCCCCCTGTACACAAGAACACCGCGGACACACCACACCAACGAACAAGGTGACTCGAACACCCAGGCTCCGCGAGGAGGCAGTGTGTCTGCGACAGGTCTCAGGAAAACCTGAGACCCTTCGAACGAGTCCGTGTGGCGGGTCCATCGCCAGAGGCCAGCGTTCCTTGCGGAGGGTCAGGAGGGCCCAAATGACGGGCGTCCGGCACGTCCCGAGGCCCCGGGGACAAAGCCCGCGAGCCGTCTTCCTGCTGGACAGGCGGCCGGCTCGCTTCCCGCTCCTCCGGTGAGGCCACCCTAGGTGGACTCACACCTGCAGCATCCGAAAGAGTGGCAGGGGGTGTCGGAACAACAAGGGGGTCGCGAGGCCCTTCCCCCAACCTGCCGGACACGTCACGCGGCCGGCCCCTGCGAGATGAAGATGTGTGAGTGCGTGGTGTGACATAGGGCTTCAGGCGCGAGGGGTGCACGTACCAAGAACGCCGTCCGCACGCGACCCTAACACACTGGTCCCGAACGACCCGAATAATGTCGACCGGCCCCCGCCAGGGCCGCAGCAATTTCGATGACGTTGACAGCGGCACCTGCGGGCAGTGCAGCCACGCCTTATCCCCTACCGCCCATTTATACCCCGTAACCCGGCGATCATACAGACGCTCATTGGCCCGTTGCCTTGCCCTGGAATTTTCCTGCGCGGCCACCCTCGCCTCGACCAACTTCCGAATATTGAACTGAGCGTGTTCGGACAGTTTCGAGCGAGACGCCGCCGACTGGACCCGCAATTGCACCTCCATGGGGGGGTCGACATCCCTGCCGTACATTAAGTAGAAGGGCGAATAGCCCGTGGCCGCGTGAGGCGCCAACCTATATGCGGCCAGAACTCCGGGAATCCTCAGGTCCCAATCCAACTGTGTGTCGTCTACCTGATGACACAACATAGAGGTAATGGTCCGGTGTAGACGTTCGACCATACCATCGGTCTGCGGGTGGTAGGGGGAAGTCCGGACCTTCTGCGTGCACAAAAGGTCACAAACCTCCCGCAGAAGATTGGACGAAAAGTTCTTTCCCTGGTCGGTTAGCAGCCGTTCCGGGGCGCCCTTATCCAGGACGTAGCCCTGGAGAAACGCCTCCGCAATGGCTGCCGCCGACTGGTTGGGGAGGGGCCAGGCCATAGGCCAACGGGTGAAATATTCAACCCCAACCAGCAGGTACTTATTACCCCGAGCGGTGACAGGGAAGGGACCCAGAATGTCAAGGGCCACCAGCTCGTTAACCCGGGACACCTGAATGGACTGAAGGGGTGGGCAAGCCGCCCTAGCCGGGTGTTTCCGCCGCGCACACTGCGTGCAACTATTCAAAAGGTCGGCGACATCGCGCGCCATTCCCGGCCAAAAAAAATCCAATTGCAGTGTAGCGAGCGTTTTGTGAATACCCAAATGCAGGATGCGTTCGTGCGCCGCCCACACGGCCCTGCCCCGCAGAGCGGTGGGGACGACGATTTTGTAACGCCCCGAGCTGGCGTCCCATGACATGAGGAGACCCTCCCGCAAGCTGACAGTACCTACCTTTCCCTGACAATCTCCCCCTCTCTCCGCACGACGGCGTAACCTGAGGAGGGAATTGTCTTCCATCTGGAACCGTCCCCATTCGTCCAGAGGCAGATCGAGGAGCGAGTCGCGAGCGACCAACACCTGTGAGTCCCCCTCGGTGACAGGTTCCCCATCGACCACCCCTGCTGCCGCCGCCAAGGGGGAAGCCGGAGCGGTACTCGTGGCCGATTTGCATCTCCCCGAACCCATAAAACACGCGCACCCATCACCCGGAGGGAGGCGTGACAAGCCATCCGCGTTTGAATGTTGTGTCCCCTTCCGGTACACCACCGTGAACGTGTAGTCCTGTAGGACCTCAAGCCAACGTGACAGCTGGCCGGACGGCTGGTCTATTTTCAACGCATACTGTAGCGCGGCGTGATCTGAACGAACCGTAAAATGCCTACCGTATAGGTACGGTCGATATTGTTGAACAAACACGACAATCGCGAGCAGTTCACGGCGGGTGACGCAATAACGTTGTTCTGCCGGAGACAGGACTCTACTGCCGTAGGCAACGACCCGTTCGACCCCGTTGACCACCTGCGAAAGCACCGCGCCGATGCCGGTATTGCTGGCATCGGTGTCCAGGATGAAGGGCAATGTGAAATCGGGATAGCATAAGGGAGGAGCTCGGACAAGGGCATCGCGAAGCGCCCTGAACGCCCTGTCTTCCTCTTCCCCCCAATGGAATTTAGCCCCCTTAGCCGTCAGAGCATGAAGGGGTTTGGCGATCGTCGCAAACCCCTCAACAAACCGGCGGTAATAGGACGCAAAGCCTATAAAGCTGCGGACTTCCCCCACAGACGTGGGCGTGGGCCACGTTCTTACACAGTCAGTTTTAGCAGGATCGGTGGCTATACCCGTAGAACTGACAACGTGGCCGAGGTACCGCACCGATTCACGCAACAGAAAACATTTCTGAGGCTTAAATTTAAGGTTAGCCGATCGCACTCTGAGAAATACAGCCCGCAGTCTGTCCAGATGTTCCTCAAACGTACGGCTGAAAATAATCACGTCGTCCAGATATATAAGACAAGAGTCCCACTGCAGGCCAGCGAGGACCAGTTCCATCAATCTCTGGAACGTCGCTGGAGCTGAGTGCAATCCCATGGGCAACCGATTGAACTGATAAAGGCCCTGTGGCGTACGAAACGCGGTCTTAGGTTTGGAAGCGTCATCCAAGGGCAGTTGCCAAAACCCCGACAAAAGGTCCAAGGTTGAAAAATACCGTGCCCCCGCCAAGGCATCGAGCGACTCGTCCATGCGAGGGAGCGGATACGCGTCCGCCAGCGAAACCTTGTTAAGCTTCCGAAAATCCACACAAAACCTCAAACTGCCATCATGTTTTTTAACAAGCACAATCGGCGCACCCCATGGGCTGTTGGAGGGAGCCACAATGTCAGCGGCAAGCATGTCATTCACTGCCAACCGGACATGTTCCTTCTCTGCCGGACTCAATCGGAACGGATTTTGCCGAATGGGAGCGGAATCTCCCGTATCAATGTGGTGTTTCAATAGATTAGTGCACCCAACATCGAATTTGTGTTTGCTAAAAACATCGGGAAATTCACGAAGCAACATGCGCAGCTTTAATCTTTGTGACTCTGAAAGATTTTCAGCCCCTGAACAGAGAGAATCCATCCATGCCTCATCGACACCCACCTGCGTCCCGAACGCCGGTGCCTCACCGACATGAGCCGCGACGGAGTCAGTGTGCAGCGGCAGCGACGCATGTGCAATGACAGCCCCTCGGTGCACGACCTTCGTCCGCAACCCCGCATTCAGCACCTGAATGAAGGGCTGTCCATCTCTAGGCACAAGCGTTTGTGCACCCACCAGGTCCAACCCTCGCTCGGTCGTATTGGAAGGAGACAACAAAACCCCCGACGTAGCGTCTGCCTCCAGTGGTTTGCGTAACTGAAGCGGTATTAGCATCTGCGCACCCGGCGGAATCCGCACGGTTTCAGACGCCATAGCCGGAACAGTCGTGCAAGCTGTGCGCAGCCGGTTTGGTGAGGGCAGAAACGCCATCCGGCGGCCCGAAGGAAGCTCGATGCAGCCTTTGTCAATTAAAATTTTGATGGGCATCCTCCCCAAGAAGTCCGTACCCAACAAACAGGGAACGGCCAAGGCATCGGAAACCAAAACGGGACCAGATAATTTAATGTCGCCAATACAAATTTGTGCAGTTATTTGGCCAATAATCCCCAGGGAACCCCCATTCGCCGCAAAGCAAGGGACGGAGAACGGGGTGAGTGCCTGACATCTCTTTGGTAACACGTTGTATATGAGGTCTGAAATTATAGTAGCCGAAGCTCCCGTATCGACCAGCAATCGAAATTGAATTCCCTCAATATCCCCGAGAATAACCGACGAGCCCGTCGCCGCGGCCACGACCCTGTGGGCCAACTCGGACCACTGAACAGCGCGAAGTGGCCCCCGAACATCAGCCGCGTTCCGCTCCCCCCCCCTCAACGCAACGCGATTTAGTGGCGCGCCGATTGGCGGTGTATGCGGTGTATGAGATGCGGGCAGGGACCGTGTGCGTGAGGTGTCGCGACATGCCTGGGGTTCTTGTGGAGCGGCCGGTGGACGGGCGGACGATGGTGGACGACCCGGAGCTCGGCGCCGGGGTGCTGGGCAACCCGATGCCAGGTGACCCAGCTGGCCACAGTTGTAGCACGTGACGCGAGCCCACGCCCGCGGGGATCCGTGTCTCCTCCGGGTTTCCCCTTGGCGAGGCCGGTCGGCCCCCCTCCAACTGGCGGCCCGCTGCGACGCGAAGGCCTGGGTATCCGGGACCTCGTCAACTCTTGCAGCGGCGCACGCCGCCACCTGCCCATCCCGCTGGAGGAGCAACTCTGTGTGTAAGTAATGTGCCGCCCCCAGCGAGGAAAGGTTAGCTTCATCTTTGACGTGGACGGCAATCCTCAGTTCCCGAGCCAGCAGCAGCAACTTCTCAAGCACTATGGAGTCCAGGCCCACATCGTCCATTCGAGGATAGGCCGCTTGAGCCAACGCCATCAGTGCACTCTGATAGGCGAGGGGTGTCTCGTCCGCCTCCCTCCTCCGACTGGCGAAACGATGTCTTGTTTCGGATGGAGGTCCATACACTAAGGCCATCCGATTGAGGGCCTCCTGCAAGGTGGAGCGCTCCCTCCGTGGAATAAGGAGGAACGTGGCCAAGGCCACGTCGTCCAAGGCGGAAGGCAGGGCTCGGAGAGCGATGTCGGCAGACCACCCAGCCGTCTCGGCATTTGCCACGAAACGGCGTGAAAAAGCAGCCCAGTCCCCCCCCTTTGCCGCGAAAACCTGCAGCGAAGGCAAGCGCTGTTGCAGCGCCGGGATGTAGTCCCCCCTTGAAGACAGCAGCGTCCCAAGTGCAGTATTTGAAGCATCTTCCGGCGGCAAAATATCCGACCAAATCGGCGGGCACCTACCCGAAAACTCTGCTTCTCCCGATGTAAGGCCGCCGATGCCGGATGTGACGCGAGTCACCTGTGCCCCATGACCTCCTGGGCGGGTGACGTCATTTCCCCCGGAAGCGGTGACCCCCCCGGCGGAAGTGACGTCATCTCCGGCGGCCGCATTCCCAGCGGAAGTGACGTTTCCCCCTCCGGAGGCGATGTCAAAATTTTGCGCGGGAATGGCGCGTTTCTCGGCGGGAACCCGTCCCATCCTCCGGCCTGGTTCTCCACCCGGTGCTCCCGCTCCCCCCAGCGTGAGCTCGTCGAGGATGGAGGCAGCGGCATGGAGGAGATCGGCCAGCCGGGCATGGGCCGACTGGATCGCCCATCCCGACGTCGGCGGACTCCTGGAGGGCCCCGGAGAACCCGAGCCCGCCCCTGCAGACCCGTCCCCCGGAAATGGCGCTCCCGACTCCGGCTCAGCGTCGCCCTCGACGTCCTTCTCCTGGCCCCTGGTGAGCGCTTTCTGTCTTGTTTCCATGTTGGCGAGGTTCGTTGGCCGCTTCTAACACCAGTTGTAGTATTCTTGAATGAGGCAGAGACTTCGTAGAGGCCACACGCTTTTATTCCAATAACACTAGTCCTCCGGACTCACTGGGGGAACAGCCCAACCACACAACCTAGGGAGGTACAGCCTCCGGCTCTCTTCTCCTTACTCCCCTTCCCTAGCCTACAGCTACCCAGTTACTCTCCTTCCCTAGCCTATAGCTACTCAGCCCACTCAGTCCCAGCGGGGCGGCATCCTCGAGGCTTGGGGGTCCAGGATCTCCGGCCGCACCTCCTTCAGCTTCTCCTGAGATTGACCCCCTCCGCTCTCCGGGAGCCGTCTTATATCTCCTCCCTCTGAGGGGCGGGGGTGTCTCGGGGCCCTGGCTCTCGCCAGCCCCCTCCCCTCAGAGCGGTTCCAACCACCTCTCGTCCCTGCCGGTCCGGACCGGTCCAGACCAGTACGTACCTCTCCCCTAGCTTGTGTGACCTGTGTGACCTGTGTCAACCTTGGTGTCAACCTTGACCACGACACAATCATTGCTCAGTTTGTACCCATCTTCTCGGTTGAAATTGTGTCTGTGTTTATATATCTGGATGGCTTCATGAACAAATCTTTGATGATAGCCAGTGGGTTTGCAGAGTACCTTCGTCTTGGAAATTTTTATTTCATGTGAGCTCACAGCATTAAAACAATGATCAGCCACGGCCGAGGTATTGGTCCTACCGTGTTTCAGATCTGTTCACGAACATGGTCCGAGACAGGTACATAAAATTTGTGATCTGATCCCATCTGTGAAGGATGTGATCCCTGACATGCAATACCCCGGTGTCTACAAACCTACAAACTAAGCTGTGTCTGCGGCAGTAGTTACATTGGGGAAACTAAACATCATTGTTTTAACGCTGTGGGCTCACATGAAATTGATTTTTCCAAGACGAAGGTACTCTGCAAAACCACTGGCTATCATTAAAGATTTGTTCATGAAGCCATCCAGATATATAAACACAGACACAACTTCAACTGAGAAGATGGGTACAAATTGAGCAATCATTGGAAGGACGTGATTAACCATATGTTTCCATCCTTCCTGCCGATGTTAGCTGACTCTCTTGAGTTGCATTACTAGGTTGGATGTCTTTGTATTGACAGGCTTGGATGTCCTACTCGCTCTGTCACCGATGCATCATTGACATGCTAATCTCTCACAATACTTTGGCCACTTCCACAGCCTCAGGGAGACCATCTCTAGCCCCGCCCTCTTACCCTGAGGGACTCCCATCTCAGGCCTATATAAGACCTTGTTTCAGTAGCTTTTTCTCTCCCACCTGAAGATGATTGTCTGTGTTGCGATCGAACGTCGTGATCTATTATTTTTCAATCTACGTGACTTTACCGAAAGACCCAAAGAGTATAGTGGTATTTACCATCTGAACTGATCCTGAGCACCCCTTTCACCAACCTGCACCGACCTGCGTGGTGAAGTAACCCTTATTACTGACATGGTGTGCAGAGACCTTCATCCAGCAGTGGGTTGACACAGGCCTGAAATTTAAACTCCATGAATTGTTACATGTGTAGTGTCAGTGATTCGGAGACAAGGTTTGTAGGAGGCACCTTCTCTATTCTTAACATTCACGGTCTCGTCCACACACTCTCCACAGTTTGCTTAGCCTACCCTGTACACAACACCAGCCATCTAACACTGACGGCGCTGACTGAGATAGCCAACAACTAACCTTTCAACGCAATATCTCGTGAAGACGGCAGCGACGACGAGACGAGTCCACTCCCAGAACCTGAAGCCTCGAGCTCCCACTCTCGGCTCCTTTTATCCTAGCAGCGCGGCCTGGCTCCACCCTGACCGTGCCTCCCTTCTCAAAGCCACTAGTAGGTTCCAGGGGCCTCCAGATGGGGTCATCCGTGTCCACCACAGTTGCCGCCGTTGTCCACCAGCCGGAGCTATTACACTACACATGTGTAGTGACTAACTCGGAGACAGTAAGACTTGAAGGCACTTCTTTTATTTAACGAACACCATCGGCGATAATACACACCCTACATGGGTACACACTATTACTGTTGCTAGCCTATACAAAACACTAACCGTCTAATACTGACGGTGCTGAATGGAGACAGCCAACAACTAGCTAGCAGCGCAATATTGAGTGAAGACAGCAGCGGCGATGGCGACGAGACAACAGCGACGATGGTGACGACGAGATGGTAACGACGACTATCTTGAACAGCATGACGGGGATCCTACTTCCAGCAACAGCCACGAGGTCCCTCACAGGGGCCCTTCTTATACTCTCAGCGTGGCCTCGCTCCGTCCCGGCCACGCTCCCTATCTGGGACCTGCTAGCGGGTTCTGGAGGCTTCCCGATGGGCCCCCCTCTGTGACCTTTCCCCTAGATGTCCCCCACTCGTGTCTATCGAGGCCTGCTGACGTGGGTATTGGCATACACCGCAGTTACCCTTTTTTGCCAGCAGCCAGCGCTATGCCACTACACATGTATACAGTCATTTCTCATTTAACGTGGTAGATGCGTTCCTGAAAAGCGCCTGGTCAAATGAAAAGCGAGTTAAGGGAAATACATTTTTCCATAAATAATATAACGATAAAGTTTCATGAGATACATTTGACACACACAGATGACAGGACAAATAACAGAGTATGCTTCCGCATTACTGTATCATTCCGCGTACTGTATCATACCACTCAGCTGCAAAGCTCAAGAAACTTTGTGCATACTGCGTTATCACAGGATGCAATCCGCGTTGTGAAAAAAGTGTTCCCTAATGGCAAAACCGCCTTACAGTATTTCCTTTTTAAATCCTTCATATTAAGTTCACTTGCTTGCTTGCTTGCGCGCTTACGACCGTGCAAATCTTTCGGTCGTTTTTTAAACCACTTCCCGTGATCCAATCGTGCTGACATTTTGCACACAGACTCGTTGTGCGTGACAATTTATTTGGCCGTACCGCACCTTTACTTTCCACCAAAGCGGGGAGCATGCAGGGAGGTTTAATGCCCCATATATTGTTGACCTTGCTTTCTTACGGTGGGTGAGGAACAATGTGAGAGAGACATTGTTCTTCCATACCAAGAAAACACCATCGCACGATTTCCTGACACTAACAGAGCATACAATGCCCTACAATAACACATTTTCCTGTCGCAAGGCCAAGATGGATACCACGTCAAGATTCCTCCAATTAAATTACAAAGCTGCAGGACAAAGACATCCTCACAAAACTGTCTCCTCTAAAAAAACTTATATTCCTTCGTGATCATAGACAGAGGAGGAAACCACATATTATGGTGCGCCAACCTCTTTCACCAGTATGTTGTTGATGAGTATGCCAACATTGAGAGTGAGCGCTCATCTCTGGGACGCCATCAATGCCAAAGGAGATGCAAACGGTCACAATGTGGGCTGATCGTCACAAAAATACTGAGCATGGTGGATTTCAAACAACGCTCAGGCCTGCCTCCCTACTGCCCTCTTTGCAAGATCTTCCACGCCCACTTTAATGTGAAATTCTGCTATTCTAGAAAAAGCCATTAAATATTTTTGCCAATACATCAATAAAGGCTCTGACATGGCTGTCTTTGCCTTACAAAACAGAGGGGCAAAGTGTGCATGAGCTCAAACTTTTTTCCAAGGAACATACATCAGCAACAATAAGTCCATTTGCATAATTATTGGCTTTCCCATCCATGACCGTTCCCCCACAGTCGTCCATTTGGCACTTCATCTCCAAAATGGTCAACGCATCTACGTCACCAAAGGAAATGCCCAACAACAGGCCCTGGCTCCACAAGATACCACCCTTATGGCGTTTTTTGTTTTGTGCCCAAGTGACCCATTTGCTGCCAATCTGCTCTCCATTAAGTTCCCTCCTACTATACATGGACTGCTCAAAAAAATGGAAGCATCGTGCTGCTGACGGTGAATCTGATGCCTTAGGATGAGCCTACGCAGTTCATCCCAACAATGAGCAGTGCTATTTTCTCCCAATACTTCTCCATATTGCCAAAGGGCACAAATCTTTCCAAGACCTCTAAACAATGGAAGGAGTTGTCTGTCAAACATACAGGGAAGCTTGCAATCTTCGTGCAATTCTTGCGCATGATCACCAAAGATGTTATCAACCACGCAAAAAAGACTTAATCACAAATTTTTTGGACCATCTTATCTGACAGGCACTATTTTACTGTACTTTACCGAGTGTTAACATCCTCAGTTATTTTAACAGTACTCTCTTCATTGTTCAGCCAGCATTGGTATAAACATGGGCATTTTCGTTCTTTTGTCTATCATGTGTATCAGACCCCCCCTCCCCCTCTCTCTCCATTGTGTTGGCGTGTGCAGTAATTGGCCTCTTGCGCACAAGCGCTTCCACGTCCGTCGCCCACCCTTTTGGCCTCGCCCCCCCCGCCCCCCCCCTCCCTCCCGATACGTTCCATTCATTGGCTACCATAGTCTGATGAGCTCCCCCTAAGTTTGTACCCATCATCATTTTCGTTCTTTTGTCTATCATGTGTATTAGACCTCCCCTCCTCCTCTCTGCCCATTGTGTTGGCGGGTGCAGTGGCTGGCCGCTTGCGCACAATCGCTCCATTGTGTTGGCGTGTGCAGTAATTGGCCGCTTGCGCACAAGCGCTTCCACGTCCATCGCCCACCCTTTTGGCCTCGCCCCCCCCTCTCTCCCGATACGTTCCTTTCATTGGCTACCATAGTCTGATGAGCTCCCCCCTCCCTCTCCCTCCCCCCTCAACTCGCTTTTAAGGGATTACATCTTGAATCATTGCCTCACTTGATACAGCTAATCTGGCTGTGACGGTCCCACCTGATGACGGAGACTTGTGTTGCCTCCGAAACGTCATGATTTTTGTTTTTATTTTATTTTACTTTCTACGTGACTTTACCGAAAAAAAACCTAAGAAGATGATCACCATCTTCATAAAGCTATGACAGAAGCTTCTGTTGGTCAGTCCCCTTTCCAACTGACATTGCTCTTCTGCATAAATCTTCAAGTTTGCAGCCCATCTAACCCCATGGGACTCTGGCAAAAATACAAAGAGGGCATGAGTGAGGAGATCCTTAACGGAGCTGAATGAGAAAATACAAACCTCGACGTCAACTTTTCTGATGTCATCTTCAAACAGGCCCTCATCCTCCTTCAGGACAAACTGCACTCCATTGGTGGAAAATACCTCCCGTCTATGGGACTACCAACACCCTACAGGGACAACCTGCATGTCCTTGCTTAAGAGATCCTACGTTAAATATGCTATCATGCTTTACAGCTTCTTAAATGTATTTAGAAAAATTAATCAAAGCTGATGGATGCACAAATAGAAGCCTACACGGAAATCTTGGAAGACATTGAGACTACAAATCTAGTCTTCTTTTTCCTTGATGCACCTGCCAGTACTGGGAAGACCTTTGTTCTCAAAGAGAACATTGCTCTAGCTGTGCATCATCGGGGATTGCTGTGTAAGTCTATGAGTGTGTGTGAGTCCAAGTGTGCGAGTCAGTCCATGTGTGTGTGTCAGTCGCTGTGTGTGTGTTAGTCCGGCAAAACAACCTCCTACCTCCTCGCGGTGCCGGACGGGCAACACTGTCGTGGGCAGTGCTGTGGGGGGAGGGCCAATGCCCATTGGCCTCTCCCCTCATGGCGTCTGTGACCACCACAGTGGCTAAACGGGGGCTCTGGATGGGTGCGAGGGGCTGGTAACCCCTCCACCTTCAATTAATTACCACGAAACCACGAATTAAACATAAACCTGTAACTAATAAGCTTGTGCCGGAGGCCCCGGGGGGTAAGGCTTTTATGATGTCTCCTGGCCAAACCCCATTTGGCGGAGCCAGGAGATTGAATCTTCACCCTCGGGGCTCCTCCAGAAACAACGAAAAACCATTGCGGATGGCCACGTGGAATGTTCGAACGCTCACTGCGGAGGAGAGGCTGCCACTCCTTTGTCGGGAGCTGGACCGGTACCGCCTGGATCTCTGTGGCATTCAGGAGGTCCGGTGGACCGGTTCTGGCTCCTGCCACCATGAGGGGTGGACAGTCCTCTACTCGGGGCAGGAGACTGCCAAACAACAGGGTGTGGCTCTTCTGAACAAAAGAATGAAGGGGGCGTGGGAGCGTGGCGGTGAGGTGTGGGAAGCTGTAAGCCCCAGGATACTTTGGGCTCGCCTTCCCATCAACCGGAGGCGAGGAGTGGTGGTCGTGGTTACTTATGCCCCCACCGAAGACGAACATCCGTGGAGGGATGCAGGCAAAGCCGATGAGTCAGACGCTTTCTATGACCTCCTGTCACAGGTGCTGGCTAAAGTGGCCACTCGGGACAGAGTCATCTTGTTGGGTGACTTCAATGCCCGAGTTGGTCATGATGCTGGCACCTGGTCTGGAGTGATTGGAAGGCATGGGCCAGATCAGCTCAATAACAACGGTAGGAGGCTGCTAGATTTTTGTGCAGCCCATTGGCTTGTAATTACCAACACGCTCTACCGGCATCAGCGCATCCACACAACATCATGGATGCATGCCGGGTCCAAGCAAGAACATCTTCTGGACTACATAGTGACGGACCAGCGGATGCGAGCCCATGTCCTTGACACCAGGACCTACCGTGGAGCTGATCTGCCCTCTGACCATCGACTAGTCATCTGTAAGATGCGCCTGCCATTCTTCCACTCCAGTGGTGGGTGTACAGCCAGGATCCCATTTCAACCAAAAGTGGCCTGGTCTCAGTTAGCTGATGAAAGTTGCAAGCGAGAATTTCATCATCGCTTGCAGCTGGGGTTGGCATCATCCCCCACTCCACCTGATATCGAGGGTAAATGGGCGAGGTTTAAGACTGTGACTCATGCAGCTGCAATGTCTGCTTTGGGTACGCGGTCCAGACCTCCCCAGAAACCCTGGCTGACAGAGGAGGTGTTCAGGTTAATTGAGAAAAAGCGACAGGCCCACTCTCATCGGCTACAGCATCCCACGTCAGAGAATGAGGAGGTTTACCGCAGCCTTCGCTCGGAGGTTTGGAGAGCTGTAAGGCGCTGCAAGGATGGGTGGTGGTCGCGGGTTGCTGAGGAGATGGAATCTGCCTCGGTGGTCCGCGATCACAAATCACTATTTAACTCCATCAAAAAAGTAACCTGCAGCGCCACACCTATTACCATCATTAGGGGAAAAAATGGTGATCCAATCTCCGACCCCCAGGAACAGGTTTGCAGATTTGCTGAGCATGTCTGTGAGGTCCTGGGGGAGGGAAAATCTCTCAGCCAGGAAAACATCATGGCACAAAGTGGGGATAACCCTGCTGAGGCTGCGATGCCTCAAATATTGGAGGAGGTCACCCCCTGTGAGTGGCTGGCTGAGGTGCCATCTGTTGAGGAAGTACTGAAGGCGATCCGGAGTCTGAGACCAGGAAAGGCACCGGGCAGAGATGATCTCCCAAGCGAAATGCTGAGGGAGGGTGGCGCTTGTGCACAGACTGCCCTATATGACATCATAACAACATTCTGGACCGCTCGACGGGTATCACAGGACTGGAAGGATGCCCTGGTGGTCCCCCTCTTTAAGAAGGGGGACCGCACAGACTGTAACAACTACAGGGGCATCTCACTCCTCAGTGTGCCGGGAAAGGTCCTGGCAAGGATTATTCAACATCGCCTTGCTAGGCACGCTGAGGAGAGGCTTGCGGAACCCCAATGCGGTTTCAGGAAAGGGCGGTCCTGTACAGATGCCATATTTTCTGTCTGTCTGCTACAGCAGAGGTGTAGGGAATTCCAACAAGACCTACATCTCTGCTTTATTGACCTGGTCAAGGCCTATGATACCATCAGTAGGCCTGGGCTCTGGGTTGTTCTTCGTGCTTTCGGAGTCCCTGACCCTCTGCTCACGATCATTAAGGACCTTCATGATGGTGAGCGGGCCCGGGTAAAACTACGTGGCCGGGAGTCGGAGCCTTTCCCTGTACACCTTGGGGTGCGACAGGGATGTCCTCTGGCTCCCACATTATTTAACATCTATTTCAACTGCGTAGTTCGTGAAGCCTTCAATAGCTGTACCGGGGGAATTTCCATTTGGTACAGATATAATGGGAGGCTGATCGACGCCCGGGTGTGATCAAGGGATGGCTCCCTATTGGTCAACCACGTTATGTATGCCGATGATTTGGTAATAGCTGCTCATTCAGAAGAGGAGTTGGAGACGCTGCTGCTGAGACTGGAGCGTGCCACTAAGAGGTGGGGCCTTACCATCAGTCCCACCAAAACTAAGCACCTGCCTGGGTATTTTGTACCATCGGACACTCCACCCCCTCAACTCCCAATCGGTGATGGGGCAGTTGTGGAGAGAGTGGAGAGTTTCCCATACCTGGGCAGTGTGCTTATGACCGGCTCCAGTTTATCAGCAGAGGTCTCACTCCGAATCAGTCGAGCGGCATTATATTTTCATCGGTTGCGTAACGCTGTGTGGAAGCTACCTGGTCTGTCGCTCCGCACGAAGCTTCAGGTCTTCTCGGCCACGGTCATTCCCTCCCTTCTCTACGCTTGCGAAACGTGGACCCCCCTAATGGAGCATCTTCACCGGTTGGAAACATTTAGGCTGGCCTGCCTACGATCCATACTGGGTTTAACCAGGCTGGATTGTGTGAGGAGCTCACAAATCCTTGAAAGATCTGGGCAAAGTCCCATCGGTGAGCTCCTCCGGCAGGCAAGGCTGCGTTGGCTAGGTCATGTAGCCCGCATGCCCAGCTACCGCATGCCTAAACAGCTTTTGTTCGGCCGGATCGAGGGGGCTAAACGGGCGCGGCACGGGCTAGAGAAGCGATGGAGTGATGTGGTACGGGAGGACGTGGAGCCGATGACTGGTACCAGCGGTGTCAAGATCGGCCTCAGTGGAGGAGGCTCGTGAAGGACGCTACTGGGCAGTTGGAAGCAGTCGCCCTCCAACAACAACGGAGGGCGGAGGAGCGACGCTCACAACAACGAGCGGAGCGCCGGGTGGCTAAAGCACAGCAAGTTGGTATGGTAGGGGGCACAGGTGGTGCATCAGCCAGTCATCTCGGTCATCTCGGTCAGTCGACCCGTGGCACCTGCTGGGTCTGCCCCGTGACCTCCTGCCAGCGGGCGTTCGACACTTCACGTGGCCTCAAGGTGCACTTGGCCTGGCACAAGCGTCGTGGTGACGTCACCGCCACTTAGTGGCGAATGGCGGTTGTTGTTGTTGTTGTTGTGTTAGTCGATGTGTGTGTGTGTGTTAGTCGATGTGTGTGTATGGCTCCATGTGAGTATGTAAGTCACTGTGTGTGTATCTACGTATGTCTGTCAATGTGTGTGTGAGTCCATATGTGTGTGTGTTAGTCCATATGTGTGTGTAAGTCGATGTGTGTGCGTGGGTCCATGTGTGTGTAAGTCCATATGTGTGCTTAGGTCGATGTGTGTGTGAGAGTCTACGTATGTGTGTGTGTGTGAGTCGCTGTATGTGTGTACGTCGATTTGTGTGTGTAACTCCATGTGTGTGTATATAAAATGGATGTCTGTGTGTGCGAGTCCATATCTGTGTGTAAGTCGATGTGTTTGTGTGTGTGGGTCGATGTCTGTGTGGGTCTAAGTCAATGTGTGTCTTTTTCACCCGGCAACGCCGGGTACTTCCCGCTAGTAGTTTCTAAATTAACTTACCTTAAATTATCTCATCACTTTCTCTCGATGCAGTGATGTAGAGTTCCAAATACGATTTGCAGATAGCCAAAGTAGCAGATAGCAAGTACGTGAAAAACGAGGGAAAACTGTCCAGCGAAAACGGGTTATGTGAACACCACGCGTTAAGCAACGACTTCATTGTATCCGTAGGTAGCGAGTATGCGGCTTCCGCGATGGTCACGCGGTTGGGCTAATGCCGGGTGGCACGACCGTGTTTTCGGGCTCCAGGCTGCTTCAACAAAGACCAGGTTTACCTGACGGGCGTCCTCGCCATCCTGCGCCACCGCCGCTCCATTGACTTCCAGATGCTCTACACCCTGGGCAAGGCGAGTTCATGCTCGTCAATGCAAGCGTGCATGGTTATCGATACGTACACACACATGCACACACGAGCCCATGTGCTCACACGTATGCATGCACGCACACAAGGATACACATAAGTGTACGTATATGTGCACACACGTACATGCTCGTGCACATGCAAAGGTTTGATGTCAATGTTATGACCAAACACCAGATAATCTGGTGGGTCTTACTGGTGATGGAAAGAAGAGTAATGCTAATATAATTAAACAATGTAAACTGAGAAAATGTTGATGTCATGGTCTTGTAGCATTAGCATTAGTGTTGTGTTGGCCTGGTATTGATGCACAGTGTGTCGTGGTAGTGCTGGATGGTCAAGAGCAATGATTCAAAACTCGTCCTATGCCCAGGGTTTTTTTTTCAATTCATCTGCAAATTAAACCACGACGTACTTTGTGCACATGACGATTGGCAATCATGTAAAGCTGTTCCCTGGGAGGTCACGAGGGCTGGCATTTAGAAACATTGCTCCAGAGGCAGTGCTCGATGTTCCATTGGTTTATGAGTGACTCTTGGTAGTCAAGCACTGAAGCTATATTTCTCGGCCCTCCGAACTCTCCCTTGCACCGTCACCACTGAGCCGACTCCGGGCCCCCTCTGGCAGGTCTCCATCGAGGACGTGGAGCGGCTGCGTCCGCTGGCCACAGCAGAGAAGACGCGGCTGCCGCACTTCCTACGTAACCCCGAGAGCTACCAGCGTGAGCTCGACCGGATCATATCTGCTAACGGACTGTCGGACTCGGAGCTGCTTGAGCTCATGCCAGACTGAGCGACAGGGCAGCACCGCCAAGAGGACCACTGGGCATTCCGTTTGCGAGCTTCCACGGATGCGGGCCACAGAGTGATGGCTGTGGGATCCGCGCAAAACTAGAGCCGGACAGCTGTCATTATGTCCAGTCAGCATTAACTCAAAAACGCTATTCACCACAGATGCGGCATTTGAACGTTTATTGAGATCTGCCCGGGGGTTGCAACGGCTTGGTGGAGTCCACCAAGCTGTGCGCAGAGTCAATGGATTCACTCCCGCTACAGCCGCCTTTTTATTTGTACAAGAATCTCCTCAAAACCTCAGTTGTTGTAAAGTGAATGTTGAAGACTAAATATAATTATTTACAGCCCCTTTGTCAATCCACTACGACATGAAGCCCTCCACACACTGTGTCAGTCATGGAGGTTGTTTGACCATACTTTTTTACGTTGATGAGTGTAAGTTGGTGAAAAGGGAGCTCAGAACTGTTTCAGATATCACCATCGCTTCAGTTCAGCTGTGTTAGTGTGGAGTGGTGGTGCAGTGGTTTTCTGTATTGCACCATAATCCCGCTGGCTGAGTTCAATTCCAAGCCTCTCGAGAGAGAGGGCGGTTGGGAGAGAGGAGTATAAAAAGGGCAGCTCTCCCAGCGTGAGTCAGTCCGCACTCACCTCAAGACCCGAAGACATCTAGATAGCGCCCTGGCACTTCCGACCCCCAGCCCTTGTCAGGGCCAGGTCCGAACGGCCCAGTGGCGGCACCCGTTACCCTGACAAGGTCGGGTGAGCATAGCCTCCCCTAGGTCCCTTAGCGAAGGAATTCCCGATAGCAGAGAATAGTGTGAGGGCACACTAAGTGTGAGGACGTATCCTCGAGGCTATCGGGTGGGAGAGGCCGATACCTCTCCGTGTTAGGGACGCTCTTAGTCGTTAGAGCGAATAAACGGTGTTGCCTACAAAGGGAAGTCTGCCTATTTTGTCAACACTACATATACAGTACAGTACATCATATGGAGTGAAGTTGTGGGTGTGAACAATGTATATGCTGTATAGCATACTACTAGGCGAGGTAGTTAACATCTCGCCACCGCGGTGCCTCACACTGACTCACCAACCCACACACTAACTCACCCACTCAACCTCCCATATTCCCTCACCCATCCACCCACCCACTAACTCAATCACCCGCCCAACCATGCACCCACTCACTACCTCACCCACCCACTAAATCTCTAACCCATTCACTCACTCACCCACCCATTGAATCTATAACCCACCAAATCACTCATCCTCTCACCAAATCACCAACCCACCTCTCACCCACTCCCGCACCCACTCACACACTGACCCACCCAGTCACTCACCTTAACTATTCACAAACTCACCCACTAACTCACTCACCCACCCACTCACTCAACCACCCACCAACTCACCTACCCACTAACTCAGGGGTCGGCAACCAAAATAACAAGAAGAGCCATTTCTTTCCAATTCGGTACAAAATTCAGTATTTCAAGAGCCGCAATGCATCTGAGTACATACTGTACATACGTACATATCGTCAAGAAGCAGCCCGTAAAGAGCCGCATGCGGCTCCGGAGCCGTAGGTTGCCGACCCCTGCACTAACTTAATCACCCATCTTCTCCGCACTCAGGCAGCCACCCGCTCAATAATCGTACCGACTAACTCACACGCTCACTTACCAACACACCCATTCACCCACTCACCTACCCACCCACAAACTCAATCACCCATTCGCAATCAATCACCCTACTCAAAACAACCCATCCACTCACCCACCCACCCAATCATTCACCCTGCCCCTCACTCACCCACTTATTAAATCACCCACCAACCCACACACTCACCCAACAACCTACTCACTCACCCATCCACTAACCCACTCACTCAACAATCGACTCACCCACCCACTCACCTATTCACTCCCCCAATCACACGCCCACCCACCCATGCACTCAACATCCCACTCACCCACCCAATAAACAAAATTAAACAATTTTTATTTTACAAGGTAAGGCCCACAGAGCTATATAAATATTTTCAGAAGCAACCTGGCCACAAATGATAGCTTAACTAAGTGGCTTATCACGCGGAAAATTATAGCAGCCAAATCCTATAAATGCATGTTTCTAAATGTGGAGGAAAAGCCCGGAGAACCCGGAGAAAAATCCAGGTGACCTCGGGGAAAATAGGCAAACTTCAAATATACAGGCGGCAGGGCCGGGATCAAGTCCATGCCCACCTGTATATCAGGTGGGCACCGTGGTGCCCCATTCTCTGACTCACCCAACCATTCACCTACTCACTCACACCACGTACTCAAATACCCATCCACTCACACAATGACCCACCCACCAACTCAACCACCCAACCCCCATTTAACCACCCAACCGCCAAACCACTCACTCACCAAAAACTAAACTTGTTTTTATTTTACTAGGCAAGGCCCAATGAGCTATATAGATATTTTTCAGAAGCGACCTGGCTACAAATGATAGTTTAACGAAGAGAGTTATCACGTAAACATTTATAGCAGCCAATATCCTATAAATGTGAAGGGAAACCCCAGAGAGACCACAGGGAGAACATGCAGACTCCAAATATACAGGCATCATGGTTGGGGTCAAACCTACGAAATCCAATATACCAGTTTAATACGTCGGCTTTCGCGACCAATGTCATCCATGAGTTTCTTTTTTATTATGTCCAATATACCAAGCGAGGGAGTAACATCTCGCCACTGTGGTGCCTCTTTATCTGACTTACCCACCCACTCAACTACTAAAGCCACCCACACACTCACCCACTCGCAATCCCACTCACCCTGCCATCCACTCAACTGCTAAGCCACTCACTCATCTACACACCAAGCCACTCAAGAACTTACCTGTGCACCCACCTACCCACCCACTCACCTATTCACTCCCCCACTAACACACCCACCTAACCACCCACGCACTCAATCACTCACCTACCCACTCACGCACCCAATAAACAAAAACTAAACTATTTCTAATTGTACAAGCTAAGGCCCACAGCTATATAGATTTTTTTTCAAAAGCGACCTTGTTACAAAGTGGCTTATCACATCTCCATGTATTGCAGCCAAATCCTCTGAATGCATGTTTATTCTCAATGCAGAGGTAAAACCCCAAGGACCCGGAGAAAAATCCACGTGACCACGGGGAGAACAAGCACATTCCAAATATATAGTCGACAGGGTCAGGATGGAATCCATGACTGCCTGTATACTAGGCGAGGTAGTTAATATCCCACCACCGTGGTGCCCCACTCTGACTCACCAACCCACTCACCCACCTACTAACTTACCCACTCAACCTCCCACATTAACTTACCCACCCACCAGTCGCTCACCCACTCACCCAACCACCCACTCACTCAACCACCCACCCATTCATCTATTCACTCACACCACTTACTCAAATACCCACCCTCTCACTCAATAACCCATCCACTCACTAATGAACCCACCCAAACACTCACCCACCCACTCAGTTACTCACCCATCCACTCACCCACTCAATCGTACAATGACCCACTCAATCTCTAACCCACTCACCGACTCACACCCGTTAATTTGGACACCCAGCCACCCAGTCAAGCACCCACACGGTAACACTCACCAACTCACCTACCCAATAACTCACTAACCCACCCAGCACTCACTGAGCGAGTCAATCTCTAACCCATCAACTCACTCTGCAACTGACTCTTTCAACCACAACTCACCCACGCACCCACCCACTCACTCACCCAATCACTAACCCACTCACTAAATTTCTAACCCACCCACTACCCACCTAACCTCCTACCCACACACTCACCCACTCACACACACACACCCCCTCATCCACTCACTCATTCATCCACTCACATACTCACCTAGCCACTCACCTACTCACCCAGTCAAATACACATCCACTCACCATGTCACCTACTCAATTTTTAACCCACACACACACCCAACAACTCCCTCAGCTACTCAGCTACTCACCCACTAACCACATAATTATTCACCCACCCATCACTCAACCACCCAATAATTCAAACACCCAATAATTCAACCACCCATCAACTCAAGTTCCCACTAACTCAAGCATCCACTAACTCAACCATCCACTACTACCCACAAACTCAACCGAGCCTCTTACAAGCACCCACCCACACACTCACCAACACACTACACAATCTAAATTATGTTTATTTTACCAGGTAAGGCCGACAGAGCTATATACATCTTTTTCAGAAGTGACCTGGTTACAAATGATAGGTCAACAAAGTGGCTTATCACGTAGACATTTATTGCAGCCAAATCCTATAAATGCATGTTCATTTTAAATGCGGAGAGAACTATACAGGCGTCAGTCGGGATCAAACCCACAACCTTCTGCATACCTGGCAAGGTAGTTAACATCTCGCCACCATGGTGCCTCACTCTCTGACTCACCCATCCACTCACACACTCAACCTCCCATATTCCCTCACCCATCCACCCACTAACTCAATCATCCACCCACTCACCTATTTACCCACCCACTCACGCACCCATTAAGCCACCCACCCACTCACTACCTCATCCACCCACTTACCCTGCCACCCACTCAATCTCTAAGGCACTCACCCACTTAATTTCTAACACACCAATTCACTCATCCTCTCACCAACCCGCCTCTCACCCACTCACACTGACCCACCCACTCACTTCAACCATTCACAAACTCACCCACCCACTACTTCACCCAACCATCCACCACCCACTCAATCTCTAACCTATTCTCACCCACCCACTCAGCCACCCATCCACTCACCCAATCAATCTCTAACCCACTCACCCAGCCACTCACCCACCCACTCATATATTCACTCAACACACCCACTCACGTCACCCACCGACTTACCGTGCCACCCACTTAATCTCTAACACACTTACCCTCTCACCGACTCCCTCAACCACTGACCCACCGACTCACAGACCTACCCAGTTAATCACCCACTCGATGTGTAGTCCTCACCTCTTCCGGTATTGTGAGATATTCTTCCTCCCGGCAGCTTCTTCACGACGACGCCTTGCCTGGTATGCAGAAGGTTGTGGGTTTGATCCCGACCCTGACGCCTGTATATTTCTCTCTGAATTTAAAATCAACATGCATTTATAGGATGTGGCTGCAATAAATGTCTATGTGTTAAGCCACTTCGTTGACCTATAATTTTTAACCAGGTCATTTCTGAAAAATATTTATATAGCTCTGTCAGCCTTACCTGGTAAAATAACGCCATTTATATTTAGTTTAGTGTGTTGGTCAGTGGGCGGGTGGGTGCGTGGGTGGGTGAGTGGCTCGGTGGTTGAGTTAGTGGGTGCTTGAGTTAGTGGGTGGTTGAATGTTTTTGGTGGTTGAATTATTGGGTGGTTGAGTGATGGGTGGGTGGGTGAATAATTACGTGGTTAGTGGGTGAGTTGCTGAGGGAGTGGCCGGGTGGTTGGGCGAGTGGGTGGTTTAGAAATTGAGTGGGTGGCATGGTGAGTGTATGTGTATATAACTGGGTGAGTAGGTGAGTGGCTGGGTGAGTATGTGAGTGGATGAATGAGTGAGTGGGTGAGTGTTTGGGTGGGTTCATGAGTGAGTGGATGGATGAGTGAGTGGGTGAGTGTTTGGGTGGGTTCATGAGTGAGTGGATGGGTTATTGAGTGAGAGGGTGGGTATTTGAGTAAGTGGTGTGATTGAATAGGTGAATGGGTGGGTGTTTGAGTGAGTGAGTCAGAAAATGGGGTGCCACGGTGGTGAGATGTTAACTACCTCACCTAGTATACAGGAGGTTGTCGATTTGATCCAGACCCTGTCTCCTGTATATTTGATTGTGCTTGTTCTCCTTGTGGTCGCGTGGATTTTTCTCCGGGTCCTCGGAGTTTTCCCTCTGCATTGAGAATAAACATGCATTCAGAGGATTTGGCTGCAATGCATATGATAAGCCACTTCGTTAACCTGCCATTTGTAACAAGGTCGCTTTTGAAAAAGATCTATATAGCCCTGTGGGCCTTACCTGGTAAAATGAAAAAGTTTCGTTTTAGTTTATTGGGTGGGTGGGTGGGTAGATGGGTGATTGAGTGCGTGGGTGTTTGCGTGGGTGGGTGGATGGGTGGGTGTGTGAGTGGGTGGGTGAATAGGTGAGTGGGTGGGTCGTTGAGTTAGTAAGTGGGTGTGTAGGTGGGTGCATAGGTAAGTTCTTGAGTGAGTGGCTGGGTGTCTGGATGAGTCAGTGGGGTAGTGATTGAGTGGATGGCAGGGTGAGTGGGTGAGTGGGTTGTGAGTGGGTGAGTGTGTGGGTGGCTTTCATAGTTGAGTGGGTGGGTGAGTCAGATAATGAAGCGCCAGAGTGGCGAGATGTTAACTCCCTCATCTGGTATATTGGAGTTCGTAGGTTCCACCCCAACCCTAAAGCCTGTATATATTTGGAGTTTGCATGTACTTCCTGTGGTCGTATGTATTTTTCTTTGGGTTCTCTGGGTTTTCCCTCCACATTTAGAAACAAGCATGTATAGGAAATTGGCTGCTATAAATTTACACGTGATAACCCACTTCGTTGAACTATCATTTGTGGCGAGGTCGCATCTGAAAAAGATCTATATAGCTCATTGGGCCCTGCCTGGTAAAATAAATACAGTTTAGTTTTTGTTTCGTGGGTGAGTGAGTGAATGGGTGGGTTGGTGGTTGGGTGGTTGAATGGGTGCTGGGTTGGTGAGTTGGTGGGTGGTTGAGTCAGTGGCTGGGTAATTGTGAGTGGATGGTTATTTGAGTAAGTGGTGTGAGTCAGTAGGTGAATGGGTGGGTGGTTGGGTGAGTGGCTGGTGGGTAGGTAAGTTAGTGTAGGAAGTTGAGTGAGTAAGTTAGCGTGTGAGTGGATGGGCGAGTGAGTCAGAGAATGGGGCACCACGGTGGTGAGATGTTAACTACCTTGCCAAGTATACAGGAGGTCATGGAATCGATCCCGACCCTGCCGCCGGTATATTTGGAGTTTGCATATTCTTCCTGTGGTCACCTAAATTTGTCTCCGTGTCCTCCTGTTTTTCCCTCCACATTTAGAATCGGCACGTTTGGAGTATTTGGTTGCTATACATTTCTACGTAATAAGCCACTTCGTTGAATTTTTTTTTTAAATTCCCCCTCCTGTCCACTCACCAGTATATTTATTATGGGAACAGCGCAGTCGATGGGCAATTTGTGTGTAGTGGGATACAGTGTGGGTAATCCCACCTCCTAAACAATGTCTGGCCAGCAGGGAACAGGAGGCCAAAACTATCTCGAGGGGCTTTCTCGAGCTCCTCGAGTGGAGGTGTGATGCCACAGCGGCGAAGCCGCTCTTCCGGCGCCGCGCCCGCGATGCCAACACAACAAAGCAGTTTGGCCGACGCTGCTCTTCCCTCACCACCCCCACATGAACACACACACCCCCACATAGGGCCTCGTGGGGAAGTCACCTGGCCTACAGGTTTTCACCCAGGAGCCCTCCTCGTGAGGAACATTCTCCACGGTTTCCTGGGGCCAGGGAATTGGCCGAGGCTTCCCCGAGGTTAAATTACACTGTGGCGCCGTGAATTGACTTGAAATTACTTGGTCATGGCAAGGCCACTCAGCACCCGCAGTGAGAACACTAAAAGATGCAACTAGGCAGGTAGTGGGAGCGGGGCAGGCGGCTGAACATTCGGCGCGCCGGCCAAGCTGCGATTGCGCGCCAGGGAAGCGTTCTGATTGGCTGGGAGCAACCACGAGCTAAGCAATGGCCCCTTTGATGGAGAGGACAATAAAAGGACAATAGACAGCACAAGAGTTAGTTCGTGTCCTTCACAAGTCAGCGATCGGTTGACTCTCCAGCCACTCTAACGTCCGTGTGACGAGTCGCAGTGCAGCGAGGACGGGCCCGCAGGAGCTCCGTACGAATCGAACCGTGAGTACGTGAGAGAGATAGCGAACAGCGTGAGAATCCCTCGAGAGAGTAATTCGAAATAGGCGGGGCGGATTGGGTTTAGACCGTCGGGAAACAGAGCAGCTTCCTCACTGATTTCGGCCCCGGTTTATGTAACATTTAGTATCAGGCACGCCGGCAATAAACCGTTAGTGATCAACAACAATTTTGTGTGGTTTCTGCGAGTGTGGAGAGAGTGGGGACATGGTCTGTGTACGGGCGTACGTGGAGAGCGCGCGCGTATTCAGTGATCAAACGGCCACGCGTCGGTGCCGTTGTTTGCGCGCGAGGGCGTATTTACCCACGTGTTTGCGCTCGCCCATGCGTGTTCACTCGGGGCTTAACGCACATGCCTTATCATCCGTAGCGTGCCGTTGCCCTGGAAATTAACGGGCAGACCCTCCGGTCATTGCTTCACTATTGCACAGGGGTGGTTGCGGTTGTCGCATAGTGGTAGGTGTGGTGGCGGTTATTGTGGTGGTGGTGGGTATTGTGGTGGGTTGTACAGCCAGGGGGGCTCGTGCTGCGCCGCGGCCGCGCATCCTCATACGGCTATTTTTTGCGCGAGTCGTAGCAGACGAGGTGAGCAGCGCGCGGGCAGCTGCCGCGCTATTTTTAGCGCGTGCACGTGGAGGGCCAATATGCGTGGGTGGCTGCGCGTACCCGAGTGTGGGTAGCGGCGTGCACGGGCACGCGCGTACCAGGAGTCTTCTCCGAATATTTGGGGGAGGAATGCCCACGGGGAGTGTGGGTGAATGACCCGAGGTGGCCGAGGGCCAGCCAAGAGGACCAGCCAAGAGTTATGTCTCACAGGGGGGACGCGGAGGTAGCGAGGCCAAAGCTACGAGCTGCAGCAGCGAGGAGGGAGGAAGGGGGAGAGGAGTCGGGGGGTAGTCGCCCCCACAAAATGGTGTCAGAGGTGGTACGATCCCCCGCACCTCCAAGGGAAAGAGGCGCTTCACCCCACGCTCAGGTAAGACATGTATTCACCGGGCGAGGGATTCCTTCATGGAAATCGTTCGCCCGCAGCATGACGTGTGCTAAAGATATTAATGGCTGGACGGACGCGTAGGCGTTATAGCAACTTAATATGCATTTGGATGGGCGGGCAGCCGACTTTGTGGAATATTCATATTCTTAGGTTTTTTCCGGTAAAGTTACGTAGGCAAAAAATTAAAATGAGTAAAATAAAATAAAAATCACGACGTTTCGGAGGCAACACAAGCTTCCGTCTTCAGGTGGAACCATCACAGCCCGACAGCTGTATCAAGTAAATGAGAGATTACAAGAGATACCACTCCGTATATATAATGGTTGAGGGGGGGGGCAGGAATGGCCCACTTTTTATTATTATGGTAAGGTGCGGCTTGAGACTATGAATAGACTGCATAACAAAAGACTGAGCCTTTATTATGGAGAGGTTCGGTTTGTGACTACGCCTAGCCTACATAACAAAAGTGTGAAAAAAGAAAGCTAAACCTGGTAGAAAGCTAAACCTGGTAAAACAAAACTGGCTGTCTATCAGTAACTTGTAATAGTTTTCTGTCAAATAAGATGGTCCAAATAAGTGTAGTTAAATCTTTTTTTGCATGGTTAATCACATCTTTCCAATGATTAAAGGTGCGGCTTGAGACTATGAATAGACTACATAACAAAAGACTGAGCCTTTATTATGGAGAGGTTCGGTTTGTGACTACGCCTAGCCTACATAACAAAAGTGTGAAAAAAGAAAGCTAAACCTGGTAGAAAGCTAAACCTGGTAAAACAAAACTGGCTGTCTATCAGTAACCTGTAATACTTTTCTGTCAAATAAGATAGTCCAAATAAGTGTAGTTAAATATTTTTTGCATGGTTAATCACATCTTTCCAATGATTACTCAGTTTGTAACCATCATCACGGTTGAAATTATGTCTGCGTTTGTATATTTGTATGGCTTCGTGTACAAACCTTTGATGGTAGCTCTACCCGCAAGTACACAAACCCAGTGGGGGGAATTAATGCGCCGACTCAACCTGCGCTTCGGCGCGTATAATGAGAGAGAGGCAAAGGCGGCCTTAGAGGCGCGCCGCCGCCAACCCGGCGAGGACTTTCGCGATTATGCCGAGGACGTGCGATCGCTAACACGGATCGCCCGCCCAGGGTACGCGACGGAGGTAATTGAGGAGCTAGCCGCCGACAAGATTCACCGATATTTAGCTCGCACCGCGTGGTGGCAGCCCAAAGTGGGCAGCGCACGCCTTCTCTTTGACACCCTTGTCGAGCATGTGGAGGGCCAATAGGCGCAGGTGGCTGCTCGTACCCGAGTGTGGGCAGCGGCGTGCACGGGCACGCGCGTGCGAGGAGTCTTCTCCGAACATTTGGGGGAGGAATGACCGCGGGGAGTGTGGGTGAATGATCCGAGGTGGCCGAGGGCCAGTCAAGAGTTATGTCTCACAGGGGGGACGCGGAGGTAGCGAGGCCAAAGCTACGAGCGGCAGCGAGGGAGGAAGAGGAGGAGGAAGGGGGAGAGGAGTCGGGGGGCAGTCGCCCCCACAGAGGTCCATCTGCCAGCATTGAGGAAGTAATTGCTGGGCTGCATGCACCTCAGATGATATCAGTACGACAAATACGTGGTATAGTTCCTTAAACTGAAAGTGGCTGTTTAGAATAAACTTTTAAACAAAATGAAAGTGGCTTCTCAAGTGGAAATGTATAGCAGGTAAATACTCTTTAAACATGTGTTTTTTTATTGTGGAGGTAAAAACCGGAGTACCCAGAGACAAAGCCACGCCACCACAGAGAGAATATACAAACTCCAAATACACAGGCGGCAGGGTCGGGATCAAACCCACGGCCTGTATACCAGATGGGGTAATTAACATCTGTACAAGGGCAAGCCATACATGGAGCTGGAGTGGACCGTGTGGCCCATCCCTGTGGCCCATCCCTATCGCGTGAGTGGCTCCCACTGGTGTGATTGTGTTCACACGTGCGTGGTCTGCTTGTGTGTACGCGTGTGCCCCACTGTGCTATGAACCCAACATGACCAGGCTGTTGTCCCTCTCGCCTGGCTCGTTGAGAAGCAGCCCACCCCACAACATCTCGCCGCCGTGGCGCCCCACTGTCTGACTCTCCCACCCACTAACCCACACACTCACCCACTCAATTACCCATCCACTCAAATTCAAGTTTATTTTCAAGTTCATTTATTAGGTATAGCTTTGTGAGCAATTCGGCTCTTGAATCGGGTGCAACCGCAACAAACAAAAAACAAAAACATGAACAAGAATACATCTTATAGTGACTATGTGCAAACAGAAAATACAAGAAAAGACAGCAAAATATTGCAGAAAAATCACCGTACACCAACACTGTGTGCAAAAATCCCAGCGGGATGCAAGTCAAACAACAACAACCACAAGACAACTTAGATTAAGGCCATCAGTCTAACTCTGTACTACAACAAACATAGCCAAACCAAAAAACTTTTCGAAAATCACCAAAATAAAGCCATAAAATCAATGAAACAGTGGTCATAGGAACTGTGACCGAATATTCACAATAAACGACGTAAACAACATGTACTACCAAACTCTGCAGCCATAGCTGGCTGCATGAGTCACTCCACAACAGTAGGAGCATCAGTCGGAGTATCAACATTTTTCAATGCACCTTTAAGATCAGCACACTAAATCAAAACACAGATCATAATTTTCAGCGATCATCCGGATCGAAACATTGTATTTTAGGCCACTAAATTGCAGTGGCAGCTGAGCCACTCACCCACTCACCAAGCCACCCACTCAATCTCTAACCCACACTCATGCACCCAGCCACTCACTCACTCAGTGACTCACCTACGACTAGGTCTCGGCAAGGTAAGGTAATTTACCCTTTTTACCGGTTAAAAGGGTAAAGGGTAAATGTGTCGACATGCCAAGGGGTAAGGTAAAGGGTAGGGTAAAGGTAGCTCAGAAGAATTACCCGGTAGGGTAAAGGTAGCGCGAAGTATTACCCAGTAAATACGGTTCCTTGTTTACCGCTAAAAGCTCCGTGGCGCAGTCCGTGGCCTCCATTTAATAAGTAATATTAAAAACAAACTTTCTTTAAAACACGCTTTTATTAAATGTACGAGTAATGGCAGAACTCCACGACTCCAGGAAGTGGCACCGAAGCTTTCCATAACGTAAGGGACCATGGCTAATTACAGCCAACGTCAGTTGAGCGTGGACAATTAGACCCAAGCCGAAACAAAACACATAAAAAAAGGATTTTATGATAGAATATAGTGTTGTCATCAGTATGACATAAGTATACCAAGTTTGCAGTCGATACCACATTAGGAAGTGGGTAAACATTTAGTTACAAGATTTGAGGATACAACAACGACGACAACGACAACAACAATGACAACAACGACAACAAGCGTGTAAAATTGGAATCATCGAGAGTATTCTATATGAATAAAGCGCTCTACCTAGCATTTACCGTTATAAACCTTGTTCATGTGTAGTTCCCTAGTAATTACCCTGTAATTGGGTAATTTATATGGGGTAAGGGTAAAAGGTAGGCTCGTTGCTTTTTACCTTTTACCTTACCTGCTAAAGGGTAAAAGGTAGGGTAGAGTGATTGTATTGTGGTAAGGTAAAAGGTAGGGTAAAAATAGGCTCGTTGTCTTTACCTTTTAACTTTTACCTTACCTTGCCGAGACCTACCTACGACCCATCAACCCATCCACTCACTCATCCACCCACGCACCCACTCACGCACGCACACACTCATCCACACAATTAACTAATATTACATTATTTTTCATTTTATAGATCTTTGTCGGAAGCCACCTCAGCACAAATGACAGTTCAATTCAGTGGCTTTTCACGTAAAATGTTATAGCAACCAAATTATATGAATGCATGTTCAAATGTGGAGGGACAACCTGGAGAAAATTCCACACGACCACGGGGAAGAACATAGAAACTCCAAATATACAAGTGGAAGGGCTGGGATAAAATCCACAACCTCCTGTATACTAAGCGAGGTAGTTAACATCTCGCCACCGTGGTGCCTCACTCTCTGACTCACCCACCCACTCACTCACACACGAACTCACCCACTCAACCTCCCATATTCACACACCCATCTACCCATCTACCCAATAACTCAACCACCCACACATTCACGCAACAATCCACTTACCCACCCACTCACTTATTCACCCACTCAACCATGCACATATTCACTCACCTATTCACCCACCCACTCACACACCCATTTAGCCACCCACTCACTACCTCACCCACCCACTTATCCTGCCACCCACTCAATCTCTTACCCACTCACTCACCCACCCACCTATTCACCCACCCACGCAATCTCTAACCCACCAATTCACTCATCCTCTCACCAACTTACCAACCCACCTCACTCACTCCCGCACCCACTCACGCGCTGACCCAACCACTCAGTCACCTCAACCATTCACAAACCCACCCACTCATTCACCTAACCACCCACCACCCACTCAATCTCGAACCCATTCACGCACCACCCACCCACCCACTCAGCCACCCACCCACTCAGCCACCCACCTACTCAGCCACCCACCCACTCAGCCACCCACCCACTCAGCCACCCACCCACTAACTCACCCAATCAATCTCTAACCCACTCACCTACCCACCCACTCACCCAGTCAATCAACCTACCACTCACTCACCCTCCCAACCACTCGTCTATTTACTCCCACACAACACACCCACTCACGTCACCCATGACTTACCATATCACCCACAATCTCTAACACACTCACTCACCCACTCACCTACTCCCTCAACCACTGACCCACACTCACAAACCCACCCAGTTAATCACCCACTCTATGTGTAGTCCTCACCTCTTCTGGTAATGTGAGATATTCTTCCTCCCAGCGGTATTTTACCAGGTAAGGCCCACTGAGCTATAAATATTGTTTTCAGAAGCACCCTCGCCACAAATGATAGTTCAACAAAGTCGCTTATCATGTAGACATTTATTGCACCCAATTCCTCTTATTACATGTTTCTAAATGTGGAGTGAAATATACAGGCGTCAGGGTCGGGATCGAACCCACAACCTTCTGTAAGCAGGCGAGGTAGTTAACATTGCCACCGTGTCGTACAATTCTTTGACTCACCCACTCAACTACTAAAGCCACCTACCAACCCACTAACCGACTCACAAACCCACTCACCCTGCCACGCACTAAATTTCTAACCTACTCACTCAACCACTCATCCACGCACCCACCTACACACCCACTCACTAACTCACTCACTCACCCACTCACCCACCCACTCACTCACTGACCAACTCATGCACCAACCCACCCACTCACACTGTGACTTACTCCATATCTAACCCAAAAACTCACTCACCCAGCCCCTCACCTACTAACCTAACCACCCACTCACACACCTAAGCACTCAACCACCCACTCGCCCAACTGTAAACTAAAATTAAATTGTTTTACCAGGTGAGGCCCACAGAGCTACAGTATATAGATCTTATTCAGAAACAACATGGCCACAAATGATGGTTTAACCAAGTGGATTATCACGTAGACATTTATAGCATCCAGTTCCTCTAAATGCATCTTGATAAATATGGAGGGGAAACCCGGAGGACTCGAAGAAAAATCCATGAACCACGAAGAGAACATGCAAACTCCAAATATACAGGCGTCACGGTCGAGACCGAACCCAAAACCTCCTGTACAAAAGGTAAGGTAGTTAACATCTCACCACCATGGGGCTCTACTCTCTAACTCACAGCCACCCACTCACCCACCCATTCAGCCAGCTACCCATTCAGCCACATACCCACTTAAACACCCACCCACTCAAAAACACACACACCTTGCTAACCACTTGCCTATTACAACAACCGCCATTCGCCACTAAGTGGCGGTGACGTCACCACGACGCTTGTGCCAGGCCATGTGCACGTTGAGGCCACGTGAAGCGTCGAACGCCCGCTGGCAGGAGGTCACGGGGCAGACCCAGGTGCCACGGGTCGAATGACTGAGATGACCGAGATGACTGGCTGATGCACCACCTGTGCCCCCTACTGTGCCAACTTGCTGTGTTTTAGCCACCCGGCGCTCCGCTCGTTATTGTGAGCGTCACTCCTCCACCCTCCGTTGTTGTTGGAGGGCGACTGCCTCCAACTGCCCAGTAGCGTTCTTCACGAGCCTCCTCCACTGAGGCCGATCTTGACACCACTGATACCAGTCATCGGCAAGTCCACTCAGCTCCACGTCCTCCTGTACCACATCACTGGGCATGCGGGCTACATGACCCAGCCAACGCAGCCTTGCCTGCTGGAGGAGTTCACCGATGGGACTTTGCCCAGATCTTTCAAGGATTTGTGAGCTCCTCACACAATCCAGCCTGGTTAAACCCAGGATGGATCGTAGGCAGGCCAGCCTAAATGTTTCTAACCGGCGAAGATGCTCCATTAGGGGGGTCCACGTTTCGCAAGCGTAGAGAAGGGAGGGAATGGCTGTGGCCGAGAAGACCTGAAGCTTCGTGCGGAGTGACAGACCAGGTAGCTTCCACACAGCGTTATGCAACCGATTAAAAGATATTGCTGCTCTACTGATTGGAGCCGGTCATAAGCACACTGCCCAGGTATGGAAAACTCTCCACAACTGCCCCATCACCGATTGGGAGTTGTGTGGGTGGAGTGTCCGATGGTACAAAATACCCAGGCAGGTGCTTAGTTTTGGTGGGGCTGATGGTAAGGCCCCACCTCTTCGTGGCACGCTCCAGTCTCAGCAGCAGCGTCTCCAACTCCTCCTGAATGAGCAGCTATTACCAAATCATCAGCATACATAACGTGGTTGACCAATAGGGAGCCATCCCTTGATCGCACCCGGGCATCGATCAGCCTCCCATTATATCTGTACCAAATGGAAATTCCCCCGGTACAGCTATTCAAGGCTTCACGAACTACGTGGTTAAAATAAATGTTAAATAATGTGGGAGCCAGAGGACATTCATGTCGCACCCCAAGGTGTACAGGGAATGGCTCTGACTCCCGGCCACGTAGTTTTACCCGGGCCCCCTCACCATCATGAAGGTCCTTAATGATCGTGAGCAGAGGGTCAGGGACTCCGAAAGCATGAAGAACAACCCAGAGTCCAGGCCTACTGATGGTAACCTTGACCAAGTCAATAAAGCAGAGATGTAGGTCTTGTTGGAATTCCCTACACCTCTGCTGAAGCAGAAGGACAGAAAATATGGCATCTGTGCAGGACCGCCCTTTCCTGAAACCGCATTGGGGCTCCGCAAGCCTCTCCTCAGCGTGTCTAGCAAGGCGATGTTGAATAATCCTTGCCAGGACCTTTCCCGGCACACTGAGGAGTGAGATGCCCCTGTAGTTGTTACAGTCTGTGCGGTCCCCCTTCTTAAAGAGGGGGACCACCAGGGCATCCTTCCGATCCTGCAGAACCCATCCAGTGGTCCAGACTGTTGTTATAATGTCATATAGGGCAGTTTGTGCACAAACGCCACCCTCCCTCAACATTTCGCTTGGGAGATCATCTCTGCCCGGTGCCTTTCCTGGTCTCAGACTCCGGATCGCCTTCAGTACTTCCTCAAAAGATGGCACCTCAGCCAGCCACTCACAGGGGGTGACTTCTTCCAATATTTGAGGCACTGTAGCCTCAGCAGGGTCATCCCCACTTTGTGCCATGATGTTTTCCTGGCAGAGGGATTTCCCCTCCCCCAGGACCTCACAGAAATGCTCAGCAAATCTGAAAACCTGTTCCTGGGGCTCGGAGATTGGATCACCGTTTTTTCCCCTGATGGCAATCGGTGTGGTGCTGCAGGTTACTTTTTTGATGGAGTTAAATAGTGATTTGTGATCGCGAGGCAGACTCCATCTCCTCAGCAACCCGCGACCACCACCCATTCTTGCAGCGCCTTATGGCTCTCCGAACCTCTGAGCGAAGGCTGCGGTAAGCCTCCTCATTCTCTGACGTGGAATGCTGTAGCCGATAAGAGTGGGCCTGTCGCTTTTTCTCAATTATCCTGAACACCTCCTCTGTCAGCCAGGGTCTCTGGGGAGGTGTGGACCGCATACCCAAAGCAGCCATTGCAGCTGCATGAGTCACAGTCCTAAACCTCGCCCATTTACCCTCAACATCAGGGGGAGTGGGGGACGATGCCAACCCCAGCCGCAAGCGACGATGAAATTCTCACTTGCAACTTTCATCAGCTTACTGAGACCAGGCCACTTTAGGTTGGAATGGGGTCCTGGGGTGTACACCCACCACCGGAGTGGAAGAATGGCAGGTGCATCTTATAGATGACTAGTCGATGGTCAGAGGGTAGATCAGCTCCACGGTAGGTCCTGGTGTCAAGGACATGGGCTCGCATCCGCTGGTCCGTCACTATGTCGTCCAGCAGATGTTCTTGCTTGGACCCGGCATGCATCCATGATGTTGTGTAGATGCGCCGATGCCGGAAGAGCGTGTTGGTAATTACAAGCCCATGGGCTGCACTAAAATCTAGCAGACTCCTACCGTTGTTATTGAGCTGTTCTGGCCCATGCACTCCAATCACTCCAGACCAGGTGCCAGTATCATGACCAACTCAGGCATTAAAGTCACTCAACAAGATGACTCTATCCCGAGTGGCCACTTTAGCCAGCACCTGTGACAGGAGGTCATAGAAGGCATCTGACTCATTGGCTTTGCCTGCATTCCTCCACGGATGTTCGTCTTCGGTGGGGGCATAAGTAACCACGACCACCACTCCTCGCCTCCGGTTGATAGGAAGGCGAGCCCAAAGTAGCCTGGGGTTTACAGTTTCCCACACCTCACCGCCACGCTCCCACGCCCCCTTCATTCTTTTGTTTAGAAGAAGAGCCACACCCTGTTGTTTGGCAGTCTCCTGCCCCGAGTAGAGGACTGTCCACCCCTCATGGTGGCAGGAGCCAGAACCGGTCCACCGGACCTCCTGAATGCCACAGAGATCCAGGTGGTACCGGTCCAGCTCCCGACAGAGGAGTGGCAGCCTCTCCTCCGCAGTGAGCATTCGAACATTCCATGTGGCCACACGAAGTGGTTTTTCGTTGTTTCTGGAGGAGCCCCGAGGGAAAATATTCAATCTCCTGGCTTCGCCAATTGGAGTTTGGCCAGGAGACGTCATAGACGCCTGTCTTCCCGGGGCCTCCGGCACAAGCTTATTAATTCGTGGTTTTGTGGTAATTAATTGAAGGTGGAGGGGTTACCAGCCCCTTGCACCCATCCAGAGCCCCCGTTTGGTCACAGACGCCATGAGGGGAGAGGCCAATCGGCATTGGCCCTTCTCCCAAAGCACTGTCCACAACAGAGTTGCCCGTCCGGCAACGTGAGGAGGTAGGGGGTTGTTTTGCCGAACCCACTTACCTACGCACCCACCCACACACCCACTGACTGACTCACTCACTCAACAATTCATTCACCCATCCACTCACCATTTCACTCCCTCAATCACACACCCACCCGTCCACCCACTCAATCTCTAACTCACACACTCACCAGCCCACCCACTCACCCAGCCACTTACCTACTCACCCACTCAACCTGCCACCAACTCGACCCCCAACAGACCTACCGACCCAACGAGCCACCTACCCCCTAAACTAAACTACTTTTTATTTCACCAGGTAAGGCCCATTGAGCTATATAGATCCATTTCAGAATATACCTGTAACAACTCATAGATAAACCAAGTGGCTTATCACAGAGACATTTATTGCAGCCAAATCCTCTAAACGCATGTTGCTTCTAAATGCAGAGGGAAACCCCGGAGGACTTAGAACAAAATCTAGGCGACCACGGGTGAGAACTTGCAAACTCCAAATATACAGGCGACAGGGTCGGGATCGAATCCTCCTGTATACTAGGCAAAATAGTGAACATCTCACCACCTTGGCGCCTCACTCTCTGACTCAACCATCCACTCACTTACACGCTAACTTACCCACTCAACCTCCCACGTTAAATTACCCACCCAGCCCTCACCCATTCACTCACTCACCGTTCACCCACCCACTCACTCACTAACTTACCCACCTATCTTCTCAACCACTCACCCAGCATCCCACTCAATCTCATACCAAACTAACTCACACACACACACCCACACACCCACTCACTGACCCACCCACTTAAGCACTCACCCAACCACCCACTTACTCCCTCACGCACTCACAAACCCACCCATCCATATCCTCACTCATACACCCACCCACCCCATCAATCACCCACCCACCCCATCAATCACCCACCCACCCCATCAATCACCCACCCACCCCATCACTCACCCACCCACCCCATCAATCACCCACCCACCCACTAACTAACACCCACACACTCACACACTCACCCACACACTCACCCACCCAGCACTCAGTCACCGAGCCACTCAATCGCTAACCCACCCACTCACAAACCCACCCACCCACTCACCGACCCACCCACTAACTCACCCAGTCACTGACGCACTCACTCAATGTATAACCCACCCACTACCCACCTAACCTCCTTCCCACACACTCATTCACCCAACCACACACCCACCCACCCACACTCACCCACCCACCCACACTCACCCATACACTCACCTACTCGCCCAGCTGCTCAATTATTTACCGAGCCACTCACCTACTCACCCACCCACCCACTTACACTCACCCTGCCACCCACTCACCCAACCACCCCCCCCTCCCTCAGCCACTCACCGACTCACCAAATCACCCACCACCCAAATAACTAATCACCCACCCATCACTCAACCAACCAATAATTAAACCACCCATAATTAAACCACCCATTAACTCAACCACCCATTAACTCAACCACCCATTAACTCAATCACCCATTAACTCAATCACCCACGAATTCAAGCACACACTAACTCAACCACCGAGCCACTCACACACTCACCCACTCACCAAGCCATTCAAATTCAATCTCGAACAACACATGCATCTAGGCACTGACTCACCCAGCCACTCACTTAGTCATCATAAACCCATCCATGCACTTGCCCACTCACCCACCTGCCCTATCATCAACACACTAAACAACAATTTTAATATTTTTTTTATTTTACCAGGTAAGGCCCACTGAGCTATAAATATTTATTTCAGAAGCATCATCGCCACAAATGATAGCTCAACAAAGTGGCTTATCATGTATAAATTTATAGCAACCAACTCCTCTAAATGCATGTTTCTAAATGTGGAGGGAAATGTAGAGGCATCAGGGTCAGGATACGAGGCGAGGTAGTTAACATATCGCCACTGTGGTCCCCCACTATATGACTCTCCCACCCACTAACCCACACACTCACCCACTCACTCACCCACTCACTTAAACACCCACCCACTCAACCACCCACGAATTCAAGCACACACTAACTCAACCACCGAGCCACTCACACACTCACCCACTCACCAAGCCATTCAAACTCAATCTCGAACAACACATGCATCTAGGCACTGACTCACCCAGCCACTCACTTAGTACCCATAAACCCATCCATGCACTTGCCCACTCACCCACCCACCCAATCATCCACACACTAAACAAAAAATGTAATATTTTTTTTATTTTACCAGGTCAGGCCCACAGCAAAATAGATATTTTTCAGAAGCCACGTGACCACAAATAACAGCTCAATGAAGTGGCTTTTCACGTATAAAGTTATAGCAGCCAAGTTCTATAAATGCATGTTTATAAATACGGAGGGACAACCCGGAGAAAAATCATAATATTTATTTATCCTGAAGGAGTCCGATGAGCTATCCAGCTATTTTTTACCGAATAGAGGAGGGTCAGAAAAACACGAAACAATACAACAAGTGATAGGAGTGCGAGGTAGAGAAAAAAGGTAATCCAGTCATTAAACTATATATATATAATTTAAATAACTAAAATATATAAGTACAAATGGCACAAGTACATAAATTACTGCCGATATTTCAACACAATTCCTGCCAATACTTCAACACTAAACGCAAGCTTGGACAAAAGCAGTCCCAGACCACACCAAGACAACACAGTCCCTCGATGAAATTTCATGTGAAAATTGAACCATTGACACATGGGTAAGAATCAGAGTTAGTTCAAGTTCAAGTTCATTTATTAGGTATAGCCCTGTGAGCCATTCGGCTCTTGAATCGGGTGCAACCGCAACAAACAAAAAAGCAAAAACATGAACAAGAAAACATCTTAAAGTGAATATGTGATTAAGTGCAAACAGAAAATCCAAGAAAAGACAGCAAAATATTGCAGAAAAAGCACCGTACACCAACGCTGTGTGCAAAAACTTTGTTTTTACTGGTTATACTTGTTACCGAATAACATTTTTTGTTTGTTATTTTCGTTACCGTCCTCTGGTCTAGGGCAACATCTTGGTCAAGGACCCCATGGCTGGGACCATGCGGGTAACAGACTTTGGTTGCAGCTTCCATGAGACTTCTCAAAGTAAGTGACCTCAACTGCATGCATGAGTATGTGTGTGCGCTATGAACCTGGCGACCCGAGTTCAATTCCCGCTCATGAGCAACATCATTCGTAGCCGTTCCCTGTTCATCTTGGGGTGTGACAGCATCTCATCTGGCTCCTGCATTGTTTACATCATGTTCGACCATGTAATTTGAGAAGCCTTCTATGGCTGTACCTGTGGAATTTTTATCTGGTACAGTTACAATGGGAGGCTGATCCTCCTGGTCAACCATGTTATGCACAGTGATGATCTGGTGGTTGCTGCCCGCTGATGAGTTGAAGGTTCTGCTGCTGAACCTGCAGCGTGCCACTAAGAGATAGGCCTTACTATCAGCCTCACCAAATTAAGCACCTGCTCATATATTTTGTATAATCCAATACTCCACTGAGTCAACTCCCCACCGTGATGGTGCAGTTGTGGAGAGAGTAGAGAAGTGTCCGTACCTGGGCTGTGTGCTCATGACCAACTCCAGATTGGCAGCAGAGCTCTCACTCTGAATCAGTCGAGCGGCATTATATTTTGATCAGCTGCTTAACACTGTGTGGAAGTTACCTGGTCTGTCACTCGACACAAAGATCCCGGTATTTCGGAAACAGTCTTGCCCTTCCTTCTCTTTGCTTGCGGAATGTGGACCCCTCTCATAGAATATCTGCACCAGTTCGAAATTTTCAGGATGGCCTGCCTATGATCCATTTTGTAAATCTAGATTTGAAGTTTTCGTGACTGTAGGGATCCATACTCTTTGGTTCTTTCGATAAAGTCACGTAGGTATAAAATAAAATTAATTAAATCACGACGTTTCGGGCGTAACACAAGCGTCTGTCATCAGGTGGGACAACCACAGCAAGAAACAATTGCTGAAGTGGGCCCCTTCAACCCGATAGCCTAAGGGAGGTACACGCTCCCTTCTAGCGCGTCCTACACACTCCAGGCTACTCTACACACCGGTCCCTTGCCACGGCGGCTAAGGGAAGACTGGACCGACCCGTCCCAGGCAGGGTACGGGGCTCACCCCTGGTCCGCTACACCGCGGCTCTGACCAGAGCCTCGGGGAGGGTCCCAGGGTGTCCGAGCTACCTCGGGTCCGCCACAACCCGGCTCTAACGAGAGCCTCGGTTGAGGGTTCCCGGGTGCTGGTCCAGTTTTCAGGTCTTCAGATGTCTTCAAGCTTGAGTTGGCGAACACTGCTGGACCCGTTCAGAGGGTCGGCTTTTTATCCCCAGGTTGGGCTTACCCCTCCCCTCATGACCCCCCCTCCAGAACCTTCTGGAAGGTCTTAGAGGGTCTTAAATCTTAAGGGGTCTTAGGAAGGGGTGGGGGGAGCCCATCCCCCTCAGCCCCCAGCCCCTGGGGGGTCTGGGGTGTCAACCTCCGGTCACGGGCCTCCCACCTCGCTCTCTCTCGGCTGCCCCCTGTCGGCCCGTGAGCGTGGTGGCAGGTAAGCTCCTTACAGCGCCTTGTTATGGCGCAACACCTACGTGACTTTACCGAAAGAACCAAATATCCATTTTGTGTTTAACCAAGCTGAATTGTGTGAGGAGAACATAAATCCTTCAAAGATCTGAACACATTCCCATCAATCTTAATTTGGAGCTTTCGTGACTGCAGGAATTACTCTTTGGTTCTTTCGGTAAAGTCACATATAAAGATAAAATAATAAATAAAATAATAGCATACGACGTTTCGATTGCAACACAAGCAATCATCATCAGGTATAAATGAAATAGCAACAAAAATCTAACCAGAAAACTATAGACAGACATATGAGCAGACAGATATCACCAAGATACAGAGAGAGTAACACAGGTACAGAGAGGGGTGATCGTCTCTGTGGCGAGGCCTTTAATAGACAGAGGGGGGCGGGGGCAGAGAGAGGGAGGGGTTAGAGAAAAAATGTACATGTCAATGAGTACGGCGACGCGTGGTAAAGTACGCAAGCTTGAACATTAGGAGAGAGGGAGAAAGAACACACTAAATTAAATAACCTAGCAAAATATCGAAATGTTAGAGAGTCGGTCAACACACAATTAACGCATAGCCTGGTCGATCACATATTTCAAAGATTGCTAAGTTAGAATTTAAGTGTGAAAATTCTTAAGAGAGAAGTTTCACACTTAAATTCTAACTTAGCAATCTTTGACACGTCCTCACACTTAGTGTGCCCTCACACTATACTCTGCTATCGGGAATTCTTCCGCTAAGGGACCTAGGGGAGGCTATGCTCACCCGACCTTGCCAGGGTAACGGGTGCCGCCACTGGGCCGTTCAGACCTGGCCCTGACAAGGGCCGGGGGTCGGAAGTGCCAGGGCGCTATCTAGATGTCTTCGGGTCTTGAGGTGAGTGCGGACTGACTCATGCTGGGAGAGCTGCCCTTTTTATACTCCTCTCTCCCAACCGCCTTCTCTCGAGAGGGTCTGGGTCTGACTGTTGGCCCCCCCAGCCCCCTCCCTCAACGGTTATTGTAGTCTTGGGTCGTACACCCGTCACTCAACAGCCCCCTTGGCTGTTCTGCGCCCCCTACACACTGAGGGCGCCACTAGAGGTATGTGACCCATACAATACGGCTACGCTGGTAAGTATACATGTTGCACGTAACAATGCCGCTACACAGGTATACAGAAATAAATCCGCGTATACTCAAACTTCCCAGTTGCTAAATTCACGATTTTACGGTTGGCCAGGGATTGCTGCAATCACTCGTGGTTGTTTTTTTCGATACGTATTTGGTTTTCAGAAAGTACCGTTTACGCTGAGCGTCTCAGAGCACTTGGCATGCAATGACTTTCACCACATCTTTTGTCGAGCAGCTGATTGGGCACAATACAAGCCAGAAGTTAGCCTACAAACAGGCGTCAGCCTGCCAGTATAAAGCAATGATTGCTGCGGCTGCAGCTGTGTAACCACAGTTTATTAATTTGCGAGTAACTTGGCGAATTTGGGCTGTGACGCGGGACCACAATCGCTGACTAATTTCCAGTGACATCATGGGGTCTCCAACCCGCACTGTGAATGAAGTAGATAGTGCAGAGTATTTTACAGTTAATAATACAAATCCTAGAATTATCCAGGACAGCCACCAGATTATAACCGCTGAAATTCGTGCGAATGGCCTGAGGTCGGACTGTGCCATTAACGCTGCTTGTGCCTAATACGTGGGGAACGGTAGCGTAGTGGTCACTGCACGACCCAAGTTCCATTTCCACTGACTATCAACGTCAGTTACGATTATCTAAACCAGTCCTGGGTCTCCCCAAGATTGGCGCAGCCTGAAACGAGTACCTAATGTGGTGATTGCTAATAGCAATTTCTGCAAAAATCTGTTAAGGCTTTATGGGGGACCTTTGTCTTTGTCTGCCTCGTGTGTAGGTCCTGGGGTGCCTCCTGGGTTTGTGTGGGATACTGCTCCCTGCAAGGATCAATATTTTTGTGAGTTGCAGCGGAGGGTGATAGCTGATCATGTTTGTGTCCTTAGGACCATCTGCCACTCGAAAAGCCAAAACAAATTCAATGGTCACATGCACAAGCTTTGAAACGACACACCAATTATGGTCGTTTAAACTCAACCACTGGGACACGTTGAAGAGAAATCCTCACAACAACCAAATTTTCCAACGAGATAATGACGCTTCGCTCGACACTGCATCAAACATATTCAGAAGACGAGGTCATAAGTCAGAACAAAATCCAGGAATTCGCCATCAAACGCTTATACAACACGTCATGACCATTTGTTTTGTTTGGCTGTGTAGGATGGTGGAGGGTATTACGATACAAAATTGGACAGATCTTGGCCCGACGAAAAAAATATTAATAGATCATGAATTATTTCCGACCAACCATGCCTTATGATATATAATGCACCATTGTGATTCACGTTGGTTGTCGGGGCTATAGGTTTCAAACGGTAAATATGAATTGTGAATTAAAATTAAAGTTAATAAAACCCATGTATTGATCCTATAGGGTTTAACATAATAGTTAATAAAAATGTAGCGTATTTAGTATGTGTGTAGTGGTGGTGTTGACGTGCGCCGACTGTGACAGTGATGGATCACGGGGCGGCGCGGGGTGCGGGGTTGGGCACGCGTTGTGGGCGTGGTGTGGACGCGCGCGCCGGGAGTGACGGATGACGGGGCGGCGCGGCGTGGGTGGTGAGGCATGCTGAGAGGTGGGAAAACAAGATCGTAGCCAGCGCCCAGTGATTGGTCGAATAGGATGGGTGCTCGCAGCGACGTCCGCAGGTGGGGTATAAAGGGGGACGCGCGAGAGCACTCGGGGAGAGTTATCCAGTTGAAGACCGAAGACGGAGTTGAAGACCTAGTGCCCCGAGACCCCTAGTCCCGCCGTCCTTGTAGGGACCGGGGCCCTGTGTGGCTCGGAGGCGAGACTGTGGGACCCGGGGTCCGACGCCCACGTGGGACGGGCTGGGGACCCACAGTCAAGACGGACACCCCGGGCAGGGAGTGTCCAGAGTAGCTCAGTGGGCGTTAGTCGCCGAGTAGCTAAGTGGGTGTTGGTCACCCGAGTAGCTCAGTGGGCGTTAGTCGCCAGGGTAGCTAAGTGGGTGTTGGTCACCCGAGTAGCTCAGCGGGCGTTAGTCGCCGAGTAGCTAAGTGGGTGTTGGTCACCCGAGTAGCTCAGTGGGCGTTAGTCGCCGAGTAGCTAAGTGGGTGTTGGTCACCCGAGTAGCTCAGTGGGCGTTAGTCGCCGAGCAGCTAAGTGGGTGTTGGTCACCCGAGTAGCTCAGTGGGCGTTAGTCGCCAGGGTAGCTAAGTGGGTGTTGGTCACCCGAGTAGCTCAGTGGGCGTTAGTCGCCAGGGTAGCTAAGTGGGTGTTTGTCACCCGAGATACTAAGTGGGTGTTAGTCACCTGTGAACGAGTTTGGTAAAATAAAGAGTGTGTTACCCGTGAAGTCGTCTCCCGCCGAGTTACTACATTACAACTGGCGTCAGAAGTAAACCTGTCTTCAAGAAGAATGGACACGAGGAAGACTACCCGTACCCACGAGCGAGGTCGGGAAGACGACGGCGTACCGGGGACACCAACCTCGGGAGGAGAGGACGAGGAGTTGCCGCCGATGCAGCACTTCGCGGTGATGGCCGACGCTCCGCTCGCCTCCGACACCAGCCTCCAAGACGCACACTCCAGGTTGGCGGAGTTGCTACTCGCCGCCGCCGCTGTCTTGGCGGACATCTCCGTTCCGGCGAGCGAAAAAACGGCTGCGGGGTTGGTGGAGAAAGCGAGGTTGGAGGGATCCCGCCAAAAGGCGCTTTGCGCCAAAAGTCTGGAAGTTGCCGCCGTTTTTGAGGGGCCGCCATCGATTGGCGGGAAGCACGGACACCACGTGGCCGGAGACCTCCGCTCAGCGCAGCCCACGTCATCAGCGCGCGCCGGAGCTCTCCATTTTGCGCCTGACGACCGAGCCGACATTTTACACAACTACAGCGGAGCGCGGGAAAATCTCTCCGACGTCGACGACGATCGGGTCCTCCAGCAAAGATTGCCCGCGCTGTCGGCGTTCAAGGCGGATGGGGGCGACTGGGGAGCCTTCCAACGAAGGTTCCTCGCTCATCAGGAAATGTCGGGGTGGTCCGACACCACTGCCCTGTGTGCGTTGCCAGCGATGCTCGACGACGACGCGCTTGCAGCCTTCACATCTGCTGCAAGGTCGTCCCGCTCTACGCTCCAGGCCGCACTACACCTGATGGCGAAGGTGTTCGGACCGCCCTCCACCTGTCGCCACCAGTTCTACGATCGGCGAAAGGTGGCTGGAGAAACGACGCTCGCCTATCGCACGGCGCTGCTCGCCTTGGCGGACGCAGCTTTTCCCCGCATGGACAAGGAGGGGAAGGACGCCATGGTGACGGAGCAGCTGCTGGCGTTGGCCCACGAGTTGGGGGTCCCCATCAATGTGGCGGACGAAATGGATATCTGCTCCCTGGCGATCGCCACGAGCATTCACGCATACGAGGTCCTCAAACGCAAGCCGGGGGTCGTCTGCAAATTGGCGGGGAACGCGGCACTGGCCGCCACGATCGCCGAACCTCAGCCAACTGCGGATCAGGAGCAGGCCTTCGCTGCATCGCGTCCGGGGGAGTGGAGAACGGGAGGTCGTTCGCCCACACGTTCATCCCGCAAGCTGGAGCAACCGAAACCTACGGTGTCCCTCGTCGTCTGCTACAACTGCGGCCTTCGGGGTCACGTCGCAGCCGGGTGCCGGGCCCCGCGTCAGCGCGCCACAGGACCACGTCGGGACGACGACCAGGCCCACAAGTCATCCCAACAAAACCCGGCAAGTCGCGGCACCTCACACGCTCGGTCCACTAACACGGCACATTCGGGTCGCCGCTTGGCGGTGGGGGGTTCGCGGCTGGGTGCCGGGGGTTCACTTCGGCGAGGGGGGTCCGTACACGGCCCGCAAGCAGTCGAATGGTCCGAATTGGCCCACAGGATAGTGGCTGCGTCGGCTGGGTCGTCCGTGGTAACGGGGTTTATTGACGGGGTTGAGGTCCGGGTGCTTGTGGACACGGGTGCGTCGGCCACTATCATTTCGGACCTTATTTATAACATTCTTCCCGTCCAAAGTAGACCCCTTCTGCCAGTGGACGTGCCAATTTATGCGGCGAATGGGGGATCCCTGGGGATCATCGGCCAGATTCGGGCGACTATTTGCATTGGTGACATCAAATTGGCGGGCCCTATTTTTGTATCATCATCGCTGGCCGTTCCCTGTTTGCTAGGTACGGATTTTTTGTCCAAAATGCCCATCAAAATTCTCATAGATCAGGCCTGCATTGAGCTTCCGTCAGGTCGGCGGGTTGCGTTCTTGACGAGCCCTACAAAAATACGCACGGTTTGTGCGACGGTGCAGGCGCTGGCAACTCAGACTGTACGGGTGCCCCCGGGATCGCAAATGTTGGTACCCCTTCGGTTGAGGAAACCACTCGAGGTGGGTGCGGAGGCACAGGGGGTGCTGTTGGGGCCGTCTAACAGGGCCAGAAGGGGCCTCGACTTAGCGGTTGCTCAAACCATGGTGAGAGGGGACAGTGAGCCGTTCGTAATGGTCCTGAATACGGGGTCGCGGCCGGCCGTAATTGCGCAGGGAACGGTGCTGGCTCACGCCGCGCCGCTACCCGTTGAGGAACGGCTCGTGGCTCAAGCAGATTTCACTGTCGAGTCGCATCCTCCAAGTGACGAGGGGACAGAGTGGTTGGACTCGTTTTGTGCCGGTTCTGCTAACTTGTCCAAAGTGCAATTGGGAGCATTGAGGGGTTTGCTACTCGAGTTTGCTGACGTGTTCAGCAAACATAAGTACGATATCGGCTGCACGGACCTCTTGCGCCACCACATAGCTACAGGGGACGCGGCCCCTATTCGACAGAATCCCTTCCGGCTCAGCCCAGCCGAGAAGGAGCATGTGCAATCGGCGGTTAATGATATGTTGGCGGCCGATATCATTTCACCCTCTTCTAGTCCGTGGGGTGCTCCTATTGTCCTAGTTAAAAAACAGGACGGGTCCTTGCGGTTTTGTGTCGATTTCCGCCGCTTAAACAAAATCTCGATGGCGGATGCGTATCCGCTCCCCAGGATGGATGAGTCGCTGGATGCCTTGGCGGGAGCACAGTTTTTTTCCACACTCGATCTGCTTTCCGGATTTTGGCAATTGCCACTCGATAACGAGTCTAAACCTAAAACCGCTTTCCGGACACCTGGTGGCCTATTTGAATTCAACCGTTTGCCCATGGGCTTACATTCCGCTCCCGCCACGTTCCAGAGACTCATGGAATTGGTTTTGTCGGGCCTCCAATGGGACACCTGTTTGATTTATCTCGACGACATCATCGTCTTCAGTCGGACTTTTGAGGAGCACCTCCAGTGACTGAGAGCGGTGTTCCTCAGGATGCGTTCCGCTAAGCTTAAATTTAAACCGGCTAAATGTTTTCTGCTTCGGGAATCGGTCAGGTATTTGGGCCATATCGTGAGTCGTTCAGGGATCTCGACAGACCCTGCTAAGACGCACTGCGTCAGCTCATGGCCAACGCCAACCTCGGTCACGGAGGTTCGCAGTTTTATTGGTTTCGCCTCCTATTACCGTCGTTTTGTCAAGCAGTTTGCCACCATAGCCAGGCCCCTGCACGCTTTGACGGCTAAGGGTGTGCGGTTTCACTGGGAGGCGGAAGAGGAGGCTGCGTACTGCTCCCTTCGTGACGCCTTGGTGCAGGCTCCCCCCTTGTGTTACCCCGATTTCACACAACCGTTTTTGCTTGACACAGATGCCAGCAACACGGGTATCGGGGGGGTGCTCTCACAGGTGGTCGGGGGGGTTGAACGGGTGGTCGCCTACGGTAGTAGAGTTCTTTCCCCCGCCGAACAACGCTATTGCGTGACTCGTCGTGAATTGTTAGCGATTGTGTTTTTTACACAGCAATTCAGGCCGTATCTTTACGGCCGTCATTTTACGGTCCGTACGGACCATGCGGCTCTACAATACGCTATGCGCGTGGCACAGCCATCGGGCCAATTGTCCCGATGGTTAGAGGTCCTTCAGGACTACCAATTCACGACGATTTACCGCAAGGGATTGCGACACTCAAATGCGGACGCCTTGTCGCGGTTGCCACCGTGCACGGACTGCACATGTTTGTTGAGATCGGCGCGGTGCAAACCCCCGGTCGCCGACACCCCGGGAGTTGCGCTCGCCGCCACTGACACCCTGGGAGTCGACGCTCCCACGGGGAGGGATTCGCTGTTGTCGTTGCCCCTCATTGAGTGGGGCCGTCTCCAAATGTCCGACAGCTCCCTACTTACGCTACGTCGAAAAGTTGGCGCTCCCGAGGTAGGGGATGCGCGGGTCGGTTCCTGGGTGTGCAGACAGGGCCTTTTGATGAAGTGGGACAACATGTCCCGGCGTCACGTGCTCGTTGTGCCTGTTGCTATGCGGGGTAGGGTTGTTCTGGCAGCTCATGAACGGCTCATGCATCTGGGTTTTCACAAAACGCTCGCCCTAATCCAGCGAGACTATTATTGGCCGGGGATGGGTAACGACGTGGCGAACATTCTTAAGGGATGCGTAGGGTGCGCCAAAAGAAAACCGCCACCATTGGCAGCTAATCCACCGCTGCAATCCATTCAAGTTTCGCGCACAAACGAATTGGTTGCGTTGGACATCTTGGGGCCCTTTCCTGCTACACCGAGGGGAAATAGGTTCCTGCTGGTTGGCGTAGAATACTTCACCCGATGGCCCATGGCATGGCCACTCGCCAACCAGTCAGCGGTGGCGGACGCCTTCGTCCAGGGTTATGTTTTGGACAAGGGCGCCCCCGAACGCTTGCTGACGGATCAAGGAAAGAATTTTTCGAGCGTTTTGTTGCGCGAGGTGTGCGACCTGTTGGGTACAAAGAAAGTGCGTACTTCCCCCTACCACCCGCAGACTGACGGGATGGTTGAGCGTCTGAACAGGACGATTACGTCTATGCTGTGCCGACAGGTCTGCGACGATCAGGTTGATTGGGACTTACAGGTGCCGGGGGTACTCGCGGCCTATCGAATGGCCCCTCATGCGGCGACGGGGTTTTCCCCATTTTTTCTTATGTATGGGCGGGAGGCCGATCCGGCCATGGACGTCCAACTGGGGATTTCCCAGCCACGTGCAAAATCAAAATTGGCAGACCACATCAAATTTAATATCGCCAAATTGACTGAAGCGCGGGAGGCGGCGAGGTTGAATTCGCGGTCTCGGCAAATCGCGAACGAGAGATTGCATGGGCGGAGGGTGCATACGCATGATTGGAAACCAGGCGATAAGGCCTGGCTGCATTGTCCACATGCACCGTTGGCTACGTCCCCCAAATTGTTGAGACCTTGGAGGGGACCGGTGGAAATTGTGCGGGTTGCACGACCCCAGAGTATACAGATTAAATGGGAAAAACGCCGTTGGTACGTGCACCCCTCCCGACTGAAGCCCTATGCGGCACCGTGTGACCCCGTTCTGTGCCGTAACGACCGGGCGTGTGATGTGACCGTCGACTTGGGGAGGGAGGTGTCGCAGGCTGATCCTCACGTGTCTCCACCTGACCCACCCCCAGGTGCCTCGGGCTTGACGGCTGCTGACCGACGGGAACCTGAACCCCGCGGCACGCACGGGTCCTCGATGCCTGGCCAATGTCTTCCTGAACTGCCGGCACCACCGGACGTTCAACCGCGTCTGGTGCCGTACGACGGACCGGCAAGGCGGACTCGGGCTAGGGCACAACAATTTTCATGAAGACATTTTTTTTCGACACCGAGCTCGCCCGGTGTTCCCCTCTGCCGGGGTAATGTCCCGTTGTAGGGACGCTCGGAAAGAATGGGACGCTGCACGAGTCGAGAGAAAAAAAAAAATATATATTTCCATTTATTTTTCTTTCTGCATACACATTGCTATTGTCACTCGCCGGATTGTATATATTGTTCTGTTGTCGCGGTGGCATTGGTTGATGGTTGCGGATGGTAGTGTTCGCGTTGTGTTGTGTTGTTACGTTAGTTGTTGTTCTTGTTGTTGTGTTGTGTTACGGGGCACACAGGGGGATTTGTATATTTTTATAGCAGCCGGGTCGGCTGCGAGCTATGTGGTAGGGGGTGATGTAGTGGTGGTGTTGACGTGCGCCGACTGTGACAGTGATGGATCACGGGGCGGCGCGGGGTGCGGGGTTGGGCACGCGTTGTGGGCGTGGTGTGGACGCGCGCGCCGGGAGTGACAGATGACGGGGCGGCGCGGCGTGGGTGGTGAGGCATGCTGAGAGGTGGGAAAACAGGATCGTAGCCAGCGCCCAGTGATTGGTCGAATAGGATGGGTGCTCGCAGCGACGTCCGCAGGTGGGGTATAAAGGGGGACGCGCGAGAGCACTCGGGGAGAGTTATCCAGTTGAAGACCGAAGACGGAGTTGAAGACCTAGTGCCCCGAGACCCCTAGTCCCGCCGTCCTTGTAGGGACCGGGGCCCTGTGTGGCTCGGAGGCGAGACTGTGGGACCCGGGGTCCGACGCCCACGTGGGTCGGGCTGGGGACCCACAGTCAAGACGGACACCCCGGGCAGGGAGTGTCCAGAGTAGCTCAGTGGGCGTTAGTCGCCGAGTAGCTAAGTGGGTGTTGGTCACCCGAGTAGCTCAGTGGGCGTTAGTCGCCAGGGTAGCTAAGTGGGTGTTGGTCACCCGAGTAGCTCAGCGGGCGTTAGTCGCCGAGTAGCTAAGTGGGTGTTGGTCACCCGAGTAGCTCAGTGGGCGTTAGTCGCCGAGTAGCTAAGTGGGTGTTGGTCACCCGAGTAGCTCAGTGGGCGTTAGTCGCCGAGCAGCTAAGTGGGTGTTGGTCACCCGAGTAGCTCGGTGGGCGTTAGTCGCCAGGGTAGCTAAGTGGGTGTTGGTCACCCGAGTAGCTCAGTGGGCGTTAGTCGCCAGGGTAGCTAAGTGGGTGTTTGTCACCCGAGATACTAAGTGGGTGTTAGTCACCTGTGAACGAGTTTGGTAAAATAAAGAGTGTGTTACCCGTGAAGTCGTCTCCCGCCGAGTTACTACATTACATGTGCATTCTTCTGAAAGTTTACAGCTATATATGTACGTTTAGTTTATTTCGCACCATACAAAACCAACAGTGCTAATCGGAGGTTTGGGAAATCACAGACGAAGCCCGAAGTAATTGCACGTCAGGGTTAATGTCGCCATGTCTCGTCCCAATTAAGTCATTGGCAGTGTAAATGTTCTAATTCGGACCATGACGTTGGCACACAACGGTCTACTCCTTTGGAATGATGTTACGGGGGTATTTAACTGGCACTTGCAAATCAAACGGCTCAAAATATTTCACGGTAAAAATTTATACTGCAGTCAAAACCCAGGGTGGTGTGGCGGATCCCAACCCCACGCCGAGTCATCGTGCTAAATTTTTGCATTTCTGCACTGGCGGCTGTGCGAGGCCAACGTGGTTTGTGACAGTGTTCCTCCTGTATCTCGTCATTCCCACAGACGGCTCGGGGATGCCTTGGAATGAGAGAATATTCTCAGGGAGCTACCCGCTCCACGAGGCGGTCGCCACTCACGACCCCACCTTGGTAGACTTCGTCTCTAGCTGCCTACGGTAAGAACCCCCCCTGCTCTTGTCACTCTCCTCCAAGAGACACCCATAGAGTCACGAAGATTTACATAGAGATCCATAGTCACAACAATAACAACAACCGCCATTCGCCACTAAGTGGCGGTGACGTCACCACGACGCTTGTGCCAGGCCATGTGCACCTTGAGGCCACGTGAAGTGTCCAACGCCCGCTGGCAGGAGGTCACGGGGCAGACCTAGGTGCCACGGGTTGACTGACTGAGATGACCGAGATGACTGGCTGATGCACCACCTGTGCCCCCTACTGTGCCAACTTGTTGTGCTTTAGCCACCCAGCGCTCCGCTCGTTGTTGTGAGCGTCGCTCCTCCGCGCTCCGTTGTTGCTGGAGGGCGACTGCCTCCAACTGCCCAGTAGCGTATTTCACGAGCCTCTTCCACAGAGGCCGATCTTGACACCGCTGGTACCGGTCTTCAGCAAGTCCACTCAGCTCCACATCCTCCAGTCCTGCATCAGTCCATCTCTACTCCAGCCCATTTCTTGCCCTTTTAGCCCTCTAACTGGACAAACAGAAGCAGCTTGGGCATGCGGTGGTGGGGCATGAGGGCTACATGACCCAGCAAATGCAGCGTTGCCTGCTGGAGGAGCTAATTGATGGGACTGTGTCCAGATCTTTCAAGGATTTGTGAGCCCCTCACACAATCCAGCCTGGTTAAACCAAGGATGGATTGTAGAGAGGCCAGCCTAAATGTTTCTAACCAGCGCAGATGTTCCATGACAGGGGTCCACATTTCACAAGTATAGACAGCCGATTAATATATAATGCTGCCTGACTGATTTAGAGTGAGACCTCTGCTGTCAAACCGGAGCTGATCATAAGCACACTGCCCAGATCTAGAAAACTCTCCACTTTCCACTCTCTACACTCCATTGTATATACACACTTGCACACACTTGCACACTTGTAGCCTACACAGAATATGAGGTCAAGTGCGCACCTATGAAGAACGGCACTGCACACAAGGGAGGTGGTGTGACCAGAGCCATGGCCGGCCGCCTTCGTCTCCCCCGTGCTGACGTTCACTACATGCCACATCAGGTTCTCGTATTCATCTGAATCTAAGTAAGTTGGGACATTTGTAAATGCGCAACTATTTATAAGCTAGGTGATCACGAGAAGCGCACAAGAAAATGGAAAATCGGTTCTGATGTTTGCTGTTGCCATTCTTAACCGTGAGATTGACTCGAACTCGGCTCGCCAGGTCCGGAACGTGGTGCGCTATCCGCTATGTGAGCGCCAATGCCTCATCAGTTTTTTCTGTCGCAGTTGTTGCCCCTGCTGCTCGCACCCGTCGCCCTCATCATCGGCCTCCCCGTCGTCGTTGTTGCCGCGCAGCGACCCGGCGTCTCGTCTGGCGGCCACCCGCAGCGGACATCCCCATACTTCCAGACCCTCGCCGTGGCCGACTTGCAGTGCCAGCGCCCCGAGCCGGCCTCCCTGAGCTCGCGGGAGGATCCCGACCACTGGTAAAATTGTCACGGCCAGCCCAAGTTCGAGTGCGCGGCCTCCCTTCTTACAGTTGGCCCAACTCCGAATTGGAGCTGGAGCAAACATCCCCAAGTCAGCAGCCTCTCACCACCGGTGTGACAGTTCAGAACTGGTTTCTACTGCATTGCACACAATACCTGCTTGACGACTCGATGTGCGATCACGGCCACGATGCACCACTCTGCTACTCCTTACGCAATCATCTGGCTCGATCACCTCTATCCAATCAGAGCGGTCTACATCGGCCACTTGTACTGCCATCCACGCGCCCACCACTCGCTCTGCCTGTCGATTGCCTTCAACCCAATGGCTTTGAATACACCACACAATCTCATTGACTCTGGGAGAGTAAGCAGGCTTAGTGCTTAGATGGGAGACTCCCTGGGAATACCGGGTGTTGTGGGCTTAGGCCACAAGATGACTAGTCGAAGGCGGGCATCGATGGATTCTTGATTCCATCTCTCCGTATCATTGAGGTGCATCCTTGTCATATGCATGGCGTTCTACTTGGTACCGTTTCCTCCCACACGCACCACTCCATTCAATTGGCCAAACATTCCAATGTAGCGGAAGCCTCCTGATAATGTCTTAAGACTCAGTAGGGCTCTCCTGGGTAAACAGAAGGCAGCTTTCACATTTTGTTATTATCGGTCACCCTTTAACCCTTGTCTCTACACACCAACCTGCAACATGTTCAGAACTCATCCAGCTGACTGTTCATCAACCCACCCTGGCCACCTGCTTCCCATCAGCTGTTCCCTCACTTGGCCATTCGTCTGAATGGAGGCAAGGGTTGGTCACTGGGGAGACAGAGTGAGCCGGGCCTAGTTCTGGCCACCCACTCCGTGCTGGCCACTTCACCCCCTCATGTGCTGTCCCGGCCTTAGCAGATGTTCGCTCGCAACATTTGCCCCGGCGGTCTCTTGAGGCGATGGGAGGGATCTCTGTCCTCTTGAGTTGGTGACCGAGCAATTGTTTGAGTGACGCGGCTCTCTGCCCACATGTCGCCACCACAGAGCGCGGGTCGCATGGCCCAGGACTCGGGCGAGCTCAGCCTCACGGTCACGCACGGGGAGCCAGACGGAAACCCCAATGAGGACGTGGAACGTATCGGCGACGTCCTCTTTGGAACAAATGCCCTCCACCTCCACTCCCGTCACTTCTCAGTTTCCTCATTCTGAGTGTGGCAATATCTGACAACCCGTGTGTTTTCACTGTCCCCAATTAGACTGTCAAGAAACTCTCGGCATCCTCTTGAGCGAGTGGAAGCAGCCAATGAGATGTGGTCTTGGTCGTGAAGTCTGTTGCGCTGACGCTAACGATGGCAGTATCATAATGATAATTGGTTCTTTACCCTTCTATCTGGCAACAAAACTGACACCTTTTTACAAGGAGTCATGTTTGCATAGACCGCAATACCTGCAGTCATAATACAAACAAAAGAACATAACTCTGATAATGTGCACTGTCCTTGAAGTTGATTGGTCCACACCCGAGACAGCTTTCCTTAGAGCCTAGTCTCATATGGGTTGGACCAGATGACGCCAAAAGGCGCACAACTCAAAGACAATGCACCATCAGAGTATGAGAGCTCGGGGCAAGCATCTACACTATGGGAACCTCATTTGCCAGTAAAAATATGATAATTGGTTCTTTACCCTTCTATCTGGCAACAAAACTGACACCTTTTTACAAGGAGTCATGTTTGCATAGACCGCAATACCTGCAGTCATAATACAAACAAAAGAACATAACTCTGATAATGTGCACTGTCCTTGAAGTTGATTGGTCCACACCCGAGACAGCTTTCCTTAGAGCCTAGTCTCATATGGGTTGGACCAGATGACGCCAAAAGGCGCACAACTCAAAGACAATGCACCATCAGAGTATGAGAGCTCGGGGCAAGCATCTACACTATGGGAACCTCATTTGCCAGTAAAAATATGATAATTGGTTCTTTACCCTTCTATCTGGCAACAAAACTGACACCTTTTTACAAGGAGTCATGTTTGCATAGACCGCAATACCTGCAGTCATAATACAAACAAAAGAACATAACTCTGATAATGTGCACTGTCCTTGAAGTTGATTGGTCCACACCCGAGACAGCTTTCCTTAGAGCCTAGTCTCATATGGGTTGGACCAGATGACGCGGTCTATGCAAACATGACTGTTCGCTCGCAACATTTGCCCCGGCGGTCTCTTGAGGCGATGGGAGGGATCTCTGTCCTCTTGAGTTGGTGACCGAGCAATTGTTTGAGTGACGCGGCTCTCTGCCCACATGTCGCCACCACAGAGCGCGGGTCGCATGGCCCAGGACTCGGGCGAGCTCAGCCTCACGGTCACGCACGGGGAGCCAGACGGAAACCCCAATGAGGACGTGGAACGTATCGGCGACGTCCTCTTTGGAACAAATGCCCTCCACCTCCACTCCCGTCACTTCTCAGTTTCCTCATTCTGAGTGTGGCAATATCTGACAACCCGTGTGTTTTCACTGTCCCCAATTAGACTGTCAAGAAACTCTCGGCATCCTCTTGAGCGAGTGGAAGCAGCCAATGAGATGTGGTCTTGGTCGTGAAGTCTGTTGCGCTGACGCTAACGATGGCAGTATCATAATGATAATTGGTTCTTTACCCTTCTATCTGGCAACAAAACTGACACCTTTTTACAAGGAGTCATGTTTGCATAGACCGCAATACCTGCAGTCATAATACAAACAAAAGAACATAACTCTGATAATGTGCACTGTCCTTGAAGTTGATTGGTCCACACCCGAGACAGCTTTCCTTAGAGCCTAGTCTCATATGGGTTGGACCAGATGACGCCAAAAGGCGCACAACTCAAAGACAATGCACCATCAGAGTATGAGAGCTCGGGGCAAGCATCTACACTATGGGAACCTCATTTGCCAGTAAAAATATGATAATTGGTTCTTTACCCTTCTATCTGGCAACAAAACTGACACCTTTTTACAAGGAGTCATGTTTGCATAGACCGCAATACCTGCAGTCATAATACAAACAAAAGAACATAACTCTGATAATGTGCACTGTCCTTGAAGTTGATTGGTCCACACCCGAGACAGCTTTCCTTAGAGCCTAGTCTCATATGGGTTGGACCAGATGACGCCAAAAGGCGCACAACTCAAAGACAATGCACCATCAGAGTATGAGAGCTCGGGGCAAGCATCTACACTATGGGAACCTCATTTGCCAGTAAAAATATGATAATTGGTTCTTTACCCTTCTATCTGGCAACAAAACTGACACCTTTTTACAAGGAGTCATGTTTGCATAGACCGCAATACCTGCAGTCATAATACAAACAAAAGAACATAACTCTGATAATGTGCACTGTCCTTGAAGTTGATTGGTCCACACCCGAGACAGCTTTCCTTAGAGCCTAGTCTCATATGGGTTGGACCAGATGACGCGGTCTATGCAAACATGACTCCTTGTAAAAAGGTGTCAGTTTTGTTGCCAGATAGAAGGGTAAAGAACCAATTATCATATTTTTACTGGCAAATGAGGTTCCCATAGTGTAGATGCTTGCCCCGAGCTCTCATACTCTGATGGTGCATTGTCTTTGAGTTGTGCGCCTTTTGGCGTCATCTGGTCCAACCCATATGAGACTAGGCTCTAAGGAAAGCTGTCTCGGGTGTGGACCAATCAACTTCAAGGACAGTGCACATTATCAGAGTTATGTTCTTTTGTTTGTATTATGACTGCAGGTATTGCGGTCTATGCAAACATGACTCCTTGTAAAAAGGTGTCAGTTTTGTTGCCAGATAGAAGGGTAAAGAACCAATTATCATATTTTTACTGGCAAATGAGGTTCCCATAGTGTAGATGCTTGCCCCGAGCTCTCATACTCTGATGGTGCATTGTCTTTGAGTTGTGCGCCTTTTGGCGTCATCTGGTCCAACCCATATGAGACTAGGCTCTAAGGAAAGCTGTCTCGGGTGTGGACCAATCAACTTCAAGGACAGTGCACATTATCAGAGTTATGTTCTTTTGTTTGTATTATGACTGCAGGTATTGCGGTCTATGCAAACATGACTCCTTGTAAAAAGGTGTCAGTTTTGTTGCCAGATAGAAGGGTAAAGAACCAATTATCATATTTTTACTGGCAAATGAGGTTCCCATAGTGTAGATGCTTGCCCCGAGCTCTCATACTCTGATGGTGCATTGTCTTTGAGTTGTGCGCCTTTTGGCGTCATCTGGTCCAACCCATATGAGACTAGGCTCTAAGGAAAGCTGTCTCGGGTGTGGACCAATCAACTTCAAGGACAGTGCACATTATCAGAGTTATGTTCTTTTGTTTGTATTATGACTGCAGGTATTGCGGTCTATGCAAACATGACTCCTTGTAAAAAGGTGTCAGTTTTGTTGCCAGATAGAAGGGTAAAGAACCAATTATCATATTTTTACTGGCAAATGAGGTTCCCATAGTGTAGATGCTTGCCCCGAGCTCTCATACTCTGATGGTGCATTGTCTTTGAGTTGTGCGCCTTTTGGCGTCATCTGGTCCAACCCATATGAGACTAGGCTCTAAGGAAAGCTGTCTCGGGTGTGGACCAATCAACTTCAAGGACAGTGCACATTATCAGAGTTATGTTCTTTTGTTTGTATTATGACTGCAGGTATTGCGGTCTATGCAAACATGACTCCTTGTAAAAAGGTGTCAGTTTTGTTGCCAGATAGAAGGGTAAAGAACCAATTATCATATTTTTACTGGCAAATGAGGTTCCCATAGTGTAGATGCTTGCCCCGAGCTCTCATACTCTGATGGTGCATTGTCTTTGAGTTGTGCGCCTTTTGGCGTCATCTGGTCCAACCCATATGAGACTAGGCTCTAAGGAAAGCTGTCTCGGGTGTGGACCAATCAACTTCAAGGACAGTGCACATTATCAGAGTTATGTTCTTTTGTTTGTATTATGACTGCAGGTATTGCGGTCTATGCAAACATGACTCCTTGTAAAAAGGTGTCAGTTTTGTTGCCAGATAGAAGGGTAAAGAACCAATTATCATATTTTTACTGGCAAATGAGGTTCCCATAGTGATGGCAGTATCGCGCTTTTATTCTGCCCTCGGCTTCTTGTGGTGTTCACAAGGGGCCGGCATTCCACCCCACTCCCTCCCCAGCAACTCAACTACTCTCATTGCGAGGCCACTATTCGATTCCTGATCAGATAATTTGTATGGTCTTGTTATCATTCGTATTGTTTCTCAATTATTCTCCGTTTAATGATGAAATGTAATAACTTATTACGTTTTGTGTGCTCTGTTAGCTGCGGTCTCGCGTGGTAGGGGTGGCTCGCAAACCAACCTGCCACACCGGTGTCACATTGACCATCACCACCATGGGCCTAAATGTCAAATATATTGAACGATTGGAAATAATAGCTTCTCACGCATGCAACTCGGCGCTTTTATCAGGTGCGTATCGCGTGGCGTGATTAACAATCGTGCAGTTAGGGTCGAAGCTAGTTTTGTTTTGTTTATTGGTCTGGTCGATCCAAGTGCGTGTCGAGTCCGGGCTCTGCTCAGTTCGGGGTACTGCTGGTGCCACCACGCTTGTGACGCTGGCACTGGTGTCTCTCCGCAGCTTGAGCGAGCGCTACGAGGAGGAGATGGCAGTCAACTCCGGCAGGCGGCTGGTACAGAGGTACGAGCAGGAGAAGAGCCGTCTCGCCGAAGGGCTGCTCCACCCACGCTTGCACGGATAGCCGGATGACGTCGCGGCCACCGAATGGCCAAACCACCAACCCGACGGACGACCCCCACCCGACCGCCAGCCCACGGGTACCCCCACCGAGTAAATAACCCAACACGCATCATCCTGACACACTGACCAAATAACTTACAGACCGATAACTCGCCACCCCATCCTATGACCCAATAAAATACTTTCGCAACAATATATATGAACCGGACACCCGACCTGCTCACCCTCTGACTCTATAAGACACCGAGGCCAATACAATACACCAACTTGGTGAAACTCTGACCCATCAATCGATCCATTTGACTTTGAGCCTATCCACCAGATCACCAGCTGACCTACTGATCCAATAAACACTCTAACCTGGTAACTTACTGACAAAATACTGATCCACCAAATGACCCTATAACCTTGCCAGCTAGGCTCAGACTCACGACCAGCTGATCTAATAATCTAAAAACCCACTGTCCCACCAGGCTATCCCCGCTATGAAGGAGGGACCGGTATTATAATTAATGTTGTGTTTTTGTTCCGCGTTTAGGCACCACTGCCATTACTTGGCCATAAACGTGTTTAAGCCCAGGAGTGTCTGTGCACTGATCTTTCCCAAATGGAAGCTGCTCGTGGTGGAGGCAACATGTCACGTCTGGCAACGCAAAACTAGTTTAGCACCAATGGATTTGACTTAAACCACTCGTGCACAAGACCTGTTGAAAAATTATCCTGACATTTTTATAAATTAATACACGCCGTGAGGAGGGTAGTTCCTTAAACAGCATGCTGGAAGTGGTCGAGTGACACGGACGTATGTTCTCCTGTACGTGTATTCCACGTAGTTATGTTCTCCTGTAAACGAGAGCTACTCCTAGGAAAATGTGCACAACGCACGCTGCGCTCCCACGGTTTCATCTTTACATGTCACAGCGATCTGCAGGTTCTGCGCTTGTTTAGCTTGAGGCTGTAGTCATCGCCGCAACGCTGCGAGGGAGTCTGCTGAGTGAGCTCCTGCGCCCCGTTATCAATCGAAGGCTCGCGTTACCGAGCCACGTGTCGCCAGGCTCGATCGGAACACGACGGTGGCTGGGAGGGCTCGGTGGGTTGTTTAAAGTTCTTGGGAGACGCCGCAATGGGGGATCAACGTAGGCTCGGAATGAACTTAGCAAAATTATATCACTTGAGAGAGAAGGCTGCAGATGTGTGCGTCGTTGTCTCGTTACCAGCTTTTGTTGAACACTTGGGTGTCACGTGGTGCATTTTATAATTCTCGTGACAGACTGCAAAGGCTGAAGTGGAATTCCTCACACATCCGACACGACACAATATATGCACAGACACACGTAAACTTTACCCCCTGTATTTCCAATATTCCTATAACCGTGCTCGATTCAAGACACTTATTATCTCTTTATCGGTGACACATTTAATAGTCATGTTTTTTGCTGGCTGTCTTGTGTGTGTGGGTCTTTGGGGCTGTCTGATGAACAAAAATAAAATTAGTTCCTTGAGTGTTAGCCCCTCCATATACGTAGGTTTTGTTCGGGCATTCCAATTTCCTGCCACACACGACGACCAATTCAGCTCCTGCCCTCAGGACCCTCTTGGAAATGCAGCTTGAGACCACCAATCACTGCACCGCCACTCCCCAAATGCAGGATACTGCAGCATGCGTCAAAAATAAAATCCATTCCAGTCATTCTCAGCACAACAACGGATGAAGGCCCCTCCCGTACGTCGCGTTAACAATGGGGGTCATTTGATCATATTTCACCACGCTGGTGAGTGCGAGTGCAAAATTATTCCCGGTGTAAGCGATCCGGAGCGTTCCGGCTGAAAGTAAACATTGAGCGTCGCGATGGAGAGAAAGAGCAGTCTAATCACGAGAGAAGAAGGCGCGATGAAGGGACCACTCCTACCCCTTGTAGCAAGCCACCCTCCCTTAGCATGCCTCTTGATACTTCTCCACTGTCTATCAATGCTCACAACACGCTCGATTTTTTTCCTTGTTTTTTTTTATTCTCGTCGATTCTTTTGCATGGAAGCCCCCGTTTCAGCGAGGCCGGTGCTCTCCTCCATCCCGTAGGCATTCAGACGTGACTCGCCTCCTCTCGTGCAATGTCTGACCTCCATCCCCCTCCCTGCGCTCCTCTCCTACAATGCTCCATCTCCTCACAAGTTGCCAAGTTCTCCATTCGGTGGCCACACTTCCCCTACAAGGTGACCCTGGCAGCGCGGACCTGGGAAGCTGCGATCCTCCGTGAACGCACCAGCGCTTTCCTTCAGCATCTTCCTCGGGAGGCTTGCTGAGGTCCGGAGCTCCGAGAAGGTGGGAGGGGGGTTCCAGGCGGCGTGGGCCGGGTCTTCACGAACCGGGTCTTCACGAACCGGCTACCCTTATGCCGCCCCCTGCTGGCGTGGGGTGGCGACGCCTGTTCATCACCCAAATTCGAAGGCCTCATTCCCCGCCGTTCTGGCCTTAGTGACGGAATATGGAGGTGCTTTGGGATACAAATTAAATGTAACTAAATCGGACTTGATGCCCCAAATAAATTTTCAAGAAATTAGTTTTCAATCTAGATGATTTAAAAGTGTATAGCTCCAGTGGCTTCCTAATATCGGAAGCGCATCTGAAAGCGTGTGATGTGCTGAGGCCAGAGCACAAATAATCATCCCCATGCAACATGGCCACCATGATGCAGTCCCCCATGCAACATGGCTACCATTAAGTCCCTCATACAACACTGCCAACATGAAGTCCCCCATGCAACTTGGCCACCTGGATATCACTCATGCATCATGGCCGCTATGAAATCTTCAATGCATCATGGCCACTGTGACATCCACCATGCAACATGGCCATCGTGATGTTCCACCATTCACCATGGCCCTCTGTGACATCCCTCATTCCTGTTCTTACCTTGCGGTGATTTGATGCAGATGGAGGCGGTGCCCTCTGAGGACAGCGCCCTCCACGTGGTACAAAATTCGCCCTTATTCCTCGCCACTCCAGATTGGCTCATCTACACACACACACAAAGACAAAGGTCCACCACATAGGCTTTAGCAAGATGTGGGAGATAGTGCAAGCGGCGAGCACTGAGCCAGGATCTCTGAGATCCTGGGCTCCACATTCAGGAGGGTCCTGCTGAGATGTCAGTTCTCAGCGTTCGGATATTTGGCCAATGTTAGATGTCACACTTGGATTAACAATGAGACACGTGTGTATTTAAAGGACACACGCAGGTTAATGGCATCCTTCAAACTGTTAAGAGAAGTAGGGCTGGGCCAGGACATGCCACGGCCACGAGGAACAACGATGGCTGATGGTCAAGAACAATAACGGAGGTGCAGCCAAGTATCGGAACACGTCTGAGAGGACGGCTGCTAGAAAGATGGAGCGACAAAATCGGTGCTTGGTGGATTATTCCATCACAGGATCGTGAGGGGTAGCAGGGTCTCAAGGAAGGAGGCCTTCATCCAGTAGTGGATAGATAAAAGTACAGTAGATTATTAAAACGTAGAAAGGCAGGTACACAGAGAGGATCTTGGGGAGATACTCTGATAGATGCACACACACTCAGGCAGCCAAGCCGATGCACACTTAGGTGTACGGATAGGTGACAGGTAGCCACACGCGGAGTGGAGAGCACACGTCCATTAATACTTCACCACACGAGTCGAAGAGCCACACGTACCTCCATGGTGGCCAATTGCAGAGCAGTGTGCACAGAACTAACAGCGTCTCTCGCGCAGTCCAGGTCTCTGCGTGCGAAGCAGGAGACGAAGCCGAGGATCACGTAGAGTCGAGGAGGTGTGACCGCACCCACATCTCAACACGAGTCAAGTCACAATGCGGACTCACACCATGAACCCACATCATCAACACAGACTCACATCATCACCAATCACTCACAACACAAAACACAAAAACAACAACCGACATTCGCCACTTAGTAGCGATGATGTCACCACGGCGCCTTTGCCAGGCCAGGTGCACTTTCAGGCCACACGAAGTGTCGAAGGCTCGCTGACAAGACGTCACGGGACAGACCCAGGTTCCAAAGGTTGGCTGAGATGATTGGTAGATACACCAGCTGTATGCCCAACTGTGCCAACTTGCCTAATTTTATCCGCCACTCGTTGTGAGCGTCACTCCTCTGCCCTCAGTTGTTGTTGGAGGCAGTCTGCCTCCAACTGTCCAGTAGCCTCCTTCACGAGCTTCCTCGTGAAGGATGCTATTTACACCGCTGGTACCAGTCTTTCACAAGTCCACTCAACTCAACATCCTCCCATACAGCATCAGTCCATATTTTCGACAGCCCATGTCGTGGCCGTTTAGCCCCCTTTATGTGGCCAAAAAGAAACTGCTTGGGTATGCGGGCTACAAGACCCAGCAAACGCAGCCTTGCCTGCCGAAGGAGCTTACTGGTGGGAATGTGTCCAGATCCTTCAAGGATTTGTGAGCTCCTTACACAATCCAGCTAGGTTAAACCCAGGATGGCTCGTTGGAACCACCACCGACACCACCACCACTAACACCATCAGCATCACCACCAACAACACCAGTACCACCACCAACAAGAATATCACCATCATCAACACCGTCACCAGCACCACCAACAACACCAATAGCACCACCATCAACACCACCATCAACACCAACAACACCACCATCAACACCACCAACAACACCACCACGAACAACAAAGATAAATATCCCCCTTATAGCTGAAATAAACTGTTGGGGCAAGTGCTGTTAGCCAGCATCACCTATGAAGGCCGGAAAAGCACACGAGGGCGTGGGTGGCCAACACCACGCCTTTGTCTCCGAGTGGCGATATTTACACACCACACCAGGTACTCATTTGAGGCTGAGTTGACCTAGGGGAGGCCCAGGACCGGTTCATATAATCGTCACTGGTGTTGACAGCGCGTTAACCACTCCACACACACAGACTCACACACGGACTCACACAAACACAGACTCACACCACACACACACAGACTCACACCACCGCACCACCCACCCACAGCTAGGATCCACTCCTCACCTTGGCCAGAGTTTCTCCCCGCCTCTCTAACGGACAAACTGCCAGGGGGAAGCGCGTGACTCGAGACGAGGGGGCGGTACCAGGTGACCACGCCCACCGAGACGTAGAGCCCTGAGCCCCTCACCCCCCCCCATGCCCACCCCCTGGCCCCACCTCTTCACCCCCCCTCGGCCCGCCCCCTCCCCCCGCTGAGGCCGGGGCGAGTGGAGGCAGCGCTGTGCATTGTGGGTGGCGAGCGGCTGATTTGGATTCCCGCTCGCGGCCACCGTCGGTGGCTCGCGAGCTGCTGAAGCGGCGGCTCGCTGGCTGGGCCTCCTCTACATCGACTCAGCCCGAAGAAGGTGAGAACCTTGCACGGTGTGGACACATCAGCAGTGGCGGTGGTGGAGAGGGGAGGCAGAGGAGGCGCCTGGCTCACAGCCGTTACGTTCTGGGCGCCTGCTGAGTTCACGGCGCTGCTCCAAGCAGAGCGCGGCCCTGCTGATGATGAGGAGAGGCACTGCCAGATTGTGGCTGATGGGATGAGTTAAATTTTGTTTTTTTGTATCTGGAGGGACGGATTTGTTGTCGTGGCAGAAATGGCCTCCACTAGAGGCCGCGATGTGGATTATTTGGTCTACTTTTCCACGCTGGTCCAGACCCGTTGGAGCGGGGTGGGTGTACCCACAACTTTACCCCTCCACACGCGGGGGGCGTCAGCTCACTGCACTTGCAATGCAGAGGTGCAGGTTCGAGTCCATTTCACACTCAGCCATTCACCCACCCACTCACCCACCCACAGAGGGATAAAGACCCTTTATGCAGTGGTTGTGTAGTATCTGCATCAATGTTTTTGTTGTTTAGTTAAGGTGGTTGTTGTTGTGGTTGCGGTTATAATCTTGGCTTTAGTTTTGGTTGTATAGGTGGTTGTAGTGTTGGTTGTAATTGTGGTGGCTCTGGTTGTGGTGCCTTTGGTGGTTTTGGTTGTGGTTATGATTGTGGTTGAGTAGGTTGTGGTTATATGTGCGGTTGTGGTGTTTGTGGTTATAACTTGATTTGAAGCTTTGGTGACTGCAGGAATTACTCTCTGGTTCTTTCTGTAAAGTCACGTAGAAAGAAAATAAATTAAATAATAGAGTACGACGTTGCGATTGCAACACAAGCAACCGTCATCAGGTAGAATACAATTTGAGAGAGAGAGACAAAACACAGACACGGAGACACACAGACAGACACACAAGCAGAGAGATGGTGGTGGCGGTGGTGGTGGTGGGGGTGGTGGTGGCGGTGGTGGGGGCGGTGGTGGCGGTGGTGGGGGTGGTGGTGGCGGTGGGGGCGGTGGTGGCGGTGGTGGTGATGGTGGGGGTGGTGGTGGTGGTGATGGTGGTGGTAATGATGGTAATGATGGTGATGGTGGTGGTGATGGTGGTGATGGTGCTGCTGCTAATCATGATGATGCTGTTGGCTCCAGGTCCCACCACCGATGGGCGCTGCCGGTGCGTCGTCTCTGGTTGACGCTGCTCAGCAAGGAGCAGCTTCACTCCACGTTCCTGCGCTACTCACTCACTCAGTCACCCACTCACTCACCCACTCACTCACGGACCCACTCACTCACTCAGCCACTCACTCACTCACTCACCAGCTTCACTCCACGTTCCTGCGCTACTCACTCACTCACTCACCCACTCACCCACTCACTCACTCACCCACTCACTCACCAGCTTCACTCCACGTTCCTGCGCTACTCACTCACTCACTCACCCACTCACTCACCCACTCACTCACCCACTTACTCACTCACCAGCTGCACTCCACGTTCCTGCGCTACTCACTCACTCACCCACTCACTCACTCGCTCACCCACTCACTCACCAGCTTCACTCCACGTTCCTGCGCTACTCATTCACTCACAGGCGGCCACAGCACGAGGTGAGCTCACTCACTCACCCACTCACCCGCATACTCACCCACTCGCTCGCTGGCTCACCCACTCACTCGCTCAGCCACTCGCTCGCTCACTCACTTGCTCACTCACTCACCCACTCACTCAGCCAATCACTCGCTCGCTCCCTCACCCACTCACTCGCTCAGCCACTCGCTCGCTCACTCACTTGCTCACTCACCCACTCACTCACCCACTCACTCACCCACTCACTCACCCACTCACTCAGCCAATCACTCGCTCGCTCACCCACTCACTCGCTCAGCCACTCGCTCGCTCACTCGCTCACTCACCCACTCACTCACTCAGCCACTCACTCACTCGCTCACTCACTCGCTCACCCACTCGCTCAGCCACTCACTCACTCAGCCACTCGCTCACTCGCTCGCTCAGCCACTTGCTCACTCACTCACCCACTCACTCACTCAGCCAATCACTCGCTCGCTCACTCACTCACTCACTCACTCACTCACCCAGCCACTCACTCACTCTCTCGCGAGCTCGCTCACTCACTCACTCACTCACTCGCTCACTCACTCACTCACTCGCTCGCTCGCTTGCTCACTCACTCACTCAGCCACTCACTCACTCTCTCGCTAGCTCGCTCACTTACTCACTCGCTCGCTCGCTCGCTCGCTCACTCACTCACTCACCCAGCCACTCACTCACTCTCTCGCTAGCTCGCTCACTCACTCACCCACTCAGCCACTCACTCACTCACTCAGCCACTCACTCACTCACCCACTCACTCACTCACCCACTCACTCACTCACCCACTCACTCAGCCACTCACTCACCCACTCACTCACCCACTCACTCACTCACCCACTCACTCAGCCACTCACTCAGCCACTCACTCACCCACTCAGCCACTCAGGCGCTTACATAATGTTGTTGTTGATGTTGTTGTTGACGATGTTGTTGTTGACGATGTTGTTGTTGTTGTTGTTGTTGTCGTTGTTGTTGATGATGATGATGATGTTATTGTTGTTGTTGACGATGATGATGTTGTTGTTGACGATGTTGATGATGATGTTGACAATGTTGTTGTTGTTGCTGCCGCTGCAGACGTGCGACTGGAACTAGGAGCTGCAGAGCTGCCGTGAGCTCCCCCACAAGACGCTGTCACAGAGACGCGTTAGAGAGAGAGAGAGCCACATTCAAGGTGATGGTGGTGGTGATGGTGGTGGTGATGGTGGTGATGGTGGTGGTGGTGATGGTGGTGATAGTGGTGATGGTTGTGATGGTGGTGGTGATGGTGGTGGTGATGGTGGTGGTGATGATGATGGTGGTGATGGTGGTGGTGATGGTGGTGGTGATGGTGATGGTGGTGGTGGTGATGGTGGTGATGATGGTGGTGGTGATGGTGGTGGTGATGGTGGTGATGATGGTGGTGATGGTGGTGGTGGTGATGGTGGTGATAGTGGTGATGGTTGTGATGGTGGTGGTGATGGTGGTGGTGATGGTGGTGGTGATGATGATGGTGGTGATGGTGGTGGTGATGGTGGTGGTGATGGTGATGGTGGTGATGGTGGTGATGGTGGTGATGATGGTGGTGGTGATGGTGGTGATGATGGTGGTGATGATGGTGGTGATGATGGTGGTGGTGATGGTGGTGATGGTTGTGATGATGGTGGTGGTGGTGGTGATGGTGGTGGTGGTGGTGGTGGTGGTGATGGTGGTGATGGTTGTGATGATGGTGGTGGTGGTGGTGATGGTGGTGGTGGTGGTGATGGTGGTGATGGTGGTGATGATGGTGGTGGTGGTGATGGTGGTGGTGGTGATGGTGGTGGTGATGATGATGGTGGTGATGGTGGGGGTGGTGAGGGTGGTGGTGGTGATGGTGGTGGTGGGGGTGGTGGGGGTGGTGGTGATGGGGGTGATGGTGATGGTGGTGATGGTGGTGGTGGTGGTGATGATGGTGGTGATGGTGGTGGTGATGATGGTGGTGGTGATGGTGGTGATGGTTGTGATGGTGGTGGTGGTGGTGATGGTGGTGGTGGTGATGGTGGTGATGGTAGTGATGGTTGTGATGGTGGTGGTGGTGATGGTGATGGTGGTGGTGGTGATGGTGGTGATGGTGGTGATGATGGTGGTGGTGATGGTGGTGGTGATGATGATGGTGGTGATGGTGGTGGTGGTGGTGATGATGATGATGATGATGGTGGTGGTGATGGTGGTGGTGGTGATGGTGGTGGTGATGGTGATGGTGGTGGGGGTGGTGGGGGTGGTGGGGGTGATGGGGGTGGTGATGGTGGTGGGGGTGGTGGGGGTGGTGGGGGTGATGGGGGTGGTGATGGTGGTGATGGTGGTGGTGGTGGTGGTGATGGGGGTGGTGATGGTGGTGGTGGTGGTGATGATGGTGGTAATGATGGTGATGGTGGTGATGGTGGTGGTGATGATGGTGGTGGTGGTGGTGATGATGGTGATGGTGGTGATGGTGGTGGTGGTGGTGCTGATGGTGGTGGTGGTGGTGATGATGGTGGTGGTGGTGGTGATGGTTGTGATGGTGGTGGGGGCGGTGGTGGCGGTGGTGGGGGTGGCGGTGGGGGCTGTGGTGGCGGTGGTCGTGATGGTGGTGGTGGTGGTAATGATGGTAATGATGGTGGTGGTGGTGGTGGTGGTAATGATGGTAATGATGGTGGTGGTGGTGGTGATGGTGGTGATGGTGCTGCTGCTAATCATGATGATGCTGTTGGCTCCAGGTCCCACCACCGATGGGCGCTGCCGGTGCGTCGTCTCTGGTTGACGCTGCTCAGCAAAGAGCAGCTTCACTCCACGTTCCTGCGCTACTCACTCACTCACTCACCCACTCACTCACTCACTCACCCACTCACTCGCTCAGCCACTCGCTCGCTCACTCGCTCACTCACCCACTCACTCACTCAGCCACTCACTCGCTCACCCACTCGCTCAGCCACTCACTCACTCAGCCACTCGCTCACTCGCTCGCTCGCTCAGCCACTCGCTCGCTCGCTCGCTCACTCACTTGCTCACTCACTCACTCACCCACTCACTCACTCGCTCACCCACTCACTCACCAGCTTCATTCCACGTTCCTGCGCTACTCATTCACTCGCAGGCGGCCACAGCACGAGGTGAGCTCACTCACTCACCCACTCACCCGCATACTCACCCACTCACTCACTCGCTCGCTTGCTCACCCACTCACTCACTCACCCACTCACTCACCAACTCACTCAGCCAATCACTCGTTCGCTCACTCACCCACTCACTCACTCACCCACTTACTCGCTCACCAGCTTCACTCCACGTTCCTGCGCTACTCATTCACTCGCAGGCGGCCACAGCACGAGGTGAGCTCACTCACTCACCCACTCACCCGCATACTCACCCACTCGCTCGCTCGCTCACCCACTCACTCGCTCAGCCACTCGCTCGCTCACTCACTTGCTCACTCACCCACTCACTCACTCACCCACTCACTCACCCACTCACTCAGCCAATCACTCGCTCGCTCGCTCAGCCACTCGCTCACTCGCTCGCTCGCTCACTCACTTGCTCACTCACCCACTCACTCACCCACTCACTCACTCACCCACTCACTCAGCCACTCACTCACCCACTCACTCACCCACTCACTCGCTCAGCCACTTGCTCACTCACCCACTCACTCACCCACTCACTCACTCACCCACTCACTCAGCCAATCACTCGCTCGCTCGCTCACTCACTCACTCACCCACTCACTCACCCAGCCACTCACTCACTCTCTCGCTAGCTCGCTCACTCACTCACTCGCTCGCTCGCTCGCTCGCTCGCTCACTCACTCACCCACTCACTCACCAGCTTCACTCCACGTTCCTGCGCTACTTACTCACTCACTCACCCACCCACTCACTCACTCACCCACTCACTCACTCACCCACTTACTCGCTCACCAGCGGCACTCCACGTTCCTGCGCTACTCACTCACTCACCCACTCACTCACTCGCTCACCCACTCACTCACCAGCTTCACTCCACGTTCCTGCGCTACTCATTCACTCGCAGGCGGCCACAGCACGAGGTGAGCTCACTCACTCACCCACTCACCCGCATACTCACCCACTCGCTCGCTCGCTCACCCACTCACTCGCTCAGCCACTCGCTCGCTCACTCACTTGCTCACTCACCCACTCACTCACTCACCCACTCACTCACCCACTCACTCAGCCAATCACTCGCTCGCTCGCTCACCCACTCACTCGCTCAGCCACTCGCTCGCTCACTCACTTGCTCACTCACCCACTCACTCACCCACTCACTCAATCACCCACTCACTCACTCAGCCAATCACTCGCTCGCTCACCCACTCACTCGCTCAGCCGCTCGCTCGCTCACTTGCTCACTCACCCACTCACTCAGCCACTCACTCACTCACCCACTCACTCACCCACTCACTCAGCCAATCACTCGCTCGCTCGCTCACCCACTCACTCGCTCAGCCACTCGCTCGCTCACTCACCCACTCACTCACTCAGCCACTCACTCACTCGCTCACCCACTCGCTCAACCACTCTCTCACTCAGCCACTCGCTCACTCGCTCGCTCGCTCAGCCACTCGCTCACTCGCTCGTTCGCTCAGCCACTTGCTCACTCACCCACTCACTCACTCGCTCAGCCAATCACTCACTCGCTCGCTCGCTCACTCACTCACTCACTCACTCACCCAGCCACTCACTCACTCTCTCGCTAGCTCGCTCACTCACTCACTCACTCACTCGCTCACTCACTCGCTCGCTCGCTTGCTCACTCACTCACTCACCCAGCCACTCACTCACTCTCTCGCTAGCTCGCTCACTCACTCACTCGCTCGCTCGCTCGCTCACTCACTCACTCACTCACTCACTCACCCAGCCACTCACTCACTCTCTCGCTAGCTCGCTCACTCACTCACTCACTCGCTCGCTCACTCACTCACTCACTCACCCAGCCACTCACTCACTCTCTCGCTAGTTCGCTCACTCACTCACTCACTCGCTCGCTCGCTCGCTCGCTCACTCACTCACCCACTCACTCACCAGCTTCACTCCACGTTCCTGCGCTACTTACTCACTCACTCACCCACCCACTCACTCACTCACCCACTCACTCACTCACCCACTTACTCGCTCACCAGCGGCACTCCACGTTCCTGCGCTACTCACTCACTCACCCACTCACTCACTCGCTCACCCACTCACTCACCAGCTTCACTCCACGTTCCTGCGCTACTCATTCACTCGCAGGCGGCCACAGCACGAGGTGAGCTCACTCACTCACCCACTCACCCGCATACTCACCCACTCGCTCGCTCGCTCACCCACTCACTCGCTCAGCCACTCGCTCGCTCACTCACTTGCTCACTCACCCACTCACTCACTCACCCACTCACTCACCCACTCACTCAGCCAATCACTCGCTCGCTCGCTCACCCACTCACTCGCTCAGCCACTCGCTCGCTCACTCACTTGCTCACTCACCCACTCACTCACCCACTCACTCAATCACCCACTCACTCACTCAGCCAATCACTCGCTCGCTCACCCACTCACTCGCTCAGCCGCTCGCTCGCTCACTTGCTCACTCACCCACTCACTCAGCCACTCACTCACTCACCCACTCACTCACCCACTCACTCAGCCAATCACTCGCTCGCTCGCTCACCCACTCACTCGCTCAGCCACTCGCTCGCTCACTCACCCACTCACTCACTCAGCCACTCACTCACTCGCTCACCCACTCGCTCAACCACTCTCTCACTCAGCCACTCGCTCACTCGCTCGCTCGCTCAGCCACTCGCTCACTCGCTCGTTCACTCAGCCACTTGCTCACTCACCCACTCACTCACTCGCTCAGCCAATCACTCGCTCGCTCGCTCACTCACTCACTCACCCAGCCACTCACTCACTCTCTCGCTCGCTCACTCACTCACTCACTCGCTCACTCGCTCGCTCGCTTGCTCACTCACTCACCCAGCCACTCACTCACTCTCTCGCTAGCTCGCTCACTCACTCGCTCGCTCGCTCGCTCACTCACTCACCCAGCCATTCACTCACTCTCTCGCTAGCTCGCTCGCTCGCTCGCTCGCTCACTCACTCACCCACTCACTCACCCAGCCACTCACTCACTCTCTCGCTAGCTCGCTCGCTCGCTCGCTCACTCATTCACTCACTCACCCACTCACTCACCAGCTTCACTCCACGTTCCTGCGCTACTTACTCACTCACTCACCCACCCACTCACTCACTCACCCACTCACTCACTCGCTCAGCCAATCACTCGCTCGCTCGCTCACCCACTCACTCGCTCAGCCACTCACTCGCTCACTCACTTGCTCACTCACCCACTCACCCACCTACTCACTCAGCCAATCACTCGCTCGCTCGCTCACTCACTCACTCACTCACCCAGCCACTCACTCACTCTCTCGCTAGCTCGCTCACTCACTCACTCACTCGCTCACTCGCTCGCTCGCTTGCTCACTCACTCACCCAGCCACTCACTCACTCTCTCGCTAGCTCGCTCACTCACTCGCTCGCTCGCTCGCTCGCTCACTCACTCACCCAGCCATTCACTCACTCTCTCGCTAGCTCGCTCGCTCGCTCGCTCGCTCACTCACTCACCCACTCACTCACCCAGCCACTCACTCACTCTCTCGCTAGCTCGCTCGCTCGCTCGCTCACTCACTCACTCACTCACCCACTCACTCACCAGCTTCACTCCACGTTCCTGCGCTACTTACTCACTCACTCACCCACCCACTCACTCACCCACTCACTCACTCACTCACTCACCCACTTACTCACTCACCAGCTGCACTCCACGTTCCTGCGCTACTCACTCACTCACCCACTCACTCACTCGCTCACCCACTCACTCACCAGCTTCACTCCACGTTCCTGCGCAACTCATTCACTCGCAGGCGGCCACAGCACGAGGTGAGCTCACTCACTCACCCACTCACCCGCATACTCACCCACTCGCTCGCTCGCTCACCCACTCACTCGCTCAGCCACTCGCTCGCTCACTCACTTGCTCACTCACCCACTCACTCACTCACCCACTCACTCACCCACTCACTCAGCCAATCACTCGCTCGCTCACCCACTCACTCGCTCAGCCACTCGCTCACTCACCCACTCACTCACTCAGCCACTCACTCACTCGCTCGCTCACTCACTCACTCACCCAGCCACTCACTCACTCACTCACTCACTCGCTCGCTCGCTCGCTCGCTCACCCACTCACTCACCAGCTTCACTCCACGTTCCTGCGCTACTTACTCACTCACTCACCCACCCACTCACTCACTCACCCACTCACTCACTCACCCACTTACTCGCTCACCAGCGGCACTCCACGTTCCTGCGCTACTCACTCACTCACCCACTCACTCACTCGCTCACCCACTCACTCGCTCAGCCACTCGCTCGCTCACTCACTTGCTCACTCACCCACTCACCCACTCACTCACCCACTCACTCAGCCAATCACTCGCTCGCTCGCTCACCCATTCACTCGCTCAGCCACTCGCTCGCTCACTCACTTGCTCACTCACCCATTCACTCACCCACTCACTCAATCACCCACTCACTCACTCAGCCAATCACTCGCTCGCTCACCCACTCACTCGCTCAGCCGCTCGCTCGCTCACTTGCTCACTCACCCACTCACTCACTCAGCCACTCACTCACTCACCCACTCACTCACTCACCCACTCACTCAGCCAATCACTCGCTCGCTCGCTCACCCACTCACTCGCTCAGCCACTCGCTCGCTCACTCACCCACTCACTCACTCAGCCACTCACTCACTCGCTCACCCACTCGCTCAACCACTCTCTCACTCAGCCACTCGCTCACTCGCTCGCTCACTCAGCCACTCGCTCACTCGCTCGTTCGCTCAGCCACTTGCTCACTCACCCACTCACTCACTCGCTCAGCCAATCACTCGCTCGCTCGCTCACTCACTCACTCACCCAGCCACTCACTCACTCTCTCGCTAGCTCGCTCACTCACTCACTCACTCGCTCACTCGCTCGCTCGCTTGCTCACTCACTCACTCACCCAGCCACTCACTCACTCTCTCGCTAGCTCGCTCACTCACTCACTCACTCGCTCACTCGCTCGCTCGCTTGCTCACTCACCCAGCCACTCACTCACTCTCTCGCTAGCTCGCTAACTCGCTCGCTCGCTCGCTCGCTCACTCACTCACCCAGCCATTCACTCACTCTCTCGCTAGCTCGCTCACTCACTCACTCACTCACTCGCTCGCTCGCTCGCTCGCTCACTCACTCACTCACCCACTCACTCACCCAGCCACTCACTCACTCTCTCGCTAGCTCGCTCACTCACTCACTCGCTCGCTCGCTCGCTCACTCACTCACCCACTCACTCACCAGCTTCACTCCACGTTCCTGCGCTACTTACTCACTCACTCACCCACTCACTCACTCACCCACTCACTCACTCACCCACTTACTCACTCACCAGCTGCACTCCACGTTCCTGCGCTACTCACTCACTCACCCACTCACTCACTCGCTCACCCACTCACTCACCAGCTTCACTCCACGTTCCTGCGCTACTCATTCACTCGCAGGCGGCCACAGCACGAGGTGAGCTCACTCACTCACCCACTCACCCGCATACTCACCCACTCGCTCGCTCGCTCACCCACTCACTCGCTCAGCCACTCGCTCGCTCACTCACTTGCTCACTCACCCACTCACTCACTCACCCACTCACTCACCCACTCACTCAGCCAATCACTCGCTCACCCACTCACTCGCTCAGCCACTCGCTCGCTCACTCACTTGCTCACTCACCCACTCACTCACCCACTCACTCAATCACCCACTCACTCACTCAGCCAATCACTCGCTCGCTCACCCACTCACTCGCTCAGCCGCTCGCTCGCTCACTTGCTCACTCACCCACTCACTCACTCAGCCACTCACTCACTCGCTCACCCACTCGCTCAGCCACTCACTCACTCACTCGCTCACTCGCTCGCTCGCTCAGCCACTCGCCCACTCGCTCGCTCGCTCGCTCAGCCACTTGCTCACTCACTCACCCACTCACTCACTCACTCGCTCAGCCAATCGCTCGCTCGCTCACTCGCTCACTCACTCACTCACTCACCCAGCCACTCACTCTCTCGCTAGCTCGCTCACTCACTCACTCACTTGCTCACTCACTCACCCACCCACTCACCCACTCACTCACCCACTCAGCCACTCACTCACTCACTCAGCCACTCACTCACTCACCCACTCACCCACTCAGCCACTCAGCCACTCAGGCGCTCACATAATGTTGTTGTTGATGTTGTTGTTGACGATGTTGTTGTTATTGACGATGTTGTTGTTGTCGTTGTTGTTGACGATGATGATGTTGTTGTTGACGATGTTGATGATGTTGTTGACAATGTTGTTGTTGTTGCTGCCGCTGCAGACGCGCGACTGGAACGAGGAGCTGCAGAGCTGCCGTGAGCTCCCCCACAAGACGCTGTCACAGAGACGCGTTAGAGAGAGAGAGAGCCACATTCAAGGTGGTGGTGATGGTGGTGGTGATGGTGGTCGGGGTGGTGGGGGTGGTGGTGGTGGTGGTGATGGTGGGGGTGGTGGGGGTGGTGATGGTGGTGGTGGGGGTGGTGGTGATGGTGGTGGTGGGGGTGGTGCTGGTGGTGATGGGGGTGGTGATGGGGGTGGTGATGGGGGTGGTGATGGTGGTGGTGATGATGGTGGTGGTGATGGTGGTGATGGTGGTGGTGATGGTGGTGGTGATGGTGGTGGTGGTGATGGTGGTGGTGCTGATGATGATGGTGGTGCTGATGGTGGTGGTGGTGGTGGTGATGGTGGTGGTGGTGATGGTGGTGGTGATGGTGGTGGTGATGGTGGTGGTGGTGGTGGGGGTGGTGGTGGCGGTGGTGGTGGCGGTTGTGGGGGCGGTGGTGGCGGTGGTGGGGGTGGTGGTGGCGGTGGGGGCGGTGGTGGTGGCGGTGGTGGTGATGGTGGCGGTGGTGGTGGTGGTGGTGGTAATGATGGTGATGGTGGTGGTGGTAATGATGGTGATGGTGGTGGTGGTGGTGATGGTGCTGCTGCTAATCATGATGGTGCTGTTGGCTCCAGCTCCCACCACCGATGGGCGCTGCCGGTGCGTCGTCTCTGGTTGACTCTGCTCAGCAAGGAGCAGCTTCACTCCACGTTCCTGCGCTACTCACTCACTCACCCACTCACTCACTCAGCCACTCACTCACCCACTCATTCACCCACTCACTCACCCACTCATTCACCCACTCACTCAGCCACTCACTCACCCACTCAGCCACTCACTCACTCAGCCACTCACTCACTCATCCACTCACTCACTCACCCACTCACTCACCCACTCACTCACCCACTCACTCACTCAGCCACTCACTCACTCAGCCACTCACTCACCCACTCACTCACTCAGCCACTCACTCGCTCACCCACTCGCTCAGCCACTCACTCACTCAGCCACTCGCTCACTCGCTCGCTCGCTCAGCCACTCGCTCACTCGCTCGCTCACTCACTTGCTCACTCACCCACTCACCCACTCACTCACTCACTCACTCGCTCAGCCACTCGCTCGCTCACTCGCTCACTCACCCACTCACTCACTCAGCCACTCACTCACTCGCTCACCCACTCGCTCAGCCACTCACTCACTCAGCCACTCGCTCACTCGCTCGCTCGCTCTGCCACTCACTCACTCGCTCGCTCGCTCAGCCACTTGCTCACTCACTCACCCACTCACTCACCCACTCACTCACCCACTCACTCACCCACTCACTCAGCCACTCACTCACCCACTCAGCCACTCACTCACTCAGCCACTCACTCACTCATCCACTCACTCACTCACCCACTCACTCACCCACTCACTCACCCACTCACTCACTCAGCCACTCACTCACTCAGCCACTCACTCACCCACTCACTCACTCAGCCACTCACTCGCTCACCCACTCGCTCAGCCACTCACTCACTCAGCCACTCGCTCACTCGCTCGCTCGCTCGCTCAGCCACTCGCTCACTCGCTCGCTCGCTCGCTCACTCAGTTGCTCACTCACCCACTCACTCACCCACTCACTCACTCGCTCAGCCACTCGCTCGCTCACTCGCTCACTCACCCACTCACTCACTCAGCCACTCACTCACTCGCTCACCCACTCGCTCAGCCACTCACTCACTCAGCCACTCGCTCACTCGCTCGCTCGCTCTGCCACTCACTCACTCGCTCGCTCGCTCAGCCACTTGCTCACTCACTCACCCACTCACTCACTCGCTCAGCCAATCACTCGCTCGCTCGCTCACTCACTCACTCACTCACTCACCCAGCCACTCACTCACTCTCTCGCTAGCTCGCTCACTCACTCGCTCGCTCGCTCGCTCGCTCACTCACTCACTCACTCACTCACTCACTCACCCAGCCACTCACTCACTCTCTCGCTAGCTCGCTCACTCACTCACTCGCTCGCTCACTCACCCACTCACTCACCCACTCACTCACCCACTCACCCACTCACTCACCCACTCACTCACCCACTCACTCACCCACTCACTAACTCACCAGCTTCACTCCACGTTCCTGCCCTACTCACTCACTCACCCACTTACTCACTCACCAGCTGCACTCCACGTTCCTGCGCTACTCATTCACTCACCCACTCACTCACTCGCTCACCCACTCACTCACCAGCTTCACTCCACGTTCCTGCGCTACTCATTCACTCGCAGGCGGCCACAGCACGAGGTGAGCTCACTCACTCACCCACTCACCCGCATACTCACCCACTCACTCACTCGCTCGCTTGCTCACCCACTCACTCGCTCAGCCACTCGCTCGCTCACTCACTTGCTCACTCACCCACTCACTCACTCACCCACTCACTCACCAACTCACTCAGCCAATCACTCGTTCGCTCGCTCACCCACTCACTCGCTCAGCCACTAGCTCACTCACTTGCTCACTCACCCACTCACCCACTCACTCAGCCAATCACTCGCTCGCTCGCTCACCCACTCACTCGCTCAGCCACTCGCTCGCTCACTCGCTCACTCACCCACTCACTCACTCAGCCACTCACTCGCTCACCCACTCGCTCAGCCACTCACTCACTCAGCCACTCGCTCGCTCGCTCAGCCACTCGCTCACTTCGCTCGCTCGCTCACTCACTTGCTCACTCACCCACTCACTCACCCACTCACTCACCCACTCACTCAGCCAATCACTCACCCACTCACTCAGCCACTCACTCACCCACTCAGCCACTCACTCAGCCACTCACTCACTCATCCACTCACTCACTCACCCATCCACTCACTCACTCACCCACTCACTCACCCACTCACTCACCCACTCACTCACTCAGCCACTCACTCACTCAGCCACTCACTCACCCACTCACTCACTCAGCCACTCACTCGCTCACCCACTCGCTCAGCCACTCACTCACTCAGCCACTCGCTCGCTCGCTCGCTCAGCCACTCGCTCACTCGCTCGCTCGCTCGCTCGCTCACTCAGTTGCTCACTCACCCACTCACTCACCCACTCACTCACTCGCTCAGCCACTCGCTCGCTCACTCGCTCACTCACCCACTCACTCACTCAGCCACTCACTCACTCGCTCACCCACTCGCTCAGCCACTCACTCACTCAGCCACTCGCTCACTCGCTCGCTCGCTCTGCCACTCACTCACTCGCTCGCTCGCTCAGCCACTTGCTCACTCACTCACCCACTCACTCACTCGCTCAGCCAATCACTCGCTCGCTCGCTCACTCACTCACTCACTCACCCAGCCACTCACTCACTCTCTCGCTAGCTCGCTCACTCACTCGCTCGCTCGCTCGCTCGCTCGCTCACTCACTCACTCACTCACCCAGCCACTCACTCACTCACTCGCTCGCTCACTCACCCACTCACCCACTCACTCACCCACTCACCCACTCACTCACCCACTCACCCACTCACTCACCCACTCACTAACTCACCAGCTTCACTCCACGTTCCTGCCCTACTCACTCACTCACCCACTCACTCACCCACTTACTCACTCACCAGCTGCACTCCACGTTCCTGCGCTACTCACTCACTCACCCACTCACTCACTCGCTCACCCACTCACTCACCAGCTTCACTCCACGTTCCTGCGCTACTCATTCACTCGCAGGCGGCCACAGCACGAGGTGAGCTCACTCACTCACCCACTCACCCGCATACTCACCCACTCACTCACTCGCTCGCTTGCTCACCCACTCACTCGCTCAGCCACTCGCTCGCTCACTCACTTGCTCACTCACCCACTCACTCACTCACCCACTCACTCACCAACTCACTCAGCCAATCACTCGTTCGCTCGCTCACCCACTCACTCGCTCAGCCACTAGCTCACTCACTTGCTCACTCACCCACTCACCCACTCACTCAGCCAATCACTCGCTCGCTCGCTCACCCACTCACTCGCTCAGCCACTCGCTCGCTCACTCGCTCACTCACCCACTCACTCACTCAGCCACTCACTCGCTCACCCACTCGCTCAGCCACTCACTCACTCAGCCACTCGCTCACTCGCTCGCTCGCTCAGCCACTCGCTCACTCGCTCGCTCGTTCGCTCACTCACTTGCTCACACACCCACTCACTCACTCACCCACTCACTCACCCACTCACTGAGCCAATCACTCGCTCGCTCACCCACTCACTCGCTCAGCCACTCGCTCGCTCACTCGCTCACTCACCCACTCACTCACTCAGCCACTCACTCGCTCACCCACTCGCTCAGCCACTCACTCACTCAGCCACTCGCTCGCTCGCTCGCTCAGCCACTCGCTCGCTCGCTCGCTCGCTCACTCACTTGCTCACTCACCCACTCACTCACCCACTCACTCACTCACTCGCTCAGCCACTCGCTCGCTCACTCGCTCACTCACCCACTCACTCACTCAGCCACTCACTCACTCGCTCACCCACTCGCTCAGCCACTCACTCAGCCACTCGCTCACTTCGCTCGCTCGCTCAGCCACTCGCTCACTCGCTCGCTCGCTCAGCCACTTGCTCACTCACTCACCCACTCACTCACTCGCTCAGCCAATCACTCGCTCACTCGCTCACTCACTCACTCACTCACCCAGCCACTCACTCACTCTCTCGCTAGCTCGCTCACTCGCTCGCTCGCTCGCTCGCTCGCTCGCTCACTCACTCACTCACTCACTCACTCACTCACCCAGCCACTCACTCACTCTCTCGCTAGCTCGCTCACTCACTCACTCGCTCGCTCACTCACCCACTCACCCACTCACTCACCCACTCACTAACTCACCAGCTTCACTCCACGTTCCTGCCCTACTCACTCACCCACTCACTCACTCACCCACTTACTCACTCACCAGCTGCACTCCACGTTCCTGCGCTACTCATTCACTCACCCACTCACTCACTCGCTCACCCACTCACTCACCAGCTTCACTCCACGTTCCTGCGCTACTCATTCACTCGCAGGCGGCCACAGCACGAGGTGAGCTCACTCACTCACCCACTCACCCGCATACTCACCCACTCACTCGGTCGCTTGCTCACCCACTCACTCGCTCAGCCACTCGCTCGCTCGCTCACTCACTTGCTCACTCACCCACTCACTCACTCACCCACTCACTCACCAACTCACTCAGCCAATCACTCGTTCGCTCGCTCACCCACTCACTCGCTCAGCCACTCGCTCGCTCACTCACTTGCTCACTCACCCACTCACTCACCCACCCACTCACTCAGCCAATCACTCGCTCGCTCGCTCGCTCACCCACTCACTCGCTCAGCCACTCGCTCGCTCACTCGCTCACTCACCCACTCACTCACTCAGCCACTCACTCGCTCACCCACTCGCTCAGCCACTCACTCACTCAGCCACTCGCTCACTCGCTCGCTCGCTCAGCCACTCGCTCGCTCGCTCACTCACTTGCTCACTCACCCACTCACTCACCCACTCACTCACTCACTCACTCGCTCAGCCACTCGCTCGCTCACTCGCTCACTCACCCACTCACTCACTCAGCCACTCACTCACTCGCTCACCCACTCGCTCAGCCACTCACTCACTCAGCCACTCGCTCACTCGCTCGCTCGCTCAGCCACTCGCTCGCTCGCTCAGCCACTTGCTCACTCACTCACTCACTCACTCACTCACTCACTCACCCAGCCACTCACTCACTCACTCGCTCGCTCGCTCACTCACTCACTCACTCGCTCGCTCACTCACCCAGCCACTCACTCACTCTCTCGCTAGCTCGCTCACTCACTCGCTCGCTCGCTCGCTCACTCACCCACTCACTCACCAGCTTCACTCCATATTCCTGCGCTACTCACTCACTCACTCACCCACTCACTCACCCACTCGCTCAATCACCCACTTACTCACTCACCAGCTTCACTCCACGTTCCTGCGCTACTCACTCACTCACTCACCCACTCACTCGCTCACCCACTCACTCACCAGCTTCACTCCACGTTCCTGCGCTACTCATTCACTCGCAGGCGGCCACAGCACGAGGTGAGCTCACTCACTCACCCACTCACCCGCATACTCACCCACTCGCTCGCTTGCTCGCTCACTCACTCGCTCAGCCACTCGCTCGCTCACTCACTTGCTCACTCACCCACCCACTCACTCACTCACTCACCCACTCACTCACCCACTCACTCAGCCAATCACTCGCTCGCTCGCTCACCCACTCACTCGCTCAGCCACTCACTCGCTCACTCACTTGCTCACTCACCCACTCACTCACCCACCCACTCACTCAGCCAATCACTCGCTCGCTCACCCACTCACTCGCTCAGCCACTCGCTCGCTCACTCGCTCACTCACCCACTCACTCACTCAGCCACTCACTCACTCGCTCACCCACTCGCTCAGCCACTCACTCACTCAGCCACTCGCTCGCTCGCTCAGCCACTCGCTCACTCGCTCGCTCGCTCACTCACTTGCTCACTCACCCACTCACTCACCCACTCACTCACTCACCCACTCACTCAGCCAATCACTCGCTCGCTCGCTCACCCACTCACTCGCTCAGCCACTCGCTCGCTCACTCACCCACTCACTCACTCAGCCACTCACTCACTCGCTCACCCACTCGCTCAGCCACTCTCTCACTCAGCCACTCGCTCACTCGCTCGCTCGCTCAGCCACTCGCTCACTCGCTCGTTCGCTCAGCCACTTGCTCACTCACCCACTCACTCACTCGCTCAGCCAATCACTCGCTCGCTCACTCACTCACTCACCCAGCCACTCACTCACTCACTCTCTCGCTAGCTCGCTCACTCACTCACTCGCTCACTCACTCGCTCGCTCGCTTGCTCACTCACTCACTCACTCACTCACCCAGCCACTCACTCACTCTCTCGCTAGCTCGCTCACTCACTCACTCGCTCGCTCGCTCGCTCACTCACTCACTCACCCAGCCACTCACTCACTCTCTCGCTAGCTCGCTCACTCACTCACTCACTCGCTCACTCACTCACCCAGCCACTCACTCACTCTCTCGCTAGCTCGCTCACTCACTCACTCGCTCGCTCGCTCGCTCGCTCGCTCACTCACCCACTCACTCACCAGCTTCACTCCACGTTCCTGCGCTACTTACTCACTCACTCACCCACCCACTCACTCACTCACCCACTCACTCACTCACCCACTTACTCGCTCACCAGCGGCACTCCACGTTCCTGCGCTACTCACTCACTCACCCACTCACTCACTCGCTCACCCACTCACTCACCAGCTTCACTCCACGTTCCTGCGCTACTCATTCACTCGCAGGCGGCCACAGCACGAGGTGAGCTCACTCACTCACCCACTCACCCGCATACTCACCCACTCGCTCGCTCGCTCGCTCACCCACTCACTCGCTCAGCCACTCGCTCGCTCACTCACTTGCTCACTCACCCACTCACTCACTCACCCACTCACTCACCCACTCACTCAGCCAATCACTCGCTCGCTCGCTCACCCACTCACTCGCTCAGCCACTCGCTCGCTCACTCACTTGCTCACTCACCCACTCACTCACCCACTCACTCAATCACCCACTCACTCACTCAGCCACTCACTCGCTCACCCACTCGCTCAGCCACTCACTCACTCAGCCACTCGCTCACTCGCTCGCTCGCTCAGCCACTCGCTCACATCGCTCGCTCGCTCGCTCACTCACTTGCTCACTCACCCACTCACTCACCCACTCACTCACCCACTCACTCAGCCAATCACTCGCTCGCTCACCCACTCACTCGCTCAGCCACTCGCTCGCTCACTCGCTCACTCACCCACTCACTCACTCAGCCACTCACTCGCTCACCCACTCGCTCAGCCACTCACTCACTCAGCCACTCGCTCACTCGCTCGCTCGCTCAGCCACTCGCTCGCTCGCTCGCTCACTCACTTGCTCACTCACCCACTCACTCACCCACTCACTCACTCACTCGCTCAGCCACTCGCTCGCTCACTCGCTCACTCACCCACTCACTCACTCAGCCACTCACTCACTCGCTCACCCACTCGCTCAGCCACTCACTCAGCCACTCGCTCACTCGCTCGCTCGCTCAGCCACTCGCTCACTCGCTCGCTCGCTCAGCCACTTGCTCACTCACTCACCCACTCACTCACTAGCTCAGCCAATCACTCGCTCACTCGCTCGCTCACTCACTCACTCACTCACCCAGCCACTCACTCTCTCGCTAGCTCGCTCACTCACTCACTCACTCGCTCGCTCGCTCACTCACTCACTCACCCAGCCACTCACTCACTCTCTCGCTAGCTCGCTCACTCACTCGCTCGCTCACTCACCCACTCACCCACTCACTCACCCACTCACTCACCCACTCACCCACTCACTCACCCACTCACTAACTCACCAGCTTCACTCCACGTTCCTGCCCTACTCACTCACCCACTCACTCACTCACCCACTTACTCACTCACCAGCTGCACTCCACGTTCCTGCGCTACTCATTCACTCACCCACTCACTCACTCGCTCACCCACTCACTCACCAGCTTCACTCCACGTTCCTGCGCTACTCATTCACTCGCAGGCGGCCACAGCACGAGGTGAGCTCACTCACTCACCCACTCACCCGCATACTCACCCACTCACTCACTCGCTCGCTTGCTCACCCACTCACTCGCTCAGCCACTCGCTCGCTCACTCACTTGCTCACTCACCCACTCACTCACCCACTCACTCACCAACTCACTCAGCCAATCACTCGTTCGCTCGCTCACCCACTCACTCGCTCAGCCACTCGCTCGCTCACTCACTTGCTCACTCACCCACTCACTCACCCACCCGCTCGCTCACCCACTCACTCGCTCAGCCACTCGCTCGCTCACTCGCTCACTCACCCACTCACTCACTCAGCCACTCACTCGCTCACCCACTCGCTCAGCCACTCACTCACTCAGCCACTCGCTCACTCGCTCGCTCGCTCAGCCACTCGCTCGCTCGCTCGCTCACTCACTTGCTCACTCACCCACTCACTCACCCACTCACTCACTCACTCGCTCAGCCACTCGCTCGCTCACTCGCTCACTCACCCACTCACTCACTCAGCCACTCACTCACTCGCTCACCCACTCGCTCAGCCACTCACTCAGCCACTCGCTCACTTCGCTCGCTCGCTCAGCCACTCGCTCACTCGCTCGCTCGCTCAGCCACTTGCTCACTCACTCACCCACTCACTCACTAGCTCAGCCAATCACTCGCTCACTCGCTCGCTCACTCACTCACTCACTCACCCAGCCACTCACTCTCTCGCTAGCTCGCTCACTCACTCACTCACTCACTCGCTCGCTCGCTCACTCACTCACTCACCCAGCCACTCACTCACTCTCTCGCTAGCTCGCTCACTCACTCGCTCGCTCACTCACCCACTCACCCACTCACTCACCCACTCACTAACTCACCAGCTTCACTCCACGTTCCTGCCCTACTCACTCACCCACTCACTCACTCACCCACTTACTCACTCACCAGCTGCACTCCACGTTCCTGCGCTACTCATTCACTCACCCACTCACTCACTCGCTCACCCACTCACTCACCAGCTTCACTCCACGTTCCTGCGCTACTCATTCACTCGCAGGCGGCCACAGCACGAGGTGAGCTCACTCACTCACCCACTCACCCGCATACTCACCCACTCACTCACTCGCTCGCTTGCTCACCCACTCACTCGCTCAGCCACTCGCTCGCTCACTCACTTGCTCACTCACCCACTCACTCACCCACTCACTCACCAACTCACTCAGCCAATCACTCGTTCGCTCGCTCACCCACTCACTCGCTCAGCCACTCGCTCGCTCACTCACTTGCTCACTCACCCACTCACTCACCCACCCGCTCGCTCACCCACTCACTCGCTCAGCCACTCGCTCGCTCACTCGCTCACTCACCCACTCACTCACTCAGCCACTCACTCGCTCACCCACTCGCTCAGCCACTCACTCACTCAGCCACTCGCTCACTCGCTCGCTCGCTCAGCCACTCGCTCGCTCGCTCACTCACTTGCTCACTCACCCACTCACTCACTCACCCACTCACTCACTCACTCGCTCAGCCACTCGCTCGCTCACTCGCTCACTCACCCACTCACTCACTCAGCCACTCACTCACTCGCTCACCCACTCGCTCACCCACTCGCTCAGCCACTCACTCACTCAGCCACTCGCTCACTCGCTCGCTCGCTCAGCCACTCGCTCGCTCGCTCAGCCACTTGCTCACTCACTCACCCACTCACTCACTCGCTCAGCCAATCACTCGCTCGCTCACTCACTCACTCACCCAGCCACTCACTCACTCTCTCGCTTGCTCGCTCACTCACTCACTCACTCGCTCGCTCGCTCACTCACTCACTCACTCACTCACTCACCCAGCCACTCACTCACTCTCTCGCTAGCTCGCTCACTCACTCACTCACTCACTCACTCGCTCACTCACTCACTCGCTCGCTCACTCACTCACCCAGCCACTCACTCACTTTCTCGCTAGCTCGCTCACTCACTCGCTCGCTCACTCACCCACTCACTCACCAGCTTCACTCCACATTCCTGCGCTACTCACTCACCCACTCACTCACTCACCCACTCGCTCACTCGCTCACTCACCCACTTACTCACTCACCAGCTTCACTCCACGTTCCTGCGCTACTCATTCACTCGCAGGCGGCCACAGCACGAGGTGAGCTCACTCACTCACCCACTCACCCACTCACCCGCATACTCACCCACTCGCTCGCTTGCTCGCTCACTCACTCGCTCAGCCACTCGCTCGCTCACTCACTTGCTCACTCACTCACCCACTCACTCACCCACTCACTCAGCCAATCACTCGCTCGCTCGCTCACCCACTCACTCGCTCAGCCACTCACTCGCTCACTCACTTGCTCACTCACCCACTCACTCACCCACCCACTCACTCAGCCAATCACTCGCTCGCTCACCCACTCACTCGCTCAGCCACTCGCTCGCTCACCCACTCACTCACTCAGCCACTCACTCACTCGCTCACCCACTCGCTCAGCCACTCACTCACTCAGCCACTCGCTCGCTCGCTCAGCCACTCGCTCACTCGCTCGCTCGCTCACTCACTTGCTCACTCACCCACTCACTCACCCACTCACTCACTCACCCACTCACTCAGCCAATCACTCGCTCGCTCGCTCACCCACTCACTCGCTCAGCCACTCGCTCGCTCACTCACCCACTCACTCACTCAGCCACTCACTCACTCGCTCACCCACTCGCTCAGCCACTCTCTCACTCAGCCACTCGCTCGCTCGCTCAGCCACTCGCTCGTTCGCTCAGCCACTTGCTCACTCACCCACTCACTCACTCGCTCAGCCAATCACTCGCTCGCTCGCTCACTCACTCACTCACTCACTCACCCAGCCACTCACTCACTCTCTCGCTAGCTCGCTCACTCACTCACTCACTCGCTCACTCACTCTCTCGCTCGCTTGCTCACTCACTCACTCACTCACCCAGCCACTCACTCACTCTCTCGCTAGCTCGCTCACTCACTCACTCGCTCGCTCGCTCGCTCACTCACTCACTCACCCAGCCACTCACTCACTCTCTCGCTAGCTCGCTCACTCACTCACTCACTCGCTCACTCACTCACTCACCCAGCCACTCACTAACTTTCTCGCTAGCTCGCTCACTCACTCACTCACTCACTCGCTCGCTCGCTCGCTCGCTCACTCACTCACCCACTCACTCACCAGCTTCACTCCACGTTCCTGCGCTACTTACTCACTCACTCACCCACCCACTCACTCACCCACTCACTCACCCACTTACTCGCTCACCAGCGGCACTCCACGTTCCTGCGCTACTCACTCACTCACTCACCCACTCACTCACTCGCTCACCCACTCACCCACTCACTCAGCCAATCACTCGCTCGCTCGCTCACCCACTCACTCGCTCAGCCACTCACTCGCTCACTCACTTGCTCACTCACCCACTCACTCACCCACCCACTCACTCAGCCAATCACTCGCTCGCTCACCCACTCACTCGCTCAGCCACTCGCTCGCTCACTTCGCTCACTCACCCACTCACTCACTCAGCCACTCACTCACTCGCTCACCCACTCGCTCAGCCACTCACTCACTCAGCCACTCGCTCACTTCGCTCGCTCGCTCGCTCACTCACTTGCTCACTCACCCACTCACTCACCCACTCACTCACTCACCCACTCACTCAGCCAATCACTCGCTCGCTCGCTCACCCACTCACTCGCTCAGCCACTCGCTCGCTCACTCACCCACTCACTCACTCAGCCACTCACTCACTCGCTCACCCACTCGCTCAGCCACTCTCTCACTCAGCCACTCGCTCACTCGCTCGCTCGCTCAGCCACTCGCTCGTTCGCTCAGCCACTTGCTCACTCACCCACTCACTCACTCGCTCAGCCAATCACTCGCTCGCTTCGCTCACTCACTCACTCACTCACCCAGCCACTCACTCACTCTCTCGCTAGCTCGCTCACTCACTCACTCACTCACTCACTCTCTCGCTCGCTTGCTCACTCACTCACTCACTCACCCAGCCACTCACTCACTCTCTCGCTAGCTCGCTCACTCACTCACTCGCTCGCTCGCTCGCTCACTCACTCACTCACTCACCCAGCCACTCACTCACTCTCTCGCTAGCTCGCTCACTCACTCACTCACTCGCTCACTCACTCACTCACCCAGCCACTCACTAACTTTCTCGCTAGCTCGCTCACTCACTCACTCACTCACTCGCTCGCTCGCTCACTCACCCACTCACTCACCAGCTTCACTCCACGTTCCTGCGCTACTTACTCACTCACTCACCCACCCACTCACTCACTCACCCACTCACTCACCCACTTACTCGCTCACCAGCGGCACTCCACGTTCCTGCGCTACTCACTCACTCACCCACTCACTCACTCGCTCACCCACTCACTCACCAGCTTCACTCCACGTTCCTGCGCTACTCATTCACTCGCAGGCGGCCACAGCACGAGGTGAGCTCACTCACTCACCCACTCACCCGCATACTCACCCACTCGCTCGCTCGCTCACCCACTCACTCGCTCAGCCACTCGCTCGCTCACTCACTTGCTCACTCACCCACTCACTCACTCACTCACTCACCCACTCACTCACCCACTCACTCAGCCAATCACTCGCTCGCTCACCCACTCACTCGCTCAGCCACTCGCTCGCTCACTCACTTGCTCACTCACCCACTCACTCACCGACTCACTCAATCACCCACTCACTCACTCAGCCAATCACTCGCTCGCTCACCCACTCACTCGCTCAGCCGCTCGCTCGCTCACTTGCTCACTCACCCACTCACTCACTCAGCCACTCACTCACCCACTCACTCACCCACTCACTCAGCCACTCACTCACTCGCTCACCCACTCGCTCAGCCACTCTCTCACTCAGCCACTCGCTCACTCGCTCGCTCGCTCAGCCACTCGCTCACTCGCTCGTTCGCTCAGCCACTTGCTCACTCACCCACTCACTCACTCGCTCAGCCAATCACTCGCTCGCTCGCTCACTCACTCACTCACCCAGCCACTCACTCACTCTCTCGCTAGCTCGGTCACTCACTCACTCACTCGCTCACTCACTCGCTCGCTAGCTCGGTCACTCACTCACTCACTCGCTCACTCACTCGCTCGCTCGCTCGCTCACTCACTCACTCACTCACTCACTCACTCACTCACCCAGCCACTCACTCACTCTCTCGCTAGCTCGCTCACTCGCTCGCTCGCTCGCTCACTCACTCACTCACCCAGCCACTCACTCACTCTCTCGCTAGCTCGCTCACTCGCTCACATCGCTCGCTCGCTCACTCACTCACCCACTCACTCACCCAGCCACTCACTCACTCTCTCGCTAGCTCGCTCACTCACTCACTCGCTCACTCACTCGCTCGCTCGCTTGCTCACTCACTCACTCACTCACCCAGCCACTCACTCACTCTCTCGCTAGCTCGCTCACTCACTCACTCGCTCGCTCGCTCACTCACTCACTCACCCAGCCACTCACTCACTCTCTCGCTAGCTCGCTCACTCACTCACTCACTCGCTCACTCACTCACCCAGCCACTCACTCACTCTCTCGCTAGCTCGCTCACTCACTCGCTCGCTCGCTCGCTCGCTCACTCACTCACCCACTCACTCACCAGCTTCACTCCACGTTCCTGCGCTACTTACTCACTCACTCACCCACCCACTCACTCACTCACCCACTCACTCACTCACCCACTTACTCGCTCACCAGCGGCACTCCACGTTCCTGCGCTACTCACTCACCCACTCACTCACTCGCTCACCCACTCACTCACCAGCTTCACTCCACGTTCCTGCGCTACTCATTCACTCGCAGGCGGCCACAGCACGAGGTGAGCTCACTCACTCACCCACTCACCCGCATACTCACCCACTCGCTCGCTCGCTCGCTCACCCACTCACTCGCTCAGCCACTCGCTCGCTCACTCACTTGCTCACTCACCCACTCACTCACTCACCCACTCACTCACCCACTCACTCACCCACTCACTCGCTCGCTCGCTCACCCACTCACTCGCTCAGCCACTCGCTCGCTCACTCACTTGCTCACTCACCCACTCACTCACCCACTCACTCAATCACCCACTCACTCACTCAGCCACTCACTCGCTCACCCACTCGCTCAGCCACTCACTCACTCAGCCACTCGCTCGCTCGCTCAGCCGCTCGCTCGCTCGCTCGCTCACTCACTTGCTCACTCACCCACTCACTCACTCACCCACTCACTCACCCACTCACTCAGCCAATCACTCGCTCGCTCACCCACTCACTCGCTCAGCCACTCGCTCGCTCACTCGCTCACTCACCCACTCACTCACTCAGCCACTCACTCGCTCACCCACTCGCTCAGCCACTCACTCACTCAGCCACTCGCTCACTCGCTCGCTCGCTCAGCCACTCGCTCGCTCGCTCGCTCGCTCACTCACTTGCTCACTCACCCACTCACTCACCCACTCACTCACTCACTCGCTCAGCCACTCGCTCGCTCACTCGCTCACTCACCCACTCACTCACTCAGCCACTCACTCACTCGCTCACCCACTCGCTCAGCCACTCACTCAGCCACTCGCTCACTCGCTCGCTCGCTCAGCCACTCGCTCACTCGCTCGCTCGCTCAGCCACTTGCTCACTCACTCACCCACTCACTCACTAGCTCAGCCAATCACTCGCTCACTCGCTCGCTCACTCACTCACTCACTCACCCAGCCACTCACTCTCTCGCTAGCTCGCTCACTCACTCACTCACTCGCTCGCTCGCTCACTCACTCACTCACTCACTCACCCAGCCACTCACTCACTCTCTCGCTAGCTCGCTCACTCACTCACTCGCTCGCTCACTCACCCACTCACCCACTCACTCACCCACTCACTCACCCACTCACCCACTCACTCACCCACTCACTAACTCACCAGCTTCACTCCACGTTCCTGCCCTACTCACTCACCCACTCACTCACTCACCCACTTACTCACCAGCTGCACTCCACGTTCCTGCGCTACTCATTCACTCACCCACTCACTCGCTCACCCACTCACTCACCAGCTTCACTCCACGTTCCTGCGCTACTCATTCACTCGCAGGCGGCCACAGCACGAGGTGAGCTCACTCACTCACCCACTCACCCGCATACTCACCCACTCACTCACTCGCTCGCTTGCTCACCCACTCACTCGCTCAGCCACTCGCTCGCTCACTCACTTGCTCACTCACCCACTCACTCACTCACCCACTCACTCACCAACTCACTCAGCCAATCACTCGTTCGCTCGCTCACCCACTCACTCGCTCAGCCACTAGCTCACTCACTTGCTCACTCACCCACTCACCCACTCACTCAGCCAATCACTCGCTCGCTCGCTCACCCACTCACTCGCTCAGCCACTCGCTCGCTCACTCGCTCACTCACCCACTCACTCACTCACCCACTCACTCACCCACCCGCTCGCTCGCTCACCCACTCACTCGCTCAGCCACTCGCTCGCTCACTCGCTCACTCACCCACTCACTCACTCAGCCACTCACTCGCTCACCCACTCGCTCAGCCACTCACTCACTCAGCCACTCGCTCACTCGCTCGCTCGCTCAGCCACTCGCTCGCTCGCTCACTCACTTGCTCACTCACCCACTCACTCACCCACTCACTCACTCACTCGCTCAGCCACTCGCTCGCTCACTCGCTCACTCACCCACTCACTCACTCAGCCACTCACTCACTCGCTCACCCACTCGCTCAGCCACTCACTCACTCAGCCACTCGCTCACTCGCTCGCTCGCTCGCTCAGCCACTCGCTCGCTCGCTCAGCCACTTGCTCACTCACTCACCCACTCACTCACTCGCTCAGCCAATCACTCGCTCGCTCACTCACTCACTCACCCAGCCACTCACTCACTCTCTCGCTCGCTCGCTCACTCACTCACTCACTCGCTCGCTCGCTCGCTCACTCACTCACTCACCCAGCCACTCACTCACTCTCTCGCTAGCTCGCTCACTCACTCACTCACTCACTCACTCACTCGCTCACTCACTCACTCGCTCACTCACTCACCCAGCCACTCACTCACTCTCTCGCTAGCTCGCTCACTCACTCGCTCGCTCGCTCACTCACCCACTCACTCACCAGCTTCACTCCACATTCCTGCGCTACTCACTCACCCACTCACTCACTCACCCACTCGCTCACTCGCTCACTCACCCACTTACTCACTCACCAGCTGCACTCCACGTTCCTGCGCTACTCACTCACTCACCCACTCACTCACTCGCTCACCCACTCACTCACCAGCTTCACTCCACGTTCCTGCGCTACTCATTCACTCGCAGGCGGCCACAGCACGAGGTGAGCTCACTCACTCACCCACTCACCCGCATACTCACCCACTCGCTCGCTTGCTCGCTCACTCACTCGCTCAGCCACTCGCTCGCTCACTCACTTGCTCACTCACCCACCCACTCACTCACTCACCCACTCACTCACCCACTCACTCAGCCAATCACTCGCTCGCTCGCTCACCCACTCACTCGCTCAGCCACTCACTCGCTCACTCACTTGCTCACTCACCCACTCACTCACCCACCCACTCACTCAGCCAATCACTCGCTCGCTCACCCACTCACTCGCTCAGCCACTCGCTCGCTCACTCGCTCACTCACCCACTCACTCACTCAGCCACTCACTCACTCGCTCACCCACTCGCTCAGCCACTCACTCACTCAGCCACTCGCTCGCTCGCTCAGCCACTCGCTCACTCGCTCACTCACTTGCTCACTCACCCACTCACTCACCCACTCACTCACTCACCCACTCACTCAGCCAATCACTCGCTCGCTCGCTCACCCACTCACTCGCTCAGCCACTCGCTCGCTCACTCACCCACTCACTCACTCAGCCACTCACTCACTCGCTCACCCACTCGCTCAGCCACTCTCTCACTCAGCCACTCGCTCACTCGCTCGCTCGCTCAGCCACTCGCTCGTTCGCTCAGCCACTTGCTCACTCACCCACTCACTCACTCGCTCAGCCAATCACTCGCTCGCTCGCTCACTCACTCACTCACTCACTCACCCAGCCACTCACTCACTCTCTCGCTAGCTCGCTCACTCACTCACTCACTCGCTCACTCACTCTCTCGCTCGCTTGCTCACTCACTCACTCACTCACCCAGCCACTCACTCACTCTCTCGCTAGCTCGCTCACTCACTCACTCGCTCGCTCGCTCGCTCACTCACTCACTCACCCAGCCACTCACTCACTCTCTCGCTAGCTCGCTCACTCACTCACTCACTCACTCGCTCGCTCACTCACTCACTCACCCAGCCACTCACTAACTTTCTCGCTAGCTCGCTCACTCACTCACTCACTCACTCGCTCGCTCACTCACCAGCTTCACTCCACGTTCCTGCGCTACTTACTCACTCACTCACCCACCCACTCACCCACTCACCCACTCACTCACTCACCCACTTACTCGCTCACCAGCGGCACTCCACGTTCCTGCGCTACTCACTCACTCACCCACTCACTCACTCGCTCACCCACTCACTCACCAGCTTCACTCCACGTTCCTGCGCTACTCATTCACTCGCAGGCGGCCACAGCACGAGGTGAGCTCACTCACTCACCCACTCACCCGCATGCTCACCCACTCGCTCGCTCGCTCACCCACTCACTCGCTCAACCACTCGCTCGCTCACTCACTTGCTCACTCACCCACTCACTCACTCACTCACCCACTCACTCACCCACTCACTCAGCCAATCACTCGCTCGCTCGCTCACCCACTCACTCGCTCAGCCACTCGCTCGCTCACTCACTTGCTCACTCACCCACTCACTCACCGACTCACTCAATCACCCACTCACTCACTCACTCAGCCAATCACTCGCTCGCTCACCCACTCACTCGCTCAGCCGCTCGCTCGCTCACTTGCTCACTCACCCACTCACTCACTCAGCCACTCACTCACCCACTCACTCACTCACCCACTCACTCAGCCAATCACTCGCTCGCTCGCTCACCCACTCACTCGCTCAGCCACTCGCTCGCTCACTCACCCACTCACTCACTCAGCCACTCACTCACTCGCTCACCCACTCGCTCAGCCACTCTCTCACTCAGCCACTCGCTCACTTCGCTCGCTCGCTCAGCCACTCGCTCACTCGCTCGTTCGCTCAGCCACTTGCTCACTCACCCACTCACTCACTCGCTCAGCCAATCACTCGCTCGCTCGCTCACTCACTCACTCACCCAGCCACTCACTCACTCTCTCGCTAGCTCGGTCACTCACTCACTCACTCGCTCACTCACTCGCTCGCTAGCTCGGTCACTCACTCACTCACTCGCTCACTCACTCGCTCGCTCGCTCGCTCGCTCACTCACTCACTCACCCAGCCACTCACTCACTCTCTCGCTAGCTCGCTCACTCGCTCGCTCGCTCGCTCACTCACTCACTCACCCAGCCACTCACTCACTCTCTCGCTAGCTCGCTCACTCACTCACTCGCTCGCTCGCTCGCTCACTCACTCACTCACTCACCCACTCACTCACCCAGCCACTCACTCACTCTCTCGCTAGCTCGCTCACTCACTCACTCACTCACTCACCCAGCCACTCACTCACTCGCTCGCTCGCTCACTCACTCACTCACCCACTCACTCACCCAGCCACTCACTCACTCTCTCGCTAGCTCGCTCACTCACTCACTCACTCACTCGCTCGCTCACTCACTCACCCAGCCACTCACTCACTCTCTCGCTAGCTCGCTCACTCACTCACTCGCTCGCTCGCTCGCTCACTCACTCACTCACCCAGCCACTCACTCACTCTCTCGCTAGCTTGCTCACTCACTCGCTCGCTCGCTCACTCACTCACCCACTCACTCACCCAGCCACTCACTCACTCTCTCGCTAGCTCGCTCACTCACTCACTCGCTCGCTCGCTCACTCACTCACCCAGCCACTCACTCACTCGCTCGCTCGCTCACCCACTCACTCGCTCAGCCACTCGCTCGCTCACTCACTTGCTCACTCACCCACTCACTCACTCACCCACTCACTCACCCACTCACTCAGCCAATCACTCGCTCGCTCGCTCACCCACTCACTCGCTCAGCCACTCGCTCGCTCACTCACTTGCTCACTCACCCACTCACTCACCCACTCACTCAATCACCCACTCACTCACTCAGCCAATCACTCGCTCGCTCACCCACTCACTCGCTCAGCCGCTCGCTCGCTCACTTGCTCACTCACCCACTCACTCACCCAGCCACTCACTCACTCTCTCGCTAGCTCGCTCACTCACTCACTCACTCGCTCACTCACTCGCTCGCTCGCTCGCTCGCTCACTCACTCACTCACCCACTCACTCACCCAGCCACTCACTCACTCTCTCGCTAGCTCGCTCACTCACTCACTCGCTCGCTCGCTCGCTCACTCACTCACTCACTCACCCAGCCACTCACTCACTCTCTCGCTAGCTCGCTCACTCACTCACTCGCTCGCTCGCTCGCTCGCTCGCTCGCTCACTCACTCACTCACTCACCCAGCCACTCACTCACTCTCTCGCTAGCTTGCTCACTCACTCACTCGCTCGCTCGCTCGCTCACTCACTCACTCACTCACCCACTCACTCACCCAGCCACTCACTCACTCTCTCGCTAGCTCGCTCACTCACTCACTCGCTCGCTCGCTCGCTCGCTCACTCACTCACCCACTCACTCACCAGCTTCACTCCACGTTCCTGCGCTACTTACTCACTCACTCACCCACCCACCCACTCACTCACTCACCCACCCACTCACTCACCCACTTACTCACTCACCAGCTGCACTCCACGTTCCTACGCTACTCACTCACTCACCCACTCACTCACTCGTTCACCCACTCACTCACCAGCTTCACTCCACGTTCCTGCGCAACTCATTCACTCGCAGGCGGCCACAGCACGAGGTGAGCTCACTCACTCACCCACTCACCCGCATACTCACCCACTCGCTCGCTCGCTCACCCACTCACTCGCTCGCTCACTTGCTCACTCACCCACTCACTCACTCACCCACTCACTCACCCACTCACTCAGCCAATCACTCGCTCGCTCGCTCACCCACTCACTCGCTCAGCCACTCGCTCGCTCACTCACTTGCTCACTCACCCACTCACTCACCCACTCACTCAATCACCCACTCACTCACTCAGCCAATCACTCGCTCGCTCACCCACTCACTCGCTCAGCCGCTCGCTCGCTCACTTGCTCACTCACCCACTCACTCACTCAGCCACTCACTCACTCGCTCACCCACTCGCTCAGCCACTCACTCACTCGCTCACTCGCTCGCTCAGCCACTCGCCCGCTCGCTCGCTCAGCCACTTGCTCACTCACTCACCCACTCACTCACTCGCTCAGCCAATCGCTCACTCGCTCGTTCGCTCAGCCACTCTCTCACTCAGCCACTCGCTCACTCGCTCGCTCGCTCAGCCACTCGCTCACTCGCTCGTTCGCTCAGCCACTTGCTCACTCACCCACTCACTCACTCGCTCAGCCAATCACTCGCTCGCTCGCTCACTCACTCACTCACCCAGCCACTCACTCACTCTCTCGCTAGCTCGGTCACTCACTCACTCACTCGCTCACTCACTCGCTCGCTAGCTCGGTCACTCACTCACTCACTCGCTCACTCACTCGCTCGCTCGCTCGCTCACTCACTCACTCACTCACTCACCCAGCCACTCACTCACTCTCTCGCTAGCTCACTCACTCACTCGCTCGCTCGCTCGCTCACTCACTCACTCACCCAGCCACTCACTCACTCTCTCGCTAGCTCGCTCACTCACTCACTCACTCGCTCGCTCGCTCGCTCACTCACTCACTCACCCACTCACTCACCCAGCCACTCACTCACTCTCTCGCTAGCTCGCTCACTCACTCACTCGCTCACTCACTCGCTCGCTCGCTCACTCACTCACTCACCCAGCCACTCACTCACTCGCTCGCTCGCTCACTCACTCACTCACTCACCCAGCCACTCACTCACTCTCTCGCTAGCTCGCTCACTCACTCGCTCGCTCGCTCGCTCACTCACTCACTCACTCACCCAGCCACTCACTCACTCTCTCGCTAGCTCGCTCACTCACTCACTCGCTCGCTCGCTCGCTCGCTCGCTCGCTCACTCACTCACTCACTCACTCACCCAGCCACTCACTCACTCTCTCGCTAGCTTGCTCACTCACTCACTCGCTCGCTCGCTCGCTCACTCACTCACTCACCCACTCACTCACCCAGCCACTCACTCACTCTCTCGCTAGCTCGCTCACTCACTCACTCGCTCGCTCGCTCGCTCGCTCGCTCACTCACTCACCCACTCACTCACCAGCTTCACTCCACGTTCCTGCGCTACTTACTCACTCACTCACCCACCCACTCACTCACTCACCCACTCACTCACTCACCCACTTACTCACTCACCAGCTGCACTCCACGTTCCTACGCTACTCACTCACTCACCCACTCACTCACTCGTTCACCCACTCACTCACCAGCTTCACTCCACGTTCCTGCGCAACTCATTCACTCGCAGGCGGCCACAGCACGAGGTGAGCTCACTCACTCACCCACTCACCCGCATACTCACCCACTCGCTCGCTCGCTCACCCACTCACTCGCTCAGCCACTCGCTCGCTCACTCACTTGCTCACTCACCCACTCACTCACTCACCCACTCACTCACCCACTCACTCAGCCAATCACTCGCTCGCTCGCTCACCCACTCACTCGCTCAGCCACTCGCTCGCTCACTCACTTGCTCACTCACCCACTCACTCACCCACTCACTCAATCACCCACTCACTCACTCAGCCAATCACTCGCTCGCTCACCCACTCACTCGCTCAGCCGCTCACTTGCTCACTCACCCACTCACTCACTCAGCCACTCACTCACTCGCTCACCCACTCGCTCAGCCACTCACTCACTCGCTCACTCGCTCGCTCAGCCACTCGCCCGCTCGCTCAGCCACTTGCTCACTCACTCACCCACTCACTCACTCACTCGCTCAGCCAATCGCTCGCTCGCTCACTCGCTCACTCACTCACTCACCCAGCCACTCACTCTCTCGCTAGCTCGCTCACTCACTCACTCACTTGCTCACTCACTCACCCACCCACTCACCCACTCACTCACCCACTCAGCCACTCACTCACTCACTCAGCCACTCACTCACTCACCCACTCACCCACTCAGCCACTCAGCCACTCAGGCGCTCACATAATGTTGTTGTTGATGTTGTTGTTGACGATGTTGTTGTTATTGACGATGTTGTTGTTGTCGTTGTTGTTGACGATGATGATGATGTTGTTGTTGTTGACGATGATGATGTTGTTGTTGACGATGTTGATGATGTTGTTGACAATGTTGTTGTTGTTGCTGCCGCTGCAGACGCGCGACTGGAACGAGGAGCTGCAGAGCTGCCGTGAGCTCCCCCACAAGACGCTGTCACAGAGACGCGTTAGAGAGAGAGAGAGCCACATTCAAGGTGGTGGTGATGGTGGTGGTGATGGTGGTGATGGTGGTGGTGGTGATGGTGGTGATGGTGGTGGTGGTTGTGATGATGATGATGGTGGTGATGGTGGTGGTGATGGTTGTGATGATGGTGGTGGTGATGGTGATGATGGTGATGGTGGTGATGATGGTGGTGGTGGTGATGGTGGTGGTGGTGGTGGTGATGATGATTGTGGTGGTGGTGATGGTGGTGGTGGTGATGGTGGTGGTGGGAGTGGTGGTGGTGGTGGTGATGATGATGGTGGTGGTGGTGATGGTGGTGGTGGTGATGATGATGATGGTGGTGATGGTGGTGATGGTGGGGGTGGTGGTCATGGTGGGGGTGGTGGTGGTGATGGTGGTGGTGGGGGTGGTGGTGGTGGTGGGGGTGGTGGTGGTGGTGGTGGTGATGATGGTGGTGGTGGTGATGGTGATGGTGGTGGTGGTGATGGTGATGGTGGTGACTGGTGGTGGTGGTGGTGCTGATGGTGGTGATGGGGGTGGTGGTGGTGGTGGGGGTGGTTGTGGGGGTGGTGGTGGTGGTGGGGGTGGTTGTGGGGGTGGTGGTGGGGGTGGTTGTGGGGGTGGTGGTGGCGGTGGTGATGGTGGTGACTGTGGTGGTGGTGGTGGTGGTGATGGTGGTGGTGCTGATGGTGATGGTGGTGATGATGGTGGTGGTGGTGATGGTGGTGACTGTGGTGGTGGTGGTGCTGATGGTGGTGGTGATGGTGGTGGTGATGGTGGTGGTGATGATGATGGTGGTGGTGATGATGATGGTGGGGGTGATGGTGGTGGTGGTGGGGGTGGTGGTGGTGGCGGTGGTGGTGGCGGTGGTGGGGGCGGTGGTGGGGGTGGTGGTGGCGGTGGTGGTGATGGTGATGGTGGGGGTGGTGGTGGTGGTGGTGGTGATGGTAATGATGGTGTGATGGTGGTGGTGATGGTGGTGATGGTGGTGATGGTGCTGTTGGCTCCAGGTCCCACCACCGATGGGCCCTGCCGGTGGGTCGTCTCTGGTTGACGCTGCTCAGCAAGGAGCAGCTTCACTCCACGTTCCTGCGCTACTCACTCACTCACCCACTCACTCACCCACTCACTCACTCACTCAGCCACTCACTCACCCACTCACTCACTCACCAGCTTCACTCTACGTTCCTGCACTACTCACTCACTCACCCACTCACCCACTCACTCACCCACTCACTCACCCACTCACTCACCCACTCACTCACTCACCAGCTTCACTCCACGTTCCTGCGCTACTCACTCACTCACTCACCCACTCACTCACCCACTTACTCACTCACTCACTCGCTCACCCACTCACTCACCAGCTTCACTCCACGTTCCTGCGCTACTCACTCACTCACTCACCCACTCACTCACTCACCCACTTACTCACTCACCAGCGGCACTCCACGTTCCTGCGCTACTCACTCACCCACTCACTCACTCGCTCACCCACTCACTCACCAGCTTCATTCCACGTTCCTGCGCTACTCATTCACTCGCAGGCGGCCACAGCACGAGGTGAGCTCACTCACTCACCCACCTACCCGCATACTCACCCACTCACTCACTCACCCACTCACTCACCCACTCACTCACTCACCCACTCACCCACTCACTCAGCCACTCACTCAGGCACTCAGCCACTCAGGCGTTCACGTAATGTTGTTGTTGATGTTGTTGTTGACGATGTTGTTGTTGTCGTTGTTCTTGACGATGATGTTGTTGTTGTTGTTGACGATGTTGTTGTCGTTGTTCTTGACGATGATGTTGTTGTTGTTGTTGACCATGATGATGTTGTTGTTGACGATGTTGATGATGTTGTTGACAATGTTGTTGTTGCTGCCGCTGCAGACGCGCGACTGGAACGAGGAGCTGCAGAGCTGCCGTGAGCTCCCCCACAAGACGCTGTCACAGAGACGCGTTAGAGAGAGAGAGAGCCACATTCAAGGTGGTGGTGATGGTGGTGATGGTGGTGGTGATGATGGTGATGGTGGTGATGGTGGTGGTGGTGATGGTGATGGTGGTGATGGTGGTGGTGATGGTGGTGTTGGTGGTGATGGTGATGGTGGTGGTGATGGTGGTGATGGTTGTGATGGTGGTGGTGATGGTGGTGGTGATGGTGGTGGTGATGGTGGTGTTGGTGGTGATGGTGATGGTGGTGATGATGATGGTGGTGGTGGTGATGGTGGTGGTGGTGGTGGTGATGATGATGGTGGTGATGGTGGTGATGATGATGGTGGTGGTGGTGATGATGGTGGTGGTGGTGATGATGATGATGGTGGTGGTGGGGGTGGTGGTGATGGTGGTGGTGGTGGGGGTGGTGGTGGTGGTGATGGGGGTGGTGATGGTGATGATGGTGGTGGTGGTGATGATGATGATGGTGGTGGTGATGGTGGTGGTGGTGATGGTGGTGATGGTGGCGGTGGTGATGGTGGTGGTGGTGATGGTGGTGATGATGATGGTGGTGGTGGTGATGGTGGTGGTGGTGATGGTGGTGATGATGGTGGTGATGGTGGTGGTGATGGTGGTGATGGTTGTGATGGTTGTGATGGTGGTGGTGATGGTGGTGATGGTGGTGATGGTGGTGGTGATGGTGGTGGTGGTGATGGTGGTGATGGTGGTGGTGGTGCTGGTGATGATGGTGGTGGTGGTGGTGATGGTGGTGGTGGTGATGATGATGGTGGTGATGGTGGTGATGATGATGATGGTGGTGATGGTGGTGGTGGTGGTGGTGGGGGTGGTGGTGGGGGTGGTGGTGGCGGTGGTGGGGGCGGTGGTGGGGGTGGTGGGGGCGGTGGTAATGATGGTAATGATGGTGATGGTGGTGGTGATGGTGGTGATGGTGGTGATGGTGCTGTTGGCTCCAGGTCCCACCACCGATGGGCGCTGCCGGTGCGTCGTCTCTGGTTGACGCTGCTCAGCAAGGAGCAGCTTCACTCCACGTTCCTGCGCTACTCACTCACTCACCCACTCACTCACCCACTCACTCACTCACCCACTCACTCACTCAGCCACTCACTCACCCACTCACTCACTCACTCACTCACCCACTCACTCACTCACCAGCTTCACTCCACGTTCCTGCGCTACTCACTCACTCACCCACTCACTCACTCACTCAGCCACTCACTCACCCACTCACTCACTCACTCACCAGCTTCACTCCACGTTCCTGCACTACTCACTCACCCACTCACTCAATCACCCACTCACTCACTCACCCACTCACTCACCAGCTTCACTCCACGTTCCGGCGCTACTCACTCACTCACTCACCCACTCACTCACCAGCTTCACTCCACGTTCCTGCACTACTCACTCACCCACTCATTCACTCACCCACTCACTCACTCACTCACCCACTCACTCACCAGCTTCACTCCACGTTCCTGCGCTACTCATTCACTCGCAGGCGGCCACAGAACGAGGTGAGCTCACTCACTCACCCGCATACTCACCCAATCACTCACTCACCCATCACTCACCCACTCACTCACCCACTCACTCAGCCACTCAGGCGCTCACTCACCCACTCACTCACTCACCAGCTTCACTCTACGTTCCTGCACTACTCACTCACTCACCCACTCACTCACTCACCCACTCACCCACTCACCCACTCACTCACCCACTCACTCACCCACTCACTCACTCACTCACCAGCTTCACTCCACGTTCCTGCGCTACTCACTCACTCACTCACCCACTCACTCACCCACTTACTCACTCACTCGCTCACCCACTCACTCACCAGCTTCACTCCACGTTCCTGCGCTACTCACTCACTCACTCACCCACTCACTCACTCACCCACTCACTCACTCATCCACTTACTCTCTCACCAGCGGCACTCCACGTTCCTGCGCTACTCACTCACCCACTCACTCACTCGCTCACCCACTCACTCACCAGCTTCATTCCACGTTCCTGCGCTACTCATTCACTCGCAGGTGGCCACAGCACGAGGTGAGCTCACTCACTCACCCACTCACCCGCATACTCACCCACTCACTCACTCACTCACCCACTCACTCACTCACTCACCCACTCACTCACCCACTCACCCACTCACTCAGCCACTCACTCAGGCACTCAGCCACTCAGGCGTTCACGTAATGTTGTTGTTGATGTTGTTGTTGACGATGTTGTTGTTGTCGTTGTTCTTGACGATGATGTTGTTGTTGTTGTTGACGATGTTGTTGTCGTTGTTCTTGACGATGATGTTGTTGTTGTTGTTGACCATGATGATGTTGTTGTTGACGATGTTGATGATGTTGTTGACAATGTTGTTGTTGCTGCCGCTGCAGACGCGCGACTGGAACGAGGAGCTGCAGAGCTGCCGTGAGCTCCCCCACAAGACGCTGTCACAGAGACTCGTTAGAGAGAGAGAGAGCCACATTCAAGGTGGTGGTGATGGTGGTGGTGATGGTGGTCGGGGTGGTGGGGGTGGTGGTGGTGGTGGTGATGGTGGGGGTGGTGGGGGTGGTGATGGTGGTGGTGGTGTGGTGGTGCTGATGGTGGTGGTGGTGGTGATGATGGTGGTGGTGGTGATGGTGGTGATGATGGTGGTGATGATGGTGGTGGTGATGATGGTGGTGGTGATGATGGTGGTGGTGGGGGTGGTGATGGCGGTGGCGGGGGCGGTGGTGGGGGTGGTGGTGGCGGTGGGGGCGGTGGGGGCGGTGGTGGTGGTGGGGGCGGTGGTGGCGGTGGTGGTGATGGTGGAGGTGGTGGTGGTAATGATGGTAATGATGGTGATGGTGGTGGTGATGGTGGTGATGGTGCTGCTGCTAATCATGATGATGCTGTTGGCTCCAGGTCCCACCACCGATGGGCGCTGCCGGTGCGTCGTCTCTGGTTGACGCTGCTCAGCAAGGAGCAGCTTCACTCCATGTTCCTGCGCTACTCACTCACTCACCCACTCACTCACTCACTCACTCTCTCACTCACCCACTCACTCACTCAGCCACTCAATCACCCACTCACTCACCCACTCACTCACTCACTCACCAGCTTCACTCCACGTTCCTGCGCTACTCACTCACTCACCCACTCACCCACTCACTCACTCTCTCACTCACCCACTCACTCACTCAGCCACTCAATCACCCACTCACTCACCCACTCACTCACTCACTCACCAGCTTCACTCCACGTTCCTGCACTACTCACTCACTCACCCACTCACTCACCCACTCACTCACTCACCCACTCACCCACTCACTCACCCACTCACTCACTCACCAGCTTCACTCCACGTTCCTGCGCTACTCACTCACTCACCCACTCACTCACCCACTCACTCACTCACCCACTCACCCACTCACTCACCCACTCACTCACTCACCAGCTTCACTCCACGTTCCTGCGCTACTCACTCACTCACTCACCCACTCACTCACTCACCCACTCACTCACTCATCCACTTACTCTCTCACCAGCGGCACTCCACGTTCCTGCGCTACTCACTCACCCACTCACTCACTCGCTCACCCACTCACTCACCAGCTTCATTCCACGTTCCTGCGCTACTCATTCACTCGCAGGTGGCCACAGCACGAGGTGAGCTCACTCACTCACCCACTCACCCGCATACTCACCCACTCACTCACTCACTCACCCACTCACTCACTCACTCACCCACTCACTCACCCACTCACCCACTCACTCAGCCACTCACTCAGGCACTCAGCCACTCAGGCGTTCACGTAATGTTGTTGTTGATGTTGTTGTTGACGATGTTGTTGTTGTCGTTGTTCTTGACGATGATGTTGTTGTTGTTGTTGACGATGTTGTTGTCGTTGTTCTTGACGATGATGTTGTTGTTGTTGTTGACCATGATGATGTTGTTGTTGACGATGTTGATGATGTTGTTGACAATGTTGTTGTTGCTGCCGCTGCAGACGCGCGACTGGAACGAGGAGCTGCAGAGCTGCCGTGAGCTCCCCCACAAGACGCTGTCACAGAGACTCGTTAGAGAGAGAGAGAGCCACATTCAAGGTGGTGGTGATGGTGGTGGTGATGGTGGTCGGGGTGGTGGGGGTGGTGGTGGTGGTGGTGATGGTGGGGGTGGTGGGGGTGGTGATGGTGGTGGTGGTGTGGTGGTGCTGATGGTGGTGGTGATGATGGTGGTGGTGGTGATGGTGGTGATGATGGTGGTGATGATGGTGGTGGTGATGATGGTGGTGGTGGGGGTGGTGATGGCGGTGGCGGGGGCGGTGGTGGGGGTGGTGGTGGCGGTGGGGGCGGTGGTGGTGGTGGGGGCGGTGGTGGCGGTGGTGGTGATGGTGGAGGTGGTGGTGGTAATGATGGTAATGATGGTGATGGTGGTGGTGATGGTGGTGATGGTGCTGCTGCTAATCATGATGATGCTGTTGGCTCCAGGTCCCACCACCGATGGGCGCTGCCGGTGCGTCGTCTCTGGTTGACGCTGCTCAGCAAGGAGCAGCTTCACTCCACGTTCCTGCGCTACTCACTCACTCACCCACTCACCCACTCACTCACTCTCTCACTCACCCACTCACTCACTCAGCCACTCAATCACCCACTCACTCACCCACTCACTCACTCACTCACTCACCAGCTTCACTCCACGTTCCTGCACTACTCACTCACTCACCCACTCACTCACCCACTCACTCACTCACCCACTCACCCACTCACTCACCCACTCACTCACTCACCAGCTTCACTCCACGTTCCTGCGCTACTCACTCACTCACCCACTCACTCACTCACCCACTTACTCACTCACTCACTCGCTCACCCACTCACTCACCAGCTTCACTCCACGTTCCTGCGCTACTCACTCACTCACTCACCCACTCACTCACTCACCCACTCACTCACTTACCCACTTACTCACTCACCAGCGGCACTCCACGTTCCTGCGCTACTCACTCACTCACTCGCTCACCCACTCACTCACCAGCTTCACTCCACGTTCCTGCGCTACTCACTCACTCACCCACTCACTCACCCGCTCACTCACTCACCCACTCACTCACTCAGCCACTCACTCACCCACTCACTCACTCACCAGCTTCACTCCACGTTCCTGCACTACTCACTTACTCACCCACTCACTCACTCACTCACTCACCCACTCACTCACCCACTCACCCACTCACCCACTCACTCACCCACTCACTCACTCACCAGCTTCACTCCACGTTCCTGCGCTACTCACTCACTCACTCACCCACTCACTCACTCACTCACCCACTTACTCACTCACTCACTCGCTCACCCACTCACTCACCAGCTTCACTCCACGTTCCTGCGCTACTCACTCACTCACTCACCCACTCACTCACTCACTCACCCACGCACTCACTCACCCACTTACTCAGTCACCAGCGACACTCCACGTTCCTGCGCTACTCACTCACTCACCCACTCACTCACTCGCTCACCCACTCACTCACCAGCTTCACTCCACGTTCCTGCGCTACTCATTCACTCGCAGGCGGCCACAGCACGAGGTGAGCTCACTCACTCACCCACTCACCCGCATACTCACTCACTCACCAGCTTCACTCCACGTTCCTGCGCTACTCACTCACTCACCCACTCACTCACTCTCCGCTAGCTCGCTCACTCACTCACCCACTCACTCAGCCACTCACTCACCCACTCAGCCACTCAGGCGTTCACGTAATGTTGATGTTGTTGTTGACGATGTTGTTGACGATGTTGTTGTTGTTGTCGTTGTTCTTGACGATGATGTTGTTGTTGTTGACGACGATGATGATGTTGTTGTTGACGATGTTGATGATGTTGTTGACAATGTTGTTGTTGTTGCTGCCGCTGCAGACGCGCGACTGGAACGAGGAGCTGCAGAGCTGCCGTGAGCTCCCCCACAAGACGCTGTCACAGAGACTCGTTAGAGAGAGAGAGAGCCACATTCAAGGTGGTGGTGATGGTGGTGGTGATGGTGATGAAGGTGATGGTGGTGGTGATGAAGGTGATGGTGGTGGTGATGAAGGTGATGGTGGTGATGGTGGTGGTGTGGTGGTGCTGATGGTGGTGGTGGCGATGTTGGTGGTGATGGTGGTGATGATGGTGGTGGTGGTGATGGTGGGGGTGATGGTGGTGGTGGTGATGATGGTGGTGGTGGTGGTGGTGATGATGGTGATGGTGGTGGGGGTGGTGGTGGTGGTGGTGGTGATGATGGTGATGTTGGTGATGATGGTGGTGGTGGTGGTGGTGGTGATGATGATGGTGGGGGTGATGGTGGTGGTGGTGATGGTTGTGATGGTGGTGGTGATGGTGGTGATGGTGGTGGTGATGATGATGGTGGTGGTGATGGTGGTGGTGATGGTGGTGGTGGTGGTGATGATGATGATGGTGGGGGTGGTGGTGGGGGTGGTGGTGGCGGTGGTGGGGGCGGTGGTGGGGGTGGTGGTGGCGGTGATGGTGGCGGTGATGGTGGTGGTGGGGGTGATGGTGGTGGTGGGGGTGGTGGTGGTGGTGGGGGTGGTGGTGGTGGTGATGGTGGTGATGATGGTGGTGGTGATGGTGGTGGTGATGGTGCGGGTGGGGGTGGTGGTGGTGGTGATGATGATGGTGGTGATGATGATGGTGGTGATGGTGGTGGTGGTGATGATGGTGGTGATGATGGTGGTGGTGATGGTGGTGGTGATGGTGGTGATGATGGTGGTGGTGGTGGTGGCGATGGTGGTGATGGTGGTGGTGGTGATGGTGGTGGTGGTGGTGATGGTGGTGGTGGTGGTGGGGGTGGTGGGGGTGGTGGGGGTGGTGGGGGTGGCGGTGGTGGCGGTGGTGGGGGTGGTGGTGGCGGTGGTGGCGGTGGGGGCGGTGGTGGTGGTGATGGTGATGGTGGGGGTGGTGGTGGTGGTAATGATGGTAATGATGGTGATGGTGGTGGTGATGGTGGTGATGGTGGTGATGGTGCTGTTGGCTCCAGGTCCCACCACCGATGGGCGCTGCCGGTGCGTCGTCTCTGGTTGACGCTGCTCAGCAAGGTGCAGCTTCACTCCACGTTCCTGCGCTACTCACTCACTCACCCACTCACTCACCCACTCACTGACCCACTCACTCACTCACTTACCCACTCACTCACTCAGCCACTCACCCACTCACTCACCCACTCACTCACTCACTCACCAGCTTCACTTCACGTTCCTGCACTACTCACTCACTCACCCACTCACTCACTCACCCACTCACTCACTCACTCACTCACTCACCCACTCACTCACCCACTCACTCACTCACCAGCTTCACTCCACGTTCCTGCGCTACTCACTCACTCACCCACTCACTCACTCACTCACTCACCCACTTACTCACTCACTCACTCGCTCACCCACTCACTCACCAGCTTCACTCCACGTTCCTGCGCTACTCACTCACTCACTCACTCGCTCACCCACTCACTCACCAGCTTCACTCCACGTTCCTGCGCTACTCATTCACTCGCAGGCGGCCACAGCACGAGGTGAGCTCACTCACTCACCCACTCACCCGCATACTCACCCACTCACTCACCCACTCACTCACCCACTCACTCACTCACCCACTCACCCACTCACTCAGCCACTCACTCACCCACTCAGCCACTCACTCACCCACTCACTCACCCACTCACTCACTCAACAGCTTCACTCCACGTTCCTGCGCTACTCACTCACTCACTCAGCCACTCACTCACCCACTCACTCACTCAGCCACTCACTCACCCACTCACTCACCAGCTTCACTCCACGTTCCTGCGCTACTCACCCACTCACTCACCCACTCACTCAACCACTCACTCACTCACCAGCTTCACTCCACGTTCCTGCGCTACTCACTCACCCACTCACTCACTCACCCACTCACCCACTCACTCACTCACCCACTCACTCACTCACCAACTTCAATCCACGTTCCTGCGCTACTCACTCACTCACCCACTCACTCACTCACCCACTTACTCACTCACCAGCTGCACTCCACGTTCCTGCGCTACTCACTCACCCACTCACTCAGCCACTCACTCACTCACCCACCCACTCAGCCACTCACTCACCCACTCAGCCACTCACTCACTCACTCAGCCACTCACTCACCCACTCACTCACCCACTCACTCACCCACTCACTCAGCCACTCACTCACCCACTCAGCCACTCACTCACTCACTCACCCACTCAGCCACTCAGGCGCTCACGTAATGTTGTTGTTGATGTTGTTGTTGACGATGTTGTTATTGACGATGTTGTTGTCGTTGTTGTTGACGATGATGATGTTGTTGTTGTTGTTGACGATGATGATGTTGTTGTTGACGATGTTGATGATGTTGTTGACAATGTTGTTGTTGTTGCTGCCGCTGCAGACGCGCGACTGGAACGAGGAGCTGCAGAGCTGCCGTGAGCTCCCCCACAAGACGCTGTCACAGAGACTCGTTAGAGAGAGAGCCACATTCAAGGTGGTTGTGATGGTGATGGTGGTGGTGATGATGGTGGTGGTGGTGGTGGTGATGGTGGTGGTGGTGGTGATGGTGGTGGTGGTGATGATGATGGTGGTGGTGGTGATGATGGTGGGGGTGATGGTGGTGGTTGTGGTGATGGTGGTGGTGGTGGTGGTGATGATGATGGTGGGGGTGGTGGTGGTGGTGATGGTGGTGGTGGTGGTGATGATGGTGGTGGTGGTGATGAAGGTGATGGTGGTGATGGTGGTGGTGTGGTGGTGCTGATGGTGGTGGTGGTGATGATGGTGGTGATGGTGGTGATGGTGGTCGTGGTGGTGGTGGTGGTGGTGATGATGGTGGTGGTGATGGTGGTGGTGATGGTGGTGGGGGTGGTGGGGGTGGTGGTGGTGGTGATGATGGTGGTGATGTTGGTGATGATGGTGGTGGTGGTGATGATGGTGGTGATGTTGGTGATGATGGTGGTGGTGGTCGTGGTGATGGTGATGGTGGTGGTTATGGTGGGGGTGGTGGGGGTGGGGGTGGTGGTGATGGTGGTGGTGGGGGTGGTGATGATGGTGGTGGTGATGATGATGGTGGGGGTGATGGTGGTGGTGGTGATGATGATGGTGGTGGTGGTGGTGATGATGGTGGTGATGGTGGTGATGATGGTGGTGGTGATGGTGATGAAGGTGATGGTGGTGGTGATGAAGGTGATGGTGGTGATGGTGGTGGTGGTGGTGGTGGCGATGGTGGTGGTGGTGATGGTGGTGGTGGTGGTGGTGATGGTGGTGATGGTGGTGGTGGTGGTGGTGATGATGGTGATGGTGGTGGTGATGGTGGTGGGGGTGGTGGTGGTGATGATGATGATGATGGTGGTGATGATGGTGGTGGTGGTGGTGGTGATGATGATGATGATGGTGGTGGTGATGGTGGTGGGGGTGGTGGTCGTGGTGGTGGTGGTGATGATGGTGGTGATGTTGGTGATGATGGTGGTGGTGGTGGTTATGGTGGGGGTGGTGGTGGTGGTGGTGATGGGGGTGGTGGTGATGGGGGTGGTGATGGGGGTGGTGATGGTGGTGGTGATGATGGTGATGGTGCTGGTGGTGGTGGTGGTGATGGTGGTGGTGATGATGGTGATGGTGGTGATGGTGGTGGTGGTGGTGGAGGTGGTGCTGGTGGTGGTGATGGTGGTGGGGGTGGCGGTGGGAGTGGTGGTGGTGGTGGCGGTGGGTGCGGTGGGGGCGGTGGTGGCGGTGGTGGTGATGGTGGGGGTGGTGGTGGTGGTGGTGGTGGTAATGATGGTAATGATGGTGATGGTGGGGGTGGTGGTCGTGGTGGTGGTGGTGGTGATGGTGGTGATGGTGCTGTTGGCTCCAGGTCCCACCACCGATGGGCGCTGCCGGTGCGTCGTCTCTGGTTGACGCTGCTCAGCAAGGAGCAGCTTCACTCCACGTTCCTGCGCTACTCACTCACTCACCCACTCACTCACCCACTCACTCACTCACCCACTCAGCCACTCACTCACCCACTCACTCACCCACTCACTCACTCACCAGCTTCACTCCACGTTCCTGCGCTACTCACTCACTCACCCACTCACTCACCCACTCACTCACTCACCCACTCACTCACTCACTCAGCCACTCACTCACCCACTCACTCACTCACCCACTCACTCACCAGCTTCACTCCACGTTCCTGCGCTACTCACTCACCCACTCACTCACCCACTCACTCACTCACCAGCTTCACTCCACGTTCCTGCGCTACTCACTCACTCACTCACCCACTCACCCACTCACTCACTCACCCACTCACCCACTCACCCACTCACTCACCAGCTTCAATCCACGTTCCTACGCTACTCACTCACTCACCCACTCACTCACTCACCCACTCACTCACTCACCCACTTACTCACTCACCAGCTGCACTCCACGTTCTTGCGCTACTCACTCACTCACTCACCCACTCACTCGCTCACCCACTCACTCACCAGCTTCACTCCACGTTCCTGCGCTACTCATTCACTCGCAGGCGGCCACAGCACGAGGTGAGCTCACTCACTCACCCACTCACCCGCATACTCACTCACTCACCAGCTTCACTCCACGTTCCTGCGCTACTCACTCACTCACCCACTCACTCACTCTCCGCTAGCTCGCTCACTCACTCACTCACCCACTCACTCAGCCACTCACTCAGCCACTCACTCACTCACCCACTCAGCCACTCACTCACCCACCCACTCACCCACCCACTCAGCCACTCACTCACTCACCCACCCACTCACTCACCCACTCACTCACCCACTCAGCCACTCACTCACTCACTCAGCCACTCACTCACCCACTCAGCCACTCAGGTGCTCACATAATGTTGTTGTTGACGATGTTGTTGTTGTTGACGATGTTGTTGTTGTTGTCGTTGTTGACGATGATGATGTTGTTGTTGTTGACGATTATGATGTTGTTGTTGACGATGTTGATGATGATGTTGACAATGTTGTTGTTGTTGCTGCCGCTGCAGACGCGCGACTGGAACGAGGAGCTGCAGAGCTGCCGTGAGCTCCCCCACAAGACGCTGTCACAGAGACGCGTTAGAGAGAGAGAGAGCCACATTCAAGGTGGTGGTGATGGTGGTGGTGATGGTGGTGGTGGTGATGGTGGTGATGATGGTGGTGGTGATGGTGGTGATGGTTGTGATGATGATGATGGTGGTGGTGATGGTGGTGGTGATGGTGGTGGTGGTGGTGATGATGGTGGTGGTGGTGGTGATGATGGTGGTGGTGATGGTGATGAAGGTGATGGTGGTGGTGATGAAGGTGATGGTGGTGATGGTGGTGGTGGTGGTGGTGGTGGCGATGGTGGTGGTGGTGATGATGGTGGTGATGATGGTGGTGGTGGTGGTGGTGATGGTGGTGGTGGTGGTGGTGGTGATGATGGTGATGGTGGTGGGGGTGGTGGTGGTGATGATGATGATGATGGTGGTGATGATGGTGGTGGTGGTGGTGGTGATGATGATGATGGTGGTGGTGATGGTGGTGGTGATGGTGGTGGGGGTGGTGGTCGTGGTGGTGGTGGTGATGATGGTGGTGATGTTGGTGATGATGGTGGTTATGGTGGGGGTGGTGGTGATGGGGGTGGTGGTGATGGGGGTGGTGATGGGGGTGGTGATGGTGGTGGTGGTGATGATGGTGATGGTGCTGGTGGTGGTGGTGATGGTGGTGGTGATGATGGTGATGGTGGTGATGGTGGTGGTGGAGGTGGTGCTGGTGGTGGTGATGGTGGTGGGGGGTGGCGGTGGGAGTGGTGGTGGCGGTGGTGGCGGTGGTGGGGGTGGTGGTGGCGGTGGGGGCGGTGGTGGCGGTGGTGGTGATGGTGATGGTGGGGGTGGTGGTGGTGGTGGTAATGATGGTGATGGTGGTGGTGATGGTGGTGATGGTGCTGCTGCTAATCATGATGATGCTGTTGGCTCCAGGTCCCACCACCGATGGGCGCTGCCGGTGCGTCGTCTCTGGTTGACGCTGCTCAGCAAGGAGCAGCTTCACTCCACGTTCTTGCGCTACTCACTCACTCACCCACTCACTCACTCTCCGCTAGCTCGCTCACTCACTCACTCACCCACTCACTCAGCCACTCACTCAGCCACTCACTCACTCACCCACTCAGCCACTCACTCACCCACCCACTCACCCACCCACTCAGCCACTCACTCACTCACTCACCCACTCACTCACCCACTCAGCCACTCAGCCACTCACTCACTCACTCAGCCACTCACTCACCCACTCAGCCACTCAGGTGCTCACATAATGTTGTTGTTGACGATGTTGTTGTTGTTGACGATGTTGTTGTTGTTGTTGTCGTTGTTGACGATGATGATGTTGTTGTTGTTGACGATTATGATGTTGTTGTTGACGATGTTGATGATGTTGTTGACAATGTTGTTGTTGTTGCTGCCGCTGCAGACGCGCGACTGGAACGAGGAGCTGCAGAGCTGCCGTGAGCTCCCCCACAAGACGCTGTCACAGAGACTCGTTAGAGAGAGAGCCACATTCAAGGTGGTTGTGATGGTGATGGTGGTGGTGATGATGGTGGTGGTGGTGGTGATGAAGGTGATGGTGGTGATGGTGGTGATGATGGTGGTGGTGATGGTGGTGATGGTTGTGATGATGATGGTGGTGGTGATGGTGGTGGTGATGGTGGTGGTGATGATGGTGGTGGTGGTGGTGATGATGGTGGTGGTGATGGTGATGAAGGTGATGGTGGTGGTGATGAAGGTGATGGTGGTGATGGTGGTGGTGGTGGCGATGGTGGTGGTGGTGGTGGTGGTGGTGGTGATGGTGATGATGATGATGGTGGTGATGATGGTGGTGGTGGTGATGATGATGATGGTGGTGGTGATGGTGGTGGGGGTGGTGGTCGTGGTGGTGGTGGTGATGATGGTGGTGATGTTGGTGATGATGGTGGTGGTGGTGGTTATGGTGGGGGTGGTGGTGGTGGTGGTGGTGGTGGTGATGGGGGTGGTGGTGATGGGGGTGGTGATGGGGGTGGTGATGGTGGTGGTGATGATGGTGCTGGTGGTGGTGGTGATGGTGGTGGTGATGATGGTGATGGTGGTGATGGTGATGGTGGTGGTGGTGGTGGTGCTGGTGGTGGTGATGGTGGTGGGGGTGGCGGTGGGAGTGGTGGTGGCGGTGGTGGCGGTGGTGGTGGCGGTGGGGGCGGTGGGGGCGGTGGTGGCGGTGGTGGTGATGGTGATGGTGGGGGTGGTGGTGGTGGTGGTAATGATGGTGATGGTGGTGGTGATGGTGGTGATGGTGCTGCTGCTAATCATGATGATGCTGTTGGCTCCAGGTCCCACCACCGATGGGCGCTGCCGGTGCGTCGTCTCTGGTTGACGCTGCTCAGCAAGGAGCAGCTTCACTCCACGTTCCTGCGCTACTCACTCACTCACCCACTCACTCACCCACTCACTCACTCACCCACTCACTCACTCACTCAGCCACTCACTCACCCACTCACTCACTCACCCACTCACTCACCAGCTTCACTCCACGTTCCTGCGCTACTCACTCACCCACTCACTCACCCACTCACTCACTCACCAGCTTCACTCCACGTTCCTGCGCTACTCACTCACTCACTCACCCACTCACCCACTCACTCACTCACCCACTCACCCACTCACCCACTCACTCACCAGCTTCAATCCACGTTCCTACGCTACTCACTCACTCACCCACTCACTCACTCACCCACTCACTCACTCACCCACTTACTCACTCACCAGCTGCACTCCACGTTCTTGCGCTACTCACTCACTCACCCACTCACTCGCTCACCCACTCACTCACCAGCTTCACTCCACGTTCCTGCGCTACTCATTCACTCGCAGGCGGCCACAGCACGAGGTGAGCTCACTCACTCACCCACTCACCCGCATACTCACTCACTCACTCACCAGCTTCACTCCACGTTCCTGCGCTACTCACTCACTCACCCACTCACTCACTCTCCGCTAGCTCGCTCACTCACTCACTCACCCACTCACTCAGCCACTCACTCAGCCACTCACTCACTCACCCACTCAGCCACTCACTCACCCACCCACTCACCCACCCACTCAGCCACTCACTCACCCACCCACTCACCCACTCACTCACCCACTCAGCCACTCACTCACTCACTCAGCCACTCACTCACCCACTCAGCCACTCAGGTGCTCACATAATGTTGTTGTTGATGTTGTTGTTGACGATGTTGTTGTTGTTGACGATGTTGTTGTTGTTGTCGTTGTTGACGATGATGATGTTGTTGTTGACGATTATGATGTTGTTGTTGACGATGTTGATGATGTTGTTGACAATGTTGTTGTTGTTGCTGCCGCTGCAGACGCGCGACTGGAACGAGGAGCTGCAGAGCTGCCGTGAGCTCCCCCACAAGACGCTGTCACAGAGACGCGTTAGAGAGAGAGAGAGCCACATTCAAGGTGGTGGTGATGGTGGTGGTGATGGTGGTGGTGGTGGTGATGGTGGTGATGGTGGTGATGATGGTGGTGATGGTTGTGATGATGATGGTGGTGGTGATGGTGGTGGTGATGGTGGTGGTGGTGGTGATGGTGGTGGTGGTGATGGTGGTGGGGGTGGTGGTGGTGGTGGTGGGGGTGGTGGTGATGGTGGTGGGGGTGGTGGTGATGGTGGTGGTGGGGGTGGTGGTGATGGGGGTGATGGTGGTGGTGATGATGATGGTGGTGATGATGGTGGTGGTGATGGTGGTACTGATGATGGTGGTGCTGATGATGGTGGTGGTGCTGATGATGGTGGTGGTGGTGGCGGTGGTGGTGGCGGTGGTGGTGGCGGTGGTGGTGGCGGTTGTGGGGGCGGTGGTGGGGGTGGTGGTGGCGGTGGTGGTGGCGGTGGTGGTGATGGTGGTGATGATGATGGTGGTGATGGTGGTGGTGGTGATGGTGGTGGGGGTGGTGGGGGTGGTGGTGGTGATGATCGTGGTGATGTTGGTGATGATGGTGGTGGTGGTGGTGATAGTGGTGGTTATGGTGGGCGTGGTGGGGGTGGTGGTGGTGGTGATGGTGGTGGTGGTGGTGATGGTGGTGATGGTGGTGATGGTGGTGGTGCTGATGGTGGTGGTGGTGCTGGTGGTGATGGTGGTGGTGGTGGTGGTGATGGTGGTGGGGGGTGGCGGTGGGAGTGGTGGGGGTGGCGGTGGGAGTGGTGGTGGCGGTGGGGGCGGTGGTGGTGATGGTGGTAATGATGGTAATGATGGTGGTGGTGATGGTGGTGATGGTGCTGCTGCTAATCATGATGATGCTGTTGGCTCCAGGTCCCACCACCGATGGGCGCTGCCGGTGCGTCGTCTCTGGTTGACGCTGCTCAGCAAGGAGCAGCTTCACTCCACGTTCCTGCGCTACTCACTCACTCACCCACTCACTCACCCACTCACTCACTCACCCACTCACTCACTCACTCAGCCACTCACCCACTCACTCACCCACTCACCCACTCACTCACTCACTCACCAGCTTCACTCCACGTTCCTGCGCTACTCACTCACCCACTCACTCACTCACCCACTCACTCACTCACCAACTTCAATCCACGTTCCTGCGCTACTCACTCACTCACCCACTCACTCACTCACTCACTCACCCACTTACTCACTCACCAGCTGCACTCCACGTTCCTGCGCTACTCACTCACTCACCCACTCACTCACTCGCTCACCCACTCACTCACCAGCTTCACTCCACGTTCCTGCGCTACTCATTCACTCGCAGGCGGCCACAGCACGAGGTGAGCTCACTCACTCACCCACTCACCCGCATACTCACTCACTCACTCACCAGCTTCACTCCACGTTCCTGCGCTACTCACTCACTCACCCACTCACTCACTCTCCGCTAGCTCGCTCACTCACTCACTCACCCACTCACGTAGCCACTCACTCACTCACTCAGCCACTCACTCACTCACCCACTCAGCCACTCACTCACTCACCCACTCAGCCACTCACTCACCCACCCACTCACCCACCCACTTAGCCACTCACTCACTCACCCACCCACTCACCCACTCAGCCACTCACTCACTCACTCAGCCACTCACTCACTCACCCACTCACTCACCCACTCACTCACTCACCCACTCACCCACTCACTCAGCCACTCACTCACCCACTCAGCCACTCAGGTGCTCACATAATGTTGTTGTTGATGTTGTTGTTGACGATGTTGTTGTTGTTGACGATGTTGTTGTTGTTGTCGTTGTTGACGATGATGATGTTGTTGTTGACGATTATGATGTTGTTGTTGACGATGTTGATGATGTTGTTGACAATGTTGTTGTTGTTGCTGCCGCTGCAGACGCGCGACTGGAACGAGGAGCTGCAGAGCTGCCGTGAGCTCCCCCACAAGACGCTGTCACAGAGACGCGTTAGAGAGAGAGAGAGCCACATTCAAGGTGGTGGTGATGGTGGTGGTGATGGTGGTGGTGGTGACGGTGGTGATGGTGGTGATGATGGTGGTGATGGTTGTGATGATGATGGTGGTGGTGATGGTGGTGGTGATGGTGGTGGTGGTGGTGATGGTGGTGGTGGTGATGGTGGTGGTGGTGGTGGGGGTGGTGATGGTGGTGGTGGGGGTGGTGGTGATGGTGGTGGTGGGGGTGGTGGTGATGGGGGTGATGGTGGTGGTGATGATGATGGTGGTGATGATGGTGGTGGTGATGGTGGTACTGATGATGGTGGTGCTGATGATGGTGGTGGTGCTGATGATGGTGGTGGTGGTGGCGGTGGTGGTGGCGGTGGTGGTGGCGGTGGTGGTGGCGGTTGTGGGGGCGGTGGTGGGGGTGGTGGTGGCGGTGGTGGTGGCGGTGGTGGTGATGGTGGTGATGATGATGGTGGTGATGGTGGTGGTGGTGATGGTGGTGGGGGTGGTGGGGGTGGTGGTGGTGATGATGGTGGTGATGTTGGTGATGATGGTGGTGGTGGTGGTGATAGTGGTGGTTATGGTGGGCGTGGTGGGGGTGGTGGTGGTGGTGATGGTGGTGGTGGTGGTGATGGTGGTGATGGTGGTGGTGCTGATGGTGGTGGTGGTGCTGGTGGTGATGGTGGTGGGGGTGGCGGTGGGAGTGGTGGGGGTGGCGGTGGGAGTGGTGGTGGCGGTGGGGGCGGTGGTGGTGATGGTGGTAATGATGGTGGTGGTGATGGTGGTGATGGTGCTGCTGCTAATCATGATGATGCTGTTGGCTCCAGGTCCCACCACCGATGGGCGCTGCCGGTGCGTCGTCTCTGGTTGACGCTGCTCAGCAAGGAGCAGCTTCACTCCACGTTCCTGCGCTACTCACTCACTCACCCACTCACTCACCCACTCACTCACTCACCCACTCACTCACTCACTCAGCCACTCACCCACTCACTCACCCACTCACCCACTCACTCACTCACTCACCAGCTTCACTCCACGTTCCTGCGCTACTCACTCACCCACTCACTCACTCACCCACTCACTCACTCACCAACTTCAATCCACGTTCCTGCGCTACTCACTCACTCACCCACTCACTCACTCACTCACCCACTTACTCACTCACCAGCTGCACTCCACGTTCCTGCGCTACTCACTCACTCACTCACCCACTCACTCACTCGCTCACCCACTCACTCACCAGCTTCACTCCACGTTCCTGCGCTACTCATTCACTCGCAGGCGGCCACAGCACGAGGTGAGCTCACTCACTCACCCACTCACCCGCATACTCACTCACTCACTCACCAGCTTCACTCCACGTTCCTGCGCTACTCACTCACTCACCCACTCACTCACTCTCCGCTAGCTCGCTCACTCACTCACTCACCCACTCACGTAGCCACTCACTCACTCACTCAGCCACTCACTCACTCACCCACTCAGCCACTCACTCACTCACCCACTCAGCCACTCACTCACCCACCCACTCACCCACCCACTTAGCCACTCACTCACTCACCCACCCACTCACCCACTCAGCCACTCACTCACTCACTCAGCCACTCACTCACTCACCCACTCACTCACCCACTCACTCACTCACCCACTCACCTACTCACTCAGCCACTCACTCACCCACTCAGCCACTCAGGCGCTCACATAATGTTGTTGTTGATGTTGTTGTTGACGATGTTGTTGTTGTTGACGATGTTGTTGTTGTTGTCGTTGTTGACGATGATGATGTTGTTGACGATGATGATGTTGTTGTTGACGATGTTGATGATGTTGTTGACAATGTTGTTGTTGTTGCTGCCGCCGCAGACGCACGACTGGAACGAGGAGCTGCAGAGCTGCCGTGAGCTCCCCCACAAGACGCTGTCACAGAGACTCGTTAGAGAGAGAGAGAGCCACATTCAAGGTGGTGGTGATGGTGATGGTGGTGATGGTGGTGGTGATGGTGGTTGGGGTGGTGGGGGTGGTGGTGGTGGTGATGGTGGGGGTTGTGGGGGCGGTGATGGTGGTGGTGGGGGTGGTGGTGGTGGTGATGGGGGTGGTGATGGGGGTGGTGATGGGGGTGGTGATGGTGGTGATGATGGTGGTGGTGATGATGGTGATGGTAGTGGTGGTGATGGTGGTGATGGTGGTGGTGCTGATGGTGGTGGTGGTGGTGGTGCTGATGGTGGTGGTGGTGGTGGTGATGGGGGTGGTGGTGCTGATGGGGGTGGCGGCGGGAGTGGTGGTGGCGGTGGTGGCGGTGGCGGTAGGGGCGGTGGCGGCGGTGGTGGCGGTGGTGGTGGTAATGATGGTAATGATGGTGGTGGTGATGGTGGTGATGGTGCTGCTGCTAATCATGATGATGCTGTTGGCTCCAGGTCCCACCACCGATGGGCGCTGCCGGTGCGTCGTCTCTGGTTGACGCTGCTCAGCAAGGAGCAGCTTCACTCCACGTTCCTGCGCTACTCACTCACTCACCCACTCACTCACCCACTCACTCACTCACCCACTCAGCCACTCACTCACCCACTCACTCACCCACTCACTCACTCACCCACTCACTCACTCACCCACTCACTCACTCACCAGCTTCACTCCACGTTCCTGCGCTACTCACTCACTCACCCACTCACTCACTCACCCACTCACTCACTCACCAACTTCAATCCACGTTCCTGCGCTACTCACTCACCCACTCACTCACTCACCCACTTACTCACTCACCAGCTGCACTCCACGTTCCTGCGCTACTCACTCACTCACTCACCCACTCACTCGCTCACCCACTCACTCACCAGCTTCACTCCACGTTCCTGCGCTACTCATTCACTCGCAGGCGGCCACAGCACGAGGTGAGCTCACTCACTCACCCACTCACCCGCATACTCACCCACTCACTCACTCACTCACCAGCTTCACTCCACGTTCCTGCGCTACTCACTCACTCACCCACTCACTCACTCTCCGCTAGCTCGCTCACTCACTCACTCACCCACTCACTCAGCCACTCACTCACTCAGCCACTCACTCACTCACTCACCCACTCAGCCACTCACTCACTCACCCACCCACTCACCCACCCACTTAGCCACTCACTCACTCACCCACCCACTCAGCCACTCACTCACTCACTCAGCCACTCACTCACCCACTCAGCCACTCAGGCGCTCACGTAATGTTGTTGTTGATGTTGTTGTTGACGATGTTGTTGTTGTTGACGATGTTGTTGTTGTTGTTGACGATGATGATGTTGTTGTTATTGACGATGATGATGTTGTTGTTGACGATGTTGATGATGTTGTTGACAATGTTGTTGTTGTTGCTGCCGCTGCAGACGCACGACTGGAACGAGGAGCTGCAGAGCTGCCGTGAGCTCCCCCACAAGACGCTGTCACAGAGACTCGTTAGAGAGAGAGAGAGCCACATTCAAGGTGGTGGTGATGGTGGTGGTGATGGTGGTGGTGATGGTGGTCGGGGTGGTGGGGGTGGTGGTGGTGGTGATGGTGGGGGTGGTGGGGGTGGTGATGGTGGTGGTGGGGGTGGTGGTGATGGTGGTGGTGGGGGTGGTGGTGATGGGGGTGGTGATGGGGGTGGTGATGGTGGTGGTGATGATGGTGGTGATGGTGGTGGTGGTGGTGATGGTGGTGGTGGTGATGGTGGTGGTGCTGATGATGGTGGTGGTGGTGGTGGTGGTGATGGTGGTGGCGGTGGTGGTGGCGGTTGTGGGGGCGGTGGTGGCGGTGGTGGGGGCGGTGGTGGCGGTGGTGGGGGCGGTGGTGGTGGTGGGGGCGGTGGTGGTGGTGGTAATGATGGTAATGATGGTGATGGTGGTGGTGGTGATGTTGCTGCTGCTAATCATGATGGTGCTGTTGGCTCCAGGTCCCACCACCGATGGGCGCTGCCGGTGCGTCGTCTCTGGTTGACTCTGCTCAGCAAGGAGCAGCTTCACTCCACGTTCCTGCGCTACTCACTCACTCACCCACTCACTCACCCACTCACTCACTCAGCCACTCACTCACCCACTCACTCACTCACCCACTCACCAGCTTCACTCCACGTTCCTGCGCTA